>NW_028274809.1:111211225-111892746 GCF_037043125.1 Eumetopias jubatus | reverse complement strand
CCCTTCTCTAAACCCCTGACTAAGAGACTAGATATAGAGGCCATAGGCCATGTGTTCTGCTCCTAATGTTGTTCCTGACTGCCACATCTGGCCTCTGCTCTCAGGCCACATTAGTGTAGCATCACACTTATTGTCAAATGTCTGATCATCATCCATCACCCTCCCACAGTCACATGGCTTCAATTTGTCTTCCTCTCTGTATGTTCATGTGTGTTTTTCACCACTTTATTACAAAGTTAGACTTTATAATGCCAAGAGGCTGCATAAAATTATTAGCAGATATTATATATCAAATCATACATAATATATTTTGTGATCACTTAGTTTCTCCATAAAAATAAGATCTCAATTAAAACATTGGTGCCTCTTTCTTCTAACAGACCCAATACGCCCAAAATCTAGCATGTGACACTGATCATTGCACCAGCCTGATTATATTTGATCATATTCTGTTTTGTTTTGTTTTGCTTTTGTTTGTTTTTGTCTTTTTCTTTTTCTTTTCCTTTTCCTTTTCTTTTCTTTTTTCTTTCTTTCCCTTCCTTTCCCCCCGATTTTGGGTCTCTTCTGATTAGTGTATATTTCTGGGGATGGGGTTACCCTGTTAACATTTTGTTTTCTCATTCATCTGCTCTCCTCTGGGCAAAATGACAAGATGGAAAAAAAATCACCACAAAAAAAAAAAGAACAAGGGGGCGGAGCAAGATGGCGGAGGAGTAGGAGACCTAGATTTCGTCTGGTCTCAGGAATTCAGCTGAATAGGGATCAAACCATTCTGAACACCTATGAACTCAACAGGAGATTGAAGAGGAGAGTAGCAACAACTCTCTGAACAGAGAAGCGACCACTTATTGGAAGGTAGGACGTGCGGAGAAGTGAATGCAAGGCGATATTCGGGAGGATAGACGGCGGGGGAGGGGCCTCCGCCGGCCACTTCTGGCAAGTGATAGAGCCGTGGAGCACAAAATCGGACCTTTTAAAAGTTGGCTCGGCTGAGGGACATCGCTGCAGTGGCTAAGCAGGGGGTGGAATCCTCCCGGGACAGTGTGGTCTCAGGACCCTTGGGGTCACAGAAAGACTGGGGGTGTCTGAGTACGCCAGAGCTCCCAGGTATCGGAGCAGGGAAGTTGGCTGCAGAGATGGAGCCGAGGCATGGTCTCTCAGCTCGGGGTTGTCATAAACTGTGATCCGCGGTCCAGTCGGGCCACTGCTCCTCCAGCAGGGACCCAACAAGCGGCAGAGCTGGGGATACTCCCCTTCCTTCCCGGGGAGGAGCAGCGCGGGAATGCACCGCAGGGATCTGCTGGGATTGGAGACTCCACACGGGGTCGGGTGCCAGAGATAGCAACGCTCGGTCACAGGCCGGGTGAGCACGGAGTGCGGCTGGAGACCGGGGACACGGGAGTGACTGCTTTTCTCTGGGGGCGAACTGAGGAGCAGGGCCCCGAGTTCTCAGCTCCTCTGGGTGGAGATTGGGAGGCCACCATTTTTGCCCTGGTCCTCCAAGGCTGTACCGAGAGCTTGCAGGGAACAAAAGCTGAGATCAAACCCAAGCAGCTGGCTTAGCCCGGACTGACAAGGGTGGGGCAATTCAGCCTCCGGCAAAGACATTTGGAAACCACAGCAACAGACCCCTCCCCCAGAAGATCAGCAAGAACAGCCAGCAAGCCAAGACCAAGTTTACCGATCAAGGAGAACCGGAGAACTCCAGCGCTAGGGGAATACAGCACATAGAATTCATGGCTTTTTTTACCATGATTCATTAGTTCATCAAAGTTAATTTTTGTTAACTGTTTTTTTTTTTATTTTTCTTTTTCCCTTTTTCAACCAACATCTTATCAATCCTTTTAAAAAAAAAACATTTTTTATTTTTCATTTTTAGAGTCATATTTTATCCCTTCATAGTAGTTACCCTTATTTGTGGCATATATATGTAAGTTGTTCTCTCTTTAAAATTTTGAGATACAGAGGGGGCAGAGCAAGATGGCGGAGGAGTAGGAGACCTAGATTTCGTCTGGTCTCAGGAATTCAGCTGAATAGGGATCAAACCATTCTGAACACCTACGAACTCAACAGGAGATCAAAGAGGAGAGTAGCAACAACTATCTGAACAGAGAAGCGACCACTTACTGGAAGGTAGGACGTGCGGAGAAGTGAATCCGAGGCGATATTCGGGAGGATAGACGGCGGGGGAGGGGCCTCCGCCGGCCGCTTCTGGCAAGTGATAGAGCCACGGAGCACAAAATCGGAACTGTTAGAAGTCGGCTCCGCGGAGGGACGTCGCTGCAGTGGCTAAGCTGGGGGTGGAATCCTCCCGGGACAGTGTGGTCTCAGGACCCTTGGGGTCACAGAAAGACCAGGGGAGCCTTTCTGAGTGCACCAGAGCTCCCAGGTATCGGAGCGGGGAAGCCGGCTGCAGAGACGGAGCTGAGGCGCAGGCTCTCAGCTTGGGGTGGCCATAAACTGTGATCCGCGGCCCAGTCGGGCCACTGCTCCTGCAGCAGGGACCCAACAGGTGGCAGATCCGGGGAGACTCCCATTCCGTCCCAGGGAGGAGCGGCGCGGGAGCGCACCGCAGGGATCTGCTGGGTTTGGAGACTACACATGGGGTCGGGAGCCAGAGATAGCAACGCTCGGTCACAGGCCGGGTGAGCACAGAGTGCAGCCAGAGACCAGGGACAAGGGAGTGACTGCTTTTCTCTGGGGGCGCACTGAGGAGCGGGGCCCCGAGTTCTCAGCTCCTCCGGGTGGAGATTGGGAGGCCACCATTTTTGCCCTGGTCCTCCAAGGCTGTACGGAGAGCTTGCAGGGAACAAAAGCTCCTGAGATCAAACCCGAGCAGCTTGCTTAGCCTGGACTGACAAGGGCGGGGCAATTCAGCCTCCGGCAAAGACACTTGGAAACCACAGCAACAGGCCCCTCCCCCAGAAGGTCAGCACGAACAGCCAGCAAGCCAAGACCAAGTTTACCGATCAAGGAGAACGGGAGAACTCCAGCGCTAGGGGAAAACTGCACATAAAATTCATGGCTTTTTTTTTTACCATGATTCATTAGTTCATCAAAGTTAATTTTTGTTAACTGTTTTTTTTTCTTTTTCCCTTTTTCAACCAACATATTATCAATCTCTTTTTTAAAAAAAAAACATTTTTTATTTTTCATTTTTAGAGTCATATTTTAACCCTTCATAGTAGTTACCCTTATTTTTGGCATATATATATAAGTGGTTCTCTCTTTAAAATTTTGAGATACAGTTTCTTCTAACATAAAAATATACCCTAAATCACTAGTGTATGGCTGTTCTAGTCTCCTGCCTGATCACATTCTCTCCCTTTTTTCTTTTTTTTTATATCTTCTTTCTTTTTTAAAACAACTTCTTATTTTATCAAGTTCTTTTATAAAATCTTTTATAATTTTCATCTTTACAGTCATCTTCTATCCCTTCATTGTATCAACCCTTATTTTATACATATATGTCTTTCTTCCTTTAAAATTTTAGGAGGCACTTTTTTCTAACAGACCAAAATACGCCCAAAATCTAGTGTGTGGCACTGATCTATGCACTAGCCTGATCATATTTGATCACATTCTGCTTTTTTTGTATTGTTCTGTTTTTGTTTTTATCTTTTTTTTCCTTTTTTTCTCTTTCTTTTTTCTTTCTTTCCCTTTCTTTCCCCCTGGTTTCAGGTCTTTTCTGCTTTGTATACAGTATATTTGCTGGGGACGTTGTAAACCTGTTAGCATTTTGTTATCTCATTCATCTAGTCTCCTCTGGACAAAATGACAAGACTAAAAAATTCACCTCAGCAAAAAGAACAAGAGGTAGTACCGTCAGCCAGGGACCTACTCAATACGGACATCAGTACGATGTCGGACCTAGAGTTCAGAATCATGACTTTAAAGATACTAGCTGGGCTTGAAAAAAGTGTGGAAGTTATTAGAGAAACCCTTTCTGGAGAAATAAAAGAACTAAAATCTAACCAAGTCAAAATCAAAAAGGCTATTGATGAGGTGCAATCAAAAATGGGGGCACTAACTGCTAGGATAAATGAGGCAGAAGAGAGAATCAGTGATATAGAAGACCAAATGATGGAAAATAAAGAGGCTGAGAAAAAGAGGGAGAAACAACTACAGGATCACGAGGGCAGAATTCGAGAGATAAGCGATACGATAAGACGAAAAAACATAAGAATAATTGGGATCCCAGAAGAAGAAGAAAGAGAGAGAGGGCAGAAGGTATATTGGAGCAAATAATAGCAGAGAACTTCCCTAATGTGAGGAAGGAAACAGGCATCAAAATCCAGGAGGCACAGAGAACCCCTCTCAAAATCAATAATAAGAGGTCAACACCCTGACATCTAATAGTAAAACTTAAGAGTCTCAGAGACAAAGAGAAAATCCTGAAAGCAGCTCGGGAGAAGAGATATGTAACCTACAATGGTAAAAATATTAGATTGGCAACAGACCTATCCACAGAGACCTGGCAGGCCAGAAAGGACTGGCAAGATAGCTTTAGAGCACTAAACGAGAAAAATATGCAGCCAAGAATACTATATCCAGCTAGGCTGTCATTGAAAATAGAAGGAGACATAAAAAGCTTCCAGAACAAACAAAAACTAAAGGAATTTACAAACACAAAACCAGCCCTCTAAGAAATATTGAAAGGGGTCCTCTAAGCAAAGAGAGAGCCTAAAAGCAGCAAAGATCAGAAAGGAACACACACAACATACAGTAAAAGTCACCTTACAGGCAATACAATGGCACTAAATTCATACCTTTCAATAGTTACCCTTAATGTAAATGGGCTCAATGCCCCAATCAAAAGACACAGGCTATCAGATTGGATTAAAAAACAAGACCCATCAATATGCTTTCTGTAAGAGACTCATTTTAGACCCAAAGACACCCCCAGATTGAAAGTGAGGGGGTGGAAAACCATTTACCATGCTAATGGACACCCAAAGAAAGATGGGGTGGCAATCCTTATATCAGACAAACTAGATTTTAAAACAAAGACTGCAATAAGAGCTGAGGAAGGACACTATATCCTACTTAAAGGGTCTATCCAACAAGAAGATCTAACAATTGTAAATATCTATGCCCCGAACATGGGAGCAGCCAATTATATAAGGCAATTAAAAACAAAAGCAAAGAAACACATTGACAACAATACAATAATAGTGGGGGACTTTAACAACGCCCTCACTGAAATGGACAGATCATCTAAGCAAAAGATCAACAAGGAAATAAAGACTTTAAATGACACACTGGACCAAATGGACTTCACAGACATATTCAGAACATTCCATCCCAAAGCAACGGAATCCACATTCCTCTCTAGTGCCCATGGAACATTCTCCAGAATAGATCACATCCTAGGTAACAAATCAGGTCTCAACCGGTACCAGAAGATTAGGATTATTCCCTGCATATTTTCAGACCACAATGCTTTGAAACTAGAACTCAATCACAAGAGGAAAGTCGGAAAGAACTCAAATACATGGAGGCTAAAGAGCATCCTACTAAAGAATGAATGGGTCAACCAGGAAATTAAAGAAGAATTTAAAAAATTCATGGAAACCAATGAAAATGAAAACACAACTGTTCAAAATCTTTGGGATACAGCAAAGGCAGTCCTGAGAGGAAAGTATGTAGCAATAGAAGCCTTTTTCAAGAAACAAGAAAGGTCTCAAATACACAACCTAACCCTACCTCTAAAGGAGCTGGAGAAAGAACAGCAAATAAAGCCTAAACCCAGCAGCAGAAGAGAAATCATAAAGATCAGAGCAGAAATCAATGAACTAGAAACCAAGAGAACAGTAGAACAAATCAATGAAACTAGGAGCTGGTTCTTTGAAAGAATTAACAAGATTGATAAACCGCTGGCCAGACTTATCAAAAAGAAAAGAGAAATGACCCAAATCAACAAAATCATGAATGAAAGAGGAGAGATCACAACCAACACCAAAGAAATACAAACAATTATAAGAACATATTATGAGCAACTCTATGCCAGCAAATTAGATAACCTGGAAGAAATGGGTGCATTCCTAGAGATGTATCAACTACCAAAATTGAACCAGGAAGAAATAGAAAACCTGAGCAGACCTATAACCACTAAGGAAATTGAAGCAGTCATCAAAAATCTCCCAACAAACAAAAGCCCAGGGCCAGATGCCTTCCCAGGGGAATTCTATCAGACATTTAAAGAAGAATTAATACCTATTCTCCTGAAACTGTTCCAAAAAATAGAAATGGAAGGAAAACTTCCGAACTCATTTTATGAGGCCAGCATTACCTTGATCCCAAAACCAGACAAAGACCCCATCAAAAAGGAGAATGACAGACCAATATCCTTGATGAACATGGATGGAAAAATTCTCACCAAAATACTAGCCAGTAGGATCCAACAGTACATTAAAAGGATTATTCACCACGACCAAGTGGGATATATCCCTGGGCTGCAAGGCTGGTTCTACATCCACAAATCAATCAACGTGATACAATACATTAACAAAAGAAAGAACAAGAATCATATGATCCTCTCAATAGATGCAGAAAAAGCCTTTGACAAAGTACAGCATCCTTTCTTGATCAAAACTCTTCAGAGTGTAGGGATAGAGGGTACATACCTCAATATCATAAAAGCCATCTATGAAAAACCTACAGCGAATATCATTCTCAATGGGGAAAGGCTGAGAGCTTTTCCCCTAAGGTCAGGAGCGCGTCAGGGATGTCCACTCTCACTACTGCTATTCAACATAGTATTAGAAGTCCTAGCCACAGCAATCAGACAATAAAAAGAAATCAAAGGCATCTGAATCAGCAAAGAAGAAGTCAAACTCTCACTCTTTGCAGATGTTATGATACTTTATGTGGAAAACACAAAAGACTCCACCACAAAACTGCTGGAACTCATACAGGAATTCAGTCAAATGGCAGGATATAAAATGAATCCAGAGATATCAGTGCCATTCCTATACACCAGCAACAAGACAGAAGAAAGAGAAATTAAGGAGTCGATCCCATTTACAATTACACTCAAAAGCATAATATACCTAGGAATAAATCTAACCAAAGAGGCAAAGAATCTGTACTCAGAAAACTATAAAATACTCATGAAAGAATTTGAGGAGGACACAAAGAATTGGAAAAACATTCCATGCTCATGTATTGGAAGAACAAATATTGTGAAGCTGTCAATGCTATCTAGAGCAATATACACATTCAGTGCAATCCCTGTCAAAATACCATCAACTTTCTTCAAAGAAATGGAACAATCCTAAAATTTGTATGGAACCAGAAAAGACCCCGAATAGCCAGGGGAATGTTGAAAAAGAAAAGCAAAGCTGGCGGCATCACAATTCTGGACTTTAAGCTCTACTACAAAGCTGTCATCATCAAGACAGTATGGTACTGGCACAAAAACAGACACACAGATCAATGGAACAGAATAGAGAACCCAGAAATGCACCCTCAACTCTACGGTCAACTAATCTTCTACAAAGCAGTAAAAAATGTCCAATGACAAAAAGACAGTCTCTTCAACAAATGTTGTTGGGAAAATTGGACAGCCACATGCAGAAGACTGAAACTGGACCGTTTCCTTACACCACACACAAAAATAGACTCCAAATGGTCGAAAGACCTAGATGTGAGACAGAAATCCATCAAAATCCTAGAGGAGAACACAAGCAGCTACCTCTTCGACCTCAGCTGCAGCAACTTCTTCCTAGAAACATTGCCAAAGGCAAGGGAAGCAAGGGCAAAAATGAATTTGGGACTTCATCAAGATAAAAAGCTTTTGCACAGCAAAGAAACAGTCAACAAAACCAAGAGACAAGTGACAGAATGGGAGAAGATATTTGCAAATGACATATCAGATAAAGGGCTAGTATCCAAAATCTATAAAGAACTTATCAAACTCAACGGCCAAGGAACAAATGATCCAATCAAGAAATGGGCAGAAGACATGAACAGACATTTTTCCAAAGAAGATATCCAAATGGCCAACAGACTCATATAAAAGTGCTCAGCATCACTCGGCATCAGGGAAATCCAAATCAAAACCTCAATGAGATATCACCTCACACCAGTGAGAATGGCTAAAATTAACAAGTCAGGAAATGACAGATGTTGGTGGGATGTGGAAAAAGGGGAACCCTCCTATACTGTTGTGGGAATGCAAGCTGGTGCAGCCACTCTGGAAGACAGTATGGAGGTTCCTCACAAAGTTGAAAATAGAGCTACCCTATGACCCAACATTTGCCCTACTTGGTATTTACCCCAAAGATACAAGTGTAGGGATCTGAAGGGGTACGTGCACCCTGATATTTATAGCAGCAATGTCCACAATAGCCAAACAGTGGAAAGAGCCAAGATTTCCATTGACAGATGAATGGATAAAGAGTATGTGGTATATATATACAATGGAATATTATGCAGCCATCAAAAGGAATGAAATCTTGCCATTTGCAATGACATGGTTGGACCTGGAGGGTATTATGCTGAGCAAAATAATTCAATCAGAGAAAGACATGTATCATATAACCTCACTGATACAAGGAATTCTTAATCTCAAGAAACGGATTGAGGTTTGCTGGATTGGTGAGGGGTGGGAGCAATGGGGTCTCTGGGTGATAAACATTGGGGAGGGTATGTGCTATGATGAATGCTGGGAATTGTGCAAGATTGTTGAATCACAGATCTGTACCTCTGAACAAAGAATATATTATATGTAAAAAAAAAGAAGAAGAAGAAGATAGCAGGAGGGGAAGAATGAAGGGGGGAAATCAGAGGGGGAGAAGAACCATGAGAGATTATGGACTTGAGAAACAAACTGAGGGTTTTAGAGGGGATGGGCTTGGGGGATTGTTTAGCCTGATGATGGGTATTCAAGAGGGCACATACTGCATGGAGCACGGGGTGTTATATGCAAACAATGAATCATGGAACAATACATCAAAAATTAATGATATAATGTATGGTGATTAACATAACATAATAATAATAAAAAAAAAAAAATAAAAAAATTGGTGTCTAAAATTAAGTTTCTCCAAGAGTGTATAGACAGGCCTATTTTGCTGTATTCTGGCCAGCGGACTTGCACTGTGTTGATTACATGATAGGGAGCTACTCAATTAATTTCTATAAGATAAATAACTCATGGTTTACAACTATGGCTTATTCAAAGGACTTTAACAGTGTCCAGAGTACTACACATAGACAAATAAAATGGCAAGTTCCATAGTTTGTAGTAATAAAGCATAACTAAATGAGCAAAAGATTGACTGGATCAGAAGGACTTTAAGATTCCTTGCAATTCTGAGGTTTTATGATTCTAGGAAATCAGAGAAGGGTAAAATGGGAATCAGGGCAGTGATATTTGGATTTTGCACAGATTACTTAGGAAGCTCAAATAGGTACACATAGGCAGCACTGCGGAACCCCCTCTATTAGGGGCTCTATGGGATATATTCCTCATAGCACACATAGCGGTCCATACTCACTACAGTTGCTAGAGAGGCTGCTGAGAAGTGAGAGTCTGTCTGTGATCAGAGTCTAACCTCCTGACCTGGACACAAACCACAGACTTGGATGAGGCACTGTGGAAAACACATGGTGTAGAGCTGCTGAGTTAGCACTTTTGGAAATCTACATCTACAACAAGCACACCAGACAACCCTTATACATGCTAGCATTTTAACCCATTGGTAGGTGCAGTACCACTGAAATCCTTCAGTGAGATGATGAAGACCTGAAATTTGGGGTCAGCTTGGTCATACCCAGGTGCATGTGGTTTGGGATTTATCACCAACTCAACTGAGACTTCTTTTCTCTTGAGGACAATGAATATTGCTCTAACTTCTTACTCAGGATTCTTTGGACTAATGAGTTAGAGAATATGAAGAAAAATTGAAAATTGGAGATGATGCTAAATAAAAAGTCCCAGGTTAGGAGTAAGCCTGTACCTGAGGTAAGCAGGTGACTCTTTGTCCAGAATTTGAGGTAAATCTTCAGTTGTTATTGGAAATATCTAATGGCCAACTAACTTTCATGGCAATAAGGTCACTGTTAAGAAACTTAAAGTGAGCTCCATCATTGCAGTTTAGTATTAGGACTTTGGGGACACAACATTGCTGTGCCAAACAGTGAGTGGGTTGCCCCAAAGTAGAACCAGCTTCTGGGAGACTGAGACTCTGCCCTCACTGGATTAGTTAAGGCAGAGAGTACACAGTCTTTGTCAGGAAAGCTTGGAGGATTCCTGCTTTGCTTTGAAAGTCAGGCCAATGACCTTCAAGTTCCCCTCCAGTTTTATACTTTATCATTTTATGATCCTATAACTAAGCTAAACAGCCACAGAGTGAGGCTGTTACTTTATATTATAATTTGCCATAAATACTTCAGTGATAACCTCAGTGCATTAAAGAACTCTTAAGCCATTCCTTAAATACAAATTCCACTGAGAATCACTAGGTTATAAGGGACCTTGTGTTTTTATAGAGTTAAAAGGGGAAAAAAAGATGTTACCCTGAAAAACATGTAGTTTTCCTTTTAAGTATTTTTGAAGAAGCTAATGTGGCATTTCAAATCCAAGCCTTTTGTTTTCCCATGACATTTCCTGCCACTGTTCTCTGGATGATGGGAAGCCAGTAGTTCCAGCCCCAGAGCACACACTTACCAAAGAAGAGCAAAGTGGGGACAGGACTACTGTAACAAGTCTAAATGAAGGTGCAGACAGATCCATCAAGTTCTAGAGCTTGATGATGTTGGAAGTTGTCTGGTCCTGTTGCAGAAGCTAATAGGGCCCAGAGATGAGTAGGTATAAAGTTTCAGTGATACACCTGGTTGTTCAGTGTCTCTGCATAGCCCCCTTTCATGAGAACCATGGAGGGACCCAGTGTGTTTCAAAGGTGACCATAAAGTGATTCCACCAAATTTAATATTCACCATTTGTATCACAGCTGAATTGACCTTCACTTTGTTTTGGAAATAAGCCAATAAATTCAAGGAAAAAAATGTTTGCTGTGCAGAATGTATTGATCTTTCATACACACCTGAAGAATCATATCTACTAGAGAAAGAAAAAAAAATATGTGCCTTATTTATTTCTTGACCTAAACAGAACAACGAGAAGTGTTCCTGAAGGTGTATTTTGTGGTTCACTAAGTCTGTGGAATATCATAAGTGAAAAGTGAAGTTTTACAATTGAGTATATTTGGCAGAATTATTAGGGATTCTTTTTTGGAGAGTTTCTCAGAAACTTTAATATGAAAATGTAATGATAGGTCTTTCCAAGAAGAATAGGGGTACTTATCCAGTACTCTTTAGTTACACATCTCAAAAGATTAGTGTTCTTTAGAATACACTTTCTAGGGGGGGCGGAGCAAGATGGCGGAGGAGTAGGAGACCTGTATTTCCTCTGGTCTCAGGAATTCAGCTGAATAGGGATCAAACCATTCTGAACACCTACAAACTCAACAGGAGATCAAAGAAGAGAGTAGCAACAACTTTCTGAACAGAGAAGCAACCACTTACTGGAAGGTAGGACATGCAGAGAAGTGAATCTGAGGCGATATTCGGGAGGATAGATGGCGGGGGAGGGGGCCTCCGTTGGACACTTCTGGCAAGTGATACAACCGTGGAGCACAAAATCAGAACTTTTAGAAGTCGGCTCCGCTGAGGGACGTCGCTCCAGTGGCTAAGCGGGGGGTGGAACCCTCGCGGACAGTGTGGTCTCAGGACCCTCGTGGTCACAGAAAGACCAGGGATGCCTGAGTGTGGCAGAGCTCCAAGGTATTGGAATAGGGAAGCCAGCTGCAGAGACAGAGCTGAAGCACGGGCTCTCAGCTCGGGATTGCCATAAACTGTGATCCTCGGCCCAGTCGGGCCACTGCTCCTCCAGCAGGGACCCAAAAAGCGGCAGAGCTGGGGAGACTCCCCTTCCTCCCCCAGAAGGAGTGGCGTGGAAGCGCACCGCAGGAATCTGCTGGGTTTTCAGACTCCACACGGGGTTGGGTGCCAGAGACAGAAGCACTCAGTCACAGGCCGGGTGAGCACGGAGTGCGGCCAGAGACCAGCAGACGGGAGTGACTGCTTTTCTCTGGGGGCACACTGAGGAGCAGGGCCCCAAGTTCTCAGCTCCTCCAGGCAGAAATTGGGAGGCCACCATTTTCACTCTGGTCCTCCAAAACTGTACCAAAAGCTTGCAGGGAACAAAAGCTCCTGAGATCAAACCCGAGGAGCTTGCTTAGCCCGGACCGACAAGGGTGGGGAAATTCCGCCTCTGGCAAAGACATTTGGGAACCACGGCAACAGGCCCCTCCCCAAGAAGATCAGAATGAACAGCCAGCAAGACAAAACCAAGTTTACTGATCAAGGAGAATGGGAGAACTCCAGCGCTAGGGGAATACTGCACATAGAATTCATGGCTTTTTTACCATGATTCATTAGTTTTTCAAAGTTAATTTTTTAACTGTTTTTTTTTTAATTTTTCTTTTTCCCTTTTTCAACCAACATCTTATCAATCCCTTTTTTAAAAAAACATTTTTTTATTTTTTATTTTTAGTCATATTTTATCCCTTCAAAGTAGTTACCCTTATTTTTGGCATATATATATAAGTTGTTCTCGCTTTAAAATTTTGAGATACAGTTTCTTCTAACAGATCAAAATATACACTAAATCACTAGTGATCAAAATATACACTAAATCACTAGTGTATGGCTTTGTTTTAGTCTCCTGCCTGATCACATTCTCTCACATTTTTTTTCTTTTTTTTTTAAATCTTCTTTCTTTTATAAGTCAATCAGAGAAAGACATGTATCACATGACCTCACTGATATGAGGAATTCTTAATCTCAGGAAACAAACTGAGTGTTACTGGAGTGGTTGGGGGTGGGAGGGATGGGGTGGTTGGGTGATAGACATTGGGGAGGGTATGTGCTACGGTGAGCGCTGTGAATTGTGCAAGACTGTTGAATCATAGATCTGTACTTCTGAAACAAATAACGCAACATATTTTAAGAAAAAAGAAAAAGAAGAAGATAACAGGAGAGGAAGAAAAGGGGAGTATGTCAGAGGGGGAGACGAACCATGAGAGATGATGGACTCTGAAAAACAAACTGAGGGTTCTAGAGGGGAGGGGGTGGGGGGAGGGGTTAGCCTGGTGATGGGTATTGAGGAGGACACGTTCTGCATGGAGCACTGGGTGTTATGAACAAACAATGAATCATGGAACACTGCATCAAAAACTAATGATGTAATATATGGTGATTAACATAACAATAAAAGAATTAAAAAAAATAAATCTTCTTTCTTTTTTAAAACAACTTCTTATCAATTCCTTTTATAAAATCTTTTATACTTTTCATCTTTACAGACATCTTCCATCCCTTCATTGTATCAACCCTTATTTTGTACATATATAAGTCTTTCTTCCTTTAAAATTTTAGGAGGCACTTTCTTCTAACAGGCCAAAATACGCCCAAAATCTAGTGTGTGGCACTGATCTATGCACTAGCCTGATCATATTTGATCATATTCTTTTTTTTTTTGTATTGTTCTGTTTTTGTTTTTGTCTTTTTCTTTTCTTTTTCTCTTTCTTTTTTCTTTCTTTCCCTTTCTTTTCCCCTGGTTTCTGGTCTTTTCTGATTTGTATAGGGTATATTTGCTGGGGACGTTGTTAACCTGTTAGCATTTTGTTCTCACATTCATCTATTCTCCTCTGGACAAAATGACAAGACGAAAGAAATCACCTCAGCAAAAAGAAAAGAGGTAGTACCGTCAGCCGGGGACCTGCTCAATACGGACATTAGTATGATGTGGGACCTAGAATTCAGAATCATGACTTTAAAGATACTAGCTGGGCTTGAAAAGAGCGTGGAAGTTATTACAGAAACGCTTTCTGGAGAAATAAAAGAACTAAAATCTAACCAAGTCGAAATATAAAAGGCTATTAATGAGGTGCAATCAAAAATGGGGGCACTAACTGCTAGGTTAAATGAGGCAGAAGAGAGAATCAGCGATATAGAAGACCAAATGATGGAAAATAAAGAAGCTGAGAAAAAGAGAGATAAACAACTACTGGATCACGAGGGCAGAATTTGAGAGATAAGCGATACCATAAGATGAAACAATATTAGAATAATTGGAATCCCAGAAGAAGTAGAAGAAAGAGAGAGAGGAGCAGTAGGTATATTGGAGCAAAATATAACAGAGAACTTCCCTAATCTTGGGAAGGAAACAGGCATCAAAATCCAGGAGGCACAGAGAACCCCTCTCAAAATCAATAAAAATAAGTCAACACCCTGACATCTAATAGTAAAACTTACGAATCTCAGAGACAAAGAGAAAATCTTGAAAGCAGCTTGGGAGAAGAGATTTGTAACCTATAATGGTAGAAACATTAGATTGGCAACAGACCTACCCACAGATACCTGGTGGGCCACAAAGGACTGACATGATATATTCAGAGCACTAAACGAGAAAAATATGCAGCCAAGAATACTATATCCAGCTAGGTTATCATTGAAAATGAAAGATAAAAAGCTTCCAGGACAAACAAAAACTAAAGGAATTTGCAAACACAAAACCAGCTCTACAAGAAATATTGAAAGGGGTCCTCTAAGCAAAGAGAGAGCCTGAACGCAGCATAGACCAGAAAAGAACACAGACAATATACAGTAACAGTCACCTTACAGGCAATACAATGGCATTAAATTCATATCTTTCAAAAGTTACCCTGTATGTAAATGGGCTAAATGCCCAAATTAAAAGACACAGGCTATCAGATTGGATAAAATAAACAAGACCTATCGATATGCCTACAAGAGACACGTTTTAGACCCAAAGACACCTCCAGATTGAAAGTGAGGGGGTGGAAAACCATTTACCATGCTAATGGACACCAAAAGAAAGCTGGGCTAGCAATCCTTATATCAGACAAATTAGATTTTAAACCAAAGACTGTAATAAGAGATGAGGAAGGACACTATATCCTAATTAAAGGGTCTATCTAACAATAAGATCTAACAATTCTGAATATCTATGCCGCTAACATGGGAGCAGCCAATTATGTAAGCCAACTAAAAACAAAAGCAAAGAAACACATTGACAACAATACAGTAATAGTGGGGGACTTTAACACCGCCTGACTGAAATGGATAGATCATCTAAGAAAAAGATCAACAAGGAAATAAAGACTTTAAATGACACACTGGACAAAATGGACTTCACAGACATATTCAGAACATTCGATCACAAAGCAATGAAATACACATTCTTCTCTAGTGCCCAGAATAGATCACATCCTAGGTCACAAATCAGGTCTCAACCAGTACCAAAACTTTGTGATTATTCCCTGCATATTTTCAGACCACAATGCTTTGAAACTAGAACCCAATCACAAGAGGAAAGTCAGAAAGAACTCAAATACATGGAGGCTAAAGAGCATCCTACTAAAGAATGAGTGGGTCAACCAGGAAATTAAAGAAGAATTACAAAAAGTTCATGGAAACCAATGAAAATGAAAATATAACTGTTCAAAATCTTTGGGAGGCAGAAAAGGCAGTTCTAAGAGGAAAGTATATAACAATACAAGACTTTCTAAAAAAACAAGAAAGGTCTCAAATACACAACCTAACCCTACGCCTAAAGGAGCTAGGGAAAATACAGCAAATAAAGCCTAAACCCAGCAGAAGAAGAGAAATAATAAAGATCAGAGCAGAAATCAATGAAATAGAAACCAAAAGAACAGTAGAAGAGATCAACGAAACTAGGAGGTTGTTCACTGAAAGAATTAACAAGATTGATAAACCCCTGGCAAGACTTATCAAAAAGAAAAGAGAAATGACCAAAATCAACAAAATCATGAATAAAAGAGGAGAGATCACAACCAACACCAAAGAAATACAAACTATTATAAGAACATATTATGAGCAACTCTATGCCAGCAATGAGATAACCTGGAAGAAATGGTGCATTCCTAGAGATATATCAACTACCAAAACTGAACCAGGAAGAAATAGAAAACCTGAACAGACCTATAACCACTAAGGAAATTGAAGGAGTCATCAAAAATCTCCCAACAAACAAAAGCCCAGGGCCAGATGCCTTCCCAGGGGAATTCTATCAGACATTTCAAGAAGAATTAATACCTATTCTTCTAAAACTGTTCCAAAAAAATAGAAATGGAAGCAAAACTTCCATAGTCGTTTTATGAGGCCACCATTACCTTGATCCCAAAACCAGACAAAGACCCCATCAAAAAGGAGAATTACAGACCAATATCTTTGATGAACACGGATGCAAAAATTCTCACCAAAATACTATCCAATAGGATCCAACAGTACATTAAAAGGATTATTCACCATGACCACGTGGGATTTAACCCTGGGCTGCAAGGTTGGTTCAACATCCGCAAATCAATCAACATGACACAATACATTAACAAAAGAAAGAACAAGAATCATATGATCCTCTCAATAGATGCAGAAAAAGCATTTGACAAAGTACAGCATCTTTCTTGATCAAAGCTCTTCAGAGTATAAGAATATAGGGTACATACCTCAATATCACAAAAGCCATCTATGAAAAACCCACAGCGAATATCATTCTCAATGGGGAAAAACTGAGAGCTTTTCCCCTAAGGTCAGGAACACGGCAGGGATGTCCACTATCACCACTGCTATTCAACATAGTATTAGAAGTCCTAGCCATAGCAATCAGAAAATAAAAAGAAATCAAAGATATCTGAATCAGCAAAGATGAAGTCAAACTCTCACCCTTGCAGATGATATGATACATTATTGTGGAAAACCCAAAAGACTCCACCCCATAAGTGCTAGACCTTATATAGGAATTCAGTAAAGTGGCAAGATATAAAATCAATGCACAGAAATCAGTTGCATTCCTATACACCAGCAGCAAGACAAGAAAGAGAAATTATGGAGTCAATCCCATTTATAATTGCACCCAAAACCAAAAGATACCTAGGAATAAATCTAACCAAGAAGGCAAAGGATCTGTACTCAGAAAACTATAAAATACTTATGAAAAAATTGAGGAAGACACAAGGAAATGGAAAAACGTTCTATGCTCCTGGATTGGAAGAACTAATATTGTGAAGATGTCAATGCTACCTAGAACAATCTACACTATCAATGCAATCCCCATCAAAATACCATCCACTTTTTTCAAAGAAATGGAACACATAATCCTAAAATTTGTATGGAACCAGAAAAGACCCCAAATAGCCAGAAGAATGTTGAAAAAGAAAAGCAAAGCTGGCGGCATCACAATTCCGGACTTCCAGCTCTATTACAAAGCTGTCATCATCAAGACAGTATGGTACTGGCACAAAAACAGACACATAGATCAATGGAACAGAATAGAGAGCCCAGAAATGAACCCTCAACTCTATGGTCATCTAATCTTCTACAAAGCAGGAAAGAATGTTCAGTGGAAAAAATACAGTCTCTTCAACTGAAAATTGGACAGCCACATGCAGAAAAATGAAACTGGACC
The DNA here is from genome assembly GCF_037043125.1 of Eumetopias jubatus. Classification (NCBI taxonomy): domain Eukaryota; kingdom Metazoa; phylum Chordata; class Mammalia; order Carnivora; family Otariidae; genus Eumetopias; species Eumetopias jubatus. Next base: position 111,875,228 of record NW_028274809.1, on the reverse strand, counting down.
GTTTCCTTACACCACACACAAAAATAGACTCCAAATGGTTGAAAGTCCTATATGTGAGACAGGAGTCCATCAAAATCCTAGAGGAGAACACAGGCAGCAACTTCTTCGACCTCAGCCGCAGCAACTTCTTCCTGGAAACATCACCAAAGGCAAGGGAAGCAAGGGCAAAAATGAACTATTGGGACTTCATCAAAATAAAAAGCTTTTGCACAGCAAAAGAAATATTCAACACAACCAAAAGACAAGTGACAGAATGGGAGAAGATATTTGCAAATGACATATAAGATAAAGGGCTAGTATCCAAAATCTATAAAGAACTTATCAAACTCAACACCCAAAGAACAAATGCAAGAAATGTGCAGAAGACATGAACAGACATTTCTCCAAAGAAGACATCCAAATGGCCAACAGACTCATGAAATGTGCTCAGCATCGCTCGGCATCAGGGAAATCCAAATCGAAACCTCAATGAGATATCATCTCACACCAGTCAGAATGGCTAAAATTAGCAAGTCAGGAAATGACAGATGTTGGTCAGGATGCAGAGAAAGGGGAACCCTCCTACACTTTCAGTGGGAATGCAAGCTGCTGCAACCACTCTGGACAAGAGTATGGAGGTTCCTCAAAAAGTTGAAAATAAAGCGACCATATGATCCAGCAATTGCACTGCTGGGTATTTACCCCAAAGATAGAAATGTAGGGATCCAAAGGGGTACATGCACCCCGATGTTTATAGCAACAATGTCCACAATAGCCAAACTGTGGAAAGAGCCAAGTTGTGCCACGACAGATGAATGGATAAGAAGAAGTGGTATATATACAATGGTAGGTACCCTCTATCCCTATACTCTGAAGAGTTTTGATCAAGAAAGGATGCTGTACTTTGTCAAATGCTTTTTCTGCATCTATTGAGAGGATCATATGATTCTTGTTCATTCTTTTGTTAATGTATTCTATCACGTTGATTGATTTGCGGATGTTGAACCAACCTTGCAGCCCAGGGATAAATCCTACTTGGTCATGGTGAATAATCCTTTTAATGTACTATTGGCTAGTGTTTTGGTGAGAATTTTTGCATCCATGTTCATCAAGGATATTGGTCTGTAATTCTCCTTTTTGATGGGGTCTTTGTCTGGTTTTGGGATCAAGGTAATGCTGGCCTCATAAAATGAGTTCGGAAGTTTTCCTTCCATTTCTATTTTTTGGAACAGTTTCAGGAGAATAGGTATTAATTCTCCTCTTAATGTTTGGTAGAGTTCCCCTGGGAAGCCATCTGGCCCTGGGCTTTTGTTTGTTGGGAGATTTTTGATGACTGCTTCAATTTCCTTAGTGGTTATAGGTCTGTTCAGGTTTTCTATTTCTTCCTGGTTCATTTTTGCTAGTGGATATATCTCTAGGAATGCATCCAATTGTTCCAGGTTATCTAATTTGCTGGCATACAGTTGCTCATAATATGATTTTATAATTGTTTGTATTTCTTTGGTGTTGGTTGTGATCTCTCCTCTTTCATTCATGATTTTGTTGATTTGGATCATTTCTCTTTTCTTTTTGATAAATCTGGCCAGCGGTTTATCAATCTTGTTAATTCTTTCAGTGAACCACCTCCTAGTTTCGTTGATCTGTTCTACTGTTCCTTTGGTTTCTATTTCATTGATGTCTGCTCTAATCTTTATTATTTCTCTTCTCCTTCTGGGATTAGGCTTTATTTGCTGTTCTTTCTCTAGCTCCTTTAGGTGTAGGGTTAGGCTGTGTATTTCAGACCTTTCTTGTTTCTTGAGAAAGGCTTGTATTGCTATATACTTCCTCTCAGGACTGCCTTTTCTGCCTCCCAAAGATTTTGAACAATTGTGTTTTCATTTTCATTGGTTTCCATGAAATTTTTTAATTCTTCTTTAATTTCCTGGTTGACCCATTCATTCTTTAGTAGGATGCTCTTTAGCCTCCATGTATTTGAGTTCTTTCCGACTTTCCTCTTGTGATTGAGTACGAGTTTCAAAGCATTGTGGTCTGAAAATATGCAGGGAATAATCCCAATCTTTTGGTACCATTTGAGATCTGATTTGTGACCTAGGATGTGATCTATTCTGGAGAATGTTCCATGGGCACTAGAGAGGAATGTGTATTCCGTTGCTTTGGGATGGAATGTTCTGAATATGTCTGTGAAGTCCATTTTGTCCAGTGTGTCATTTAAACTCTTTATTTCCTTGTTGATCTTTTCCTTAGATGATCTTTCCATTTCAGTCAAGGGGGTGTTAAGTCTCCCACTATTATTGTATTGTTGTCAATGTGTTTCTTTGCTTTTGTTATTAATTGCCTTATATAATTGGGTGCTCCCATATTAGTGGCATAGATATTTACAATTGTTAGATCTTTTTGTTGGATAGAATCTTTAAGTGGGATAATGTGTCCTTCCTCATTTCTTATTACAGTCTTTGTTTTAAAATCTAATTTGTCTGATATAAGGATTGCCACCCCAGCTTTCTTTTGGTGTCCATTAACATGGTAAATTGTTTTCCACCGCTTCACTCTCAATGTGGTGGTGTCTTTTGGTCTAGAATGAGTCTCTTGCAGACAGCATATTGATGGGTCTTGTTTTTTAATCCAATCTGATAGTCTGTGTCTTTTGATTGGGGCATTTAGTCCAGTTACATTCAGGGTAACTACTGAAAGATAGGAATTTAGTGCCATTCTATTGCCTGGAAGGTGACTGTTACTGTATATTGTCTGTATTCCTTTCTGGTCTATGCTGCTTTTAGGCTCTCTCTTTGCTTAGAGGACCCCTTTCAATATTTCTTGTAGAGCTTGTTTCGTATTTGCAAATTCCTTTAGTTTTTGTTTATCCTGGAAGCTTTTTATCTCTCTTTCAATTTTCAATGACAGTCTAGCTGGATATAGTATTCTTGGCTGCATATTTTTCTCGTTTAGTGCTCTGAAGATATCATGCCAGTCCTTTCTGGCCTGCCACGTCTCTGTGGATAGGTGTGTTGCCAATCTAATGTTTCTACCATTATAGGCTACATATATTTTGTCCCGAGCTGCTTTCCGGATTTTCTCTTTGTCTCTGAGACTCGTAAGTTTTACTATTAGATGTCAGGATGTTGACCTATTTTTATTCATTTTGAGAGGGGTTCTGTGTGCCTCCTGGATTTTGATGCCTGTTTCCTTCCCCACATTAGGGAAGTTCTGTGCTATAATTTGCTCCAGTATACTTTCTGCCCTCTCTTTCTTTCTTCTTCTTCTGGGATCTCAATTATTCTAATGTTGTTTTGTCTTATTGTATCACTTATCTCTTGAATTCTGCCCTCGTGATCCAGTAGTTGTTTATCTCTCTTTTTCTCAGCTTCTTTATTTTCCATCATTTGGTCTTCTATATCACTGATTCTCTCTTCTGTCTCATTTATCCTAGCAATTAGTGCCCCCATTTTTTATTGCGCCTCATTAATAGCCTTTTTGATTTCACCTTGGTTAAATTTTAGTTCTTTTATTTCTCCAGAAAGGGTTTCTCTAATAACTTCCATGCTTTTTTCAAGCTCAGCTAGTACCTTTAAAATCATGATTCTGAACTCTAGGTCCAATATCGTACTAATGTCCGTATTGAGTAGGTCCCTGGCAGACGGTACTACCTCTTGTTCTTTTTGTTGAGGTGATTTTTTTCATCTTGTTATTTTGTCCAGAGGAGAATAGATGAATGAGAGAACAAAATGCTAACAGGTTATCAACGTTCCCAGGAAATATACTCTAATCAAATCAGAAAAGACCTGAAACCAGGGGAAAAGTAAGGGAAAGAAAGAAAAAAGAAAGAGAAAAAAAAAACCAAAAAGATAAGAACAAGAAAAACAGAACAAAACAAAACAAAAAAACTGAATATGATCAAATATGATCAGGTTGGTGCATAGATCAGTGCCACACACTAAATTCTGGGTGTATTTTGGTCTGTTAGAAGAAAGTGCTTCCTAAAATTTTAAAGGAAGAAAGACATATATGTACAAAATAAGGACTGATATGATGAAGGCATTCAATATGACTGTAAAGAGGAAAATTCTAAAAAATTTTAAAAAAGGAATTGGTAAGATGTTTGAAAAAAGAAAGAAGAGGATTCAAAAAAAAGGAAAGAAAGAAAGAAATAAAAGGGAGAGAATGTGATCAGGCAGGAGACTAGAACAAAGCCATACACTAGAGATTTAGGCTATATTTTGGTATATTAGAAGAAATTATATCTCAAAATTTTAAAGAGAGAACAACTTATATATATATGCCAAAAATAAGGGTAACTACTATGAAGGGATAGAATATGACTTTAAAAATGAAAAATAAATTTTTTTAAAGGGATTGACAAGATGTTGGTTGAAAAAAGGAAAAAAGAAAAATTAAAAAAAAAAACAGTTAAAAAATTAACTTTGAAAGACTAATGTATCATGGTAAAAAAGCCATGAATTCTATGAGCAGTATTCCCCTAGCGCTGGAGTTCTGCCGTTCTCATTGGTCGGTAAACTTGGTCTTGGCTAACTGTTCGTGCTGATCTTCTGGGGAGAGAGGCCTGTTGCCGTGGTTCCCAAATGTCTTTGCTGGAGGCGGAATTGCCCTGCCCTAGCCCAGTCCAGGCTAAGCAATCTGCTCGGGTTTGCTCTCGGGTGCTTTTGTTCCCTGCAAGCTTTCCATACAGCGTTGGAGGACGACAGTGAAAATGGTGGCCTCCCAATCTCTGCCCTGGAGGAGCCGAGAACTTGGGGCCCCGCTCCTCAGTGTGCCCCCAGAGAAAAGCAGTGAGTCACTCCTGTCTCCCCGGTCTCTGGCCGCACTCCGTGGTCACCTGGCCTGTGACCATGCGTTTCTATCTCTGACAACCGACCCTGTGTGGAGTCTCTAAACCTAGCAGATCCCTGTGGTGCACTCCCACGCTGCTCCTCCCGGGGGAGGAAGGGGAGTCTTCTTGATCTGCCGCTTGTTGGGTCCCTGCTGGAGGAGTAGTGGCCTGACTCTGTCGCCAATCACAGTTTATGGCAACCCCAACCTGAGAGCCTGCGCCTCGGCTCCGTCTCTGCAGCTGGCTTCCCTGCTCCGATACCTGGGAGCTCTGCCGTATTCAGGCACCCCCAGTCTTTCTGTGACCCTGAGGGTCCTGAGACCACACTGTCTCGCGAGGGTTCCACCCCCCACTTAGCCACTGGAGCGACGTCCCTCAGTGGAGTCGACTTCTAAAAGTTCTGATTTTGTGCTCCGCGGCTCTATCACTTGCCAGAAGTGGCCAATGGAGGTCCCCTCCCCCGCCATCTATCCTCCCGAATATCGCCTCAGATTCACTTCTCCGCATGTCCTACCTTCCAGAAAGTGGTTGCTTTTCTGTTCAGAGGGTTGCTGCTATTCTTTTCTTTGATCTCCTGTTGAGTTTGTAGGTGTTCTGAGTGGTTTGATCCCTATCCAGCTGAATTTCTGAGACCAGACGAAATCCAGGTCTCCTACTCCTCCACCATCTTGCTCCGCCTCTTATTTGCATATTTTAATCTAAAGTGTGTCTCCTACACAAATCAATGGAACAGAATAGAGAAGCCAGAAATGGACCCTCAACTCTGTGGTCAACTAATCTTGGACAAGGTAGGAAAGATTATTTAATGGAAAAAGGACACTCTCTTCAACAAATGGTGTTGGAGGGGCGCCTGGGTGGCTCGGCCAGTTAAGCATCTGCCTTCGGCTCAGGTCATGATCCCAGGGTCCTGGGATCGAGCTCCTCATTGGGCTCCCCACTCCGTGGGAGGCCTACTTCTCCCTCTACCACTCCCCCTGCTTGTGTTCCTGCTCTCGTTGTGTCTCTCTCTGTCAAATAAATAAATACAATCTTAAAAAAGAAACAAAAAAAACCCAAATGGTGTTGGAAAAATTGGACAGCCACATGGCAGAAGAATGAAAGTGGACTACTTTCTTACATCATACACAAAAATAAACTCAAAATGGATGAAAGACTTAAATGTGAGACATGAATCCATCAAAATCCTAGAGGAGAACATAGGCAGCAACTTCTTTGAGCAACTTCTTGCTAGATATGTCTTCAAAGGCAAGGGAAATTGTTAGTAATTAATAAAACTATTAGGACTTCATAAAGGTAAAAAGCTTTTGCATAGCAAAAGAAACAGTTGACAAAACCAAAAGACAGCCTACTGAATTGGAGAAGATGTTTGCAAATGTCTTATCAGATAAATAGCTAGTATCTAAAATCTATAAATAACTTATCAAATTCAACATGCCTCCCCCCCAAAAAAAATCTAATCAAGAAAAGCACAGAGGACATGAGCAGACATTTATTCAAAGAAGACACACAAATGGCCAACAGACTCATGAAAAAATGCTCCACATCCCTCAGCATCAGGGAAATACAAATCAAATCTCAATGAGATATCACTTCACACCAGTCAGAATCACTAAAATGAACAACTCAGGAAATGACAGATGTTAGAGAGGATGTGAAGAAAAAGGAACCCTCTTACAGTGCTAGTGGGGAGGCAAGCTGGTACAGCCACTCTGGAAAACAGTATAGAGGCTTCTCAAGACGTTAAGAATAGAGCTACCCTATGACTCAGCAATTGCACTACTAGGTATTTACTCAAAGGATACAAACATAGTGATGTTAAGGAGCACCTGTACCCCAATGTTTTTGGCAGCAATTTCCACAATAGCCAAACTATGGAAAGAGCCCAGATGCCCATCGACAGATGAATGTACATCTATGTATATCTATAGATGTAGATATATATTCAATGGAATATTACTCAGCCATCAAGAGGAATGAAATCTTGCCATTTGCAATGATGTGGATGGAACTAGAGGGTATTATGCTAAACAAAAGAAGTCAATTAGAGAAAGACAATTTATCACAAGATTTCACTCATATGTGGAATTTAAGAAACAAAACAGAGGCTCATAGGGGAAGGGAGTGAAAAATAAAATAAGATGGAATCAGAGAGGAAGATAAACCATAAGAGATTCTCACCTACAGGAAACAAACTGAGGGTTGCTGGAGGGGAGGGGAGTGGGGGGATGGGGTAACTGGGTTATGGACATTAAGGAGAGCACTTGGTGTAATGAGCACTGGGTGTTATATGCCACTGATGAATCACTAAACTCTACTTCTGAAATTAAAACAAAACAAAACAAAAACAAAAAGCCCAAAGAGCCCCTATGAATCAATAAAGAAAGATACAAACAATATACGAGGAAAATGGGCAAATAATACAAATAGGCAATTCACAGAAAAGGAAAGCTATTTTGCCTATAAACATTTGAAAACATGTTCAACCTCATTAGTAAAGAACAAATAAACATAATTTACACTAAAAAATTAAAGTGTGTTTCCTGTGGACAGCATATGGTTTGATCTTATTTGTTAACCTAGTCTGAAACTGTTTTTTATTGTTTTTTTTCAATCCATTTACATTCAGTGTTATCATCCATATGATGGACTTTGCATATGCCATTTTGCTGTTTGCTTTCTATATGACTCATGTCTTTTTAAAATTCCTCTGTCCTCCTTTATTGCCTTGTTTTGCATTAAGTGGATATTTTCTTGTGTAACACTTGAACTTCTTCATAAATTTTTACTTTATAACTTTTAGTAATTTTTTAACAGTTGTATTAAGGCTTATGAGATATATCTTAACTTATCAGAATCTATGTCCAATTTCCATTAATTTAATTTCAATTATTAAAAAAACAAATTTTGTGGTGCCTGGGTGGCTCAGATGGTTAAGCGTCTGCCTTCAGCTCAGGTCATGATCTCCAGGTCCTGGGATCGAGCCCCACATCTGGCTCCCTGCTCAGCAGGGAATCTGTTTCTCCCTCTTCCTCTGCCTCTCCCCACTGCTCCTGCTCTCTCTCTCTCTTGCTCTGTATCTGTCTCAGATGAATAAATAATAATAAAAAATTAAAAAAACAAATTTTATCCCTATATAGCTCTATTAACTTTCTCCTTTTTGTTTCTTTCTTGCTTAATTACTTTGTCTAGTATATGTTATAAATTATTTAATATATAGTTATTATGAATTTAATCATATCTCTTAAAGGAAGGTGGAGGAATAAAGAATGTCTATAGTAGATAGAGAATTTGTAATATTCTTTTCATTTCTTAACTAGAATTTGTGTTACCTTTTCCTGTCTTTTCCTTCCTTCAATACACATTTGGTCCCATCCCCCTTTTGTGGTGTTATTTTCTAATATATTGTATTACTATGATGTAGATACATAATACAATAATATACACATTGTTTTATAAAGTTTTTAAGATGTTAAGAAACAAAGGAGAAATATGAAATTATAATGAATTTTATAATTTTCTTCATAAAAATCTTAAATGGCACTCTGTTTTTTATTTGTTTTCTGTGGATTCAAATCACTCTCTTTTATCACCTGCTTTCAGCCTGAATAATTTTCTCTGTACTTCTTATAAGGCACGTATGTTAGCAACAAATTCTCTTGGAATTTGTTTAGCTGGGGTACTAGTCACCTTGGTCTGCCATAACAAAATACCACAGACTGGGTGGCTAAAACAACAGCAATTTATTTTCTTACCTTTATGGAGCCTAGAAGTGCCAGATCAAAATCCAGCAGTGTTGGTTTCTGGCAAGAACTTTCTGGCTTGCAGATGGTCACATTCTCACTGTGTCCTCACATGGCAGAGAGAGAGAGAAAGAGCTCTCTGGTGTCTCTTCTCATAAATAAACTAATCCTATAGAATTGGGGCCCAACCCTTATGACCTCATTTAGCCTTAATTATCTCCATAAATGTTATTACCATATACAATCACATTGGATTTTGGGGTTTCAGCATATGAATTTTGAGGGAATACAAATATTCAGTTTATAACATCTGGGAATGTCTTTTTTTTTTAATTTTTTATTTATTTGACAGAGAGAGCACAAGCAGGTGGAGTAGCAGGTAGAGGGTGAGGGAGAAGCAGGCTCCCTGCTAAGCAAGAAGCCTGATGTGGGGCTTGATTCCAGGATGCTGGGATCATAATCTGAGCCAAAGGCAGTTGCCTAACCAACTGAGCCACCAAGGCACCCTGGGAATGTCTTTATTTTGACATGATGGGTATTAAGGAGGGCACATACTGCATGGAGCACTGGGTGTTATACGAAAACAATGAATCATGAAACACTACATCAAAAACTAATGATGTAATGTATGGTAACTAACATAACATAATAAAATAAAAAAAAAAAAGAAAAGAATTCCCCCCCAAAAATAAAATGTAGTTTTCATGGATATAAGAGATTTGGTTGAGAGTTTTCTGTATTCTGTTCTGTTTTGCTTTTTTCACTTTGAATATGTCATCATACTTATTTCTGACCTCCATTGTGTCTGATTTGAAGTTAGCTGTTAATCTTACTGGAATTTTCTTATTTATGTTTAGTCATTTTCTCTTAGTGCTTTCAAGATGTCTCTTTGACTATCATGTATCTTATGTAGGTTTCTTTGTGTTGAGCTTTTTGAATGTATTAATTGAATTTGTCATAGTCTCAGCAATTATTTCTTTGAACATTTTTAATTCTCTTTTCTTTTGTGTTCTGGTAGCCCACTATTTGTATGTTGTTATGCTTAATAATGTCCAATATTTTGCTGAGTATCTATTTTCCTTCATTCTTATTCCTTTCTTGCATAATTTTTACAGCTCAATCTGTGAATATTTTAATTCTTCCTCTGCAGTCCAAATATAATGTTGAAACTTTCCAGTGAAATTCTTATTTGTTATGTTTTTCAACTGCAGAATTTTTATTTTTTCTTTTATAATTTATATCTCTTTATTGATATCCTTTACTTGATAAGGCACTGTCACCATAATTTCATTTAATTAATTATACATCACTTTCTTTTATTCTCTGAATATAATTATGAAAATTACTTTTAAATCCTCTAGCACGTTTTTATTTCTTCCTATGTAGGGGCCACATTTTCTTCTTTTTTGTGTCTTGTAGGTTTTTGTTGAACACAAAACTTTTAGGAAATATAACAAGTCCAGATACTGATCACTTCTTCCCATCTTATTAATATGTTGTGCTTCCTTATATGATAATGATTTGGCTGTAGTAGTTCTGTGAAGTTTATTTTCTCTCAAGTGTTCTGACTCCAATGTTCCGATCAAAGTTTTGCTCCTTTTTAAAGATCTTAAGCCTAGGGTCCTAAGATATGCCACTTGGTTAACACTGTTTAGTTGCCAGCCACTGATTTGTCAGAGGTTGTGCTTAACACCTTTGAACTAGCAAGGTTTATTTATTTATTTATTTTCCTTTTAACATTAGATCTGTAAGTGGCTTCAAGACTTATTTTATTGTTGAGGGAGTCTATGAGTTTTCTGCACATTCTTCTAGAGGCTTTTTTTTCTCAAAAGTTCCCTTTCACCCATTCCTTAGATGAAAGATCCTTGAATGTGCATAGCCTTCCTGACTGGCAGAGATGAGTAATTTGGGGGTTCTCTGACTCTCTTTCCCTGACCTCCTGGATAAACTTCTATTGGTATCACCTGTAACTGTTAGGCTCCACTAATTGCTAGCTAACTTTAGCAATACCCTGGGATACAGCGTGCTCCATAGTTGGATACAATTAAGTCAGGCCTCCTCCTAATAGAGGTGGGCTGTTCACAGTCTTGAGTATTGTTCTGATATTTTCTGGGTGAAACTTCAGGTGCAACTTGCATAGGGCAGGTGCTGGTGGAGGGGGTTGCTGTCTACTGATTGCCCCACCTGTATTCTCCTTATGAATCGTGAGTTATGGTGTATGTGTGCCAGGGGAGGTGGAAACAGGTGTCAGCACTGAGCTCCACCCAGAATGGATGTTCTGTGACTCAGAACCAGGGAGAATAAGATTTGGTGGTTTTTCAGCTTTCTAATCTATCCAGAATAGCTTTTTCATCTGAGGAAGCTGGGGACAGATATTTGCCATTTTCTGTCAACTCTGCATGACAGAAGCTCTCCCATAATATAAACTATATGGAAAAGGGGACTGAACTCTTCACAAATTGCCCTGTCCAGATCCTTCCTACTTATGGGAATTGGGGTGGAAAACTAGTCATTACCACCTGACTGCTACCACACCCTCAGTGTAGGTCTTTTGCAGCATGGGAACTGTGGAAAATGTAATAAGGGAAGATTACCCCCTCCACCAGCACCTGCCCTATGCAAGTTGCACCTGAAATTTCACCCAGAAAATGTCAGAACAGGGCGCCTGGGTGGCTCAGTTGGTTGAGCCACTGCCTTCGGCTCAGGTCATGGTCCTGGAGTCCCAGGATCGAGTCCTGCATCGGGCTCCCTGCTCAGCGGGGAGTCTGCTTCTCCCTCTGACCCTCTTCCCTCTCGTGCTATCTCTCATTCTCTCTCTCAAATAAATAAAATCTTTAAAAAAAATGTCAGAACAATACTCAATACTTGATACTTATTGGCTTCTAGAAAGCTGGGGTGGGGGGTGTGCAGAAATAAACTGCTACTTAGCTGCAAAGCCCACTATCACAACATGGAAGAGCTGGGGAAGGAGGTGAGTGTAGTCTCTAGTATGAATGCCATAGCCATCCACTGTTATGACTTGAGTTGCCATAAATTTTGTTGAATAAATGTTTCTCAGTTTGCTGTAAGCCCTTTGATCAATCTTCACAGACTTTGAATGATTGACTTTCCTAATTTTTATGAGCTTAGTAGGTACCTATCTGGGGCAGAGTTTTCCCTGAGTTCTTTGTACCACTATTTTGGATGCCTTTCTGCTGTGAAGCTTTGAGCATCTTACAAATTTAGAGAAAACAATATTTTATCTCCATGTGTTATTGTGACTGTTGCATTAAATTATTTGTCACAATCAGAACTTTTATCTTTATTGAACTATTATGCCAATATATTGCTTTTTACCACCAAATTTACTTTAGCAAAAATCATTGTCAATAGGTAGAAACAGCAATTTCAGGTGACTTTGATCTTTGGCAATGCTGTAATTGATCTACTTGATACAATAAATTCATTGGATCACTACTTTATATGACAAACTTTATTTTTCCCTTTCTTCAATTTAATTATCATAAAGCTTTTGATGGAAAGCATATTAATATTTTGATAATGTTAATATAAAAATGCCCTAGTTACTGGAGAAGCTGTTGAAAAAGGAATGCAGAATGGAAGCATGGTAGATATTGTCAGGATGACAGCTTGGTAGGATGACAAATGTTGGTTGAGAACCAGGAACTTGCCTTTGCTTCATCCCTCTTGCTCTGAGACCTAGAAAGTTTATTCAATCCCTATGCCTAACTGTACCCTTAGGGTATCCAAGTAAAACCTTGTATAATGATGGGATTTAGTGAGATCGCCAAGGATCTGTTTAAACATACTTTTCTGGGCCAAGAAAGCTGGAATCAGAAGGAAGGGGTCACAAGAATAACAGGATAGATTATCAGAATAATGGGGTCTGAAAAATAGAAGAAATAAAGACCATCGAACACATTAGATTTCCAAAATTTTCAACAGTAGTAAAGAATTTAAGAAGATTCAGCTTCAATATACAAACATCAGTTCTCTAGTGGAAGTGGGGTTGGAGAAAGTCCTGCTGTAGTAACTTGTTCATATCTCCATCAGTGGGCCTAGACCCAACATTGCCAATCTCTGGCTGCTTGGAACCTGGTGTGAAACTTGATCTGATCCCATATCCAAAGTCACATATTCAGTGGTAGATGGATCCATAAATCCTTATTAGATTATCTTTGCCAATTGTCTGGACTCTGAGACAGAATATTCATTGAATACCTAAAACATGTCACTATCCTGTATCCATTAAAACATTTAAAAATGTTTTATTTATTTATTTGAGAGAGAGAGAGAGATAGCAAGAGATAGCACTAGCAAGGGGGAGAGGGAAAAGCTGAGCAGGGAGCCCTATATGATGTGGGGCTGGATCCCAGGACCCTGGGATAATGACCTAAGCCAAATGTAGAGGCTTAACCACTGAGCTACTCAGGAGCCCCTGTATCCACTTTTATAGATGAGAAAACTGAGGCTCAGAGATAAGAGCTCAGTAGCCCAGGATGACAAGAAAGCAAGTAGCAGAAATCATTGAGTTCTAGAAATGTTAACAGCGTGTCCTTTATATGATACAGTATTAAACAAAACAGATGTGATCTTGCCCTTCATAAAAATTAGTGAAAATTAATATATTCAACTCTATTATGTCACTGAAGCTTAATCTCATGAATTCTTTTAAGTGGATTAAGGAAGATGAATAAAGGCAGGAAATCATTCAAAAAAAAAAAAAAAAAAGACAAAGAGACCAGTATATGTAAAGGACATAGCACAGCTTCTAACACAGTAATCTAATAAGTCATGTTTGTTCTTTCCTTTCTGTTCTAAGGAACCTATTCACATAGGTTCTTGTTCAATTATTTACTGTTTTATACCATGTGCTTTAATTCCCATTAGTTGTGCTTGTCTATCTAGTCATTACCAATGGTCCAGATAGCATACCTATTTCTTATCCCTGTGGAATATGGCACTAATCACTGTCATTTAACGAAAGTCATTTCATTGTGGTGGCTGAGGAGGATCTTTCCAAGACAGGTTGGCTGGAATGAGGCTAATCTATTTTTCTCTGCATTTTCCCCCCTCAAAAATGGGGAAAATCCCACTAGGACCATCATAGATGACTTAAGAGAAGAGTCACTAGTAATGCAAAAAAAGCTGCACCTCTCAATTAAGCCAACATTGATTAGGAAGGAAACAGAACAGCAATAGGAACTTGCCTTCACTGATTGTTGTCTCAAGGTTTCCAAGGTGATGATAGAAAGTGGGAAGTTCCAGATTTTGAAATCAGACAGGTTTGGATTATTAATAGTAGCTCTTCCCTTTAGTCTCTTCACTTCTTCCATAGTTATAATGCCCTCATATTAAAACGGAGGGTAACAATATGTACCTTATAGGTTACTGCAAGGATTTATATAATGCCTCCAGCACAGTGCCTTCTTCCTGGTCAGGACTTGGTGATCTGGAGTCATCAGGATCTATCTGTGCCTTCCCTCTGCCCCTGCAGCACCGTCAGCACTGGCATTTTACCTCCATGGAATATGAACACAGTACTTGACCGTCACTTGCCCAGTGACTTCTGCTCCATGTGCCTGTGCCATTTGAGTCTGTGCCACAAAACTGGCACACTGCTGGGTAGTTCCAGGTTCAGGCGGATGCTTTACTTACTAATTAGCAAAGTCAGAGCTCTTGCTAAATTACTGGCAGAATGTCTCATTACCTTTTATTCATTACTGGCTTCTAATTATTCTAAATTGTTTCTTAATGAGATTCTGTCCACTGGAAAATGGATGTAAAATGAGCAGGACACAGGATACACCTGCAGGGTGAAGCAGACAGTGCATGTTCCTCAGAGATGGTTGTTGCCAGCAGGAGTTGATACTTTACCTGGAGGCTCCATTTCCTTGCCAGACTCCCCCAGGCCCACTTTTCCAGCCCTTGAAGAAAACACCTTCTCTCCATGGCTTTCAGTAAGGACAGACTATAGTCTGTCAGAATAAATGTTTGCAGCAGACCTCAAATCTTGAGTAGGAGATCTCCCTTAGGGAAAGGTGAATAAAACTAGGCAGAATCTGCCCTGGTAGTTTTGTTTCCTTGGCTATCCTCTGTCCACATGGATCTGCTCCCAACCCCTCTGCAACCCAGAGCCTTCATCTTTCCTCCTCCCCTACCAGGATATAACCTGAGACAAGGCAGTGCCCTTGGTTTCTTATTCCTCCTTTTATGTTACTAATTCTACTCTTGCCAGGGGACTAAAGATGCTTCTTATAAAGTCTCATCTCCAACTGTAAATGAGTTATTTCTCTTAAAGAATGGCAAGCTATCACTTTGATAGTATGCAGCAAAATTTATAGTCTTTATCTCTACTCTCAAGAAATTAATCTAAGAAAATAATCACAAATAAAGACAAAGCTCAAGCTCAAGGATGGTGTTACACATTGAACTGTGTCCTTCCAAAGTTCATAGGTTGAGGTCCTAACCCCCAGTACCCAAGTATGTGACCTTAATTGAAGATAAGGTCTTTATAGAAGTAATTAAGTTAAAATGAGGTAATTAAAGTGGGCCCCAGTACAAAATGACTGAAGTCATTATGAAAAGGGGAAATTTGAACAGAACTGTGTAGAGAGAGAAGATAGTGTGAAGACATTGGGAAAAGATGGCCATCTACAAATCAGGGAGAGAGGCCTGGAACAGAGTCTCCCTTACAGCCCCAGAAGGAACCAGTTCTGCCCACAGCTTGATCTCAGACTTCCAACCCCAGAACTGTGACAATGTGTTTCTCTTAAGTTGCCCAGTTTATGGCACTTTGTTACAGCAGTCCTATCAAACCAATGCAGGTGGACAGATATGGATAGCATGGGAAAAAATAATCTAAGTGAGAAAATAGGCTTAAAACGGATAGGCAGGATGGTCACAGATATACAAACCAGACCAAAAAAAAAAAAAAAAAACATAGAAAGGTCATTGAGGAAAATGTTCAATCATACTAGTAACCAAAGAATGAAACTTAAACAACAAAGAAATACATCTTTTTCCAACCAAATTGGATTTTTAAAATCAAACTATTTAATTCTGAGGAGGTCCAGGGAGATGAGTTTTCTCATATGCTGCTAAAGTGAGTGTGTGTTGGTATAACTTTCCTGGAAACCAAGTTGCCCCCAAATTGGAGAACTTTAACATTTTTTGTGCTTTATGGGCTAATATTTCAATTTCTAGGAATTTATTCTTAGAAAATAATCATGGTTTTGAAGAAAAGTTAAGATACAAAGATTTTAAGTACAGCTTGATTCATAATAGGAAAACAAATAGAAGCATCAAAAATGCCCATGGTAAGAACCAATATGTAACTTCTGATATACTTGTGAAATTATGTATTATGAAACAAAAATGTTTGTAGGAATGTGTTTCATACTGTGAGAATGTGTTACCTGTTTTATAAAATTACAATCACTAAATGTATTTTTGAAGAAGTGACTAAGATTTTATGTAAATTATCTTTAGTTATAAGAGTATGTATTATTTCAAAACTATTATTTTATTATTCCATATATAATGTAAAGTTAAAATGCATAATTATTTATGTATTGTGAATAATTTAATATTCTTTTTAAAAAAGAATTGAAAAGCATCATCAAGAAGATGTAATAATGTATAAGGAATGGGTGTGGACATGAGGCTTTCCAGTATTCCTAAAATCAATTATGTACTTTACTGCATTTTATTGACTTTCTGAACCCCAAGCAGAGATAAATAGTTAAGTAGCAAAACCACAGAGACCTCGAGGGGGAAAAAGATTCTCAGGCAGGAGAGGCAAAAATATCTGATAGAACGTAAATCAGAGAAGAGCAATGTGCTAGTTTACCATGCTAGTGAGGCGGTAGGCGGGCTATGTCAATCAAAGACATGCAGACAGCAGGACATGGTGGGCAGGCATCAGCTAACAGGGTAGAACCAAAGTGTGGGACACAGCATCTGGACTAGGTAGATGGTAACTTCTTGGCACTTGGGAACAAACACTGCCAGCTCACTTTCAAGGAAGAGTTAAAACAATTCTCCAGAGAAGTAGTTCTAAAACTTTTGTCACAAGTTCCCTTTACTCTTTGCAAAATTCCTGAGCACACCTAAGATCTTGTCTATCCATATTTTCTGTATTAGAAATTATGTCTGACATGTATTAATATATTATTTATTTTAAAATAATAAACACATTTGATAATAAAATAAATTCTGTTTTAAAAAAATTAACTAAAATGTTCTTCAAAAGAAAAAAATGTAGTGAGAAAATTGGCATCAATTCATTGTTTTGAAAATCTCTTTAATGTGTGGCTTACTAGAAGACAGCTGAATTTTGCTTGTTCTGCATGCAATCTATGGTGATACCATATGACAGATAGCCTCTAGAAGACCCTACTGTAGGGGCGCCTGGGTGGCTCAGTCGGTTAAGCGGCTGCCTTCGGCTCAGGTCATGATCCCAGGGTCCTGGGATCGAGCCCCATGTCCGGCTCCCTGCTCAGCAGAGAGCCTGCTTCTCCCTCTCCCTCTGCCTGCCACTCTGCCTACTTGTGCTCTCTATCTCTCTGTCAAATAAATAAATAAAATCTTTAAAAAAAAAAAAAGAAGACCCTACTGTACAGTTGTGAGAGAATGGCAGTGGAAAAAAAAGTGTATATATATTTTTAAAAACACCTCTTTGGCATTATCATAAAAATGATTTTGAATTCATGGATCCACTGAAAGTATTTGGGGGAACTTAATATTTCCTGGACCAAACTTTGATAATCAATAGATATTGCCAGAGATAGGATAATAGGTAGATATGAAACTGCCCAAAGACTAGACCTACATTCCACAGATGCTATTCAGCCATCCTTAAGAAAACCTTCCTTCCTTTTTTCTCAGCACTTGGAATCATTAAATCTGTGATAGCTCTGGAAAACAAAAAGCATGCCCCGGCAAACAGGACATGAAAAATAGGAAACAAGTCAGATCTTTTATATCAAAACATGCATAGGAATCTACATTCCAACATGTGAACACTGAGCAACTGCCACAGAAGTGACAGAGATTATGGCTTAGAGCCAGTGGCAGTGATAAGTAGGAGGTGGGACAGATAACCCTGAGAGTGTCTAGCCAGGTAGCTGCCATCCTCTGTAGAGAATCTGGGGACCACTGCAATTACTCCACAGAACACTGAGGTGTTGTGTGTGGGTTTGATGAGTCAAGATTGTGGCTCAGGTAGGTGGTATCACTCCTGAGGGCAGGGGGGTCCCCAAACCCAGCAGAAAGCCTTCTGGCTGCCCTTGTGCAGCCTGTATATGCCTCCCAAGCAATGTCTGAAGACAGCATGTGGCAGGGGGAACTGGCAAGTAAACACTGATGCTCTAAAGCAAAGACCAACAGATATTCGAGAATCATCCAGAATTTGCACAAAACCACTCTGTGAAGCCAAATCTCCAAAGACAACGAGAAGTATTCATTTGTTCAACAAATACCTTTAGATCAGCAATCAGGTACCAATGTGGATATAGTGTGATTTATTTAACCAGTCTCTTATGATAAACAGATTTTAATTTTGTTGATTACTATAATCCTCACTAAAATTAACATCTTTGTAAAAATAAAAATAGTAATTTACAATGTATATTTGCTAATATCAGCCATTGTTTCAAATTGTTATATACATTTTCATTTATTTAAGTCTCATGGCTTTCTTTGGTGTTGGTTTTATTATCATTTGTATATATTTGTGTAAATTTATCTGTAAGGCTCCTTGGTGTAAGTAGAAATGTTGAGTGTAAGAGACATGCAAATTTTAAGTTTTGATCAATTTGGCAAATTGTCTTCAAGGTATTTGTGTAAATTTACTTTTGTACAGAGTACATAACTTTTAATTTAAAGAGATCTATCCTTCTGCCAAAAATAGGTAATAGCTCCAATTTTCCTGCCAATACTAAATTGATATCGGTATTCTTTTTAGTTTTTGTCTTTTGAGTCAAGAAAAAAATCCCATTGCAGTTTAAATTTTTATTTAAATATTATTTTACTTAAATTTTATTTGATTATTTATGAAGTTGTATATTTTTAAATGTTTATTGATGATCTGTGTTTTTAATATGTAAATTGCTCATTCATAGCCACTACCAAAATCTTCTATTAATTTTTCTTTTTTCATTGATATAGGCACTCCCTACAACTATGAATATTAACTCTTTGTTCATCACATAAATTTTCACTATTTTTTCCCATGTGGTCACTTAACAATTTATATGATGCCTTTGACAGTACCCAAATTTTTTAAAGATTATTTATTTATTTATTTGAAAGCGAGAATGAGAGAGAGAGAGAGCACATGAGAGGGGGGAGGGTCAGAGGGAGAAGCAGACACCCTGCTGAGCAGGAAGCCCAATGCGGGACTTGATCCTGGCACTCCAGGATCATGACCTGAGCTGAAGGTAGTCACTTAACCAACTGAGCCACCCAGGCACCCGACAGTACCCAAATTCTTAATATTTTTGAAATCAAATCTTGAAGACTTTTTCCTCAATGGTTTCTGTTAGGGTCCATTTTATGCTCAGACTTTTGACGTTGTAGTTAATTTTATCTTTTCCTTTTCTAAAAAAAAAAGTCAATATTATTTTAGCTAGAAATATCCATAATTTAAACATTCACATGCCCAAATTCAATGGACCAAAATCATAGATCTCCTACATCAACAAATCAGCCATCCTTGGACTAATAACTCCATGAGTCCTTTGATAGTCCCTAAGAATCCCTTTTGTTGAAGATTGCCAGGCACGAAATGTTGGTTATACACCTATCCTTCCTCCATGTGGCTCCTAAGAGAAAAGGCAGGGGTTCCCTAACCTCAGGTAAACACCACTATCTCCAAAGAGACATAATAAAGTATGGAGCAAGAATGTCTATGCTCTTCTTCTCCTGCTCATGAGGGACAGTGTGCTGGGGCAAGGGAGCACAAACAGTTTGTGAACACATTATTCAAGTCTTCCTCTAGCAGGGACTTGAGGAAAGATACTGAATTTAAGGTTCCACAGCCTCTAGGTATGATCCAGCCCAGGAGGGGACCAGTCAAGGCCCCCCTGCGAGCATAATTCTTGGGAAACCAAATGGAGGCTTTGGAATCATGGCTAGTATTTTTTCCATCAAAATGAATACAGTTTTGTTGTGTACTCATTGCCCTTACTGAAGGTGTAGTGCGTTTCCCCAGCCCTGACCTGGCCTTAGTGAGACTTCCTACACTTCCTATTATGGGACAGATAACTCTTCAACTGGAAGAGCTTAGTGCCTTATCTTAATTCAGGAAATCTCATTGGTCAGCCTGTCCACAAATGGTATCACTCCAGGAGAAAATTCAAAACAACATAAGCGTTTCCACCAATGAGACTCCATTCTCAGAGGGCCTGCGGCATCAGGTAGGCATTTGGAAAGACAGTGAAATTTGGGATAAATGGAAGTAATTTACTTCCAAGAGATTTCCATCAATTGAACTTGAGTTAGAGGAAACTTTGCCCAAGCTATTTTTCTCAGCCTGAGGCCTAGAAATTTTATCATCTTGTTTACCTAACAAGTGAGGCTGTCATGGAACTGGAATAAAATATAGAACCCAGAAGTCACTCCAAGTATAAGCTGAATTATGAATTTGGACTGGCAAAGGGTACCAGAAATATAGGCCCAGGGAAAAGGTGCTGAAGTAAAGGAGCATATTGAAAGAAAGATTGAATAGTGTTCTTTACCAGTTGTTTGCAATTAGTACTCACTACCTTACTTGGTTTTTCATTGTTTGACCTTACCTTATAATAATTTTAGATTTACAGAAGAGTTGTGAAGTTAATACAGACAGTGCCTGTATGTCCTTCCTTCCCTTACATTAGCATCTTACCTAACTATGAAGTATAGTTATCAAAACCAATAAACTTATAACAGTATAACACTATAAGCTGAATTACAGACTTATTTAGATTTTGCCAGTTTTTGCACTAATGTATATTTTTCTGTTACATGCTCTAGTCCAAGATACCATGTTACATTTAATCATTATGTCTCCTAAGTTTTCTCCAATCTGTGATTTTTATCCCTCATTTTTTTCTTGTTTTTCACAACCTTGCCACTTTTGAAGAGTACTTGTCAGATATATTTGCAGAAGCTACCTCAATTTGGGTTTGTTTGATACATTCTAATATTAGACTGTTTGTCTTTCTCATCTCATCATATCAGGGAGTACCTAATGTCAACACAATTTGTCGCTGGTGATATTAATGTTGATGGCTGAGTTCTGGTGGTTTTTGGCAGTTTTTCCCTTTTCCATACCCTACCTTAATGGTTCTCAACCAGTAGTGGTTTTGTGCTGCAGGAAATACTCAGTAATGTCTGGAGACATATTTGGTTGTTACAGATGGGAGAGGACAGTACTATTGGCATCTAGTGGGTAGAAGTGAGAGATGCTTCTGAACATCTTATATTGTACAGAGTAGCCACTACAACAGAGAAGAGTGAGGGCTGAGAGACCCTGTTCTACCCATTAGCAGCAACAAACTACCTTCAGCCCATACTCAACAGGAAGTGAAATGAGCTTTACCTTGTAGAAGGAATAGTATCAAAGAATTTATAAATGTATGTGAAAGCCAGCACAGTAATTAAATATTTTGCAGGAGATACTTTGAGGCTATGCAAACTCCTGTTTCTCCTTAATGTACCACCCACTAATTTTAGCATTCATCAGTTACCTGGAGCAATTATTACTGTGCTGTTCTAATGGTAATTTCCTATTTCCCCATTGCTTTTGCATTTGTTATTTCTGCCTTGCTTTTTAAATTAGCTTTTCATATAACTATAATTTGAGTATAAAGAATTCGATTTATTTCTTGTGTCACTAGTAGAATTGGCCCCAAATACATTTTCCTGCCTTATTCACTTACATCCTCATTTATTTACTTATTCTTCTATTTATTCAACAAATATTTATTGAGCATTTACTGCATCCTATGCATTGCTGTTCTAGGCCTCGGACATATAGTAGAAAATGAAATAAGCATAATCCTTGTCATGTGGCCCTTACCCTCAAATGAAGGAAGACACTGAACAAGTGCAGAGGTCAGAAAAAATGCTTTTACAGAGGCAAATAATAATAATATAAGTTTCTGTGTATCAGCCTCCAGAGATGCAGATCAGGCAGCAAGGGGTAGAGTCTGGGGGTGAGGAGTGGCAAATAAAAAAGCCAGAACAATCATGACAAAGGGGCACTAGATGCAGGTGGCTTAACTAGGACCTATGGGTAGGTGGTTTTAGCTCTGAGGGACAGAGAATACTCTAGCATCATAACTACTGAACCTCAGTCTGAGTGCCAAGGGATATCCCAGCCTTCTCAATCCTACCCCTCTGGGATGGGCACCATCCCTCTGGGTCAGTGCAGAAAGAACTCCTGCTTAAAATCAGATGGTTTCTAGACCCCTTTGTGTCTCAGTGGATAGGGGCCTGAGGTTGCATCTCCCACTGAGTAATGGATGGACTGGCTTGGCTAAGGGGCCTCCATAATCCCACATTTCAGAAAACAGTTGTGCATCATTCATGTAGAAAAGCCCACACACACACATCTCAAGCAATGGGATTTATTGGGTATGTGATTTTTTTCCCATTTAATTCCTTATGAAAAATGCCTCTCTATGGCACAAGAGTAATCTTTAAATATATTAATATTTTTAATATATAAATATATTTATATATTTATATATTTTTAAATATATAATATTTAATATCATAATTTTTAAATAAATATTTAAATATATAAATATATATATATATATATATATCTCCATACTCTTGTTTTCTCAAACAGGAAACAGAAGATTAGGGATTCAAGCATCATCAATATTAAGGTCAATTATTTCACTCTTCTGTAAATACTGCAGGTGGTCTTGTTTTGGGTGAAAGCCCTGAAATGTGACCTGGTTCTCTACTTACTTGCCTCCCACTCCAGGCAGTGGGTTATCTCTTGTGTTATCAATGTGTCTACTAGGGTATGCAGGAAAAATAATTATGTCTATATCTTTCTTTTTAATTTCCTCTTTATCCCTCTCCCTTACCCTCTCTTTCTTCATCTTCTCTCCTATCCTTGCTTATACTATTCAGAAGCATGAAGTAAAAGGCACTCATGAGATGATGCAGTTATCCAATCACTAGATTCTGTTGGTTCAGAGCCTGCAATATTAGAACATAAGAGAATGTGTTCCCAGGTCTATTTTGCCTAGACCTGGGGGCTATGGATTAACCAGCCCCTGCTAGGTAGCTTTTATTAAGCATCCTCCAAATAAACTATTTTTTATCAACATTTTAGCAAAATCGTGTCAACATGGCAGACTCTGAGTTAAAGCATACCAGTCCCTCTGTACAGTTTTTGTTATTTTTCTTAAAGTCTTCCCTAGATATGATATATGGAGTAAAATGCATTTCAATCACATCTGGATTACATTTGCATGTGCTCTGGAGGGAGTGACCAATTCCCAGACGAA
This sequence comes from Eumetopias jubatus, assembly GCF_037043125.1. Classification (NCBI taxonomy): domain Eukaryota; kingdom Metazoa; phylum Chordata; class Mammalia; order Carnivora; family Otariidae; genus Eumetopias; species Eumetopias jubatus. The sequence goes on along the minus strand of NW_028274809.1, from coordinate 111,852,171 downwards.
GGCAGGATGTTTCCTCTCCTCAGAAAGTTCCCTCATGCCTCTCCCTGTCAATACTCACTGCCACCCTACCTCCACAGTATGGGTTATTACTTCCCAGCTTCCATCACAGTGTACTTGTTGATGTAAAGTTCTATAGTTCATATATACTTTATAAAAAAGGAATCAGTGTGTATGACCTCTTTGGTCTGGCTTATTTTGCTTTATACAATAGTTCCCCCCCATCCCATCCACCGTTTCACTCTTCATGGTTTCAGTTATCTGAGGTCAACCATGGTCCAGAAGCAGAGGATCTTCTCTGATGTGTTGTCAGAAAGTCAATAGTGGCTTCACCATATATCACAATGCCTACATAATTCACCTCACTTCATTTCATCACACAGGCATTTTATTATCTTACATAAGCACAGGAAGAAGTATGACTATAAGACAATAAGATATTTTGACAGGGAGAGAGAGACCACATTCATGTAACTTTTATTGCAGTGCCTAATTTATAAATTAAACTTTATCATAGGCATGCATGTATAGGAAGAAATATAGTATATTCAGGGTTTGGTTCTATCTGCAGTTTCAGGCCTCCATTGGAGGTCGTTGTCTTGGGAAGAATGCCCCATGGACAAAGGGGGCTGTGTATAATGTTTTGAGGGTCAACCCTATTGTTAAGTGTAGCAATCATTTTGTTTTGTTTTGTTGTTTAATCATCATTTGATACTCCATTGTATAAATGTATGACTTTTTTAAAAACTTTTTTAAAATGACTTTTTTATTTATTTATTTGAGAGAGAGAGAATGAGAGACAGAGAGCATGAGAGGGAAGAGGGTCAGAGGGAGAAGCAGACTCCCTGCTGAGCAGGGCGCCCGATGCGGGACTCGATCCCGGGACTCCAGGATCATGACCTGAGCCAAAGGCAGTCACTTAACCAACTGAGCCACCCAGGCGCCCATAAATGTATGACATTTTTTTGGTCCATTCTTTGTTGGACATTTGGTTTATTTTCAGTTTTGATTATTACGAGTTAAACTGCTATGAATGGGCTTATATATGACTTTTGGTGAACATACATATTCACTTTTGTTGGGTATTGCTATAGCTTGAATTGTGTTTTCCAAAATTCATATTGTTGAAGTCCTAACCCCCAGTATTTCAGAATGTGACCTTATTTGGAAATTGGGTTGCTGCATTTATAATTTGTTTAGATAAGGTCATAACTGGAGCAGGGTGGTGCCTAATCCCATATGTCTAGTGTCCTTATAAAAAAAAAAGGGAGGGGTTGGGCATAGGTACACAAACAGGGAGAATGACATGAGAAAACTGGAGAATTGCCACAAGCCAAGGATCTACCAAACACTAGGAGAAAGTCCTGAAGAGCTCCTTCCATTCTGCTTTCAGAGGGAACATGGTCCTGCTAATAGCTTGATCTTAGATTTCTAGCATCTGGGACTCTGAAAAAATACATTTCTGTTTATGCCGCCCAATTTATCATACTTTGTTATGACAACCCTAGAAAACTAATGTAGGTATTCATCTAGAAGTGGAATTGTGGGAAACATGGGGTAAAAATTGGTTAAACTTTATTTAAAACTGTCAGTTTCTCAATATTATTACACATTTTACAATCTGAAAAGCAGCGTATGAGAGGTTCATTTGACCCATTCCCAACATTTGGATTATTTAGTTTTGGTCATTCCAGTGAGTGTGTAGTGATATACCACAACATGTTTTTTTGTTTGTTTGTTTGTTTGTTTTGTCTTATTTTTCTTTCATTTCTCTGATAACTAATTAATTCATGTGAACATCTAATCATATGTTTATTAGCCTTACAGATATTTTCTTCTGTAAAATGTCTGTTCAAGTTCTTTGTTAATTTTTGTATTCAGTTGTACATTTTCATTGATTGTTGTACATTTTTACATATTCTTTTTTTTAAAGATTGTATTTATTTGAGAGAGAGAGAGAGAGAGAGAGAGAGACCACAAGTTGGGGGAGGGGCACAGGGAAAGGGAGAAGCAGACTCCCCACTGAGCAGGGAGCCCAACACTTGGGGCTTGATCTCAGGACCCTGAGATGATGACCTGAGCCAAAGGCAGATGCTTAACCAACTGAGACATCCAGGTGCCCCCATTTTTATATATTCTGAATAAAAGTTTTGTTAGATGTATTTGTTGCACACATTTTTTTCTCAGTCTATGCTTGTATTTTTGCTTTGTAAATGGTGTACTTGACAAGTAAAATTTTAAATTTTGATGAAGTAAATTTTATTTTTTCTTCTTTGATAAATGTTTTCCACACTTTTTCTAAGAAATTTTTGCCTACTCCCAAGACCATGAAGACATTTTCTTACATTTCCAGAATTTTATGGTTTTAACTTCCTTCATAGATAACTTTAAAGTTAACTTCTGAGAATGGTCAAAGTGTCAAAGTTAATATTTTTTGACATGAATATCCAGAGACATGAACAGCTGCCATTTAGCCAGGTTGGGTGATGTTGGGCTTGGTGGAAATACTTTTGGGCTTAGGAGGGTGGAAGTGAATTAGGGGTGCTAGATCTCAGTTTCAATCAGAAGATCCACTTAAATGTAACCAAATGGTGGATGCAGAAATCAAGCTTATTTTTAAATCAGAAGCAGAGCATCAGTGCCACATTAGCAACCACTTGAAGCATGTGGCTGGATATACCTACATGTCCTTACTCTTGCCCACTCATAGAGCCTCCACCCTCAAATCAGGGTGCACATGCTTCTGCAGCACACACTCTGCCCTATCCATCCTTCTAGGTTGGATTTGAGATCATGGAGTAGTGAGAATCTGCATCTAAAGTACCAGATGAAAACAGCCATCTGGGGAAGGGGGTTAGCAATGCAGCTGCATGTGTGCATGGGTGCCAACATGTGTGCATGCATGCATGCAGGTATGGGTATATATGTACATGAACACGAGCATGTGCATGTATGTACATGTATGTGCATGTGTGCTGTGTGTTCATGTGCACACTCTAGAATGTGGATCTGCCCATATTGTAGGGCGCACTCCCTTATAACTCCAGAACTCCTCTAGAAAAATGAACTATGTGCCCACCATGAATCCTCAAAATTGACCTTTTCTTATGTATTTTATCTCCTCTTTTTTCCAACATTTTGTTTGCTTTCCTTCATTGTATCCTTCAAGTTTTTTGGGGGCAGTGTGGGTGGGAAACTGCATTTAAAAAAATCTTAAGAGTTTCTTCCTTCCTCTTCCTGTCTTCCTTTCTTTCTGTCTGCCTTTCTCTCTCTCTCTTCCTTTCTCTCTAGCTCACTCTCTTCCTCCTCCCTTTCCATCAGACTTCCTTCCTTCCTCCTTCCCTTTCTACCTCCCTACCTTTCCTCCTTCCTTTCTTCTTTACTCCTTCCTTTTGTCTATCTTACTTTAATAACTTGTTCCTGTTTTATGGGAGGAATATAATTCCAAACTTCACCAAGAATACTAGACTTCTTGTTTTATATGTTAATTTATTTTCCATTTCCTGAATTACATTTCCTCCACTGTCAGTTTTTGTAACTTTTCTTTTGGCCAGTTACTATTCAGCAAATATTCATCAAACATCTTCTATGTGCAACCATGGTTTTCTGCCTCTTGGTGTACATCAGTGGTCTTTTCTTAAATGTCTGGTTTCCTTGGTTGTCATGTTTCATTTCATATTTAAGAGTGAAGAATGATAAACCTGGTTGGGAGCATGTGCACATGGATAGGGATTGTCCACTGAAGGTCTTTACCTTGAAATGAGCAGGTTGGGGGGCAGCCAGCTTTATTGGGTGGAGGAGGGAGCAGGGCCAGATCATTGCATGCTTTTCTCAGGACTTCTAACAGCCTCATCAGGCACTCTAGTTCTCCCCAAGAGTGTTCAAATTCTTTATAACTTTTCACCTTTCTGCCTGGAGAGAGCTGGTCTGGCTACTGAGACTCTTGTGTATTTCTCTTGTTTATGGGTGATGGTGTGGTGATGAGAGCCACTACTCCACACACAAAACTTCATTCTCTATTTTCCCTCCATTAGACCTATAGCCACCAAATGCAAAACTCTTCGGGGTTGAGCAGGGCAGATTGGCACCACTCAGAAGTTCCATGTCTCTCCCAAGCTGTGAACATTCTTCTATCTTTCCTCTGTCTTTAACTTAAATTCTATTTTTTTTTTGCAGTGTCTTCTTGCATCTTCTTGCTTTGCTATCATTTAAATGAAACCTCAAGAAGGAGAAGATATAAATGCATGTACTCAGTCTACTATTTGAAACTAAAAGTCTGATTGGGACTTTCTGTATGTATAGGTTAAATGGAGAAGAACCAATATTTTCATAATGTAGAGCTTTCCCAATCAAAAGCATTGTAGAGCTTTCCCAATCAAAACATTGTATGGCTTTCTGTTTGTTCAGATTTCTTAATCTTTGGTACAATTTTTTTGATTATCTTGATATATGTATGAGGTTTGTTTTTCACCTGTCTTTATTTTCACTAATGTGAATGGGGAATATTTTTTTCTAGAGAATTTTATTATTGGTTTGTGCTGCTACATCATAAATTTCATTATTAGTTTTTGTTAATTTTGATTTAACATCTTTAATTGAACTCATGTTAGTTCACTAATTTTTCAACTGAATACCTTGTATGTTTAAAATAAACTACCTTACTATGTGCAAAAGAAAAAAAAAGACAGTTTTGATTTTTTCTTTCTAATATTAAATTTTGGTTAGTTGGCTGAATATATTAGCAAGAGTTTTCAGTACAATAAGAATTAGTAGCAATGAATGAATGAGAGTAGAAGAACAAATTCTTATCTTAAAACTGTCTCATGGGAATGCCCTGGTATTTGGTCACTAATTATGATGTTTCCTTAGATTTCTTGGAGAAAATGTTTATCAGTTTCTTTCTGGCTTACCTGTAGTTTAGGGTTTGTTGTTCTTTTCAGAAATGTAGGTTGAATTTTGGTAGTTATTTTTCACCTTCTGTGGTATGCTTCTTTTCTCTTTTTATTTTTTTCAATCTTAAATACAGTTTTATTTAAGATATTGTTTTTCCACTTACAACCCAGTGCTTATAAAGTACAATGTTTATTTCCTTTCCCTGTGCACATATTCCATATTAAAATATCAAGAATGTCCAGTTTATTTACTATAGCAGCTCAACTTTAAAAGTGCCATGGAATTTGCTACAAATTTGGGCCCTTTAAATGTTTTGTGTGGAAGAATGTTAGACCTATTCTCAGGTTGGCTTATTCAACCTCTTCAATGGTGGGCCCAAAAGAGGCACCACCAGATGGAGGAGCTCTACCACCAGGGAAGTCCCCAGGCATTCCTCCTGACCTGCTTGTTGCGCTATGGTACAGTTTGGTAATAATGGGGTTGCAGACTTTCTCCAACTCTTTCTGCTCATGTTCAGATTCTTCCTTCTCTGGAGACTGGTTCTTATAAAGCCAGTTGTAGAGTCATTACACATGTCAAGAATCTTTTGTCTTCACCATTGATCTTGCCCTGAAGTTTTTCATCTTCAACATCTGCTTTCATGTTGAATGCATAAGATTCAAGTGAAATCTTGGAAGACATCTTATCCTGCTGCTTCTCATTTTCAGCTCAATGTCTTCCCTTCTCAAGTGGCCCTTGTCGTTAGTGATGGTAATCTTGTTCTCTTTTCCTGTACTCATCCACAGCAGAGACACTGAGGATGCAATTAGCATCAATATCAAAAGTGACTTCAATCTGAGGAATGCCTTTCCAGGTAGGTTGTTATCCTTGGTCATAACATGCTCACCTTCATAACCTAAATGAGCACACCAGGCTGGTTGTCAGAGTAGGTAATGAAGGTCTGCATCTGTTTGGTAGAAATGGTAGTATTGTACTGGATAAAGACAGTCATGATTCCTCCAGCACTTTCAAAGCCAAGAGAAAACTGAATGACATCCAACAGCAGCAAATGAACATTTTCGTATTTGTCTCCAGAAAGGTTGGTGCTTGGATAGCTACACTATTAGCAATAGCCTCATCAGGGTTGATGCTCTTATTCAGTTCCTTTCCACTGGAAAAGTCTTACAGAAGTTTCTGAATCTTGGGGATATGAGTAGGACCACCCACAGGGACAAATTGTGGATCTGACATTTATATAGCTTGGCATCCTGAAGTGTTTTCTCTATGGGGTGCAGGGTGCCACAGAACAGGTCAGCATTCCTCAAATCAGGCATGAATAATAAGATATAGAAGTTGATTCCTTCATACAGAGAATCAATCTCAATACTGACCTGGGTGCTAGAAGAAAGTGTATGCTTAGCATGTTTGCAAGCAGTATGGAGGTGTCAGACTGCCTTCTTGTTCTCGCCAATGTCCTTCTTATGTTGCACTTGAACTCTGCAATAAAATGGTTGACCATTAAGGAATCAGTCTTCTCCGCCTAAGTTGGTGTCTCCCGGTGTAGATTTGACTCAAAGGTCCCATCTTTTTTTTTAATTTAATTTAATTTTATTATGTTATGTTACTCACCATAAATACAGCATTAGTTTTTGATGTAGTGATCCACAAAGGCATGTACTGCATGGAGCACTGGGTGGTATACAAAAACAATGAATTGTGGATCACTACATCAACGATCCCATCTTTAATAGTGAAGATTGACATATCAAAAGTGCCACATCCTAAATCAAAAATAAGCATTCTTTTCAGCTTCAAACTTTTTGTCTAAATCTTAAGCAAGAGCAGCAGCAGTTGGCTCATTGGTGATTCTAAGTACATTAAGACAGCAATAATTCCAGCCTGACACTGAGAGTCATCAAAGTAAGCAGGTATTGTAACAACTGTTTTGGTAACAGTCTTCCCAAGGTAAGCCTCTGCTATTTCCTTCATCTTTGTCAAAACCACAGGGGACACCTCCTCTGGATAGAAACTTTTTGTTTCTCCCTTGTATTCTACTTGAACTTTGGGCCTGCCATCATCACTCACACCATGAAGGGCCAATGCTTCATATCAGATTGGACAACAGCATTGTCAAATCTACATCCAATCAGGTATTTGGCATCAAAAACTGTGTCGGTGGGGCTCATTGCAACTTGGTTCTTTGCAGCATCACCAATCAATCGTCCAGTTTCAAAGGAGACATAACTTGGGGTAGTTCAGTTTCCCTGGTCATTGGCAATTATTTTCACTTTCCTGTTCTGGAAAACACCCACATGGTAAGTGGTGCCAAGATCAGTGCTTTAGACACAGTTGCTTCCATGTGGGCCTGGCATGGCTTGTGAAGAAAACAGTAATCTGGAGAGCTAGCGCTGAACAGTGAAGGTTTTCTCTTTTTAATTTGCAGAATTGTACTAGTCTAGCTATCTTTACAATATCTTCAAAGTTTAATCAGTCTCTTCAAGTTTTCTATTTCTCTTTGAGCTGCTTTTAATCATTTCTCCCCCTAGGGAGGACATCCATTTTCTGTACATTTTCAAATTTATATATAAAGCCATTCATATTTTGTATTTTCTTATGGTTTATTGCCTCTATATTATTTGTCTCCTTCCTCAATCCAAATATTTAAATTCAGTCTTTCTTCTCAATCTTTATTGGATCACAACTGCTAATTTCATTTTCTTGATCTTCACAGAAACTGATTTTGGCTTTATTGATCAAATAGTATTATTTTTCTATTATTTGTTTTTTACAGTATTAAATTATACTTGTTTACTTTTGATTTTTTTATTAGTTTCTGGTGTGTCTTAGTTATTTTACTTTTGGTCTTCTTGGTTTCCCCCTGAGTATTCCTTTAAGGAAGCTTGCAGGTTCTGAACTTCCCAGCAGGACCTAAGGAGGGAGCCCCAGGCTTTCTCACCAGTTCTCATCAGATGTGGGGCAGAAGGCAAAGGGGTAGAAAGTGCACCATTTGGAAGCTGTCATCACAGAGTTGGGCTTGTTAGTATACATGTGTAGATATTTGTGTTTCTGGGAAAATGCCAAGTCGGGCAGTTGTTTATTATGTTTAGTTTTTTAAGACACTAAGTATAAACTCTTCCAGAGTAGCTTTAACATTTCACATTCCAACCAGCAGTATATGAGAAATAGTTTCTTCACAACCTTGCCAGTATTCATTATTGCCACTATGTTTTATTTTAATTGTTCTAATAGATGTTTACTGACATGTCATTGTGATCTTATTTGCGTTTCCCTAATGGCTATGAGGTTGAACATCTTTTCTTGTGCTTATTTGTCATCTGAATATTCCCTTTAGTGAAATGTCTTTACATATCTTTTGCCCATTTTCTAATTGGATAGGTTGTTTCTTTAATATTCAGTTTTTTTCATATATTTTCTATCTAAATCCTTCTCCAGGTATGTGCTTTGCAAATATTCTCACCTAGTCTATAACTGGTCTTTTCATCCTCTTAATGGCATTGTTCACAGTGGAAAAGTTTTAATTTTGATGAAGTACAGTTATTTGATATGAACAAAGACATCTCTATTTATTTTGATTTTGTTTGTTTTTTCATCAGCATTTTATAGTTTTCAGGATACAAGTCCTGACTGTGTTTTGATAGATTTACACCTAAATATTTCTTTCTTTTTTTAATCAACTATAAATTATATTTTTAATTTTAGTTTCAATATGTTAATTGCAAGTTTAAAAATATAGTTAAATTTTTAAAAGTTTTAATTTAAATTCCAGTTAGTTATTAGTTTCAGGTGTACAATTTAGTGGTTCAACACTTCCATACATCACCCAGTGCTCACCTGGACAAGTGCACTCCTTAATTCCCATCACCTATTTTACCCATCCGCCACTCACCTCCCCTCTGGTAACCATCAGTCTGTTTTCTATAGTGAGTTTGTTTCTTCATTTGCCTCTCTCTTTTTTTTCTGCTTTGCTTCTTTGTTTTGTTTCTTAAATTCCACATATGAATAAGGTCATATGGTATTTGTATTTATCTGACTTATTTCCCATTGTATGGAACCACAAAAGACCTTGAATAGCCAAAGCAATGTTGAAAAAGAAAAGCAGAGCTGGAAGCATCACAATTCTAGACTTCAAGTAGTATTACAAAGCTGTAGTCATCAAAACAGCATGGTAATGGCACAAAAAAATAGACACATAGATCAATAGAACAGAATAGAAAACCCAGAAATAAACTCACAAGTATGTGGTCAATTAATCTTTGACAAAGCAGGAAACAATATACAGTGGGAACAAGATAGTCTCTTTAACAAATGGTACTGAGAAAACTGGACAACAACATGCAGAAGAATTATGTGTAAGAATGTGTAAAAACTTTCTTACTCATAGATAAAAGTAAATTCAAAATTGATGAAAGACCTAAATGTGAGACAGGACACCATCAAAATCCTAGAGAGGCACACAGGCAGTAACTTCTTTGACATCGGCCATAGCATTTTCTTTCTAGGTATATTTCCTTAAGCAAGAGACACAAAAGCAAAAATGAACTATTGGAACTTCATCAAAATATAGTTAATTTTTATGTTAATCATGTGTTCTACAAACTTTTTGAGCTCATTTATTAGTTTCATTTTTGTTTGTAGAATCATTGGGATTTTCTGTGTAGACTGGCTTGTCTGCAAATAGAAACAGTTTAATTTTTTTTCCAAACTATATGTTTTTCATTTTCTTTTCCTGTCTTGTGCTGTTTGGAACTCCCAATACTGTGTTGAATTACAATGGTGAGAGAAGGGATCCTTGCCTTTTTCTCAATTTAAGGAGGAAAGCATATTCAGTCTTTCACCACTAAATATGATATAAATTGTTGTTTTTCTACAGATGATCTTCATTAAGTTGAGGCTGTTTCCCCTCTACTTCTAGTTTCCTGAGAATTTAAAAATCATAAATGGTTGTTAGATTTTGTAAAATATTCTCTTATTCACCAAACGATATTATTAAATACTTTCTCTTCAGCTTGTTGACATAAGGGATTGCACTGCTTGATTTTTGAATGCTTGAACCAGCTTCATATACTTGGAATAAAACCCAGCTGATTACATGTATTATGTTTCCTCACACGTGTTGGATTTGGTTTTCTAATATTTTGTTGAGGAATTTTGCACATGAATTTAAGAGAAATATTGGTGTGTATTTTTCTTTTTTTGTACTGTCTGTCTGGTTTTTCTACCAGAGAAGTATTGTTTCAATAAAATAAGTTGGGGAGTGATACCTCTTATTCTCTTTTCAAGAAAAGATTTATCTTAAAATTAGTGTTAATAGTTTAAATGTTTGGTACATTTGGCCTTAAAAAACCATAAAGGTCAAGAGGTTTTTTATTTTTTCACCCTAGAAAAATATTTTCCTTATAAATTCAATTTTATTGATAGTTTAAAAGCTATACAAATTATTTATTTCATTTTGGGTGAGTTGTGATAGTTTGATTTAGATTTTGAAGAATTAGTCCATTTCACCTAAATTGTCAAATTTTTGTGTATAGAATTCTTCATAGTATTCCATGATTATCATTTTGAAGTCTTCAGAATCTTTAGAAATACCACCAGTTTCATTCCTGATATTGGTGATCAGTGTGTTTTCTTTTTTTTTATTGTTATGCTTGCTAGCAGTTGTCAATTTTATTTTTTTATTATTTTTTTAAAGATTTTATTTATTTATTTGACAGAGAGAGACACACAGCGAGAGAGGGAACACAAGCATGGGGAGTGGGAGAGGGAGAAGCAGGCTTCCCGCGGAGCAGAGAGCCTGATGCGGGGCTCGATCCCAAGACCCTGGGATCATGACCTGAGCTGAAGGCAGATGCTTAACAACTGAGCCACCCAGGTGCCCCAGTTGTGAATTTTATTGATCCTTTTAAAGAACCAAACTTTATTCCATTGATTCTCTATTGTTTGTCTGCTTTAATTTTAATTGATGTGCTCCTATCTTTATCATTTCCTTTCTTCTCCTTGTTTTAGGCTTGCTTTGCTCTCTTTTTTTTTTTTCTAGTGTCTAAGGAGACCAGCTCCTTGTTATTAACCTATGTGTGATTTTCCAGGCCAAGCACAGGCAGTTAAAAAGGCTTTACCTGCTCTCCCCACAGCAGACTTGGTGCATAGCCAATGCAGTGTAGTCCCTAAAAGGAGTTGAATTCAGGACTCAGGGCCCCAAGCTGGCTGTGTTCTTACACACAGCTGTATTCTTAGGCTGTAGGCACCTCCACTCAGATCTGGGGCCTTCAGCCAATGCCTTCCTCAAGTGCCACTTCTGAGCCCTCCTTATCATGGGAAGGAGAGAAAAAATTTTGAAGACACTTTTGCTCCACTCTGGCTCAGTCCTTTCCACTACTAAGTGTCCCATCAATCTTCCCTGGGCCCTCTGGTTTTGTAAAATGCAGAAGCCTTTTGTTCAGGTCTCCCTTAGCAGTGAGACAATCCCAACATCTGGTCTCCCTGATCCCCCATTGGTGCTGTCCCATGGTGGAAAATGAAGCAGGGAGTAGCCAGTGCTTTCTCTAGCTTAGCCTCTTGCTTATACTATTGCAGTAAGTGTTTAAAAACTTGACTATTATTTAATTTTAATTTATTATATTAACTGATTTCTTTGATACCTGCTGGCTTGGCTCTTTCCAGCTCAGCTGAGCTCCTGACAAATTGGCACATAGTAAAACACCTGAAGATCCCATGAGTCACCTTTTATTTTATTTTATTTTATTATGTTATGTTAGTCACCATACAGTATGTCATTAGTTTTCGATGTAGGGTTCCATGATTCATTGTTTGTGTATAACACCCAGTGCTCCATGTAATATGTGCCCTCCTTAATACCCACCACCAGGCTAACCCATCCCCCCCATGCCCTCCCCTCTAAAACCTTCAGTTTGTTTCTCAGAGTCCATAGTCTCTCATGGTTCATCTCCCCTCCGATTTCCCCCACTTCATTTTTCCCTTCCTTCTCCTAATGTCCTCCATGCTATTCCTTATGTTCTACAAATGAGTGAAACCATATGATAATTGACTTATTTCACTTAGCATAATTTCCTCCAGTCCCATCCATGTTGATGTAAAAGTTGGGTATTCATCCTTTCTGATGGCTGAGTAATATTCCATTGTATATATGGACCACATCTTCTTTATCCATTCATCTGTTGAAGGGCATCTCGGCTCTTTCCACAGTTTGGCTATTGTGGACACTGCTGCTATGAACATTGGGGTGCATATGGCCCTTCTTTTCACTCCATTTGTGTCTTTGGGGTAAATAGCCAGTAATGCAATTGCTGGGTCATAGGGTAGCCTTATTACTAGCAGAGAAATGGGACGTTCCAGATGTGTGCTTAACAGATCATTTGCAAGAATATGAAGGTCCTTCAAGGCGTTTTGCCCATAGGTCATGGAAGATGCTAGAGGATCCCATGTGGCACTTTGTTAGTCATTCCAATGGGTCTTGGGGAGTGCTGGCAGAAGCCACAGGGTATCTTAGGAAGATGCTAAGGGACTGTTCATGTAAGTTATTTGGGTTTTGGGGGAATTTTGGTACTTCTCTTTAGCCTCCAGCTCCCTGGCTAAGCTCTCCCAGTGAGCTGGTTTAGAGATACCACAGAGGAGTTCAGGGAAAACTGGGGAAGCAGCTCTCTAGCCAGTGCTTGCAGCACTCTGATGACAGGACCAGAGACAGTTGATGGGCTTCCATAGGTTTAGAAACTAAGCAGGTCTCTGGCACTAATCAGATCCCTGAAAGACAGCAAATTGTTGAAATTTCAGAAGGAAAAATGTGGAGTCCTTTGAGATCACTTTGTCCAGTGACCCTGAGGAGATCTTCGAGAATTAATTAAATGCTCTTCAGAGGTAATTAGTAAAAGAGAGTGGCATGGTGTGGCAGATGCATTACTAAAAACCCCTCCTTCAGATTGCCCTCATGACAGTCACTCTCAGAAAAACAGAAAACCCAGGCTGCTGCAATAGCTTTCTGAGTGGAGAAGCCTAGGCTTTGCTTGAATGAACCTATCCTGTGCCATCCCTTGGAGTCCTGGCTGGGAAACAGCTGTCTATCCAGCTTGGTGCTCTTCCTGGCTCTCTACTCCCAGCCCTACCTCAGAAAACTCATGATCAAATCCTGACAGGTGACCCTACAGAAGTTTATACTTTGGCAGATCCTATGATTGATAAAGGACTGTGTCCTCTGCTTCTCCCTGTGGGTCTGAAGATAGGTTGGAAGGACTCATTTTCTTTTGCTCAGACCTCTCAGTGTTCAGAAATAAATAACACTAGTGATTGGTAAGTGGATGTCCTTCTGCCCTCAGGAGAGACCATAGGTCCTATGCCAAGGTTAGAAGTCCATGGGGAGATGGGAAATTTGCATTTCTTGGACCCTTTAGATGCTGGTGCACAGGAAACACAAACCCCCTGCACCAAAGTAAGGGGAAAACAGGTCTCCAGTTTTGGGTCTGAGGCCACCAACACCAGAATCTTTGACCTAGCCTGATTATGAGTAGGTTCTTTTGGGTCTATAAAACTCTGTTATGGCCCCTGCTATTGATTTATTGGTATTGATATATTGTCTATGTGCCCCTGTCTTAGACTTTACTCTCAACCATTAATAGGAATTGCTACAGTTATAAACCTGACTCATGGCTACACCTAATGTCCTGGCCATTTGATCAAGCTACTGGCAAGCCTTAGGCTGGCATATAAAAAAAAAAAGTAAATATTCAGCACTATAAGTTTCTCTCTTAGCACTGCTCTATCTGTGATCTTCAAATTTTTATGTTGTCTTTTTGTTTTAATTTGGCTCAATGTATTTTTTATTTCTCTTGATACTCTCTCTATGAGCCATGAATTATCTAAAAGTGTGGTTTTTAGTTTCTAATTATTTGGAGATTTTTTTGTTATTGTTCTATTATTGATTTCTATATTTATGGTCAGAAAACTCTCATGATTTCAATTTTTTTGATTTATTGAGTTTTGTTTTATGGCCAAAGATATAGTACATATTTATCAAATGTTCAGTGTATTATTTAAAAGAGTTTATTCTGCTTTTGGGGGTATCTTGTTCAATAAATGTTGATTAGTTCATTTTGGTTGATGGTGTTACTGAGTTCATTTATTTACTTGTAGATTTTCTCTCAATTGTTTAGAGGGAGATGTTGAAGTCTCAAGTTGTAATTGTGAATTTGCCTATTTCTTTTACTTCTAAGTATTTTTCTTTGCATAATTTTCATCTTCATTGTTTGGTGTGTCCGCTTTGGGTTTACTATGTCTTCTTAGTGGGTTGGTCTTCATCATTAGGTAATGCCACTTTCTGTGCATTTTTTTCTCTGAAATCAAATTTGTATATTAATATTATCTCTCCAACTATGATTGATGTTTGTATGGTAACTTTTCCATCCTTTCAACCTATGGATATCACTATATTTGAAGTGAGGGTCCTGTAGACAACATACAAATAAATCTTATTTTTGTTCTTGACAATCTCTCTTTTAATGACTATATGGAGGCCATTTATATTTAATGAAATTATTGCCATTTTAAGGCATACATCTATCATTTCATTTGTTCTTTTGTTTGTTCTTAATGTTTTTTGTTCTATTTATTTTATTGCCATCTTGTAGTTTATTTAAATATTTTTAAAAATACAATTTTCATTTATGTATAGTGGTTTTTTTTAAGTGGTTTAAGTGTGTCTCCTTAAAAATTTTTTAAAGATTTATTTATTTGAGAGAGAGAATGAGATAGAGAAAGAGAACATGAGAGGGGGGAGGGTCAGAGGGAGAAGCAGACTCTCTGCTGAACAGGGAGCCCAATGCGGGACTCGATCCTGGGACTCCAGGATCATGACCTGAGCCGAAGGCAGTCGCTCAACCAACTGAGCCACTCAGGCGCCCTCTCCTTACAAATTTTTTAAAGATATTATTTATTTATTTGACAGAGAGACAGAAAGAGAGGGAACACAAGCAGAGGGAGTGGGAGAGGGAGAAGCCCGCTTCCCACGGAACAGTGAGCTTGATGCGGGACTCAATCCCAGGACCCTGGAATCATGACCTGAGCCAAAGGCAGAGGCTTAATGACTGAGCCACCCAGGCTTCCCACAAATTTCGTTTTTATAAATGTATGTATATTGGTATTGTATTATATATACATAGCTTGTCAGAGTCTGCTAGTATTGACATTTTACCAGCTCAAATGGATTACAGGAAATTTATGTTCCTTTAAACCTCCCCCATTATAATATAATCATATAAAATATTCTCTGTACATATATCGAGAACCCCATCTGACAATGTTAAAATTTTCCTTCAAACATCTAACACAATTTATAAAACTCAAGAAGAAAATTCAAAAAGAAAAAAGAAAGTCTATTGTATTCATCCCTGTCTTTTCTCTTACTGTCTTCCTTTTCTGATATTCTCAAATTCCTGTTTTTATCACTTCCTTTCTGTTTAGAGATCTTTCTTTAGCCATTCTTTTATGTAGATTTTCTCATGAAAAATTCTCTTAGTTTCCTTTCATTTCATGATGTCTTTTTTCCTTTATATGATGTTTTATTTTATTATTATCCTTTAAATTTTTATTGTTATGTAAATCACCATACATTACATCATTAGTTTTTGATTTGGTGTCCCATGATTCATTGTTTGTGCATAACACCCAGTGCTCCACACAGAACGTGCCCTTTTTAATACCTGTCACCAGGCTAACCCATCCCCCCACCCCCTCCCCTCTAGAACCCTCAGTTTGTTTTTCAGAGTCCATCATCTCTCATGTCTTGATTTCTCTTTCATTCCTGAAGCATATATTTACTGAATCCAGAAATCTGGATTGACAGTTTTCTTTTCTTTTTAAGATTTTTTATTTATTTATTTGAGAGTGAGTAAAAGAGAGAACACAAGCAGAGGGAGGGGCAGAGGCAGAGGGAGAAGCAGCCTCCCTGCTGAGCAGGGAGTCCATTGTGGGTCTTGATCCCAGGACTCCAAGATCCTGACCTGAGCTGGAGACGGATGCTAAACTGACAGAGCCACCCAGGCACCTCAGCAGTTTTTTCAGTACTTGAAAAATGTGCCATTTCTGTGTTCCTAATGAGAAATGTACTGTCATTTGAATTGGTTTATCCTTTCCAGGTAACTTTTATGTTTTCTTTTGCTGCTTTCAAGACTTTTTCTTGTCTTCAGTTTTCAGATGTTTTAATAGGATGTGTCTTAGTGGAGATTTCTTTTGGTTTATATGATTTGAAGTATGTTTAGGTTCTTGAATCTGTAGACTTATATTTTGGTCAAATTTAGGACATCTTTAGCCATTATTTATTCAAATACCTTTAAGCCCCACTCTCTTTCTTCTTTCTTTCTGGGACTCTAATGATAAAAAAAAAAAACAAAAACAACAAAAAAAAAAAACAACAACTTTTTTTATAGCCTTACAGGCCCCAGAAGTTCTGTTCATTTTGCACAGGCTATTTTTAAGTGATTGTTTAGACTGGGTAATTTCTGTTGTTCTACCTCTAAGTTTCTCTTGTATTTTCCTTTCTGCCTCTGTGTCCTCCTTTGAGGTTTTATTTCAGTTATAATATATTTCAATTCTACAGATTGAATTTGGTTCTCCTTCATATCTTCTATTTATTTGCTGAGATTTTCTATTTTATTTATGAGAATTTCTGCTTTTTTATTTGTTCCAAGTATGTTCTCAGTTGCTAAAAAACATTTTTTCTTAATGTCTATTTTAATTTTTGTCAGATAATTCTAATAGCTGTGCTCTTTTAATGTTGGCATCTGTTGATTCAGTTTGAGATCTTGTTTCTTGGTATGATGAGTGATTTTCAACTATAATCTGTGCATTTTGGATGTATAAGTTGTCTGTGGATATTTTAAATCTTGTTTTAGCAGGCCTCCTGTGACACAGCTCTTTCAGGTGAAGGGGTTGCTTCCTTGTTACACACATATAGGATGGAAGTTCCAGTTCTCTGCTCGGTTTCCATTGGTACCACCCACTGCTACTCTTTGGATGCTGATGTATCTAACAGTTATCCTTCTACTCTATAGTTTTCAGAGTATTCTTATGTTTGTTTTATATAGACTCGAGGATTTTTTTGGTTGTATTTGAAAATATAAGGATAAGTACATGTACTTTATCTTTCTAATACTTAGATACAATAATTTGTTTATAATTTAAATGCTTGGAATTTCATTATCAGGTAATAATATCAATGGCTCATATCTTCTTGGTGACACTTGGCCCTAAAACATTGCCTAAATTCTGCCTTTTTGTTTCTATTTGTCAATAATTGTATGTCCCTTTCTTGCAAACTTTCTTGTATCCTTTTTCTTTGTTCTGCTCTTACTGTATTTTTTACAAACAAATATGTTTCTATGTCTTTTTTTAAATTTTTTATTGTTATGTTAATCACCATACATTACATCATTAGTTCTTGATGTAGTGTTCCATGATTCATTGTTTGTGCATAACACCCAGTGCTCCACACAGAATGTGTCCTCTTTAATACCCATCACCAGGCTAACCCATCCCCCAACGCTCCTCCCCTCTAGAACCCTCAGTTTGTTTTTCAGAGTCCATCGTCTCTCATGGTTCGTCTCCCGCTCCGACTTACTCCCCTTCATTCTTCCCATCCTGCTATTTTCTTCTTTTTCTTTTTTTCTTAACATATGTTGCATTATTGTTTCAGAGGTACAGATCTGTGATTCAACAGTCTTGCACAATTCACAGCACTCACCATAGCACATACCCTACCCAATGTCTATCACCCAGCCACCCCATCCCTCCCACCCCCCACCACTCCAGCAACCCTCAGTTTGTTTCCTGAGATTAAGAATTCCTCATATCAGTGAGGTCATATGATATATGTCTTTCTCTGATTGACTTATTTCACTCAGCATAACACCCTCCAGTTATATCCACATCATTTCAAATGGCAAGATCCCATTCCTTTTGATGGCTGCATAATATTCCATTGTGTATATATACCACTTCTTCTTTAACCATTCATCTGTCGATGGACATCTTGGCTCTTTCCACAGTTTGGCTATTGTGGACATTGCTGCTATAAACATTGGGGTGCACGTACCCTTTGGATCCCTACATTTGTATCTTTGTGATAAATACCCAGTAGTGCAATTGCTGGATCGTATGGTAGCTCTATTTTCAACTGTTTGAGGAACCTCCATACTGTTTTCCAGAGTGGCTGAACCAGCTTGCATTCCCACCAACAGTGTAGGAGGGTTCCCCTTTCTCCACATCCCTGCCAACATCTGTCGTTTCCTGACCTGTTAATTTTAGCCATTCTGACTGGTGTGAGGTGGTATCTCATTGAGGTTTTGATTTGGATTTCCCTGATGCCAAGCGATGTTGAGCACTTTTTCATGTGCCTGTTGGCCATTTGGATGTCTTCTTTGGAGAAATGTCTGTTCATGTCTTCTGCCCATTTCTTCATTGGATTATTTGTTCTTTGGGTGTTGAGTTTGATAAGTTCTTCATAGATTTTGGATACTAGCCCTTTATCTGATATGTCATTTGCAAATATTTTCTCCCATTCTGTCGGTTGTCTTTTGGTTTTGTGGACTGTTTCTTTTGCTGTGCAAAAGCTTTTTATCTTGATGAAATCCCAATAGTTCATTTTTGCCCTGGCTTCCCGTGCCTTTGGCAATGTTTCTAGGAAGAAGTTGCTGCGGCTAAGGTCGCAAAGGTTGCTACCTGTGTTCTCCTTTAGGATTTGGATGGACTCCTGTCTCACGTTTAGGTCTTTCAACCATTTGGAGTCTATTTTTGTGTGTGGTGTAAGGAAATGGTCCAGTTTCATTCTTCTGCATGTGGCTGTCCAATTTTCCCAACACCGTTTGTTGAAGAGACTGTCTTTTTGCCATTGGACATTCTTTCCTGCTTTGTCAAAGATAAGTTGACCATAGAGTTGAGGGTCCATTTCTGGGCTCTCTATTCTGTTCCATTGATCTATGTGTCTGTTTTTGTGCCAGTACCATACTGTCTTGATGATGACAGCTTTGTAATAGAGCTGGAAGTCCGGAATTGTGATGCCGCCAGCTTTGCTTTTCTTTTTCAGTATTCCTCTGGCTATTCTGGGTCTCTTCTGGTTCCATACAAATTTTAGGATTATTTGTTCCATTTCTTTGAAAAAAAGTGGATGGTATTTTGATGGGGATTGCATTGAATGTGTAGATTGCTCTAGGTAGCATTGACATCTTCACAATGTTGATTCTCCCAATCCATGAGCATGGAACGTTTTTCCATTTCTTTGTGTCTTCTTCAATTTCTTTCCTGAGTATTTTATAGTTTTCTGAGTACAGATCCTTTGCCTCTTTGGTTAGATTTATTCCTAGGTATCTAATGGTTTTGGGTGCAATTGTAAATGGGATCGACTCCTTGATTTGTCTCTCTTCTGTCTTGTTGTTGGTGTATAGGAATGCCACTGATTTCTGTGCATTGATTTTATATCCTGCTACTTGACTGAATTCCTGTATGAGTTCTAGCAGTTTTGGGGTGGAGTCTTTTGGGTTTTCCACATACAGTATCATATCATCTGCAAAGAGTGAGAGTTTGACTTCCTCTTTGCCGATTTGGATGCCTTTGATTTCTTTTTGTTGTCTGATTGCTGTGGCTAGGACTTCTAATACTATGTTGAATAGCAGTGGTGAGAGTGGACATCCCTGCCGCGTTCCTGACCTTAGGGGAAAAGCTCTCAGCCTTTCCCCATTGAGAATGATATTTGCTGTAGGTTTTTCATAGATGGCTTTTATGATATTGAGGTATGTACCCTCTATCCCTATACTCTGAAGAGTTTTGATCAAGAAAGGATGTTGTACTTTGTCAAATGCTTTTTCTGCATCTATTGAGAGGATCATAGGATTCTTGCTCTTTCTTTTGTTAATGTATTGTATCACGTTGATTGATTTGCGGATGTTGAACCAGCCTTGCAGCCCAGGAATAAATCCCACTTGGTCCTGGTGAATAATCCTTTTAATGTACTGTTGGATCCTATTGGCTAGTATTTTGGTGAGAATTTTTGCATCCATGTTCATCAAGGATATTGGTCTGTAATTCTCTTTTTTGATGGGGTCTTTGTCTGGTTTTGGGATCAAGGTAATGGTGGCCTCATAAAATGAGTTTGGAAGTTTCCCTTCCATTTCTATTTTTTGGAACAGTTTCAGGAGAATAGGTATTAATTCTTCTTGAAATGTCTGATAGAATTCCCCTGGGAAGCCATCTGGCCCTGGGCTTTTGTTTCTTGGGAGATTTTTGATGACTGCTTCAATTTCCTTAGTGGTTATAGGTCTGTTCAGGTTTTCTATTTCTTCCTGGTTCAATTTTGGTAGTTGATACATCTCTAGGAATGCACCCATTTCTTCCAGGTTGTCTAATTTGCTGGCATAGAGTTGCTCATAATATGTTCTTATAATTGTTTGTATTTCTTTGGTGTTGGTTGTGATCTCTCCTCTTTCATTCATGATTTTGTTGATTTGGGTCATTTCTCTTTTCTTTTTGATCAGTCTGGCCAGGGGTTTATCAATCTTGTTAATTCTTTCAAAGAACCAGCTCCTAGTTTCGTTGATCTGTTCTACTGTTCTTTTGGTTTCTAGTTCATTGATTTCTGCTCTGATCTTTATGATTTCTCTTCTCCTGCTGGGTTTAGGCTTTATTTGCTGTTCTTTCTCTTTAGGTGTAGGGTTAGGTTGTGTATTTGAGACCTTTCTTGTTTCTTGAGAAAGGCTTGTATTGCTATATACTTTCCTCTCAGGACTGCCTTTGCTGTATCCCAAAGATTTTGAACAGTTGTGTTTTCATTTTCATTGGTTTCCATGAATTTTTTAAATTCTTCTTTAATTTCCTGGTTGACCCATTCATTCTTTAGTAGGATGCTCTTTAGCCTCCATGTATTTGAGTTCTTTCCGACTTTCTCTTGTGGTTGAGTTCTAGTTTCAAAGCATTGTGGTCTGAAAATATGCAGGGAATGATCCCAATCTTTTGGTACCAGTGGAGACCTGATTTGTGACCTAGGATGTGATCAATTCTGGAGAATGTTCCATGGGCACTAGAGAAGAATGTGTATTCCGTTGCTTTGGGATGGAATGTTCTGAATATGTCTGTGAAGTCCATTTGGTCCAGTGTGTTATTTAAAGTCTTTATTTCCTTGTTGATCTTTTGCTTAGATGATCTGTCCATTTCAGTCAGGGGGGTGTTAAAGTCCCCCACTATTATTGTATTGTTGTCAATGTGTTTCTTTGCTTTTGTTATTAATTGCCTTATATAATTGGCTGCTCCCATGTTCGGGGCATAGATATTTACAATTGTTAGATCTTCTTGTTGGATAGACCCTTTAAGTAGGATATAGTGTCCTTCCTCAGCTCTTATTACAGTCTTTGTTTTAAAATCTAGTTTGTCTGATATAAGGATTGCCACCCCAGCTTTCTTTTGGTGTCTATTAGCATGGTAAATGGTTTTCCACCCCGTCACTTTCAATCTGGGGGTGTCTTTGTGTTTAAAATGAGTCTCTTGCAGACAGCATATTGATGGGTCTTGTTTTTTAATCCAATCTGATAGCCTGTGTCTTTTGATTGGGGCATTTAGCCCATTTACATTCAGGGTAACTATTGAAAGTTATGAATTTAGTGCCATTGTATTACCTGTAAGGTGACTTTTAACCGTCTGTTGTCTGTGTTCGTTTCTGCTCTTTGCTGCTTTTAGGTTCTCTCTTTGCTTAGGGGTCCCCTCTCAATATTTCTTGGAGGGCTGGTTTCGTGTTTGCAAATTCCTTTAGTTTTTGTTTGTTCTGGAAGCTTTTTATCTCTCCTTCTATTTTCAATGATAGCCTAGCTGGATATAGTATTCTTGGCTGCATATTTTTCTCGTTTAGTGCTCTGAAGATATCTTGCCAGTCCTTTCTGGCCTGCTAGGTCTCCGTGGATAGGTCTCTTGCCAATCTAATGTTTCTACCATTGTAGGTTACATATCTCTTCTCCCGAGCTGCTTTCAGGATTTTCTCTTTGTCTCTGAGACTCGTAAGTTTTACTATTAGATGTCGGGGTGTTGACCTATTATTATTGATTTTGAGAGGGGTTCTCTGTACCTCCTGGATTTTGATGCCTGTTTCCTTCCTCACATTAGGGAAGTTCTCTGCTATTATTTGCTCCAATATACCTTCTGCCCCTCTCTCTCTCTCTTCTTCTTCTGGGATCCCAATTATTCTAATGTTGTTTCATCTTATCGTATCACTTATCTCTCGAATTCTGCCCTCGTGATCCCGTAGTTGTTTCTCTCTCGTTTTCTCAGCTCTTTATTTTCCATCATTTGGTCTTCTATATCGCTGATTCTCTCTTCTGCCTCATTTATCCGAGCATTTAGTGCCCCCATTTTTTATTGCACCTCATCAATAGCCTTTTTGATTTCGATTTGGTTAGATTTTAGTTCTTTTATTTCTCCAGAAAGGGTTTCTCTAATAACTTCCACGCTTTTTTCAAGCCCAGCTAGTATCTTTAAAGTCATGATTCTGAACTCTAGGTCCGACATCGTACTAATGTCCGTATTGCGTAGGTCCCTGGCTGACGGTGCTACCTCTTGTTCTTTTTGCTGAGGTGATTTCTTTCGTCTTGTCATTTTGTCCAGAGGAGAATAGATGAATGAGAGAACAAAATGCTAACAGGTTTACAACGTCCCCAGCAAATATACTGTATACAAATCAGAAAAGCCCTGATACCAGGGGAAAAGAAAGGGAAAGAAAGAAAAACGAAAGAGAATAAGAAAAAAAAACGATAAAAACAAAAACAAAACAATACAAAAAAATGCAGAATATGATCAAATATGATCAGGCTAGTGCATAGATCAGTGCCACACACTAGATTTTGGGCGTATTTTGGTCTGTTAGAAAAAAAGTGCCTCCTAAAATTTTAAAGGAAGAAAGACATATATGTACAAAATTAGGGTTGATACAATGAAGGAATGGAAGATGACTGTAAAGATGAAAATTATAAAAGATTTTATAAAAGGACTTGGTAAGATAAGTTGTTTGAAAAAAAGAAAGAAGATTTAAGAAAAAAAAAAAGGAAAAAGGAAGAGAATGTGATCAGGCAGGAGACTAGAACAAAGCCATACACTAGTGATTTCGGGTATATTTTGATCTGTTAGAAGAAACTGTACCTCAAAATTTTAAAGAGAGAACAATTTATATATATATATATGCCAAAAATAAGGGTAACTACTATGAAGGGATAAAATATGACTCTAAAAATGAAAAATAAAAAATGTTTTTTTTTTTTTTTAAAAAGGGATTTATAAGATGTTGGTTGAAAAAGGGAAAAAGAAAAATAAAAAAAAAAAACAGTCAACAAAAATTAACTTTGATGAAATAATGAATCATGGTAAAAAAAAAAAAAAAAGCCATGAATCTATGTGCAGTATTCCCCTAGCGCTGGAGTTCTCCTATTCTCCTTGATCGATCAACTTGGTCTTGGCTTGCTGGCTGTTTGTGCTGATCTTCTGGGGGAGGGGCCTGTTGCTGTGGTTTCCAAATGTCTTTGCCGGAGGCGGAATTGCCCCGCCCTTCTCGGTCCAGGCTAAGGAAGCTGCTCGGGTTTGCTCTCAGGAGCTTTTGTTCCCTGCAAGCTCTCGGTACAGCTTTGGAGGACCAGGGCAGAAATGGTGGCCTCCCAATCTCCACTCGGAGGAGCTGAGAACTCGGGGCCCCGCTCCTCAGTGTGCCCCCAGAGAAAAGCAGTCACTTCCGTGTCCCCGGTCTCCGGCCGCACTCCATGCTCACCCGGCCTGTGATCAAGCGTTGCTATCTCTGGCACCCGCCCCCGCGCGGAGTCTCCAAACCCAGCAGATCCCTGCAGTGCGTTCCCGCACCGCTCCTCCCCGGGAAGGAAGGGGAGTCTCCCCGGATCTGCTGCTTGTTGGGTCCCTGCTGGGGGAGCCGTGCCCCGACTGGGCCGCAGATCACAGTTTATGGCAACCCCGAGCTGAGAGCCCACGACTCTGCTCCGTCTTTGCAGCCGGCTTCCCTGCTCTGATACCTGGGAGCTCTGGCGCACTCAGGCACCCCCAGTCTCTCTGTGACCCCAAGGGTCCTGAGACCACACTGTCCTGGGAGGATTCCACCCCCCACTTAGCCGCTGCAGCGACGTCCCTCCGCCGAGCCAACTTCTAAAAGGTCCGATTTTGTGCTCCGCGGCTCTATCACTTGCCAGAAGCAGCCAGCAGAGGCCCCTCCCCCGCCGTCTATCCTCCCGAATATCGCCTCGGAATCACTTCTCCACACGCCCTACCTTCCAGTAAGTGGTCGCTTCTCTGTTCAGAGAGTTGTTGCTACTCTCCTGTTCGATCTCCTGTTGAGTTCGTAGGTGTTCAGAATGGTTTGATCCCTATTCAGCTGAATTCCTGAGACCAGACGAAATCTAGGTCTCCTACTCCTCCGCCATCTTGTTCCGCCTCCCCGGTTTCCATGAATTTTTTTAATTCTTCTTTAATTTCCTGGTTGACCCATTCATTCTTTAGTAGGATGCTCTTTAGCCTCCATGTATTTGAGGTCTTTCCAACTTTTCTCTTGTGATTGAGTACGAGTTTCAAAGCATTGTGGTCTGAAAATATGCAGGGAATAATCCCAATCTTTTGGTACCGGTTGAGACCTGATTTGTGACCTAGGATGTGATCAATTCTGGAGAATGTTCCATGGGCACTAGAGAAGAATGTGTATTCCATTGCTTTGGGATGGAATGTTCTGAATATGTCTGTGAAGTCCATTTTGTCCAGTGTGTCATTTAAAGTCTTTATTTCCTTGTTGATCTTTTGCTTAGATGATCTCTCCTTTTCAATCAGGGGGATGTTAAAGTCCCCCGCTATTATTGTATTGTTGTTAAGGTGTTTCTTCACTTTTGTTATTAATTGCCTTATATAATTGGCTGCTCCCATGTTAGGGGTATAGATATTTAAAATTGTTAGATCTTCTTGTTGGATAGACCCTTTAAGTAGGATATAGTGTCCTTCCTCAGCTCTTATTACAGTCTTTGTTTTAAAATCTAGTTTGTCTGATATAAGGATTGCCACCCCAGCTTTCTTTTGGTGTCCATTAGCATGGTAAATGGTTTTCCACCCCCTCACTTTGAATCTGGGGATGTCTTTGGGTCTAAAATGAGTCTCTTGCAGACACCATATTGATGGGTCTTGCTTTTTAATCCAATCTGATAGCCTGTGTCTTTTGATTGGGGCATTTAGCCCTTTTACATTAAGGGTAACTATTGAAAGGTATGAATTTAGTGCCATTTTATTGCCTGTAAGGGGAATGTTACTGTATATTGTCTCTGTTCCTTTCTGATCTATGCTGCTTTTAGGCTCTCTCTTTGCTTAGAGGACCCCTTTCAATATATCTTGGAGGGCTGGTCTCGTCTTTGCAAATTCCTTTAGTTTTTGTTTGTTCTGGAAGCTTTTTATCTGTCCTTCTATTTTCAATGACAGCCTAGCTGGATATAGTATTCTTGGCTGCATATTTTTCTCATTTAGTGCTCTGAAGATATCATGCCAGTCCTTTCTGGCCTGCCAGGTCTCTGTGGATAGGTCTGTTGCCAATCTAATATTTCTACCATTTTAGGTTACATATCTTTTCTCCCGAGCTGCTTTCAGGATTTTCTCTTTGTCTCTGAGACTCGTAAGTTTTACTAGTAGATGTCGGGGTGTTGACCTATTTTTATTGATTTTGAGAGGGGTTCTCTGTGTCTCCTGGATTTTGATGCCTGTTGCCTTCCTCACATTAGGGAAGTTCTCTGCTATTGTTTGCTGCAATATACCTTCTGCCCCTCTCTTTCTTCTTCTTCTGGGATCCCAATTATTCTAATGTTGTTTCGTCTTATGGTATCGCTTATCTCTCGAATTCTGCCCTCGTGATCCTGTAGTTGTTTCTCTTTTTCTCACCTTCTTTATTTTCCATCATTTGGTCTTCTATATCGCTGATTCTCTCTTCTGCTTCATTTATCCTAGCAGTTAGTGCCCCCATTTTGATTGCACCTCATCAATAGCCTTTTTGATTTCGACTTTGTTAGATTTTAGTTCTTTTATTTCTCCAGAAAGGGTTTCTCTAATAACTTCCACGCTTTTTTCAAGCCCAGCTAGTATCTTTAAAGTCATGATTCTGAACTCTAGGTCCGACATCGTACTGATGTCCGTATTGAGTAGGTCCCTGGCTGACGGTAGTATCTCTTGTTCTTTTTGCTGAGGTGATTTTTTTTCATCTTGTCATTTTGTACAGAGGAGAATAGATGAATGAGAGAACAAAATGCTAACAGGTTTACAACGTCCCCAGCAAATATACTCTATACAAATCAGAAAAGCCCTGAAACCAGGGGAAAAGAAAGTGAAAGAAAGAAAAAAGAAAGAGAAAAGAAAGAAAAAGAAAATAAAAACAGAACAATACAAAAAAAAAAAACCGAATATGATCAAATATGTTCAAGCTAGTGCATAGATCCATGCCACACACTAGATTTTGGGCATATTTTGGTCTGTTAGAAAAAAGTGCCTCCTAAAATTTTAAAGGAAGACTTATATATGTACAAAATAAGGGTTGATACAATGAAGGGATGGCAGATGACTGTAAAGATGAAAATTATAAAAGATTTTATAAAAGGAATTGATTCGATAAGAAGTTGTTTGAAAAAAGAAAGAAGAAGATTAAAAAAAAAAAAGGGAGAGAATGTGATCAGGCAGGAGACTAGAACAAAGCCATACACTAGTGATTTCGGGTATATTTTGATCTGTTAGAAGAAACTGTATCTCAAAATTTTAAAGAGAGGACAACTTATCTATATATATGCCAAAAATAAGGGTAACTACTATGAAGGGATAAAATATGACTCTAAAAATGAAAAACAAAAAATGTTTTTTTTTAAGTTATTGATAAGGTGTTGGTCGAAAAAGGGAAAAAGAAAAATTTTTTAAAAAGTTTAAAAAAAATAACTTTGAAAAACTAATGAATCATGGTAAAAAAAGCCATGAATTCTATGTGCAGTATTCCCCTAGCACTGGAGTTCTCCCGTTCTCCTTGTTTGGTAAACTTGGTCTTGGCTTGCTGGCTGTTCGTGCTGATATTCTGGGGGAGGGGCCTGTTGCCATGGTTCCCAATTGTCTTTGCGAGGCTGAATTGCCCTGCCCTTGTCGGTCCAGGCTAAGCAAGCTGCTCGGGTTTGCTCTCAGGAGCTTTTGTTCCCTGCAAGCTCTCGGTACAGCTTTGGAGGACCAGGGCGAAAATGGTGGCCTCCCAATCTCCACTCGGAGGAGCTGAGAACTTGGGGCCCCGCTCCTCAGTGCGCCCCAGAGAAGAGCAGTCACTCCTGTCTCCCTGGTCTCCGGCCGCACTCCGTGCTCACCCAGCCTGTGACAGAGCATTTCTATCTCTGGCACCCGACCCCGTGTGGGGTCTCCAAACCCAGCAGATCCCTGCGGTGCACTCCCGCGCCGCTCCTCCCGGGGGAGGGAGGGGAGTCTCCCCAGCTCTGCCGCTTGTTGGGTCCCTGCTGGAGGAGCAGTGGCCCGACTGGGCCGCAGATCACAGTTTATGGCAACCCCGAGCTGAGAGCCCGCGCCTCGGCTCTGTCTCTGCAGCCGGCTTCCCTGCTCCGATACCTGGGAGCTCTGCTGCACTCAGGCACTCCCGGTCTTTCTGTGATCCCGAGGGTCCTGAGACCACACTGTCCACGAGGGTTCCACCCCCCACTTAACCACTGGAGCGACATCCCTCAGCAGAGCCGACTTCTAAAAGTCCTGATTTTGTGCTCCGCGGCTCTATCACTTGTCAGAAGCGGCCAACGGAGACCCCCTTCCCCGCCATCTATCCTCCCAAATATTGCCTCGGATTCACTTCTCCGCACGTCCTACCTTCCAGTAAGTGGTCGCTTCTCTATTCAGAGTTGTTGCTACTCTCTTCTTTGGTCTCCTGTTGAGTTCGTAGTTGTTCAGAATGGTTTGATCCCTATTCAGATGAATTCCTGAGACCAGACGAAATCCAGGTCTCCTACTCCTCCGCCATCTTGCCTTTATGTCTTTATAAAGGCAATTCAATTAGTCAGTTTTATTTTTATAATTTAAATGATTCATTATATCCCCTCTACCTTATTTCACAGTGGCCATATGTAATAATTTCAGTTTGTTTTTCTTACTTTTTCAGCTTCCTTTTGTTAAGCTGACTTTTTTTTTTTCAAAGATTTTATTTATTTATTTGATATATATAGAGAGAGCACAAGCAGGGGGAGTGGCAGGCTGAGGGTGAGGGAGAAGCAGGCTCCCTGCAGAGCTGGGAGAGCCCAATGTGGGACTCAATCCCAGGACCCCAAGATCATGACCTGAGCCGAAGGCAGTCACTTAACCAACTGAGCCACCCAGGCACCTTAAATTGACCTTTAAAAAAAAAAGAATTCTTGCTTGCTCTCTTGTAATTTGTCAGTGTTCCTAATCTTATTTTACTAGCATTTATCTTATTGCTTTGTTTTAAAGATTAATGACTTTATCATTTGGGTGAAAATTCCAACAACATGGAAAAGTGAAAAGACAACTAAAAATATGAACCCAGGTGCCACCAGTCAACATTAGTTTTACTTAATGTCTATTTAAACATTATTCCAGATATTACCCAATGAAATTAGCTGAAATATATGTAAATATACATAATATTGTATATAATATATAAATACTAATACTATATATCACATAATAATGATATACAATATATATATATAGTCTATTTATATATATATAAATAGACTTATACTGAAAATAGTGTTGAATCAAACATTAAGTGGGAGACATTTTTGATCATGGCCTTCACCACAGGAGATATGAGATTCTAAGACATTCTTCCTAACTTAAAGAGAGGAAAAACTAATGGGAGGGACAAACTGGTTATTTATTGCCACTCTGTAGTTTGAAAAGGATTTCATCTTTATACCAGTTTATGCTTGCTCTCCAATCAGTAATGAAGACAACAGCTTATCCACACTTGTTCCTTTTCCTCTCAACACTTCTGGTGGTTCTCTGGAGGTTCCAGCCTTCCTTTTCCTTTCAACCATAGCAGTATCTTAGAACAGGATGGGAGTGGGATCCCTCCTGCCTCATTTTTATGCCCTTCCCCAGTGTGTGAGGAAGAGCAGTGTGGGGGCCCCTGCCCTGGTAAAGAAAGTCAGAAGTGCATCCACTGTGATCTTTCCAAAGTTCCAATGCGTCAGTTTAATGCCTGCTCCATCATCAGCTGTGCAAGTTCTTTCAGGAATCTAAACTCTCTGGATAGCCATCCTACTTCCCAGGTATTTCCAGGTATAATGGTGCTTGCAAAAGGAATTTGAAAAGAGCAGAGTTTGATGCACATATTTAAGATGATCACTCTTTTCAATATTTCTCTATCCTTCTTTCTATTTTTAAGTAATAGGAAACTCTTAAATAATAGGCAGCTCTGGCTTTCCCTCCTTCCCAGGATCCTTATAATAACACTACTCTGATCTGTCTGCTCTCTTTCTCTATCACTTTTAATCATTAAATAATAAGGTACTTTCAAACTTTACCATTTTCTTTTCTTCCCTCAGCCTACAGTCCCTCAATACCTCCTTTTTGCAGCAGCCTTGGGACCTTCAGGACACAGCTCCTGTCACCCATGCTTTTGTAGGAGAGAAATCATTTTTTATTTATTTTTTATTTTTTGAGAGAAATCCTTTTGTATTTCATCCTGATAATGATAGTGTGTGCCTTTTTGGCACCTTTGAGCACAAGAGTTCTCAAATTGTAGTCATTCTTTCTAGGAGAATCATTAGTGAGGCTGAGGCTTCAATTTGGTGAAGGAGAATGTGTAGGCAATGAGCTTAAATCATTTGCTCAGGGTCATATCCTGACTCAAGGGCAGAAACGGAGATATATATAAGCAAGTTTTTAAAGTTTCTAAGTCTTCAGGAATACAACCACTCTGACTGAGAATATTGTTGAGAATGTATTACATTGTTGATCTTTGCTATGTTCTCTCCACTTCTAACCATTTTAGGACACTTCCTAGGAACTTACACTCTAGCTTCCTGTTTATTCACAGCCTCCATTCTGAAACCATATTCAAGAATATTAACCTGGTTCTAAGTTATTTCTCAGCTTTTTCACATCTTCACTCCTACCACAGATTGTTATATAAACACAAGTCTTCATTTTTCCAGGATAAGTGCCCAACTGTGGATTTGCTGGGTTATATGATATAGTTGCAACATTGAGTTGTTTATAGGAAACTCCCAAACATTTTTAAGTCACTGCATCATTTTATATTCCTACCAACACTATGTGAGTGATCCAGTTTCTCTTCATTCTTGCCAATATTTGGTGTTGTCACCATATATTTTTAAACATTCTAATAAGTGTGTAATGATATTCCATTGTGGTTTTAATTTTTATTTTCCCAATGCCTAATGATGGTGGATATCTTTTCATTTGTTTATTTTCCATCTGTATATCCTCTGTGATAAAATATCTCTTCATGGTTTTTTTATCCATCTTTACAAAGATTATTGGATTGGATTGGATTATTTCTTTAAACTTGAGTTTGGTGGGGAGATATACATAGATACAGAGATATAAATACAGATAGATATATCTCTATATAATATATTGTTATATCTATATATAATATACCAATACATTAAAATTTTGTATTTAAGTATGTGATACATTTAATTAAATTTCATATAAGGTGTGAAGTTAGGTTGAAATTCATTTTCCTTTGCTTATAATGCCCTGTTGCTTTGACTACATTGGTTGAAAAGGCTATTTTTTCTCTATTGAATTTCTTTTTCATCTATGTATCAATGAAAAAAAAAATGAACCTGAACAGCATGGCTAATCAGCGTTATATAACTGACATTTATAAAATATTCCATATGGCATCATACACATTCTTCTAAAGTTGACATGAAACATCCACTAAAATATACCCCACTCAAACCATATAAAAGTAGTATTAAAAAAAACCTATTTAAAAAAGTAGAAAGCAAAGTATGTACCCAGATCACAATGGAATTAAGCTAGAAATCAATAACTATAAATTAAAATGGTACGAATATTTGGAAACTAAGCAGTAGGCTTCTAAATCACATGTGGATCAAATAATAATCTCTGTGCCTACCCCTCTGTCAATCACATAGTCTTGACACTGTGTGTCACACTATATAAGAAGTTTTGACATCAGGTAGATTGATTCTTTTCACTCTGCTTTTATTTTTCAAAATTCTTTTAGCTATTTTCATTCTTTTGTCTTTCAATATAAATTCTAGAATAATCTTGTCTGTATCTAAAAAAAATCTTAGTCGGTTTTGATAAGAAATTGTTTTTAACTTGTGTATCTATCTGGGGAGAATTGGCATCTTTTACATTAAGTCTTTTAATTCATGATCATGGTATGGCTCTCCATTTATTTAGATTCCTGTTGGTTCATTTCATCAACACTTTGCAGTTTTCAGGATACAAATCCTGTACATATTTTTGTTAAATTTATACCTAAACATTTCACAATTTTTTTTTTGTTAAAGATTTTATTTATTTACTTGAGATGGAGAGACACAGCAAGAGAGAGAGCACAAGCTGGGGAGAAGGGGCAGAGGGAGAGGGAGAAGTAGGTTCCCCAATGAGCAGGGAACCCAATGCAAGGCTGGATCCCAGAACACCAGGATCATCATCTGAGCTGAAGGCAGACATTTAACTGAGCCATCAGTGTGCCCCAACATTTCACATTTTTAAGTGACTGTAAGTAGTATTTTATTTTTAATTTTAGTCTCTATGTGTTCATTGTTAATATGTGTGAATATATATATATATATATATGATTATTTTTTCTGTTATCTAGTAAACTGCAACTTCACTGGAATTACTTATTCTAAAGTTATTTTTTCAGATTCCTTGTGATTTTTTACATAAACAATCATGACAATTGCAAGTCGGGATAATTTTCTTTATGTCTTTGCAATCTGGTGGTCTTTTATTTTCATTTATTGCTTTATTGCACTCACTAAAACATGAAGCACGATGTTAAATAAGAGTGATAAGAGTGGTCATCCTTGCCTTGTTCCTGATCCAATGGGAAAAACTTTCAGTCTCTCACCATTAAGTATGATGTTAGCTATAGATTGCACATGCTGTTAATCAGTTGAGGAAGTTTCCTTCTATTCCTATTTTCTGAGAATTTTTATCATCAGTCATTGTTGAATTTTGTCAAATGCTTTTTCTGCATCAACTAATGTAATATGATTTTTCTCCTTTAGCATGTTAATATATGGATTACATTGATTAATTGTCAAATACTGTATGCCTCACATCTCTGGAATAAACCACACTTCTCACAGTGTGTAAATTTTTAATTTATTGTTGATTCCTACATTTTGTGAAGAATTTTTGCATCTATGTTGGTGAGTGATATGTTTTTTCTCCTATATGTTGTCTTTCCTCTCATCAATTTAAAGATTTTCTTTCTTGCTTTTCATTGAACTTTTACTATCTTGGTGTGGATTCCCTGTTTAATTCTGTTTGGAGTCAGTCAGCCTCATGAATCTATAGGTTTATGTCTCTCTTTCCAAATTTGGGAGGTTTTCATCAATATTTAAAGTATATTTTCCAACTGCACCCTGTTCCCCTCTCCTTCTGCAACTCCTATGAAATGATTAGATGTTTTGTTATACTCCTATAAGTTCCTTAGGACCTTAATTTTTTCAGCCTGTTTTCTCTCTGTTCAGACTGTATTGTTCTATTTTCTAATTGACTCTTTTTTTATTTTTAATTTTATTTTATAATGTTATGTTAGTCACCATACAATACATCATTAGTTTTTCATGTAGTGATCCACGGTTCATTGGGTTTTTTTATTGTTATGTTAATCACCATACATTACATCATTAGTTTTTGATGTAGTGTTCCATGATTCATTGTTTGTGTATAACACCCAGGGCTCCATGCAGAACGTGCCCTCCTTAATACCCATCACCAGCTAACCCATCCCCCCACACCCCTCCCCTCTAAAACCCTCAGTTTGTTTCTCAGAGTCCATAGTCTCTCATAGTTCATCTCTCCCTCCAATTTCCCCCCTTCATTTTTCTCTTCCTTCTCCTAATGTCCTCCAATGCTATTCTTTATGTTCCAGAAATAAGTGAAACCATATGATAATTGACTATCTCTGCTTGACTTATTTAACTTAGCATAATTTCCTCCAGTCCCATCCCTGTTGTTGTAAAAGTTGGGTATTCATCCTTTCTGATGGTTAAGTAATATTCCATTGTATATATGGACCACATCTTTATCCATTCATCTGACTAACTCTTTCTTTTGTCCCTTCCATTCTGCTATTGATTTCATCCATTGAGCTTTTTATTTGGGCTATCATGTTTTTCATTTTACAATTTCCATTTGGTTTTTCTTTATAGTTTTGATATCTTTATTGAAAATCTTTATTTCATTGGCTTCTTTTACTTTTTCATTTGTTTCCCAAATGTTTGTGATTTCTGTGAAACATTTTTATCATGGTTTCTTTAAAATTATTTTCAGGTATTTCTAACATCTCTGTTATCTTGATGTTGATATTTATTGTCTCTTTTCACTTTGAGATCTTCCTGGCTCTTGGTATGATAAGTGGTTCTTCATTGAAATTTGAGAATTTTTGGCTATAATTTATAGAGACTCTGGATCTTATGTAAGCCTTTTGTTTTAGCTGGCCTCCTCTGATACCACAGTGCTGGGAAAAGAGATGTATGTCATCTCATTACTGCC
Organism: Eumetopias jubatus; assembly: GCF_037043125.1. NCBI lineage: Eukaryota > Metazoa > Chordata > Mammalia > Carnivora > Otariidae > Eumetopias > Eumetopias jubatus. The sequence goes on along the minus strand of NW_028274809.1, from coordinate 111,818,493 downwards.
AGGTTGAAGTAGAAGTCCAGGTTCCCTACTTGGCCCCAACTGACACCTGAATTGGGAAGGCTTATGGTTATAGGCGAGGGAAAATAAGAGTCTGGCCTTCCTGTAGGCCTCCAGTGATGTCTCCTTGGCAAGAAGAGGTAGGAATTCCAGTTTACTTTTCCCCATGTTGCCCCCACTGGCACTGGGAAGATGTGTGGCCTTATTACCACCGAGTAGTTGTGAAAGTCTTGACTCTCTCCCAGGCCTCCTCTGACTAACCCAGTGGAGGTGAGGGTGGGGAAGTAAAACATCTTAGTGGCTGGGTGCTTATGAAAGTCCAATCTTCTCCTTGGTCTCCACTGCCACCATGGCAAGAGGAGAAGGCCCATCACTGCCCAATGGGGACCAGATCCTAACCCCCTGCTTGGCTTTGACTGATACTAACATGGCACCAGGAGAGTATAGCTGGCAAGGGTGGACATTTAGAGTTCCCCTTGACCTTTACTATCCTGAGTTGAGGTGGGTCCCCCTTTTTTTTCTTCTGTGTTTGGCTTGAGTAATTATGATCTGAAAGCTTTCTGTCTTACTAAGCTGACGCCTTTCTTGGTGCTTTGGGTAGAGTGAGCAGAGTTTGTGTGTGTGTGTGTGTGTGTGTGTGTGTGTGTGTGTGTGTGTGTGTGTTGGGTTTTGTTTTGTTTTGTTTTGTTTTGTTTTAATTTTCATCTCCTTGCCTTTCTGGGTTGTTGGCTTCTTTGGCTCCAACTCTGGGATATATAATGCAAAAGGAACCCAGGGAACTTATTACTGTGTTGTTCCTTAGGTCCTGAAAATTCTAGTTCATTTGATTTATTCTCTTCACCATTCAAAATTTTCTTATGTTTGTTTTCTATATAAAATGTCCAGGGTTTTTACTTGTACTCAGTGGGAGGGAAACATGCGTATATTCTATCTTCTCAACAGCTGATAACCTTTTGATATGGGAGAAGACCAACATTAAAAAGATTGTTGGTTTTTTCAGATCCCCAGGTAATTGCAGAAATGAAACTAGAAAGCTTTTTTCCCCTATTTTCCTTGAAATTCTGTGTTCTTTCCAACACACTATGGTAGTAGCATGTATTTGAGCTCTGAATAAACTGGCACATTATTGTCTAATCATTTCATGCATTTAACTTTGCTACATTAAAAAAATAGCCAAAAATCCCATCATCTATTTGCTAATCAACAGGTGAATGCATAACCAAGTTCTTGTATATCCACACAATAAAACACTATTCTACAATGAAAATCAATGAATTACTGAGACATGCAGCAATACATATGAATCTCAAAACATTACACTCAATGAAAGAGTATATACTGTAAAATACAATTTATACAATGCTCTAGAATTGGCAAAACTGAGATATGATTAAAGAAATCAGATTAGTGATTGACTAGTGAGGGAATTGCTTGTAAAAGAGCATAAAAGAATTTTCTGGGTTTATAAAAAATTCCCATACCTTGGTCAGGATGTGGATTAGACAGGAGTATACATTTGTTAAATTCATTAAATTATACACTTAAAACCTACTAATTTTATTATATGTAAATCCAGCTTCAATAAAATTAACATCTGGCAAAAAAAAATGGTTGGCTACACCACATATTTTGCTTCTGTAGTTTTCAAAGTATGATAACCATACTTAACTGTAACATAATGAAGTGGAAGTGGATTTTCATCCCTGATGAAGAGTCTAGGAAGGAGAGTAGCCAGAGTGTTGGAGACCATACAATCTATCTCATTGGTGCTTAGCAAATAAATGAATAGTTGGAGAATTCTTTCATGCACTAGAGGACCCCACTCTCCGTATGAATGATTCAGGAGGGTTGGAGCAGACTGTGTCAAAAATAAAGGCAAGGATACAGCATTTCCTTATAGGCAAGTATCATATATCTTCCTCCCCTATAACAGTTTAATAGGACACAAATGAGTCAGATGCAAGATAACCTAGAGTGAAAAGGGCAATATTCTATTTCTTGATGCAAGTGGAAGGTGAGCTGACATAATATCACGAGTCAAGCTCTAAATAGGTAAGTGTCCTGTCCCAGGTTGCACATTGTTTGGTGGTAGAGACTCTTTATTGAAATGTTTAATTCACAATCCTGGACTCTTCTGCAGAGGGAAATTCAGGAAGGTCTCTGTACCAACGGTGCCAGGACCATGTACACTTACAGGACAGAAACTGAACTAGGGCTGGCCAAATTGGGGGTGGTAATGGCCTCATTACCATTATCTGTGTGCATTTCTGAGTACCTGCAGACTGAAAAATTATGCTCTGTGTCTAGATTAGATGGCCTACAAACCTCATCAGAATCATAGGTGGGCATTAATTGTTTTATTCATTAATGCATGTGAGATTCTCCACTAGCTTGGGAGGGGAGTGGTAAGAATGGAAGAGAAATTAGCATGTGAAAATTGAGTCAACAATGTAGAGGGAAAAAAAATGCAACAGTGAGAAGTCACCCAGACTTGTCTTTAACTGAGTGGAATTCCTCTACTATGCTGTCTGTGCCAAGGAATTTTATCCCATTGAACCAAAGCTCACTGATCTATCTAGCAGTATTTTGGATTAAAAATGACCAAACAAACAAACAAAAAACCTTTAACATGGTTGTAGAAAATAATTCTATTCCTGCAGCCACTGTTGATAGAGATACTGCATAATAATAATGCCATATGGCCATGCTCCAATTTCAAATCACACCCTGAGGTTAAGAAATGTCCCAATTACTCATGAAGTAATATCATATCAGAAAAACTAATTTGCAATTTCACACTTGTCCAACAAGGTCATGCCTTTGCTCTCTAACTCTCCAGGTGCATGCACACTCAGGCACATGAGCACCCACTCACTCAGCTGTAATGACATCACTCCTGGTTGCAGTCTCTGTCCCATAAATGTACAGAAGCCTGGAACTTTTGATTCCGATTTGCCTCATTCACACTGACCTCCTCTGGCAAGAGGCTATGACGCTGAGCAAACCTTCCAGTGAGCTGATGTGTGAGGCTCACTGTGAGTCTCCTGTCTTCTCTCTCACTCTCTGTTCCTCTGCCTGATAGAATCCACTTTTCACTGTGTCTCTGAGGAAGACCAAGAAAGTTGATATTGCTTCCTACCCCTAGCAGGATTCTACTGTAGTTACAACATTTGAAAGCCAATGTTTCCAGTGTTTTTGATATTTTCCTTCAGTAAACTCCCAGTCATGACATCTTGGCCTTCCTGTTTGGCAGGACACATGAAGGTGAAGGTGGTCTTTTTGCTGCCATTAAGGGAAAGGGATGTCCACTCCCACTGAGGACAAGAAGACCCCACCCGCCTGGCCCTTTACGAAAACCCTCTGCAGAGAGTTACTGTGGTCTAGTTCTTAAAGTATGAATTGGAAATAGCAAAGATGGAGTCTGTAGGAACAGGGACTTAGGAACTCCCAACCCCCACAGCGTGTCCCTTCCCACCTGAAGATGTCCAAGACCCAGCTGGCCAGGTAGAGAGGGGATGAACCCTTTTGCACTGGCTTACATTCTTAAGGAGAAAACATTTCTCCTGAAGTCATGAGAAAGCTGTTTCCTACACGGTGGAATGAGTCAGTCGGGAGAAACCACTAGGTAAAGCTAAATGGCATGGGTTAACTGCTCCTCTAACCAGTTAGATTTATTTCTAAAACAAGATTACAGAGAGTCTGAAATAGGTTCAAGTTTATCCTTCAGGATAAACAACAGTCTTTAGATGACTCGGATGCCTGGTCTTACCTATTGCATTTACTCACTTCTTTCTGCAGAAAGAAATGAGGTCTTATTGCACTGTGGATGTTTGTTTGTTTTGTTTTGTTTTACATTTCTGGGAAGGAGGGAGTTTGTGACAATTCCCATTTATCCCATACAATCTCTGGTAGGATGCCAGCTCCTATCTCAGCTGTGAGATGACATTTGGTGTATAGTATCCTATATTTAATAAGGAGGACACTCACAGTCTATACAGATTATGTTATTTATTATTGAACCATTTATTTATAAACAAATAATAGAATAATTGTTGTTATATAATTTATAATCAGATATAATTAAGTTTATGATATAATTTTGAATCCACAAAAATACCATTTAAAAAACAAATGATTTTGAGTTAAAAACCCTCAAATAATAAAATTGATGAATCAAATTACTTCTCTCAGGATTTGAGACAATTATGCTTTCAGTTCTGTTCCATTTTATGTCCATAGTTCAAGACTCCCTCAGTAATTCTCACTGCTCTAATAATTGGCTTCAATTAAAGAAGTTAATAGTAATTCATTGTAACGGGCTAGACATGTGCTCTGTCTGATCTAGGTATTGTAGTGAGCTCTAAGGCCCTGCCAGCTGTGATCGGGAAGCCATGGCTTTAAGGACCACACCTGCTCTCTGCTTTATCTTGTGATACATGCCACAGCAATTGCTTCCAGGACAGGATTTATTCAGTCAAATCAATGTTTTTGTGCAGTTCTAAGAAAGGAACAAGCAGGAGTCTTGTTGAGCAAAAACAGACCCAAGAAGAATCAATAGGAGTAACATCATGGATGGGCCAAGTCTTCTTGGCCAATTTCTCAAGCCTCTGAAAAAGAAGGACCAAGGCCTAACATTTAATGGAAGCTCAAGAAATATCTGTGGAGTGAATGCATGCTTTTATGACCTTGTTACATCTTATTCATTCATTTCCCTATCTTTGACATTTAGGTTTTAAAGATATGGCTCCTTTACCTGCACATGTGCTAGGGTTTCTCTAGAATCTATTCCTAGATGAGGAGTTCTAGTCTGAAGATTATGCACATTTTTAACATTAATAAATACAAATTATTCTCCAAAGTTGTGTTCCAATATTTCTTCATGCTGATAGTAGAGGATGGTTTCTTTTTCCTAGAACATTTGTCAGTTGACACCTGAATTTAGGATGGTTGGGGACTAGTTCTATTCAATTCCCTTTAATGTCATTAAAGCAGTGTATCAGACCTGATAACTACCTTCCAAATATCCATTCTTCACTGCCCCCTCCTTTTACAAAGAAACTTGTATGTCATACATTGTCTTTAACAATATCCTTAACTTTGAATTTCCAACTTTCCCTATAGTAGGTGAAAGCTCCCACAAATAAAATATCAGCAGAAATCCCTTAGAAGGGCACATATTCATGAATGAAAAGATTCAGCCTTGTTGGAAAAATGTTTGTGCCCATTTGTACCTTTAGAATCTGCCTGAAGAGGATATGAAACTAAGAGACACAGCAGCCACCTTGTGACCATTAGATGACACATATGAGGATGAAATTTTACCAACTGTAGTGGATTCTGGGGTCTCACATATCTGTCCTCCAGTTACTGAGAATAATAGCTGAAAACACAACTGCATCTCTTATAGGAAATTTCCCTTGACCTAAGGGAACAACCCTGCCCATAGTTAACCCTCCTGGGGGCAAGGTGATGGCAATGACAGACTGATGTGAAGTTATAGAGGCCCCACTGCTGTATCTACTTTTGGGATGACTCCAAAGGGTATCGTTGTCCCAGAGCTTTAGTAAGATTAACTGAGTAATCAGTTGAAACTGTTTGGTGTTCAGCTTCTCCCTTTGGCCAGACCTGCCTTCTTCATATTCTTATTGCTGTATCTCCTGAAAGGTCTCCCCAGTGAACCCTCTGCAGGCAAAGCCTGGTTTCAGGGTTTGTTTCCAGCATACGCAATCAAAAACACTCAGAAAGCACAGTAGAGGATAAATGTTGAAAAAGCCTGATGTCACCACTCAGATACTACATCTGCTCTGAACTTCTTCCATATGTTTGTATTTTATGACAAATAAAACTCTAAATATTTAAGCTACTGTCATTTGAATTTCTTTTCCTTAAAACTGGATACAATCTTAACTGATAACTGCAACCTCACATCCTTGGAAAGGGGTCAAGATCCTGTCAAACATGAGAGTGTTAGGAGTTAATGATACTTTCTCTTACATTATGGGGGTTATGAAATTAAGGTGAAAATTATTCTATGGTTTTCAGCTTTCTCTCCTTTTCACTTCTCCAAACCTACTTCTATTTTATGCTTTAGTGATATGGAAGTACCTATCAGATTGTGTTTTCTTCCTCTTTGGCACATGCTGCTACTTCAGTCTGAGAAGTTTCCCATGCAGTCAGAAAACACATCATCTTCTACAACCCAGTGCTGGTTCATCATTGTCCTTCCCTGGATGTCCTATGTTTTTACTCTCCTTCTGTGGCAGACATGGCTTCTTGCCTGAACAATGCCCATTATCCCTTTTACCTTAATGGGATGGTTTTGAGATATGTCAACCTAGTTAAATTGAAACTACCTTTCCAAAATACTTTTCTGTATAGTTTTGGATAAGGGTTTACCAGAAAATAAAATGATTTGTGTTAAGATTTGCATGGCAGAGATGAAGCAGCAGGAATTTTTTATGCTCTGAAGCTCCTGTAGGGTACCAGGTGCTGCTGCCCTCATGTGTGTTGTCTCTGCCTTGTTGGCTCATGTCTCCTGCAGTTCTACCAGATTGCTTCCTTCAGCTGCTCTGAGTCCTGGGAAGAATGAATACATCACTCCTTGGCAAGGAGCACCAACTTTTCCCTCAGGTCACCCATGCCATTAAGGTTGGAGACAGTGAGAGACAGATGTAGATTTCACTTTATCTGTATAGATGGCAGTTTGTCCTCATGGGCTCCAGCCATGCTTGCAGATTTCAGTTTATCCTTGTAATTCCCTGTAGTGCTTCTATGACTGAATCCTGATTGATACACTTAATAACAAATCCCTGCTTTATTCAGAGTGTCAATATACTCGGCTAAAAAACTATCCCACACTCCACTACAGTATGACTGGTCAATGAAATGTAAGTAGATATAACCAGAGAGGGCTTCTGGGAAAGTAGAAGAAGTGTTCTTTTTGCTCATTGATCTTCTCTTTCTTCTAACCTACAAGGTTAGATCTTCAGCAGCCATATTGTGATCTTGAGGAAAGAACATACCAAGATGGTGAAGCAGAAAGAATGAGGGAGCCTGGGTCTTTGGTGACTTCTTAGAGCTTGTATCACAGCCTTGGACAGCCAATTCTGGACTTCTTTATGTGAAAAAAGTAGCCCATAATTTAAACAAACAAACAAACAAAAAAATGCTTCTGGAGTTTGGCTTTTGGTCAACAAATACAATTTCTAATTTATTTAGCTTTTCTTCCCTCCCCCCCCTTCCTTCCTGTCTTTCTGAAGTCACTTGTCCTGTAAAGCATATTTGCTTATATATGTATCCCTCTGACTAAGGAGTTGAGCACAGTGGAAATTTCATTCCTCATTGGTAACCTCAGCTCCTGGTATTGCAGCCAACACATAACAGGCATGCAGTCTATTAACTGTAATTGAACTGAAGATTGACGTGGTTATTAATTTCCCTTGAATAAATTGAAGTCCACTGAAAGAAGGAGCATTTTGCAAATCTCACACTGATGCAGCACATCATGAGTCCTGTTTTTCCCCATCCATTTTCCCTGTACCTATCTATCCTAGAAATCTAAAGTAATTATAGTTTGGGTTTATTCGAGCTTTCATTATTTTGTGCCCCATCTATACCCATTCCCTAGTGACATTTGTAGGTTTTTTTCAAAATGTTGCAATCAAAGTTCACGTTCACCTAATTGGGCACCAGGCTCTTGGGAAGAAAGAGATCTATGAACAGTGTGGTAATAACCAGCATTCCACCCTTGCCCTTTACAGAGCTGAGGTGCTGGTGCTTGGCTAAGTAGTGAGGTACTTCCCAGAGCGTTTCTCACTCTTCCCCCTGCTCTACTATCCCAAAAAGAACATCCCTTGGAAGGGTCCAGGGACCTTTGCTTAATCTAGATTTCCTGGGGAAAATGAGTTAAGAGAATGAATGACACAGTATTTAGATTGTCAACAATTTCTTATTATTTTTATTTTTATTTTTTTTAAGATTTTATTTATTTATTTGACAGAGAGAGACACAGCAAGAGAGGGAACACAAGCAGGGGGAGTGGGAGAGGGAGAATCAGGCCTCCCGCTGAGCAGAGAGCTCAATGTGGGGCTTGATCCCAGGACCCTGGGATCATGACCTGAGCCGAAGGCAGATGCTTAACAACTGAGCCTCCCAGGTGCCCCTCTTATTATTTTTCAGCTTGTAAGGACTTTTTCTCCATCCCAGGATTGAATAGCAATTTGCTTCTATATCTTCTAGTTTCTAAGTTTCATTTTCTATACTTAACTTGTTATTGTACTAAAACTTTATATTGGTACACATAAAGTGAAAGGTGAGGAATTTAACTTTTGTCTCAAAATAATTGGTCAAATATCCCTGATTAAACAAGCTTCAATTACACTTCAGAAGTTTTGTGTGTGATTAACATCATCTTTATTTTAGTTTTTATTGTACAGGTAACCATTTGAATTGTCAAAGGTTAGAAAACAAAGGTATGTCAACTTCTTTGATCCATCTTCCTATACTGTGTACATACAGTGTGGGAACAGAATCCTCATGACATTGATTACTAACAATTTTGCAGTTACCATTATGGTTATTTTATACACATATTTAAAAAACTTACTATGCTATTATGGCTTATAGTCTCACATTCCCTTTACTCTGTCACTTTACTAATATTTCTGGGATGGATAATTGTGGGGTTAAGTTTATGTGTCAACTTGGCTGGGTTATTGGGCACCCTGAGATCTGGTCAAGCATTATTCTAGGTTTTTCTGTGAGGATATCTTTGGATGAGATTGACATTTAAAACAGTAGACTTTGAGTGAAGCAGATTTCCCTCCTAAATATGTGTGGGCCTCATCCAATTTGTTGAAGGTTTGAATAGAACAAAAAGACAGACCTCCCTTGAGCAAGATAGAATTGTCTGGCAGAACTGTCTTTCAATTTTATTTGAAATATTGGTTTATTCTGGTTCTACAATGAACTGCTTTGAGACTGGAACTCTGGCGTCAGTTCTCTTGTCATCTCCAGCCTGCTGGCCCACCCTGTAGATTTACGATTTGCCAGCTGCCATAACCATGTGAGCCAATCTTTAAATATACCTCTCTATGTAAATTTAAAAGATTATATATACACACACACACATATTTTTATTTTTATATTTATATATTATATATAATATAAAACTTATATATAATTTATATATAAATTATATTTATATATATTTATTTTATGTATAATACATATATTTTATATATTTAAAATATATATTATATAATATATAAATAAATATATTTTAAAATTATATTTATATTTATATTTATATATAAATACCTATTTTAATAATTATATATTTTGTTTTTGTTTTTGTTCTTGTTTTTGTTTTCTGTTTTTTTATTTTTTTATTATTATGTTATGTTAGTCACCATATAGTACATCATTAGTTTTTGATGTAGTGTTCCATGATTCATTGTTTCCGTATAACACACAGTGTTTCATGCAATACGTGCCCTCCTTAATACTCATCACCAGGCTAACCCAAACCCCCACCACCCTCCTCTCTAAAACCCTCAGTTTGTTTCTCAGAGTCCATAGCCTCTCATGGTGCATCTCTCCCTCCGATTTTCCCCCCTTCATTTTTACCTTCCTTCTCCTAATGTACTCCATGCTATTCCTTATATCCCACAAATAAGTGAAACCATATGATAATTGACTTTCTCTGCTTGACTTATTTCAATTAGCATAATCTCCTCCAATCCCATCCATGTTGATGTAAAAGTTGGGTATTCATCCTTTCTGAGGGCTGAGTGATAGTCCATTGTATATATGGACCACATTCTTTATCCATTCGTCTGTTGAAGGGCATCTCGGCTCTTTCCACAGTTTGGCTATTGTGGACATTGCTGCTATGAACATTGGGGTGCATATGGCCCTTCTTTTCACTCCATTTGTGTCTTTGGGGTAAATACCCACTAGTGCAATTGCTGGGTCATAGGGTAGCTCTATTTTTAATTTTTTGAAGAACCTCCACATTGTTTTCCAAAGTGGCTGTACCAACTTGCATTCCCACCAACAGTGTAAGATGGTTCCCCTTTCTCCACAACCCCTCCAACATTTGTTGTTTCAGGCCTTATCAATTTTTGCCATTCTAACTGGTGTAAAGTGATATCTCAATGAGGTTTTGATTTGAATTTCTCTGATGGCTAATGATGTTGAAAATTTTTTTCATGTGTCTGTTAGCCATTTGTATGTTTTCTTTTGAGAAGTGTCTGTTCATGTCTTCTGCCCATTTTTTTGATTTGATTGTTTTTTGGGTGTTGAGTTTGAGGAGTTCTTTATAGATCTTGGATATCATCCCTTTGTCTGTAGTGTCATTTGCAAATATCTTCTCCCATTCCGTGGGTTGCTTCTTTGTTTTGTTGACTGTTTCCTTGGCTGTGCAGAAGCTTTTATCTTGATGAAGTCCCACAAGTTCATTTACACTTTTGTTTCCCTTGCCTTTGCAATTGTATCTTGAAAGAAGGTGCTGTGGCCGATGTCGAAGAGGTTACTGCCTATGTTCTCCTCTAGGATTTTGATGGATTCCTGTCTCACATTGAGGTATGTCATCCACTTTGAGTTTATCTTTGTGTATGGAGTTTCATTGTTCTGTATATAGCTGTCCAATTTTCCCAGCAGCACTTATTGAAGAGACTGTCTTTTTTCCATTGCGTGTTTTTTCCTGCTTTGTTGAAGATTATTTGACCATAGAGTTGAGGGTCCATATCTGGGCTCTCTATTCTGTTCCATCAGTATGTGTCTGTTTTTGTGCCAGTACCATGCTGTCTTGGTGATCACGGCTTTGTAATATAGCTTGAAATCAGGCAACGTGATGCCCCCAGCTTTGTTTTTCTTTTTCAACATTTCCTTGGTGATTCGGGGGTCTTTTATGATTCCATGCAGATTTTAGGATGTTTGTTTCAGCACTTTCAAAAATGCCATTGGTATTTTGATCTTGATGACGTTGAGAAAGTATAGATTGCTCTGTGCAGCATAGACATTTTAACAATGTTTATTCTTCCAATCCATGAGCATGGAATGTTTTTCCATCTTTTTGTGTCTTCTTCAATTTCTTTCATGAGTATTCTGTAGTTCCTAGAGTATAGATCCTTTACCTCTTTGGTTAGGCTTATTCCAAGGTATCTTATGGTTTGGGGGGCTATTGTAAATGGAATTGATTCTTTAATTTCTCTTTCTACAGTTACATTGTTAGTCTATAAGAAAGCAACTGATTTCTGTGCATTGATTTTGTATCCTGCCACATTCCTGAATTGCTGCATGAGTTCTCATAATTTGGGGGTGGAGCCTTTTGGGTTTTCCACATAAAGTATCATGTCATCTGTGAAGAGAGAGTGTTGGGTGTTTCAACATTTACAAATCAATCAATGTGATAGAACACATTGGTAAGAGGAGAGAGAAGAGTCATATGGTCCCCTCAATTGATGCAGAAAAAGTATTTGACAAAATACAGCATCCTTTCCTGATTAAAACTCTTCAGAGTATAGGGATAGAGGGAACATTCCTCAATTTTATAAAATCCATCTATGAAAAACCCACAGCAAGTATCATTCTCAATGGGGAAAAGAGAACCTTCGGCTTAAGATCAGGAACAAAACAAGGATGCCCACTCTCACCACTATTGTTCAACATAGTACTATGTTGAACAGAAGTCCTAGCAGCAACCATCAGACAACAAAAAGAAATAAAAGGTATTCAAATTGGCAAAGAATAGTTATATATATTTTCAAATAATTATATATTTATACAATATATAAATTATACACACACACACACACACATACACACACAAAATTTCCTCTTGGTTCTCTTTCTCTAAGGAATCCTGGCTAATTCAATAGTTCGAAGAATATCTCTGAGTTTTAAACTTCCAGGTACCATATTTTTCTTAAGGTGAGATTCACGTAACATAAAATTTACCATTTTAAACTGAACAATTCATTGGCATTTAGTACTGTAACAGTGTTTGCAACCACAATGTTTACAATGTTTATCTACTAATTGAGGTACTAGTCTACAAATTTTTTTGCCTATCATTTTTTTCAAGCTTTGATATCTTGGTTATTATACTGTGTTATTCAAATATGGTGGGAGTTTTCAAAGATTTGAGTTCCATAGAATGGTTTGCATATTATAGGATATATCTATTTCCTTTTTGAATGATCAAATAAAAGGCTCTTGAGATTTTTAAAAAGATACTTGTTTAATATTGGGATATAAAGGCATTCAATATATTTCTTAATTATTTTTGAAATGTTTTTTCTTTAAGAACATGTTATTTGAGGTTTTAAGAATTAGTATATTATTGTGTACATTAGACTCATAATTTTTTACTGTCTTCTGAAATTTATTTCTGTTGCAGCTAGGAATAAAATCAGAGAAGCAGAGTTATATGACTGTTCTTATAACTCAAACACTATGAGTTATATGAATGGAATATTCAGTTAGGGATTAGACCTTACCCATTGTTGGTGTCTGTGGAGAAGTCTTTACTCTTGTCTGTATGTGGCACTGAAACTGATCAGTTAGGCCAGCAGTTGAGAAGAAAGGATGGCAATGCTCTAGTTCATGGATAAGATGACATAGACCCTGCTTCTCTACTCTCAAGACAAATACACTGGAAATAATGCAACAGGCAATTATAAAAGGAATCTCAAAGGTGAGAAGAGGAAGGTCAACTGCCAACAATTTAAGGATCTGAAGAATGACATTACAATGAGTCTAGTGGTCTTTAATTTTATCTCTTATATAAGTCAGATTGGGTGACAGAAAAATCCTACAACCCACAATCACCAGTCATGGACAGAAAGTAAAAAAAAGGAAAGAGAACAAGAAAAGCTTGATTTCTTAGCAAAGGGACCAGCAAATGGAAAACCCAGTGGTGATGTGGTGCAAAAACCCATCCCCAGGAGTAGTGACAGCTGATATATCCACAAGAGCATTTCCAGCAGAACCTGGCAGGCCAAGCTTTCCCAGCCTCCAAACCATACACTGCAGCTGACCTGATCTGCTCAGAACAAGGGAGGGCCTTGAGAACCTGCATGCTAAACTTAAACAAGGTGACTGCCTGCTAAAAGAGAAGATTTAAACAGGACCCAGAGACTCATAATATGTAAAATATCCAGAATACAATAAAAAATCACAATCATACCAAGAACATAAAAATCATGACTTAAATGAAAAAGACAACCAATAGACACTACATTGAGGTGAACTTGAGAAGAAGTTGGATTTGTTTGACAAAGATATAAGAGCAGCCATCATAAAATCACTTAAACAAGTAGTTATGAATTTTCTTGGAAGAAACTAAATAAATAAAAAAAAGATGAGCTCAGCAAAGACACAGAGGTTGTGAAAAAGGAGCCAAATATAAATATAGAACTGAAAAATACAATAACCAAAATAGAGAACTTGCTGGAAGTACTCAGTAGTTGAATGAATATGACAGAATACAGAATTTATGAACTTGAAACAGGTAATAGAATGTACTCAATCTCAACAACAGAGAACCAATAGACTACAAAGAACAACAGCAACACCACCACCACTGGAACAGCCTCAGGCTTCTGTGAAACTATAACAAAAGACCTAATATTTGTATCTTAGGGGCCCAGAAAGAGTGGAGAAAGAATTAGGTGTTGAAAATATATTTGAAGAACTAACAGTTTAAAACATCCTAAATTTGGTATAAGACACAAACTCAGGGTCAGAAACTTGAGCACACCCCAAATGGGATAAACCCAGAGAAATTCATGCCAATACACATCATATTTAAACTTCTGAAAGCTAAAGAAATTATCCTAAAAGCTACCAGAGAGAAACAATGCATTCCCTACAGGGACACCAGTTCAAATAATGGCTGACTTCACATCTGATGATAAGGAGGACAGAAGAAAGTGGTATCTCATTTTCATGTGCTGAAGGACATGGCTCTTACTTGATAATCTTATATTTTTAAGACTTTTCTGATGAAAAGTTATTTTAGTTATATCCATTCTATCTTATTTAATAGTAAGAAGTTCCCTGGACTTGAATTATCTTATAAATATAGCTTTGACTTTGTATCATGTTTGGTATGATTCCTTTTTTTTTTTTTTACTATTATTTAAGTAGCCTATGCCTTAAGTTTTTTTTTTATTTGTTCTCCGTTTAAAAGTCTTAAAAATATCCTTAAAGAAGATTCAGTTATTATTTTATAGTTTAATTTTATTTATTGTAGTTTACATTATTTTCAAGTCTACAATCAATTTTCTTAATAATTGATATATTATTGAAAACTCTTTGTATACCCTAAGGGTAAGTAAAATGATTTATTTCTATAGAAAAATGCCTGTTAAAGAATCAATTTGTGCTTTTTCAACTTATTTGGCCACCCCAAACAAAATGTGTTTCTATATATGATTTTAGTAAATAATGGCTCTCTTTGGTCTAAAGTACCTGGATTATTTGGAGTTGGTCAAATGCTATTATTAAGGAATTATTAAGTGCATTAAGGCTCAATAGGTTTCAGTTCCAAGATGTAAAGATATGCTAAAAAGCATATCACTTTTTCCCTTAGTACAAGAAACAAGCTGGACAAACTTCAAATTAGTGACTTTTCTTGAGCCAGAGAACTGAGGTCATAGGGAAGATAGTTAACCTGAGATCTACAGAGAAAGATAGTACTCTGCAAGGAGACAAAGCAAGATAATTTTCCTGGAACAGAAACTGTGGAATGCCTCACATGCCATTAAGTGAAATAAGTGAATCAGAGAACAACAATTATCATATGGTTTCAGTCATATGTGGAATACAAGAAATAGCACAGAGGGTCATAGGGGAAAGGAGGGAAAACTGGATGGGAAGTCATTAGAGAGAGGATATAAACCATGAAATACTCTTAATTATAGGAAAGAAGCAGGGTTGCAGGAGGGCAGGTGGTTGGGGGATGGGGTAATTGGGTGATAGGCATTAAGGAGGGCACATGATGTGATGAGCAACTGGGTATTATACACAACTGAGGAATTACTGAACTCTACATCTGAAGCTAATAATGTACTATACATTGGCTAATTGAATTTAAATAAAATAATAAAAATAAAAAAGGAAAATTAAAGTAGAAAACTTTAACCATTTTCTAAAGGCTAATTGTGGGTTAACATGAGTGTGAAAGTCTCTCAGGGCTGAGACCATAGGGATTGTAACATCCTCTTGTGGGTTCTTTCTCCAGGAGCTCCTCAGGCTCCATCTGGCTGTGGTGACTATGAAGACCCTGGAGAAGGTTTCACCTGTGGTCTGGTTAAGGGAGGGTAATAGAAACCACAGTGAAATCTCCCCAAACCCATCGCTACTATGAACAAATAGGCTTAAACTTCTGGGGAAAAATAATCAAACTGTAGCTTAAGGATACTCACATCAACTCACTTCAGCTGGAAAGGGCAAGGGGGATAGGGAAAGGGCACAAAGCTCTTCTACTGAGGGAAGAGCAGGGGTGCATGCTAGGCCCAGAATTCATCTGGTGGGGGCAATATCACTGGTGAAGGCCACACCCCAAGACAGATTTACACTCCTTGCTTAAGACTGAAGCTTAAGGAAAGCCTCAAAAACATGCACACTCTCTTGTTTACTCTCCACCAGCATGTTAACAAGTGCTAAATTAAAATAACAGCTAGAAAAGCTGAGAGAGGAAGACAGTCTCTGGAGGACAGTATAACAAGAAGACCCTAAACCAAGAGAGACAATTATAGAGAGTCAAGTGATTTGGACCTTCAGTGCACTAAGAGTAACAATAAATTTTAAACCCAGCCTCCCAACTTGTTTTAAACTTGAGTAACACACAAACCTATACCAAAGACCTAGCTGAAGAGAAGTTGCACTCATTATAAGTATAAAAAATACTTACCTCAAGAAACCAGAAACATAGTAGATCAGATCAATGAAACTAGAAGCTGGTTCTTTGAAAGAATTAATAAGATCAATAAGGCACTGGCCAGACTTATCCAAAAGAAAAGAGAAAGGACCCAAATTAATAAAATTATGAATGAAAGGGGAGACATCACGACTAACACCAAGGAAATAGAAACAATTATTATAAATTATTATCAACAACTGTATGCCAATAAATTGAGCAACCTGGATGGAATAGATGCCTTCCTGGAAACCTATAAACTGCCAAGACTGAAACAGGAAGAAATTGACAACCTGAATAGGCCAATAACCAGTAATGAGATTGAAGCAGTGGTCAAAAACCTCCCAAAGAACAAGAGTCCAAGGCCTGATGGATTCCCTGGGGAATTCTACGAAACATTCAAAGAAAAATACCTATTCTCCTGAAGCTGTTTCAAAAAATAGAAACAGAAGGAAAGCTTCCAGTCTCATTCTATGAGGCCGGCATTACCTTAATCCCCAAACCAGGCAAAGACCCCATCAAAAAGGAGAATTTCAGACCAATATCCCTGATGAATATGGATTCCAAAATTCTCAACAAACTCCTAGCTAATAGGATCCAACAATACATTAAAAGGATCATCCACCACGACCAAGTGGGATTTATCCCAGGATGCAAGGGTGGTTCAACATTCAAAAATCAATCAATGTGATAGATCACATTAATAAGAGGAGAGAGAAGAACCATATGGTCCTCTCGATTGATGCAGAAAGAGCATTTGACAAAATACAACATCCTTTCCTGATTAAAACTCTTCAGAGTATAGGGATAGAGAGAACATTCCTCAAGTTCATAAAATCCATCTAATAAAAACCCACAGCGAATATCATCCTCAATGGGGAAAAGCCGAGAGCCTTTTCCTTAAGATCAGGAACACGTCAAGAATGCCCACTCTCGCCACTATTGTTCAACATAGTACTAGAAGTCCTAGCAACAGCAATCAGAAAACAAAAAGAAATAAAAGGTATTCAAATTGGCAAAAAATAAGTCAAACTCTCTCTTTTCGCAGATGACATGATACTTTATGTGGAAAACCCATAAGACTCCACCCCCAAATTACTAGAACTCAAATGGAAATTCAGTAATGTGGCAGGATACAAAATCAATGCACAGAAATCAGTTGCTTTCTTATACACTAACAACGCAACTGTAGAAAGAGAAATTAGAGAAATGATTCCATTTACAATAGCACCAAAAACCATAAGATACCTCAGAATAAACCTAACCAAAGAGGTAAAGGATCTATACTCTAGGAACTACAGAACACTCATGAAAGAAATTGAAGAAGACACAAAAAAGATGGAAAAATATTCCATGCTCATGGATCGGAAGAATAAACATTGTTAAAATGTCTATGCTACCCAGAGCAATCTATATCTTCAATGCCATCCTAATCAAAATTCCAATAACATTTTCAAAGTGCTGGAACAAACAATCCTAAAATTTGTATGGAATCAGAAAAGACCCCGAATTGCCAAGGAAATGTTGAAAAAGAAAAACAAAGCTGGGGGCATCATGTTGCCCGATTTCAAGCTATATAACAAAGCAGTGATCACCAAGACAGCATGGTACTGGCACAAAAACATGGTACTGGTACTCCACAGAGATCAATGGAACAGAATAGAGAGCCCAGAAATGGACCTTCAACTCTATGGTCAAATTATCTTTGACAAAGCAGGAAAAACATGAAATGGAAAAAAGACAGTTTCTTCAATAAATGGTGCTGGGAAAATTGGACAGCCACATGCAGAAGAATGAAACTTGACCATTCTCTAACACCATACACAAAGATAAACTCAAAGAAAGACCTCAGTGTGAGACAGGAAATCCATCAAAATCCTAGAGGAGAACATAGGCAGTAACCTCTTTGACATCACTACAGCAACTTCTTTCAAGATACATCTCCAAAAGCTAGTAAAACAAAAGCAAAAATGAACTTTTGGGACTTCATCAAGATAAAAAACTTCTGCACAGCAAAGCAAACAGTCAACAAAACAAAGAGGCAACCCACAGAATGGGAGAAGATATTTGCAAATGACACTACAGATAAAGGGCTGGTATCCAAGATCTATAAAGAACTTCTCAAACTCAACACCCAAAAAACAAATAATCAAGTCAAAAAATGGGCAGAAGATATGAAAAGACACTTCTCTGAAGGAGACATACAAATGACTAACAGATACATGAAAAAATGTTCATCATCATTAGCCATCAGGGAAATTCAAATCAAAACCACATTGAGATACCACCTTACACCAGTTAGAATGGCAAAAATGGACAGGGAAAGAAACAACAAATGTTGGAGAGGTTGTGGAGAAAGGGTAACCATCTTACCCTGTTGGTGGGAATGTTAGTTTGGTACAGCCACTTTGGAAAACAGTATGGAGCTCCCTCAAAAATTTAAAAATAGAGCTACACTATGATCCAGCAATTGCACTCCTGGGTATTTACCCCAAAGACAGAGATGTAGTGAAAAGAAGGGCCATATGCACCCCAGTGTTCATAGGAGCAATGTCTGCAATAGCCAAACTGTGGAAAGAGCCAAGATGCCCTTCAACAGATGAATGGATAAAGAAGATGTGGTCTACATATACAATGGAATACTACTCAGCCCTCAGAAAGGATGAATACCCAACTTTTCCATCAACATGGATGGGACTGGAGGAGATTATGCTAAGTGAAATAAGTCAAGCAGAGAAAGTCAATTATCATATGGTTTCACTTATTTGTGGAACATAAGGAATAGCATGGAGGACATTAGGAGAAGGAAGGGAAAAATGAAGGGAGGGAAATTGGAGGGAGAGATGAACCATGACAGACTATGGACTCTGAGAAACAAACAGGATTTTAGGGGGGGGATTGGTTAATGGTGACTAACATAACATAATAAAATTTAAAAAAATACTTACTTTAGTATATACTCTCCTGTACGAGTGTGCATTTCAACAAAAAGTGAGGAGGAATGCAAAGGAGCAATGATTGGAACCAGACTCAGGTATGACACAGATGCAAGAGCTCTAAGGCAGGTATTTAAGTAATTATCAATACATGGAAAAGGTAGAAAACCTGCAAGATCAGGCAAGCAATATCAGCAACAGATGAAAACTATGAGAATCACTTGGAAATATAAGCAGTCAGAAACAGATGATTTCTTTCTTTTTAATTAAATTTTAATTTAAGTTCAATTTAATTAACATATAATATAATATTAGTTTTGGGGTAGAATTTAGTGATTCATCAGTTGCATATACCTCTAAGTGCTCATTACATAAAGTGCCCTCCTTAATGCCCATCACCCAGTTACCCCATCCTCCCACCCACCTGCCCTCCAGCAACCCTATTGTTTCCTATAGTTAAAAGAGTCTCTTATGGTTTGTCTCCCTCTGTTTTTATCTTATTTTATTTTTCCTCCCCTTCCTCCCCTTCCCCTATGTTCATCTGTTTTGTTTCTTAAATTCCATATATGAGTGAAATCATGTGGTATTTGTTTTTCTCTGATTGACTTATTTTGCTTAACATACTACCCTTTAGTTCCACGTCATTGTAAATGGCAAGATTTCATTCTTTTTGATGGCTGAGTAATATTCTATTCTATCTATTCTATCTGTATACCACACCTTCTTGATCTATTCATCTGTCGATGAACAGCTGGGCTCTTTCCATATTTTGGCTATTGTGGACATTGCTGCTATAAACACTGGGTTTCAGGTGCTCCTTCAAATCACTGTCCGTATCCTTTGGATAAATACCTAAATAGTGTAATTACTGGGCCATAAGGTAGTTTTTTTTTTTTTAACTTTTTGAGGAACCTCTATACTGTTTTCCAGCATGGCTATACCAGTTTACATTGCTACCAACAGTGTAAGAGGGTTCCCCTTTCTCCACATCCTCACCGACATCTGTTGTTTCCTCAGTTGTTAGTCTTAGCCATTCTGACTGGTGAGAGGTGATATCTCATTGTAGTTTTGATTTGTATTTCCCTGATGCGGAGTGATGTTGAGCACTTTTTCATGCTTCTATCGGCCATTTGTATGTCTTTTTTTGGAGAAACGTCTGTTCATGTCTTCTTCCCATTTCTTGACTAGATTTTTTTGGGGGGGTGTTGAGTTTGATAAGTTATTTATAGATTTTAGATACTAGCCCCTTATCTGATAAGACCCTTGCAAATATCTTCTTCGATTCCATAGGTTGCCTTTTAGTTTTGTCAACTCTTTCCTTACTGTGCAAAAGCTTTTTACCTTGATGAAGTCCCAATAGTTCATTTTTGTTTTTGTTTCCCTAGCCTTTGAAAACATGTCTAGCTAGAAGTTGCTGTGGCCAAGGTCAAAGAGGTTGTTGCCTGTGTGCTCCTCTAGGATTTTGATAGTATCCTGTCTTGCATTTAGGTCTTCATCCATTTTGAGTTTATCTTTATGTAGGGTGTAAGAAAGTGGTCCAGTTTTATTCTTCTGCATGTGGCTGTCCAATTTTCTCAGCACCATTTGTTGAGGAGACTATCTTTTTTTCCATCGGATATTCTTTTTTTTTTTTTCTTTTTCTTTCCTGCTTTATTGAAGATTAGTTGACCATAGAGTTTAAGATCTATTTCTGGGTTCTCTGTTCTGTTCCATTGATCTATGTGTCTGTTTTTGTGGCAGTACCACACTGTCTTGATTATTACAGCTTTGTATTACAGCTTTGTAATACAGCTTAAAGTTTGGAATTGTATGCTTCCAGCTTTGGTTTTCTTTTTTTAACAGTCCTTTGGCTATTTGGAGTCTTTTCTGGTTCCATATAAATTTTAGAGTTGTTTGTTACAGCTCTGTAAAAAATGTTGATGGTATTTTGATAAGGATTACACTGAATGCATAGATTGCTTTGGGTAGCATAAGACATTTTAACAATATTTGTTCTTCCAATCCATAAGCATAGAATGTTTTTCCATTTATTTGTGTCTTCTTAAATTTCTTTCATAAGCATTTTATAGTTTTTAGAGTACGGATCCTCTACCTCTTTGATTAGATTTATTCCTCAGTATCTTATGGTTTTGGTGCAATTGTAAATGGGATTGATTCCTTGATTTCTCTTTCTTCTGCCTTATCATTAGTGTATAGAAATACCACTGATTTCTGTGCACTGATTTTATATCCTGTGACTCATGAATTCCTATCTGAGTTCTAGTAATTTTTGGGTGGAATCTTTTGGGTTTTCTACATAGAGTATCATGTCATCAGAAGCACAGATGATTTCTATGACTAAGTCTTTGGTAGTTTGACTCAGCAGGAGACTTAATATAGTTTTAAAATAATCAGGGAACTTGAAGACAGGTCAATAGAAATTGCCCAAACTGAAGTACAAAGAGGAATTAGTGAGAAAAAAAAAGTGGGATAGAGCACCAAGAGCTGGGGGAAAATATCAAATGGTCTTATTGAATTAGAATCCCAGAAAGAGAAGAGAATGGGTCTGAAGACATATTTGGGGAAATAACACTGAAAATATTCCAAAATTCATGACATACACTAATCATTCCCTGAAGACCAGAAGTCAGAAACAACAAATAATTTAAAAATAATTTTTAAAAAATCTGACCATGAGCATAACATATTTCACACCTCTGAAAATCAAAATGAAGAGGAAATTTTGAAGGCAGCCAATGATTCTATAAGTAGATGTCAGAAGCCCCATTTTCCATTCTCACCAATACTTAGAACAACACATACAAAGGTCTTTATGTTCCTAAAGTTGACAACCCTCCAGAAGACATTCTGGGGGGTGAAGAATCTAGATAAGAGATATTTAAGAATTATCAGAGAGTCTCCAGAACTGGACTTTGGATCCACTGGGTAAGGATCTCTGAGTCCATCCTAGACCCCTACTTTCTGAGATATCTGAGACTACACATCCAACACTCTCTCTTTTCAATAATAAAACATTTCATATCCTTTGCATTTTTGGTTTTTCATTTTCTTTCTTCTTATTAATACATATTTTTAACTTGGAATTTAATACCTAGAAAATTATGTAAGATATAAGGCTCACAGCATTATCATAAAGTGAACACACCCATGTAACTAATACAGAAAACAATATCGCCAGCATCCCAGAAGCCCTTTTTTTGCCCCATCACTAACCCCTTCATCCTGTCAAAGTAAAACACTGTTCTGGGGTGCCTGGGTGGCTCAGTTGTTAAGTGTCTGCCTTCGGCTTAGGTCATGATCCCAGAGTCCTGGGATCGAGTCCCGCGTTGGGCTCCCTGCTCCGTGGGGAGACTGTTTCTCCCTCTTCCACTCTCCCTGTTTGTGTTCCTCTCGCTGTGTCTCTCTCCGTCAAATAAATAAATAAAATCTTTAAAAAAAAGTTAAACCCTGTCCTGATCAAACACCATACATTAGTTATCATAATTCTGAATTTTATATAAATGCAATAATTCAGTATTAACTCTTTTGTGTTTGTCTGCTTTCAAGGAATGTTGTCTGTGAAACTCACCGGTATTGTAGAAGGTGGTTTTATTTTATTCATTTTCCTTGAAAAATAGTATTCCATTGTATAAAAATACCACAATTCATTTATCCATCTTTTTAGAGTTGTTTCCACTTTGGGGCATTTTTTTTAAGATTTTATATATTAGAGAGAGAGAGAAAGGGAGAGAGAACACAAGTGGGGGAGGGGAAAAGGGGGAGGGAGAGGGAGAAGCAGACTCCCCATTGATCAGGGAGCCCATCACGGGCTTGATCCCAGGACTCTGGCATCATGACCTGAGCCAAAGGCAGATGCTTAACTGACTAAGACACCCAGGTGCCCCAGCACCTGTTTGAATATATCTTTTAGTGACACAATTATCCACTTCCACTGAGTACCTATTAAGGGTGAAATTTCTGTGTCATATGGTTTGCAGACACAGCTTTAGTGGAGAGTGCCAAACAGTTTTCCAAAGTGACTATATCAATTTTAGTTCATCAGCAATTAATAAATTTTCCACTTTTTCTGAAAACATGCTCCCATTTAAAATTTTTAATTTCAGTCATTCTGGTAGTTGCACAGTGATAGCTCATATTTTGTCATATTTTCCTGGTAACTAAAAGGTTGGAAAATCATCCAGCATATGTGAAGTGTTTAAAGAATGTTTATCAAATGAATGACTAAAGAACATAATTGAGTGAATTATAAGAAAAAACATGGGTTCTGTTAAAATCATGCATTCACTGCATTGTGGCAAGAGAGTGCCTTCAATCATTGAGTGCCATGCTCCCAGTGGCATGGAAGCGGATTATTAATGGGTCTCAGTTCCGTCTGAACTCATCATTCAGAGTCCCAACTATCAGTCCTCCTTTGTGTGGGCTTGAGGACACCAGGCGCTAGGCTTCTTACAAATTGTGAGTTCTTCATCTCTGTCCTGTGGTAGGCACTTATTTGTTTGGTTGATTGATGATGAAACATGACATGGGAACTAACTAACCCTTTTTTCCATCTGTGCAATGCTGGCATGTGGATTCCAGGTGAGCATTCTCCTGGAGCTCTACTGTGTAACCCCAGTAAGGTCCAATAGAGGCAACCAAGAGTAAAGAATGTCAGGGACCAACTTAATAAACCAGTGTTTTGGGGGAACACCCAATATCATAACTGGAGAACTCAGAACTATGTTTCATGGCATGGGTATGGAGAGTATGGAAGTCAGGCATTCCAGGGATATTAGCAAAACTGTAGCCAGATAATATTTAATATGCTGGGTGGCAGGTGGGCAGACAAGGCAGGGAAGAAGACTCCTTTGTGCTGCTATTCTCAGCAGAGTTTTGCACTGATGAAGCTAACTGGCTCCCACTTATGGTCCCACTGACTGAATCTCATCTTTGTGCTCATGTCATCATGATGAGAGTGTCTTATGTCCCCCCTTATGCTTGGTGAGGCTGATTATGAGTTCTATTATTTCCTTTGAAAAAGAAAAACAAATCTGTTTCCTCAGAAAATAATCACTAATATCAGAATAGTATTGTCAGTGACTAATCATAGTTGACATATACATGCCGCTACCTTACATCTAAATGTTGCATTTCTTTATTCTTGCTCTAAATTGGCATGTTGTAGATATTCAAATAACAATTAATAATTTAGCTAATCTAAGTTATACCTAAGTGGAAGAAAAATACATATTTTGTGGTTTATAATTGAAACGATGACTACATGAAAACCAGGAATCTCTTTTATTCTTTTTTTCCTGTTTTTGTCCACAAGAGACAGCTCAGTGATGGAAAAGATATAACTTCCAGGTAATCACACCTGGCCTACAATATTTGCTCTGGGAACTACTAGCTTTATCATCCTGCTAAATTTATGCCAAATCTTAATTTCTTTATCTGTTGATAGATATTATAATACCCATGTTCTAATATTGAAGAATTAAATGAGATTTAGAGCAACCAACATAAAATGAAAAAGAGTACTTCTTTCTTCTTTCTGCTTTGAGGCCTTATTGACATTTCCTGTTTTAGACTGAAACATTCTATTTTTTAATTAAAAAAATTATGTTATCTTAATCACCATACATTAGTTTTTGAATGTTTTTAAAATTTTTATTGTTGTGTTAATCACCATATATTACATCATTAGTTTTTGATGTAGTGTTCCACGATTCATTGTTTGTGCATAA
Source organism: Eumetopias jubatus (assembly GCF_037043125.1). Classification (NCBI taxonomy): domain Eukaryota; kingdom Metazoa; phylum Chordata; class Mammalia; order Carnivora; family Otariidae; genus Eumetopias; species Eumetopias jubatus. The sequence goes on along the minus strand of NW_028274809.1, from coordinate 111,793,906 downwards.
CACCCAGTGGTCCAAGCAGAACGTGCCCTCTTTAATACCCATCACCACGCTAACCCATCCTCCCACCCCCCTCCCCTCTAGAATCCTCAGTTTGTTTTTCAGAGTCCATTGTCTCTCATGGTACATCTCCCCCTCTGATTTCCCCCCTTCATTCTTCCCCTCCTGCTATCTTCTACTTCTTCTTTTTCTTAACATATATTGCATTATTTGTTTCAGAGGTACAGATCTGTGATTCAATAGTCTTGCATAATTCACAGCGCTCACCATAGCACATATCCTCCCCAATGTCTATCACCCAGCCACCCCATCCCTCCCACTCCCCCCACTCCAGCAACCCTCAGTTTGTTTCCTGAGATTAAGAATTCCTCATATCAATGAGGTCACATGATACATGTCTTTCTCTGATTGACTTATTACACTCAGCATAACACCCTCCAGTTCCATCTAGGTCGTTGCAAATGGCAAGATCTCATTACATTTGATGGCTGCATAATATTCCATTGTACATATACACCACTTCTTCTTTATCCATTCATCTGTTGAAGGACATCTTGGCTCTTTCCACAGTTTGGCTATTGTGAACATTGCTGCTATAAACATTGGGGTACATGTACCCCTTCGGATCCTGACATTTGTATCATTAGGGTAAATACCCAGTAGTACAATTTGTAGTTGTATGGTAGCTCTATTTTCAACTTTTTGAGGAACATCAATGTTGTTTTCCAGAGTGTTTGCACCAGCTTGTATTCCCACCAACAGTATAGGAGGGCTCCCCTTTCTCCGAATCCCCGCCAATATCTGTCATTTCCTCACTTGTTAATTTTAGCCATTCTGACTGATGTGAGGTGGTATGTAATTGAGGTTTTGATTTGGATTTCCCTGATGCCGAGGGATGCTGAGCACTTTTTCATGGGACTGTTGGCCATTTGGATGTCTTCTTTGGAAAAATGTCTGTTCATGTCTTCTGCCCATTTCTTGATTAGATTATTTGTTCTTTGGGTGTTGAGTTTGATAAGTTCTTTATAGATTTTGGATACTAGCCCTTTATCTGATATGTCAGTTGCAAATATCTTCTCCCATTCTGTCGGTTGTCTTTTGGTTTTGTGGACTGTTTCTTTTGCTGTGCAAAAGCTTTTTATCTTGATGAAGTCCCAATAGTTCATTTTTGCCCTTGCTTCCCTTGCCTTTGGTGATGTTTCTAGGAAGAAGTTGCTACGGCTGAGGTTGAAGAGGTTGCTGCCCGTGTTCTCCTTTAGGATTTTGATGGACTCCTGTCTCACATTTAGGTCTTTTAACCATTTGGAGTCTATTTCTGTGTGTGGTGTAAGGAAATGGTCCAGTTTCATTCTTCTGCATATGGCTGTCCAATTTTCCCAACACCATTTGTTGAAGAGACTCTCTTTTTTTTCCACTGGACATTCTTTCTTGCTTTGTTGAAGATTAGTTGACCATAGAGTTGAGGGTCCATTTCTGGGCTCTCGATTCTGTTCCACTGATCTGTTTGTCTGTTTTTGTGCCAGTACCATACTGTCTTGATGATGACAGCTTTGTAATAGAGCTGGAAGTCCGGAATTGTGATGCCACTGGCTTTGCTTTTCTTTTTCAACATTCCTCTGGCTATTCAGGGTCTTTTCTGGTTCCATACAAATTTTAGGATTATTTGTTCCATTTCTTTGAAAACAGTGGATGGTATTTTGATAGGGATTGCATTGAATGTGTAGATCGCGCTAGGTAGCATTGACATCTTCACAATGTTTCTTCTTCCAGTCCATGAGCATGGAAAATTTTTCCATTACTTTGTGTCTTCCTCAATTTCTTTCATGAGTATTTTATAGTTTTCTGAGTGCAGATCCTTTGCCAGTTTGGTTAGATTTTTCCTAGTTATCTTATGGTTTGGAGTGCAATTGTAAATGGGATCAACTCCTTAATTTCTCTTTCTTCTGTCTTGTTGGTGTATAGGAATGCCACTGATTTCTGTGCATTGATTTTATATCCTGCCACTGAATTGAATTCCTGTATGAGTTCTAGCAGTTTTGAGGTGGAATCTTTTGGGTTTTCCACATAAAGTATCATATCATCTGCAAAGAGGGAGGGTTTGACTTCTTCTTTCCCAAAATGGATGCTTTTTATTTCTTTTTGTTGTCTGATTGCTGTGGCTAGGACTTCTAATATTATGTTGAATAGCAGTGGTGATAGTGGACATTCTTGCTGTGTTCCTGACCTTAGGGGGAAAGCTCTCAGTTTTTCTCCATTGAGAATGATATTTGTTGTGGATTTTACATAGATGGCTTTCATGATATTGAGGTATGTACCCTCTATCCCCTCTATCCCTACACTCTGAAGAGTTTTGATCAAGAAGGGATGCTGTACTTTGTCAAATGCTTTCTCTGCATCTATTGAGAGGATCATATGATTCTTGTTCTTTCTTTTGTTAATGTATCGTATCACGTTGATTGATTTGCGGATGATGAACCAACCTTGCAGCCCAGGGATAAATCCCACTTGGTCGTGGTGAATAATCCTTTTAATGTACTGTTGGATCTTATTTGCTAGTATTTTGGTGAGAATTTTCGCATCCATGTTCATCAAAGATATTGGTCTCTAATTCTCCTTTTTGATGGGGTCTTTTTCTGGTTTGGGGATCAAGGTAATGGTGGCCTCATAAAATGAGTTTGGAAGTTTTCCTTCCATTTCTATTTTTTGGAAAGTTTCAGAAGAGTAGGTATTAATTCCTCTTGAAATGTTTGGTAGAATTCCCCCGGGGAAGACATCTGGCCCTGGGCTTTTGATTTTTGGGAGATTTTTGATGACTGCTTCAATTTCCTTAGTGATTATAGGTCTGCTCAGGTTTTCTATTTATTCCTGGTTCAGTTTTGGTAGGTGATACATCTCTAGGAATCCATCCATTTCTTCCAGGTTATCTAATTTGCTTGCATATAGTTGCTCATAATATGTTCTTATAATAGTTTGTATTTCTTTGGTGTTGGTTATGACCTCTCCTCTTTCATTCATGATTTTGTGTGATTTGGGTCATTTCTCTTTTCTTTTTGATAAGTCTGGCCAAGGGTTTGTCACTCGTGTTAATTCTTTCAAAGAACCAGATCCTAGTTTCGTTGATCTGTTATACTGTTGTTGTTGTTTTTTTTTTAGTTCTATTTCATTGATTTCTGCTCTGATCTTTATTATTTCTCTTCTCCTCCTTGGTTTAGGCTTTATTTGCTGTTTTTTCTCTAGGTCCTTTAGGTGTAGAGTTAGGTTGTGTATTTGAGACCTTTCTTGTTTCTTGAGAAAGGCTTGTATTGCTATATACTTTCCTCTCAGGACTGCCTTTGCTGCATCCCAAAGATTTTGAACTGTTGTGTTTTCATTTTCATTGGTTTCCATGAATTTTTTAAATTCTTCTTTAATTTCCTGGTTGACCCATTCATTCTTTAGTAGGATGCTCTTTAGCCTCCATGTACTTGAGTTCTTTCCGACTTTCCTCTTGTGATTGAGTTCTAGCTTCAAAGCATTGTGGTCTGAAAATATGCAGGGAATGATCCCAATCTTTTGGTACCAGTTGAGACCTGATTTGTGATCTAGGATGTGTTCTATTCTGGAGAATGTTCCATGGGCACTAGAGAAGAATGTGTATTCCGTTGCTTTGGGATGGAATATTCTTCATATGTCTATGAACTCCATTTGGTCCAGTGTGGCATTTAAAGTCTTTATTTCCTTGTTGATCTTTACTTAGATGATCTGTCTATTTCAGTCAGGGGAGGTGTTAAAGTCCCCCAACATTATTTTATTGTTGTCAATGTATTTCTTTGCTTTTGTTATTAATTGCCTTATATAATTGGCTGCTCCCTTCTTAGGGGCATAGATATTTACAATTGTTAGATCTTCTTGTTGGTTAGACCCTTTAAGTAGGATACAGTGTCCTTCTTCATCTCTTATTACAGTCTTTGGTTTAAAATCTAATTTGTCTGATATAAGGATTGCCACTGCAGCTTTCTTTTGGTGTCCATTAGCATGGTAAATGGTTTTCCACTGCTTCACTTTCAATATGGGGGTGTCTTTGGGTCTAAAATGAGTCTCTTGCATACAGCATATCGATGGGTCTTGTTTTTTAATCCAATCTGATAGCCTGTGTCTTTTGATTGGGGCATTTAGCCCATTTACATTCAGGGTAACTATTGAAAGATAGGAATTTAGTGCCATTGTATTGCCTGTAAGGTGATTGTTACTGTATATGGTCTGTGTTTCTTTCTGGTCTATGTTGCTTTTAGGCTCTCTCTTTGCTTAGAGCACCCCTTTCAATATTTCTTTTAGGGCTGGTTTTGTGTTTGCAAATTCCTTTAGTTTTTGTTTGTCCTGGAAGATTTTTCTCTCTCCTTCTATTTTCAATGACAGCCTAGCTGGATATAGTATTCTTGGCTGCATATTTTTCTCGTTTAGTTCTCTAAATATATCATGCCAGTCCTTTCTGTCTTGCCAGGTCCCTGTGGGTAGGTCTGTTGCCAATCTAATGTTTCTACCTTTGTAGGTTACAGATCTCTTCTCTCAAGCTTCTTTCAGGATTTTCTCTTTGTCTTTTTACTCGCACGTTTTACTATTAGATGTCAGGTTGTTGACCTATATTTATTGATTTTGAGAGGGGGTCTCTGTGCCTCCTGGATATGGATGCCTGTTTCCTTCCCCACATTAGCGCAGTTCTCTGCTATAATTTGCTCCAATATACCTTCTGCCCCTCTCTGTCTTTCTTCTTCCTCCGGGATCCCAATTATTCTAATGTTTGTCTTATGGTATCGCTTATCTCTCAAATTCTGCCCTCATGATCCAGTAGTTGTTTATCTTTCTTTTTCTCATCTTCTTTATTTTCCATGATTTGGTGTTCTATATCACTGATTCTTTCTTTTGCCTCATTTATCCTAGCAGTTAGTGCCCCCATTTTTTATTGCACTTCATTAATAGCCTTTTTGATTTTGACTTGGTTAGATTTTAGTTCTTTTATTTCTCCAGAAAGGGTTTCTCTAATAACTTCCATGCTTTTTTCAAGCTCAGCTAGTATCTTTAAAATCATGATTCTGAACTCTAGGTCCGACATTGTACTAATGTCCATATTGAGTAGGTCCCTGTCAGTCAGTACCCCCTCTTGTTCTTTTTGTTGAGGTGATTTTTTTCCATCTTGTCATTTTGTCCAGAGGAGAATGGATGAATGAGAGAACAAAATGCTAACAGCATAACAACATCCCCAGAAAATATACACTAAACAAATCAGAAAAGACCTTAAACCAGGGGAGAAGAAAGGGAAAGAAAGAAAAGAAAAAGAGAAAAGCAAACAAAAACAGAACGAAACAAAACAAAAAACCAGAATATGATCAAATATGATCAGGCTGGTGATCATGCCACACACTAGATTTTGGGTGTATTTTGGTCTGTTAGAAAAAAATGCTTCCCAAAATTTTAAAGAAAGAAAAACTTATATATGTACAAAAATAAGGGTTGATTTGATGAAGGGATGGAATATGACTGTAAAGATGAAAATTATTAAAAAAATTTATAAAAGGAGTTGATAAGAAGTTGTTTGAAAAAAGAAGGAAGAGTTTTTTTGTTGTTGTTGTTTTTAAGGGGGAAGAGAATGTGATCAGGGAGGAGACTAGAACAAAGGCATACACTAGAGATTTAGGGTATATTTTGATCTGTTAGAAGAAACTGTATCTCAAAATTTTGAAGAGAGAACAACTTATATATATATATGTATGACAAAAATAAGGGTAACTACTATGAAGGGTTAGAATATGACTCTAAAACTGAAAAATAAAAATGTTTTTTTAAAAAAGGGAGTGATAACATGTTGGTTGAAAAAGGGAAAAAGAAAAATTCAATAAAAAAAAGACATTGAAAAAAATTAACTTTGAAAGACTAAATAATCATGTTAAAAAAGCCATGGTTTCTATATGCAGTATTCCCCTAGCTCTGGAGTTCTGCCATTCTCATTGATCGGTAAACTTGGTTTTGGCTGGCTGTTCTTGCTGATCTTCTAAGGGAAGGGCCTTTTGCCGTGGTTCCCTAGTGTCTTTTCCGGAGGTGGAATTGCCCTGCCCTTTCTGGATCCAGGCTAAGTAATCTGCTCGGGTTTGCTCTTGGGAGCTTTTATTCCCTGCAAGCTTTCCGTACAGCTTTGGAGGACAAGAGTGCAAATGGTGGCCTCCCAATCTCCACCCCGGAGGATCCAAGAATTCAGGGCCCTGATCCTCAGTGCGCCCCCAGAGAAAAGCAGTCAATCACTCCTGTCTCCCTGGTCTCCAGCTGCACTGGAGACCATGCTCACCCAGACTGTGATCAAGCATTTCTATCTCTGTCACCTGACTTGGTGTGGAGTCTCCAAACCCAGTAGATCCCTGCGGTGCGCTCCCGCACCGCTCCTCCCAGGGGAGGAAGGGGAGTCTCCCCAGCTCTGCCGCTTGTTGGGTCCCTGCTGGTGGAGCAGTGGCCTGACTGTGCCACGGATCACAATTTATGGCAACCCCGAGCTGAGAGCCCATGCCTCGGCTCCGTCTCTGCAGCCAGCTTCCCCGCTCTGATACCTGTGAGCTCTGCCACACTGAGGCACCCCTGGTCTTTCTGTGACCCCGAGGGTCCTGAGACCACACTATCACAGCAAGTGTTCCACCCCCAGCTTAGCCACTGGAGTGACATCCCTCAGCGGAGCCAACTTCTAAATTTTCCGATTTTGTGCTCCTCTGCTCTATCACTTGCCAGAAGCAGCAGACGGAGGCCCCCTCCCCCACCGTCTATCCTCCCGAATATTGCCTCGGATTCACTTCTCTACACGTCCTACCTTCCAGAAAGTGGTCGCTTTTTTGTTCAGAGAGCTGTTGCTATTCTTTTTTTTGATCTCCTGTTGAGTTCGTAGGTATTCAGAATGGTTTGATCCCCATCCAGCTGAATTCCTGAGACCAGATGAAATCCAGGTCTCCTACTCCTCCACCATCTTGCCTAAGATATACTGTTTTTTTAAAGATTTTATTTTTATTTATTTATTTGAGAGATAGTGAGAGAGAGCACAAGCAGGGAGGAGAAGGAGGAGCAGGCTCCCTGCCCAACAGGGAGCTGGAGGCAGGGCTTGACGCCAGGACTCTGGGATCATGACCTGAGCCAAAGGCAGATGCTTAACTGACTGAGCCACCCAGGTGCCCCTAAGATATACTATTTTTAAGTGTCCAGATAATCTATGTAGAAATGTTTTCAAATTTTGCTTTAGTGTTAATTTATATTGATTATATTTTTGGAAATTTATTTTTATTTTTAAAACGTTATTTTTAAATATTTTATTTATTTATTTTAGAAAGCATGAGAGAGAGCACAAGCAGGAGGGGCAGAGGGAGAGGGAGAGAGAATCTCAAGCAGACTCAGCTCTGAGCACGGAACCAGATGTGAGGCTCCATCTCATGATCCCTGAGATAATGACCTGAGTCGAAACTAAGAGCTTGTCGCTCAACTGACTGAGCCTACCCAGGAGCCCTGGAAAAAGTTTTATTTTTAAAATAGGTTTTAAATAGGATAATTTTGTGTCTCCAACCATATAACAACAAATCTGTAACTAATAAGAAAAGCTATCAGGTTTTATTTATTTTTTAATGCTTCCTCTCTGTCTCTCAGAAGTTTCTTAGTTTGGACCAAACATTACATGCTCACCCACCTGTCATGCTCCACCTGTTTTTTCATATACTAATATGTGAAGTTTTATTTCCATTTGTAATGTTTGTTCAAGGTTTACTCTAAGTTCAGTCTGTGATAATTTTTTATGAACATTTTCTCAGCCTTTATGAATCTTTTCTGGCTACTTGCTCCACTTGCTAAACCCAAATGGTGTTGGGCTTTCCCTCTAACTTGCTGGTTGTTAACTTCTCAGAATCCAAGCTCTCTTGGAAATCTCCTGAAGACTTTTGCTTCTCCCCAGAGAGGGACAGGTTCTCCCCTCTGCCACACTCATGCAACCTTCTCTTGCATGTTTGGGACCATTAGGAACCCCTGGTCTGAGGGAATCCTGAGGTGGTTCTCAGATCCAAGTGCTCTCAGTGCAACCCATTCCCTTGGTTGGGAGATCTGTATCCTGAGCAGAGGAGAGAGAATAGGAGAGCATGCTGCTTCTTGTGTGGTCCAGGGACCTTCCAGTATGCCCTCCTGGCAGCACTGGGTACAAGTGGCACTGCTGCCCCCTCCAGCCACACCCAATGGCATCTTCATCACTTCTACCCACACGGTTTGCTCTGCACCTCATCATTTTTATCTGTCTGGTTCCCACTCTCACTGGAGGGTCTGGAGAAACCTCACCATCACCTTGAACTCTTCCTTGGCCAATATAGAATACTCTTTCCCTTCTCAGAATGTCTGAGGAGATGTCCTCTGCCGCTTGACCTATTTACTGCTTTGGTTTTCACTTATTTTTATCTGCAAGTTTCCTACCTTACCAAGTAAATTGTATATATTCCAGATTAATGATGCCCTTTAAGATAAACTAATTTTAACAGGATAATCACAGTATAAAAAAGAATAACTGTTAGTATTTAATGCTTAATGGATACCAGAGAGGGTATTCAATTTTAAAAATTAATCCTTATACTAACTCCTACTATGTTGATATTGTGCTATTTGGTTACAGACAAGGAACATTATGAATACAGAGGTTCCATTAGTTGCCTCCGATCTCTTGGCAGCCTGTGGCAGAGCTGAAATATGCACTCTGATCAGACTCCAGCACACCCCCTTTAACACATCTTGCCTTTTCTTGGGCAATGGCTGTGCCTAGCATGTTGAATGTACTTTTTCTTATATTGGTTCCTTGCTTTGCTCAATCGACCACTGTGAGCAACTGTTTGACACAATGTATTCAAAACTTTTTAACCCCTAGATTTACTTGGTACCTTTCTCAAACCCAGATGAAATACAATGAACCAATTATCTCTTATAATTTTTATTAACAAAAATATATTTAAAAGCCAAAAGGCACATGTGTAGATAATGCTGCACATGAGAGGGGGGCCTTTAAAAACTTCCATGTGGACCCTGACTCAAACCTGTCAAGCACACTCTTTGGATGCAGGCTCAGAGTGTGCACTGTGCAGTGAGAGGTGGGAACCACAGAAAGGGGGAGGGTCTCATGGTAAACAGAAACTTCAGCACCTTTGGCATCATTTCTTGGGATGAAATACTTCAAACATAGGAAGGAATTAATCCTAGGTCCCATAGAGGGGTTACAGGAGCCTCTTCTTTTCTAGCTATTTTTAATGTTTTCTTTCCTTGTGTGTTTTTCCCCCGTATGGGAGAACACCCTGCAGAGAAAATGCAGCTGCTAGCAGAAATTTAGAAAAAGCTGTGCCTCAGACATCCCTCCCTCATCAAACATATATTATGGTGCGATGTTCCAACCTCAGGGAGAGAATGTGCACCAATACTGAAACTAATTTTCTTTCTTTCTCAATGAACTCTGCAGAAAATTCTGTGGGGTTAGATAGACAAGCAAAAGAATGTAGAAATCAGGTTTATGTGTTCAACATAGAACATAGAGCTGTTTTATAGAGGTCCTAAAATGGTATCTATACATCAGGCAGGGAGAACCCAGGGAAAGTTCTCAGCTTATTTTTGAAGGGAAATACCTGGTGCAGGGAACGACATCTGTGAGGCAGCTGAGGAACAGCATCAGCAGACACGCATCTGTGAGACCACCTGCTGCAAGTCCCATGAACAAGAAATGGGGGGACCCACAGAGATTCAGTGGCCCAGGAGAGCGGATGCCAGCCACCTGTGGCTCAGAGACAAAAGACCATGGTCTGTATGACACATGGAATTCTGCTATCATGGTCTGTTTTCCTGATGAAGTTGTGCAGAACTTTTCCTCCGAGAGCCAGATGAAGCAGCAGGCATAAGTGCACACTTCGGCAATGGAATGAGTTCTTTGCTGTGGGAACCCAGCTAGTCATGTCACCTCTCTGTTCCTTTCTCTGTAACATCTGGATGCTAATGGCATCTATTTTGTGGGGTTGTGGAAGGATTAGACAAGAAGAGATGCAATCTATTATAGCAGAGAGGCTGGTGCATAGTTAGTGCCCAGTAAACAGTAACTATCAGAATGTCACTATATGCTGGCATTTCTGAACATAGTTTTCCACAGTGGATTGAAGGTGCTCTACCATACCAGAAGCTTCTACAGTTCCTCCAGAGGGGTTTCTCAGTCCAAGGCCCAAAGGTTGGATGTAAGCATAGGGCACAGAAATTGACCCCCCAGTTGAAAGCTCCTCTCTGCCCCAGGCACATTTACATTAGAGTTCCTAAATTGTACACCATTTTCTGATGATCATCATAATTTAAATTTTAATAATCTTCTGGTTGAAAAACAAATCAAGAATTTTTTTAAAGTGAGCTGAAGGTATTACATTTCTCTGGAAGGCTACCACTAATTAAGATGTTGAAAGCAGTTTTAACACCATTTCTCACCACTGTGACAAATCTGACAGGTTTACAAATTAGCATTCTGGGACTCTCACACTGGATGTCCATGTTTTGTCAGATTCTGTGACAGATCACAAATGTGCATGGTAATTGCTACAAGTGATATAATACCTTGCAAAAAAAAATCACTCTCAGGTGATTCCAGAAACCTGGCCTTTTCGTTTGCATTAAAAACTATGTTTTTGGCAGTTATGAGAAAAAAACTTATAGCATTTGGTAAGGCTAAGTTACCAATTTTCCCATTAGATAAATTTCAGGTTCATGAATGATTAGATCACCAATCTCTGTGCTAGATATCCAAGCCACATGGTCTGCTTGTTAGGTTCTTTCCAGGATGTTTGGAATCCAAGATGTAGATGAAAAATATCTCACATAACATGGGGTGGCTCCAAACCGGTATTTTTCCAGCAAATAAGCTAGTTAGGATAGTTTCTCATTCTATTATGTACTGCAGCTGCTACTGGGCTCACTGAATCCCTATTTCCCACGGGACAGGAATAATTCCAGAGGCTGTTCTGAAAGGTCATTCTTGCCAGGAAATTTTTATAAATCAGCAGACACATACTCAGATTTAGATAACAGTATTTGTCTTTCTTCTCTCTCTCTTTCATTTTCTTTTCTTCTCTCCCCCCACCCCTTCTCACCACCCCCCATTTTTCCTTCTTCTTCATATAAAACTATCTGCATTGGTAGATATAGCATGTAGGTAAAAACTGAATAGGGAGAGAAAGATTCAGGTAGAATTTCCGTAACTTCCATTGTTGTAGGTGTAAGCTCCAAAACATTTTAGAAAGAGAAAGCAGAAATAGAAACATACTTTTCCTAGCTATTGTCCCTTTCCCATGTGTAGAGCATTCTTCCTCTTGTGCCCTAAGGTAAAGACATATGATCTTAGTACTCACAATAACACTGACATCTAGCATACATTGGATTCCAACTATGACCCAGGGAATCATATTCATTATCTCACTTACTTTCATCAATCACCCAGTAAATAATTTAGTCCTATATTTCAGAGGAATATAAAGAGGTTCAAAGAAGTTAAGTGACTTTGCTCAAGGTAATTTTGCTAGCAATAAACCAGACATCCCAAGTCTGTGTGCATGTGCCCCTATGCCCTCAGCCCCATCCTGTTTCTCCATAACAGCAATTATCTGTATCTGTTGAAGGCATTGATCATGTCTTTGCTCCACATCATAAGTGCCTGTGCAGTGCACCTGCAACAGATACTCAACATGGGTTTATTGAAAGTAGAAAAAAAATAATGAATAAGCAAATGAGCAAGTGAAGCTGCTCTTGCCTCAGTCAATAATTTATTCAATGTTTTTTGAGTATCTATCATGAGCTAGACCAGTGTCCCTAGAAGGGAAACCTGAGACAGAGACACATGCAATTGAAATATTGAGAGAGTGATCTCAGGAAGAAGAGGATAGAGGAAGGATAGAGTAGGGCAGGGAGTTAAACAAAGATGTGGTCTCAGGTGGAGTCTAACGTCAGCCTGATCCCACAGGGAGCTCTGGAGTGGGCATTGTACCACAGAGTGCAATTAGGCCAGGAGCCAGGTTTTATTAGTAATTAGCTGTGAGCCACCTATTGGGGAAGGGCCTTAACCTCTCAACCAACAGCTTCTATCAGCCAAGGGGGATGCTCTAGAGAAAGTACAGTTGTGAGCTATTAGCAGCCAACATGCAGGGGAGCTAGAGATGGGTGTACTAGCGGGGTAGAGGGAATAATCAGGAACCAAAACCATCTCCTAAGGCATACACCAATATAGTTCTACAGACATGTTTCCAATTAGTGTGCATGTTCAATGCCTACAGCCCTCTCCATCATTGTCCTTCAGAGCCCATCCATCTTAAGACCAACCTCCCTCATGGGCTTTCCCTAGACTACTCCAACTCACATGTACTTCTCTTTTTCAGAAATCTTAGTATTTCTCTGAACCAAATGTTTATGTAGTTAAATAATTGCCTATACATGCCTTCAGATTATTATACATGCATATAATTGTATCCTTATTAAGCCTGAAATCTCCTCTAAGGCATGGATTGTAGCATCAAATGGTGATCTTTAGTAACCTTGATGCACTTGGCCAGTGCTGGATGGTGTCAGGGATGCAGCAGAAGGTATTAATCCTGCATAGTAATAAATAATAATAATAATAATGCACACTTTAAGTGTTTCCTATTGGCCAGTCAATGCACCTGCACACTACTCAAGAATTATTTCAATATAATCTCCATACCACTCCTGTTATATAGTCTATTATTGAAAATGCTGTCAGCATCAGGGAAGAGAAGACCTTGGTATAGAGTGGCCTAACAAATTAGAGATATTTTCATCCTCTACCCAGGAAACCTGAAGATAGAGTATTGCTGGCCTTGGTTTCATGGGTCCGTGTGCTTCTTTTGATCTTGTTGTCCCATGGTCACATGATGGCTGGTGTTGTTCCCCAGGCATCACATTTGATTCAAGACAAGAAGAAATAACTGTCATCTGTCTTTTTTTATTAGACAAAGTTAAACTCTTTTCAGAAGACACCAAGAAACTCCCACTTCCACATTTGGCCAGGTTATAGCCAAGACTGTGTTATAGGGTTATCCCTTTTAGCAAGAAGGTTTGGCTAAATGTGCTTTTTTCTCAGATGCTAGAGTACAGTGGGATGGGTTGCAATAAGAACAGGAATTAGGAATGTCAGTTTAGCTCACAGACATTATCTGCTACATGCAACTACTAAATTCATCTCCATTTCATAGATGAGAAAACTGAGACAATTAACTAATTGCCCCAAAGGGGATAAGCAATGAGTTTAGTATTCAGACTGAATTCTGACTGTACAGTCTGTACTTATGACTACTTCGCTGTATTACTTCTTTAGTTACTGCACCTTAGTACTCAGTTCTCTTTTTTATGTTTAGTTAGCCACTATATAGTACATTAGTTTGTGATTTAGTGTTCAATGATTCATTAGTTACATATAACACCCAGTGCACATCACAACACGTGCCCTCCTTAATACCCATCACCCTGCTTCCCCCTCCCCCCACCCCCTCCCTTATGAGACCCTCGTTTTTTTCCCAGGGTCCATGGTCTCTCATGGTTCATCTCCCTTTCTAATTTCTCCCCATTCAGATTTCCTTCCCTTCCCCTTAGTCTTCCATGCTTTTGCTTATGTTCCATTTCTATCTCAAAAATAATAAGGATAAGTTAGAGCACTACCTTAGAGAATTCACCATCAACAATGGGAAAAAAAAAATCTAAATCCTGGGTTGCTATCTATTTCCGGAAAAGACAGATGTGAGTAAACTGGGTTTAGGTTAATAAAGGAGAAGTCATCATAATGTGAGTACAAAAAGGATGACTAACCAAACAGACATACCTCGTTTGACTACCATTATTTCACTTGATATCAGAATGCCTATGTAAGTTTTGTACATTGCCATTTTCATAGTTCAAACCTTCCTGGCTTAGGCAATTCATTTAATTTCGATGTTGCTTTCTAAATCTCTGCTACAAATAAGACATATAATTACAACTCTTGGTGGAAGTTGTGGTATAAATGTGACTTTCATCTAAGACACCCACTTTTAATTTTGAGGTAAGAGCAACCCCCAGGACATAAGTAGAGACAATACAGACAAGATGACATACTGGTGGATTCCAGGCTGTACACTGTGGTGTGCTCAAGTTAGCTAATGCTGATTCACCGGAGCTGATTGCTAGCATTTCTTCCCAACTCTGTGTCCAGTGGTGTCACACGGACAGCCTGAAGTCATCTGTAGTGAAAGTACTGACACCATAGACAGTGGAAAACACTACAAACAATAGCTCTTTTTTTCTCTGAAAGCCTGTTGTTAAACATTGAATAGCACACCACTTCTTGAGCAGCCCATCTGAGTAAAATCATGTTTTCAAACACAAAAAGAAGAGGAAGAGAATTTGAGCAAAACAATATTAGGTTAGGATAGGATTTGAGGAACACCTCAGATATAAATTCATAACTGCTGAGCTCACCTGCTTATTATTAACATGCAAAACAGTATCTTGTTTCATCTGTGTCATAGGACTCTGGGGAATACTTTGTAGGCAACTGGCCTTGGTTCCTTTAATCAATATTTGTTTCTTGCTATGTACACTTGTTATTGGCCATCAGAAATACAATGGTAAATATATATGCTTATATATATTTATTATATATTATTTATTTATTTCTATTCATTATATATAATTTATTTATATATATATTTATTATACATTATATATATAAATAAGTTCTTTAGTACTTTAATACTCTAGGGCAATTTTATATAATCAAGTTCTTGGAGGCAAGCTTATGAGCCCACATCACCTTGCGTGTTGGGGCTCAGTTCTCCCATTTATTATCCTTCTGATGCAATGTCCTTTCACAGCTAATCAATAGCTAAACTGATAAATGGGAAGCCTCCTTAAAAATCCATTGCTCGATTGCTGAGACTGGATGTTTTATTCATTGACAGGTGTGATTTATCATTCCATGGCAAGGAGGAGAACATTTGCTCCCACTGTTCTCACCAACATTGCCCAGCAGTGGGGGCTTCAATCTGTTTCTAAGGAGCAGACCAAGCTTTCAGTTAGGGAGCTACGGCTATATTTAGCATGTTAGGTCATTAGCTATCTGTAAACAATCCAGATGCATATCCTTCCCATTGTTCATAATTAAACTCCTCATCATAGGAATTGTGCAGAGAGTCTTTGATCTTGCTTTCAGATTCCAAAAACTATGAAGTATTTCTGTCCATGTGGAAACCCCTAGCAGGATTCATTCCAGATTCCTAATGACAAAGCTGTAGCTGCAGTTATTGAGAGCTTACTATATGCTAGGCATCAGGTTAGATATTCACATGCATTACATATTTTTAATCTTTGCAGTAACTATGAACAATTTTTTTTTTTTGGTAATGCTGCTTGGATTCTTTGTAGACGTATATGGCGACAAACAACACCAGTCAGAGCTCAACCTGAGATGGAGAACCACTAGAACTGATGTGAAATAAGGAATTTATTACAGATGGGACTTTGATCTTATGCCATTGTGGAAGCTGGTTGACAGCTTATGTATGGCTATTTATCTCACATCTGATGTTGTACCTGCAGTCAGTCAGCAGAGCTACAGCCAGCAGTAGGGAAAGAAAGATGGACATAAATTTGGAAAGCAAGGATGGACAGAAACTAGAAAGGACCGGCTGGAACCCATGAAGATGAACTGGAAGCCACCACCAAGCCTCCAATGTCAATGATGGGGAACAAAGAGCTGGTGCCCTTATTTATGGAGCTAGGCATGATCCCAGGAGTCCAAGAAGTTGAATGGAGACACTTGGTAGGAGCTGGCAGAGCTGCAAGCCCAGCTGTGGCCCCAGGAGTGGGAGCAGCTTAGGGAAGAGAGCTGGTAAGGACCAGGGAGCCGGCTGCAGGTAGTGGGCCAGCAGACCAACAATAGCATATGTGAGCTGCAACACAGACTGTGCTTTGGAAGTTTGCTTCTGGCCTGGCTTCTACTGACTTCTGGTTGTTGTATATTGATATTCTCACTCTCATGGTGACAGGTAATGAGACTCCCTAGTTCCTGCTGCCTACCCCTTCCTGAGAGACTCTTCCCTCATTGGATCACAGAAGCCATCTGACCTGCAGGTACAAGGGACTTTAAAAGTGCTGATTCAAGGACAAAGACTTTGGAGCCCAAACAGGTTTGAATCTCATTTAACATCCTTGTAATGATATCAGATGCTTGTTAAGCTCTCTGAGCTCAGCTACTTCAAATGAGAAATACAATGTGCAATATTACACTCTGGTTTGTGTGAGGATGGGTGAGAAAAGATTTGCAAGGCAGCCTGTGTGTTATTTGTAGCACAATACATAATACCAATTAACAATGCTGGCTCTTTCCTCTGTATCCAGCACTAACCTTTGGTACCTGTCCTGCCACTCCTAACTTTGCCTCCCTGCTCACATATGAGGGCCTTCCCCTCTTACCAGTGTCTGCTTGATTTGGAGCACAGACCTCCCCATGAACAGGTTAAAGCATGCCTCTGGGTTGATGTGACCCTTGCCTTCTTGGAACTCTAAGTTCTTCTAATGCTCCCATCAGTGACCCACCCTGCCCAGTAACCCCAAAAACCCTACCATAAACCCTCAATGCTTCCCCTGGTCTGGTATCACCATGAATCTCTGCAGAGGGCCAGGCATCCTCTTGGCACCTAAAACCAGCTGGCTCACCCTACCCCCAACCCCACTCCAGGGCAAAGTCCTGTTTCAGAGTCTAGACCCTCTCAATCTTCACTCTTGGTGTTCATCATACCAAGCCTGTTCCTCTCCTATATTTATAGTAACAAACTATAGAAACAATCCCTGAAAGAATAGTCTCTCCTCTCCCATGTATAAATATGGAGATAATCAGTTAATACTTGGGGATTTGCTGGTTAAGAAATATTTTATCCAATTTTATTTACTCAGGGATTGTACAAAGTTCCAGAAAGTGAGCCCAAATTGGATATGGTTGTGCTTCTCCTTCCCCTTTCTCATTTGTTGCTTCCTGAGTGCAGTCATTCTCATCCCAGTTAATTTTTTCATAGCATGATAACTGAGATCTCCTCAATCCTGGGTCAGTTGCCTCTCTGACTACCTCTTCTCAGCAACACAGACCCACCTGCCGTAATCAGGCAATGTGCTAGAGATTAAATCAAAGGCTTCCATGGAAACCTCACCCCTTCTTACTGTCTTTGTTCTCAGTATATATGAAGAGAAGCAACTCCTTCAGTACCATGATCTCCTTTCATAGGTGTCTATGATGCTCCTTGTCACCTTCAATGCTGTTAGGGAATAGAAGTAAAGGTTTGAAGCACTGGGATGTTGTTCCACTAAGAAAATTCAGGTTTCATTGTCCCTTTGCCTAAAACTCCTGAGAGAGATTCTTTCAAGACACAAAGACACAAGGGTAGCTGTGGTGGGTTAATTAGAGGTTGGTTCCAAATGCCTACTACAGGCTCTCAGCCAGGGCTGGCTGGATCACATCACCTAGGCTTTAGTTGGGTTTCTTGCTCCTCCTGCTGATATCTTACCTCTTGTGGACCCTAACCCCAAGGAAATGCCTGATGTTACCACAGTGTTGCAGGCTAGAGGAAGTGAACAAGATTGTCAGGCTTGTTTGAACGGGGAGGAGAGAGAGAGAAGAAGGAGGAGAAGAAGAAGAAGAAGAAGAAGAAGAAGAAGAAGAAGAAGAAGAAGAAGAAGAAGGAGGAGGAGGAGGAGGAGGGGGAGGAGGGGGAGGAGGAGGAGGGGAGGAGGAGGGGGAGGAGGGGAGGAGGAGGGGGAGGAGGGGAGGAGGAGGGAGAGGAGGAGGGGGAGGGGGAGGAGGAGGGAAGGGAAGTGGGGGAGAGGGAAGGGAGGAGGAAGGAAAAGAGGACTTGACTTCTCCACTTGTTCACTAAATCCAAGATGTTTCTTTAATAGTATTTCTTTTAAAATGACCCTGAGAGTAGAAAATTTTAGTGTAAGTGGTTATCCACCAAAATGTGACTGGCACAAAGAAAAGAAAGACAGAAAAGAGAGAGGAACGTGAAGAGTAAGAGGAGGGAGGAGGAAGGGAAAGGTAAAGAAAGAGGGGAGTATGTGGTAGGGAAGGGCAGGGAAAACGAAGGGAGGGGTGGGGGAGGGGGAGGGAAAGAGCTGCATCCAGAGCCGGACAGGCTGCTAGAAACTGGTGATGGAGGTGTGTGGGAGGTATGTGCCCTATAACCAGAGCTGATTTTGTAGTGGAAAGTAATCACTGACACTGGTGGCTGACATTGTCATTTTCCTCTTTGGCCTATTCTCTGTGTACATCTCTATTCTGGAACAGAGGATATGTCTGTGATCCCTATGCCCAGCAGAGTTCTTATAAGAGAGAAGTTTATATGGGTAAAGGAAAGAATGAATGACATTTTCTCAATATCTAAAGTGAAAGTCTGACAACCACAGATCCATATTGGTTA
This sequence comes from Eumetopias jubatus, assembly GCF_037043125.1. Lineage (NCBI taxonomy): Eukaryota > Metazoa > Chordata > Mammalia > Carnivora > Otariidae > Eumetopias > Eumetopias jubatus. Next base: position 111,775,406 of record NW_028274809.1, on the reverse strand, counting down.
AACCTTCTCTGATAAAAGCTGCCTGTGTTCTCTGGCTGGCATTAAACTACGGTATGTAAAGGTAGGAAGCCAATGTCAATAAGAGGTCATTTCATCCTGCTGAAGACCATATCCTTGATAACATTGGTGAGAACAGCTGAGACCCACCCCTGGAAAGCCACTTTCTTTTCTTTTCTTTCTTTCTTTTTTCTTTTTCTTTCTTTCTTTTTTTTTTTTTTTTTTTCCGGAAAGCCACTTTCAAAAGCTCCTTACCCCATTTAGATTCTTTAGTCAATGCAGATCAGATTAGGGCAGCATCACACTCCTGGGTCCCAGCTGGAGTTTTCATGTTCAAAAAGAAAAAGGAATGAATTGGTCTTAATGCCAATTTCTCCTGTCTCTTGAACATTGTGGTAGGTTTGGGGTTCAGGCCTCTGAACTTACTCCCTAGGTCCCTTGGGGCACCATGACTCCAAGCTTCCTCCTGGTCTCACACCTGAGCATCTCTGGGTCATGTACTTGCAAGGGTTTTGCAAGGTTTGCAGAGGTTCCTTATGCCTCTTGTCACTCATTCCCAATCTAACTTACTGTGTAAGATACAAACTCCTTTTCTATTAATAACCTCACAGTGACATTCTTCCAAGGAACAAGACAAAGAGTTGATTTAAATGTGAATATTTTTAATATATAGTAACTCGATAAATGGCAAAACACATTTTTTTCTTCTTTATTTTTGTGGGCCATCTTTATGGACCATGATATCCTGCTGTCAATTGTGTAATTTCTTCAAAGACAGTTGCCCTGATCAATACAGCATGTATATGTGCCAGGCATGTGCACACTTAACACATATCAATTTGTTTGACCCTCATAACACCATTAGCAGGGATGTATCATTCACCCCTTTTAGAGTTAAGAAAAAAAAAAAAAACTGAGACACAGAGCAACCAAGCGGTTCATAGCATCTAGCTAGTGAGTGCCAGAGCTGGGATGAAGCAAAGCTTTGATGCAGCTCTAGAGCCCATACTCTACTTATGGGTTGTGTCCTCATCTCTTGTGTTACCGACCAGTGTCCTTTCCATTGCAGTCAGTGTGAGTCTGTGTTCTTATCTGCAGAGTTTCTAGAATGCCAATCTCGGGATGGGCACAGTGATGCTCTTATTTAAATTAGTATTTTTCTTTTTTATTCATATGGCATACATTTGGAAAAGAAATCTTTCAAACAAAACCCTCAAAGTGTCCTTTTGGGAATTTTCAAGGAAATTCTACGTCTCATTCCTTAGTTTCAAATCCTAAAAATGTCTGTTAGGACTGCCTCTTGTTACCCTACCAATTCTTTTTGTAACCATTTCCTTCCTATAAAACTGCATCCAGAATTGAAGAAAATTAGAGTGAACACTCACATTGAATGAGAAGGATGTTCAGACCTGCAGTTTAAAGATAAAAAGCATGGTGCATAGATTCTGTAACATTTTCTTTGGCCTACAGTGGTTATGCACAGAATAAATAATTAGTGGAATGAAACCCATCCAGTAAATGAAACCCATCCAGTAAATGTGGGTCATGTGGGAAAAGAAATGTGTTATTGATGCAGTGGCTGTAAAATCTCTAAACTACAGTGGTTTCCTCTGTTAGTTTCTCATTAATTGAGTAGTTCTAGTTTAATTAGTTCCCATTTTATACCCTTTCTGTGCACAAGATAAATTACTGCAGGCTTGAAAAGTGGAGAACCTAAGGATATATTGAGTGTAAAGAGAAAGCTGACAAAATGCAGGCAGAGTGGGCCTGGCAGGCCATGGGCAGCAACAATCAGCCTCTCTTCACGAAGAGGGTGCCTCCCTGACTTGGCATGTGTGTTGCCTTACAGGTTGCTCTTCAGGCAGTGCTGTACAGTCCATGTTCAAATAAATTAAATAAACACATAGCCATGAAGCCAAGTTCCTAACTGGAAGTTTGCTGTTGGACTTCAGTGGGTATGTGCTGGCTAGGAGTTAAACTGTCACTGCAGGGGTGCCTGGGTGGCTCAGTCCTTAAGCATCTACCTTCGGCTCAGGTCATGATCCCAGGGTCCTGGGATTGAACCCTGCCTTGGGCTCCCTGCCTTGTAGGAAGACTGCTTCTTGTTCTCCCACTCCCCCTGCTTGTGTTCCCTCTCTCACTGTGTCTCTCTGTGTCAAATAAATAAAATCTTTTAAAAAAAACTGTCACTACAGAGAAACCCATTGCAGAATACTTGGGGTTGGTAGGCTAGAAGGGATTTTCAGTAAGAACACTGAAGCTAAAACGGGAAAAGTAAGGTTTGTTCAAATTCCCAAGGAGATTATTGGTAAGACCAAGGCTACAGTTCAGTTCTCTTGGTCAACTTCTCCTCTTGCTCTTTCATGATGTGACCCCAACACCAATGTTAGATGACCTTGACGGCCTTGGCTTATAGTGTTTGATGTGTGTGGAGAGTTCCAATCTGATTTTGGGGAAGTAATAGCCCAAAGGCTACTTAGTGCCTCCTAGGAATCAGTGCCTAGAGATGAGGCCAGCTTTCCTCAAGGGACTTTGGAGGGCTTAGATCTCCCCCTCACCCCCATTCCACAAGCCTGATTACCTGAAACAGACCCAACAGATTTCAGACACCTAGATAAAATTAGGTCCTTTCTCCACTAATTTCTAGCTATTGTTAATCATTGATAACATAGTTTTAGTATCAAAATATGTAAGAATAGCTTTAAAGCACTTTAAATTCACCCCATGAAGGGGATCTGGATGAGGTTCCAGACTCTTGGGAAAGGTGGCTGCTGAAACCCCACTTGGAAACATTCTATTATCTTTATTCCCATTTGGAGGATATAATACTAGCTGACTATTCATAATTTCTCAGGTATAGGCCACATGTTCACTTCCAATTCTCCTGCCTGTTTTATCCTCATTTCAAAGAAAAGAGAACAGCGGGAAACATGAAGAGAGAAGTTTTGAGCATAAACCTGGGAAAGCCTAGATAATGCTATAGTAAGCAATAACCAGCAGACCTACCTCAGACTTGCACAGCAAAAGTTTATGTCTTACACGTGCAAAGTCCATTCTAGAATGGAGGCAGCTCTCTGGGGTTGCTTTTACTGCCTCTGCCCAGATGTGACACCTGTGACTAATGTTTACATGCCATTGGCCAGAACTAGTCCCTGGCTCTCCCACACTGCAAGGTGCTATGACTGTCACCCACCCCTGTGTGCCTGGTGAGGGCAAGAGGATTGGACACTGTGAGCACAGAAGTGCAGGTTTGCCATGGCACTTAACTTCCAAACTGTTTAAATCCCCAGTACCCAGCACAGTTGTTACTGGTGATAGAAGACATTTTAGCAAAGACAGCAGCTGGAATACATGCATTTACCTATCTGCATCTTATTTTAGCTCTTAGACTCACCAAACCCATATACAAATAAAAGGGAATCTCTGCATTATCACTAGAAACCAGAGAAGATTCTGGTCACATTCTCAGATCTCCAAAGAATATCTTCATGATATGGGGCTGGATTTGGGGAAATGTTGGTCAGTTAACAAAGTGCCCCATGAAAGAATAAATCAATGACTCTAAATGGGGGAAAATCCCTCACAATTCCAATAATGTCCACTGGTGCCTAGCAGAACAGGCCTGGAGGTAAGGATAGTCCAGTGGTGAGACACTGGCCCTTACCATCTGCAGTGCAGAAACCTTATACCAGAAGTCACAGCCACAGGAGATCCAAGGACAAGAATGCTCCCCACCAGATTATGCCCCCCTGAGGGCCCTGCAGGCAAAGGAAAGGAGTGCCCAGTAGAGGGCTCTCAATGGCTATTCCTCAAGACCCCAAAGCTCTCAAATGTAACATTTTTTTCTTTTAAATTAAGATATAACTGACATATAGCATCATATTAGTTTCAGTTGTATAACAACATGCTAGTTTGATATTTGTATTTATTGCATGATAATAACCACAGTCATTCTAGTTAATACTCATCGCCACACAAAGTTACATTTTTTTTCATGTGAAAGAACTTATAACATCTTTCTAATGCACATAGGACACTGAACCTTTTATCTGAAGAAGTAATGTTAGAATAACTTGACACTCTTCCCTAAGAAATTCAAATAGGGACCAACACAATCCCTGACAGAACCTTATACCTACTTGAAAAAGAAAACAGTAAACATATATGTGAGTGTGTGTGGGTGTGCATAGCACACTAATGTGAGAAAATATTCAACAGACATGACAGATGGATTATTGTCATTATTATATTAAGAGTTATTGCAAATCACAAAGAAAAATATAAACATCTCAAGAACAAAACAGGCAAAGGATATGCATAGATAGGTCATGCATAGAGTCATGCAAATGACTGACACATAAATAAACAAAAAGGAGGATCATCTGAATTACTTGAGAAATAAGACAAAATCAGCAGGTTTATGGGATATGTGGAGTGAAGGATACAGCCAGACTAAGAGCTAGCAAGGACTTGCTGTCTCCCACTGCTGAGTCTGAAACAAAGGAAGGCTCATCTGAGGTCAAGTCTAGAGAGCATCACATTTATCCAGGTCACTGCCTCACACTGGCCCAAGTGGAGAAGGTAAAGTAGAAAATGGTCAAGTCTTTGCTCCACTGACTCTGTCTAACAGAAATTTGAGGACAAAGTTGTCACCTACCAAACAACTAACTCCTAGCACTTCCTGGAGAGTAGTAAATGGTAGATGAGTACAAGTGTCCTTAGAGAAAAGTCTTCTTTAATAGAAATCAGAAGAGTGGGATAACGGAGTGGCCTTCAAAATATATTCAACTTTACTGAAATAAAAATATATAACAATACAACCATACAATTCCTTCTTTTCCATATTAATATCTTAAGGTTCTGGTGATGCTAATGAAGATGCCAATGATGATAACAATAAGTCTATGCCAACAGTTTACAAAAATAGGTAGTCTCATATACTATTGAGGAGAGTATACACTAATGAGATCTTTCTGGAAGAAAACTTAGCAGTACACATCAAAAATATCAATAATATGTATAATATTTGGCTGAGTATTTTTACCTCTAGAAATTTACCACAGGGGAATATTAAAGGATTTCTTTTTAAGAAAGGTAAAATCATGACTCTCTTATGAATATAAAATGAATGTATAACAAGTTTTTATTCATCCCATTATTGAGGGAATAAATAAGATGTTACAACTGGTTCAAAAGAGAATGCAGAGAACACACATATGCAGAGCATCAAAAACCCTGAAATTACTTTACAAAGAGATGCAAAACTGGTCAGTTTCCACAGAATGATACTCAATCACCTTCCAAAAATTCATTTTTATTTCTATGGAAAAAATTCATTTTCTTTTTTTTTTTGCATTTCCCCCTGATTTTTTTCATTTTTTTATTATGTTAATCACCATACATTACATCATTAGTTTTTTTTTTAAAGATTTATTTATTTATTTGAGAGAGAGAGAATGAGAGAGAGAGAGTACACAAGACGGGGGAGGGTCAGAGGGAGAAGCAGGCTCCCTTACTGAGCAGGGAGCCCAATGTGGGACTCGATCCCGGGACTCCGGGATCATGACCTGAGCCGAAGGCAGTCGCTTAACCAACTGAGCCACCCAGGCGCCCACATCATTAATTTTTATGTAGTGTTCCATGATTCCTTGTTTGTGTATAACACCCAGTGCTCCACGCAGAATGTGCCCTCTTTAATACCCATCACCAGGCTAACCCATCCCCCCATGCCCCTCCCCTCTAGAAAAAGTTCATTTTCATTATTCACCATTTTCTACAATTTACACAGTGATAAAATAGCTCAGAGACAACAAAGGACAGAGGTGACTTTGAAGAGTGTTCTAGACAGGATGCCCGGCAATCTTTATTAGCCTATTCCTGACTTTCAGGAATAAGCCAGACAAAGATGTATCAAGAAAGATTCTCATCAAATACTGAGAGTAATAGAAGGAGAAAAGGAAAACGATTTTACATATAATAATAAATTATTGCTAAATTTAACTTTGGTACAGCTATAAAATGGAATGGTGTACAACCATTAAAAATCGCACAATTAGGAACATGTGATTCAATGGGTAAAAGGACACAGAGAAAATACTTCTGTGTTAACAATGTTGCCAAGATATTAAGAAAAGCCTCAAACTGGTAAGTTTTTGCTGTGTTTCACTCACTTGTTTATATGTGTGCGTATGTGCACCTAGTTGTTCAGCATTATGTTCAGATCTGAGCCTTGTTTGGAGTTGGAGGCAAAGGAATACATGTCTCTTCATAGTAAAGAACAGGAATATTCTTGTTTCTTGCAGGCAATAGGAAAAAAGGAGAAAGCTTTCTAGACAGAGATAAACCAAAGTGGTGGCAGTAAGCCAAGTTTGGGGGCAGGCTGAGAGAGCACACCAGGAGCCAGACACAAATTCCCTGTTGCTGATGAAATATGCTCACAATGATGCTCACATGCTGCTGCCTATGCCAGCTGATTAAGGAATCCTTCTTCATGTCTCCCAGAAATCTGTTGCATATGACAGTCTTGGGATAATGATATTGTGTATAACCAAGGAATAGGATAAGGCCCATGGTAGGGCAAACATGGAAAAATAGAACAGAAACTGCAAGGAGAGAAGAGAATGGGACCAACAATATGACAGAAGCCGGGAATTGGGGTGAGGGGCAAAGGTAACTCAATAATGTTTTTATCTATTTATTTAATGAAATGCTGGTTTTCCCACACCATGTGATCTGAGTGATCAAACCATCTTTGTTGAGGGTGAGAGGATTGTGGAGACCCAAGGACACTTGAAGACAGACTCCTAGTGTACATATGCATAGAGAAAACTTCTGGGATAATAAGCATCAAAATATTAATAGTGTTTATCTTTGAATTAAAAATTATTTAGATATTAATTTACTTTTATTTTTTTCTATTTTGTGTATATTCTTCAGTAAAAACCTAAGACCTGAGCTCTGACCCAGAGAGCCTACTGCCCTCTGCAATTCGCGACATGGATGTACAAGAAATACCACAGACTCAACTGATCCTGAACCCAGCTCATAGTCTTGGCCCCTGGAACTTCTCCTCTTGCACAACCAGCCTCAGTGATTGTTGCCTCATTCTAGCATTCTGAAAGAGTTGAACTTTTCCTCAGATCTTACTGTGCCCATCTGCTAGGAAAACTGGTCCTGTCAGTTCTACCCCTTATGAGCTTTGGTATACATCTTTTGTCCTTAATTGGTAATGAATCCTCATTATCTGTTGGCTAGATGGTACCTATTCTGTTCATGTTCTTTCCAATCGATCCTCTATTCTGCAGCAAGGATGTATTAAGTATAACATACAGTGTTATATTAGTTTCAGGTATACAATATAGTGGTTCAACAATTTTATACATTATCCAGTGCTCATCATGATAAATGTACTCTTAAACCCCCTCACCTATTTCATCCATCCACACAACCACCTCCCCTCTGGCAACCACCAGCTTATTCTTTGTATTTAAGAGTCTGGCTTTTTTTATCTTCTGTTTATTTGTTTGTTTGTTTTCTTAAATTTCACATATGAGTGAAATCGAATGGTATTTGTCTTTCTCCATCTGACTTATTTCACTTAATATATATTTTGAGTGCAAATCTGATCTTGTCTTTCAACTTCTCAAAGCCCTTTAGAGAAACCCCATAGCCTTAAGGCTCCTTTCCAAACTCCTTAGAGCAGCTCACTAGTCCTCTGTCATGTTCCTTTCATGACCCAATCTCATTTTCCCCTACTCCCTATCTAGCCCTTTAGACCTGGGCATGTGAGGTGAATTACAGGTGTGAAAACACCTTGAAGACCTCTATGCCTTTACATAAACCTTCGCTGCTGTCTAAAATGCTCCTCATCCATTCTTTACTTCATCCTTCAAAATCCAGCTCACATACCAACACTTTCTAAAGACTTAATATGGCCCCACACTGAGGCAGGTTGCTCCACCACTGTGATTTTTTTGTGAAACACTGTTATGGATTTACCAGCCTATATTTTAATTATTATTTCAATGCCTGTTTCTTCAGTCAACTGAGGGAGATACCTTGAAGGCAGGGGCTGTTATGGACAGCTGTGTGTCTCCCAGGACCAGGCATAAGGCTTGCCACATGGTGGGAATTCAGTAAATGGCTGTGGAGTTAAAGGCTCTAGTATACCTTCTATGAAAGAGAATGTGACTTTTGAACACTAACAGCCTTCATTATGTTTGTGTGCATGTGTGTAAATTGTTTATGTACAAGTACCTATGTATAATTGATATTCTTTTAAACTTTCATTTTATTTGTTTAAACTGTCTAAATTATTATGAGATGTCTGTTAAGAAAACATCTCCAGTATGATGGTTATGGAATGAAGAAAAAGAATGCCTATCAAACCTTGTGCTTGGCCAGGAAGAGGTTAGAGAAATGCCCTCCAAGAGGCTGCTGGGCCCACTGCTGTTGCTGGGCAATTGAAACTTGTTGGGGCTGTTTATGGAAAACTTTTATTAACTTGGGAACTGTTCCATTCCCTGCCTGGATTTTAGGGCTGTGTGCAGACTTAGGAAACTTCCTAAGTGAAAGAGTTGGACAAACTTGATCTAGTCAGAGATTTTCTGTAGTCTTCCCTGGACAAAGATGTGGCAAGGACAGGTGACAAAACAACGGTGCTCCACTGAGGAGAGGGATGAAGAATATGAATGACTTGGCATTCTCTCTACCAGAAGCCTCCTTTGTGGAGGAACCTGGTTTGCTAAGCAAAAGCGGCCACAGCTCTGGTCATTGTGTCTGTGTATCAAGCTTTCTGGCATTGCCTCACTGGGTAACAGTACCAATGAAGATTGCTGTGCAGCCATCTGACTGGCTCCATCATAGTCGTTGTCTCAAACCAAGGCAAGCCTCACACCTGCACAGATCACAGAAGCCACATGCTCACACTCCGTCTTGGAGCAGGAAGTGAGAGCCTCTCTTCTGGTGTGTGAGATCTCAGAGAGTCATCTGACTTCCAGAACGCTAGTGCAGTCTTTGGCAAAATGAGGAAAACCCATCAACCCCTCTTCTTCCCCATTCTCCCACCAAACTTGAAGATTTCTAAAGTTGATCCATTGGAAGGGATGGAGAAACTGCATTCTAGACTTTTAATTTTCTAGATAATGAAATGGAGGCCCTGATGGGAGTTATCAAGTCTGTGATGTGTCATTCCTACCTGGAAGGCACTGGTTACCTGCTGCTGTCTCCAGGTGGAGACAGGTCCTAGCTCTTTCTCCTACTCCCAGACTTCTCAGGCCAGAAGGACCTGCTCCAGCCAGTGTCTCCGACCATCTTTCACCTCCAATCCTTCTGTCACTCTTTTACTTTATTTTATTAATTTTATTTTATTTTGTTATTTAAATTCAATTAGTCAACATATAGCACATCATTAGTTCCAGATGTAGAGTTCAGTATACGCCACTCCTTTTAAATATGGCATTTCCCAGGTAAAGTGCACTCCTTTTGCCTCCAGCTATAGTCTCAGGCCTTTATTAGCCTTGTTCTCCCTCACTCCTCACTGGGCACTGAACTTTTGCTTCAGCCTCCCCTCCTGCCTTCCCTCTGCTCTTGCCTTGCCCTGCTCTGCCCCTGCTCCTGCTCATGATGTGCTGCTGCCACCTGCCCTCTCACCTGCAGGAAGCCCCTCTCCTTGGGCCATCAAGTCTGATTCATCTCTGCCTCCCACAGAGTCCTCAGTCAATATCCTGTCCTGAGAGGGCCAAGGGTGATGGTCAGCTCAGTAGTGAGGGAGCCGGTGAAAGCTCACATGGGTGCTTGGGGTGGTGGGGGAGGGGCAACAGTCAGAGCCAAGGTGTGTGGGTGGGTTAGCGAGGTGGTGGGTGGTGCAAGTGCATGCTGCGTGAGTGTTTGAGTGTACAAGAACAGGTGGTGAGTGAGCAAGAGTGGATGGTAAGCGTGTGAGCAAGGGGATGGAGGCATGGGGGTGCTGGGGAGTGGTTGCGTGAGTGGGCGGGTGGACAGTGGGCTGGATATGGAAGGTGAGGAGACAGTGAAATGGAGGAGAGAGCAATGCCACAGGCTCCAGGCTGGAACCTGAGCCCTCCCCTCCCTGCCAGGTGGTCTTTGCAGTACCCCATGCTGCCCCACTCCTCCTACTGAGCACTGGCTTATGTCACTCTGCACCTCATTGTCCCTCAGTTTACGCCAACATGTGCCACAGGCTCATGTGGAAGCAGAAGATACCAACATGCAAACCTAATGGGTCTCCTTTAACCCTCTGTAAATCCAAGGCTGGTGGGAGGAAGGCAGCTCCTGCTGGATCCCAGTGCTCAGCCTGGGCAGAGGAGAGGAGCTGGGACTAGGGGCAGGCATCCTGTGTTTGGTAGATGCCCTTCACACTCATTTGGGACACCAAAGGAGAGTTATGGATAGCAGGGGTACACACATACCCGGGTTCAATGACAACAGTGGACATGAATATTCTGAGATCAGAGGTGGCATTCAAATCACCAGTGACTCTATGGACCCAGCTCAGAGCTGGCAGAGGGGGGGAAGTGGAGACTGCAAAATGGAGGTTGAAGGAATCAGCCTGCCAAAGTCTGAAAATCCACTGGAGAAAGTAACCACTTCTCCTGATGTAATGCTCTCACCCACATGCTGAAAACCCTGCAGGGACCTAGCACTGTAATTACCTTCAGTTTTGGAAAATAAATCGTGACTGAAAAACTGAGCGTATTAAAAAGAATTATAACAAGTTGGGTAGTGTTTGGAGTCTCAGCTCATAATAACACTGCATTCACAAGCAGCATCAGTGGGTGAGAATGGCTATTTCCCCAAAGGTGGAGCCTTAAGAAAAACACATTTTGAAAGTTAATGAGTAGGAGAAGAGGCAAAAAGAAACACAATTTGTTTCAAAATAAAACAAAACAAAACATAGGCTGAAAGAATTCTCAACAGCTTCCCATGTAGCATTAGTAATGCTGATTGTTTGATACTTGTGTGACAAGGACAGACCACCAACTGCTTAGGCTTGTCCCAAATTTATGAAATCACATTTATGGGCAGTTACAAATTTCATTGCTTTTATTAACTGCTTGAAATGTTATTTACTTGATTGAATTACAGTTCTGGCCATTAACACTTTGGAATAACTGCCCAGTTAATTAACATGGAATTGCAGTGACGATGCCATGCCAGTCCTTAGGAGGGCCATGTCAGCATGGATGAGCTCATGGTGATGGATGTGCTCACAGTAAATGAGATTGAGCAGTATTGGAGCATCATTTAAATGGCTTACACCTTAGCTTGTGGACTTTTCACTAATCCATCTTCTGTGTAAGGGAAGATACAGTGTCCTTCAGGGCTGCCCAGCACCCCTACAGTGGGCTCCAGATCTAAAGGAGGAGGGACTCAGTGTTGGACACCTGATGGCAACAGGTGGCTTCAGTAAGATATCTTATTTAATCCGGTCACTGGAGGATGAATTTTTCTAATCCATATGTACCACTGAGAGAACAGGAGGATGACTCGGCCTTGTTCACATCCTGCAGCCTGTAAATGACAGAGTGCAGTTGGACTCACATCACTTTGGCCAATCAACCACTATGCCTGTCATCAGCTACCCTTTCCAGAGCTTTCTGACACATTGAAATGGGAAGTTAAGGAATCTGAGATTAGGCGGTGTGTTTTCATTTCCACAGTGTGGCAGTGTCTCTCTCTATCCCTATGGCCTCTGCCCCCAGCCAAGTGGCCATGGGGATCTGTGGGCATGTTTTGGACCACATATCAAACTATCAAACTCCTCACAAGGAAACTGCCCTCTGGTGTAGAGCCAAGCCCTGGGTTACTTTCATGAGTTCTGCCTCTCTCCTGATGAACAGCTTCTGCCACAGTCACCTCTAGATTTTTATTTTCCTTTTACAAGAAACACACAAAGTGTAATAACCATCTGGCCCTTTTATTTCTCAGTGGAGCTGTGTGTGTTCAGCACTGACCTCACTGGCCTTGCTCTTGGCTAGAAGCAATCCTCTTATTAAGTTAGAAACCAAGGAGGACCCCTGCCCCAGACCCCTGACCCCAAGACAAGCCTGAGGCTGACCTCATCCTGACATCACCAGGCTGTCTGGCATTTAAATGCCAACGTCTCTCCACATAGCTGTGATGAAGGCAGTAGGCTGTGCACAACTTTTTATACTTCATTTCCCATTTACAGGAAGAAAAGAAATGGGAAAATGTCAGAGGAAATATAGTTCTGACACACAGGGCATATTTCTGGCTGGGCAGAGAGGGCAACTGTCAATGGGATGGGACTTCAGAAATCTCTGGAGAGGTTGCAGTGCCTCTGAAGTCAACTCCATGTCCTCAGACTGCTGCTTGCAATCTCAACCATCAGAGTGGCTGGTCTCTGCAGAGCATCCGCTGTGTGCCAAGGACTGTGCCCTGTCTCAGTTCCTCAACTCTCATACCTATAAATCTGAGAACCAGGTGGTGTAGCAAACCAAGAAAGGCAGCATGGCAAAGTGGAGAGAAGGCCTGCTGCCCACCAGACATGTGGCCTTGGCTTGGCGAATTCCCCACTGTCCAGAGCCTGGTGGTCAGCCTGCAATTCCAGAACTTAAGTCCAATGAGTGAAACATTCATTCATTCAACAGATGTTTGTTGAGTACCCCTATGGCAAGTTACTATCTAAGTTTTGAGGATTCACTGGTGAATAGTGGAGTGTTGCCTTCATGATGGAGTTTCAGCAGTGAGTACAAAGATAAATTTAAAAAGGGCATTTCAGACAACACTTGCCATGAAGACAATAGAATAGGTGAGAGAGAGACGGTGGCTGGGACGAGAAGGGTAGGCTTCATTAATCAGCTAGTGAAATGACATCCAGAATATCAGTTGGTAAATCTACCATGAGAACCAAGTGCAAATGCGCCTAGACCTTGCACTGTGACCAGTGCTTTTTCTGTCTTAGACCATGGTATGAAAAACAGTGGTGAGAAAGTGCTTGGCCAGCTGAATTTCATACAGGCAAGTTCAGGACAGGAATAGTATACCCACAGCAGCCTGAGCTGAGCCATCTGGAGTCTATGTTAACAACTTGAAATATTTGGATTTCCCCAGGACCACACTGGCATGTGAACTCCCTGCATTGGTCTCCACTACTCTTGTTTTGTGATTCCTTGACATTCATGCCCCCTACTGACTGACCCAGCCTTTCTTTAAGTACAGCTGACCCTTTAACAGCCTGGGTTACTCCATGAGTCTATTTCCATGTGGATTTTTTTCAATAATTATTGTATAGTATTATAAATGTATTTTCCTTATCATTTTCTTAATAACATCTTCCTCTCTAAACTATGGACTCTGAGAAACAAACAGGGTTTTAGAGGGGGGGGGATGGGTTAGCCTGGTGATGGGTATTAAGGAGGGCATGTACTACATGGAGCACTGGGTGTTATACAAAAACAATGGATCGTGGATCACCATATCAAAAACTAATGATGTATTGTATGGTGACTAACATAGCATAATACAATTAAAAAAAAAGAAAAAAATAAATAAATAACATCTTCCTCTCTAGCTTACTTTATTGTAAGAATACATACAATAGGCCTAGACCTTTGGAGATCACTCTCCTCTGAGCCCAGCAGCGTGGGCTGCTCAGGGTCCTGGGATTGAGCACCATGTCAGGCTCCCCACTCAGCGGGGATTGCTTGAGGATTCTCTCTCTCTCTCCCTCTGCCCCTCCCCCTGCTTGCCTGCTCTCTCTCTCTAAAATAAACAAATCTTAAAAAAAGAAATTATTTCTTATTTCCCATATATATATATATATTTTTGCAAACACCCTTTAGAATTATTTTTCCAGTCATCTAAGGAACTCAATCCAAAACCTTTCTTGGGTGGATGGGGGATGGGTGAAGTAAGGGATGGGGATTAAAGAGTGCACCTGCCCTAATGAATACCAGGTGATGTTTGGAACTGATGAATCACTATAGTGTACACCTGATACTGATATTACATGGTATATTAACCAATTGGAATTTAAATAAAACTTTCAGAAAAAAACCCACCTTTCTCTGAGTACCTATGTGACAAAAACTGTTATTGATTTTGAATGTATTCCTTTCTAATAGGGTTTTTCATCAAAGGACTTTTCTTCTTTTTAATTTTTTATTGTTATGTTAATCACCATACATTACATCATTAGCTTTTGATGTAGTGTTCCATGATTCATTCTTTGTGCATAACACCCAGTGCTCCACGCAGAATGTGCCCTCTTTAATACCCATCACCAGGCTAACCCATCCCCCCACACTCCTCCCCTCTAGAACCCTCAGTTTGTTTTTCAGAGTCCATCATCTCTCATGGTTCGTCTCCCGCTCCGACATACTCCCCTTCATTCTTCCCCTCCTGCTATCTTCTTCTTTTTCTTTTTTCTTAACATATGTTGCATTATTTGTTTCAGAGGTACAGATCTGTGATTCAACAGTCTTGCACAATTCACAGCACTCACCATAGCACATACGCTCCCCAATGTCTATCACCCGGCCACCCCATCCCTCCCACCCCCCACTACTCCAGCAACACTCAGTTTGTTTCCTGAGATTAAGAATTCCTCATATCAGTGAGGTCATATGATACATGTTTTTCTCTGATTGACTTATTTCACTCAGCATAACACCCTCCAGTTCCATCTACATTGTTGCAAATGGCAAGATCTCATTCCTTTTGATGGCTGCATAATATTCCATTGTGTATATATACCACTTCTTCTTTATCCATTCATCTGTCGATGGATATCTTGGCTCTTTCCACAGTTTGGCTATTGTGGATACTGCTGCTATAAACATTGGGGTGCACGTACCCATTTGGATCCCTACATTTGTATCTTTGGAGTAAATACCCAGTAGTGCAATTGCTGGATCGTATGGTAGCTCTATTTTCAACTGTTTGAGGAACCTCCATACTGTTTTCCAGAGGGGTTGCACCAGCTTGCATTCCCACCAACAGTGTAGGAGGGTTCCCCTTTCTCCGCATCCCCGCCAACATCTAACATTTCCTGACTTGTTAATTTTAGCCATTCTGACTGGTGTGAGGTGGTATCTCATTGAGGTTTTGATTTGGATTTCCCTGATGCCGAGCGATGTTGAGCACTTTTTCATGTGTCTGTTGGCCATTTGGATGTCTTCTTTGGAAAAATGTCTGTTCATGTCCTCTGCCCATTTCTTGATTGGATTATTTGTTCTTTGGGTGTTGAGTTTGATAAGTTCTTTATAGATTTTGGATACTAGCCCTTTATCTGATATGTCATTTGCAAATATTTTCTCCCATTCTGTTGGTTGTCTTTTGGTTTTGTTGACTGTTTCTTTTGCTGTGCAAAAGCTTTTTATCTTGATGAAATCCCAATAGTTCATTTTTGCCCTTGCTTCCCTTGCCTTTGGCAATGTTTCTAGGAAGAAGTTGCTGCGGCTGAGGTTGAAGAGGTTGCTGCCTGTGTTCTCCTTTAGGATTTTGATGGACTTCTGTCTTACGTTTAGGTCTTTCAACCATTTGGAGTCTATTTCTGTGTGTGGTGTAAGGAAATGGTCCAGTTTCATTCTTCTGCATGTGGCTGTCCAATTTTCCCAACACCATTTGTTGAAGAGACTGTCTTTTCTCCACTGGACATTCTTTCCTGCTTTGTCAAAGATTAGTTGACCATAGAGTTGAGGGTCCATTTCTGGGCTCTCGATTCTGTTCCATTGATCGATGTGTCTGTTTTTGTGCCAGTACCATACTGTCTTGATGATGACAGCTTTGTAATAGAGCTGGAAGTCCGGAATTGTGATGCCGCCAGCTTTGCTCAAAGGACCTTTCTAACCACATGTATGAGCTTCATTTTAGAGAATTTACTGAGACATTGAGGGTTTGCCAGATGCCCCAAACAGCACATTTGGTGGAACCAGGATTAAAAAAAAAAAAAAAAAAGACTACATACAATATGTGATACATAGAACATAAAATATGCGTTAATTCTCTGTTTATATTATCAGTAAGGTTTCTCTGATCAACCATAGACTATTAGTAGTTAAGTTTTGGGGGAGTCAAAAGTTTTAGGTGGATTTTCAACTGTGTAGGGATCGGCACTCCTGACCCTCACTTTGTTCAACGGTCAGCCGTACTTGCCTCCTGTTGCCCTAGCTTGGTTTCTCAGGAAAGCAGGAGCTATAAATGCAGTCTTACATGCAGGCAGATTATTTAGGACATGATTCTGGATGTCAGGAGTGGGAAAAAAGGAGGTAGGGGAATGTCTCAGAGAAGAAAAAAAAAAAGGCAAGACAAAGATATGTATGGGACTGATGATCACTAGCATAGGATCCCAGGGAAATATTTCTTTTTCAGCTCTTGACCCCTCTTGAGGAAGGGTGGCCCAAGATAGCATCTCTGGTTTGTGCAAGCACCAAGGATGAGATGCACATATGCCCTCAGCTGTGAAGCTGTGATACCAGAAACTCCCAAGACGGAGAGGGAGAGGTCCAAAACAGAGTTTGCAGGTAAGGTGTTGTCAAGTAGCATCTGTGTGAAGCTGCCCTAAGCTGCACACCCCTAGTTACTGCAGTAGTGGCTGGGGTAGGATGGGGCTAAGATGACTTGAATGGTGCACAAGGGGTCCTACACATATTATTAAACCCTTCATTTTTAAGTCAAGGTGTTAAATTGGGATTTGGCCAATATCCTACTTTAAGCAGTTACTCTTTAACTGAGTTTTATTTGGCTGGTGGCTCTTCTGTTTCTTAAGGCTGATTTGTCCTGTCTCTGCTCTTGCCAGAGTCTCCAATTTAGATATGTCCCATTGCAACAGATAAATACAATGGAGCTCAGAAGCATTAAGGAGTTGGCCCCAACTCACTGAACCCATAGATGCTGAATTCAAACCCAGAATTTTTTTTTTCAACTATGTCACTCTGCCTCTTGGCCTGTTAAACTCAGAAATTTTACATGTTTTTCATTTGGATTGCCTCAAAAAGCTTTCTCTTTTCTTTTTTCTTGATCTATTTAAAATTGCCTTCTTACTAGTCTTAGTAAGGCTTCTAGTGTCTCCTCATTTTCTGCAGAAGAGGCTACAAACACCTTATAAGGGCTTTCACAGTTCTCCAAGATGTTCTTGCCTGATCACTGGCTTCCTGGTGGACACTCCATTGAGTAGCATGAGACGGTTGACTGCCCTTGGAAATCCTTCAAGACCTACAGAGTCCCCTGCATTTGCTATTTCTGGTACTTGACATTCCCTCCACTTCTATATCTTTCAAAATGGTGGAAGTGGTTTTGGAAACAGGCAGTGGGTAGAGGCTGGATGAATTTTGAGAAGCATGATAGAAAAATCCTAGGTTATTTTGAATAGTGTTATATATGGACACTGCTGAAGTAAATGAGGAGAATTTTTTTTAAAGTCCTGCCTCATCTTAGAAAAAGCCTAAATTACAGTGAACAGACTATTAGTAGAGATCTGTACTTGGAGGATATGGCAGGTGAGGGCCCAGAAGAAGACAAGGGACATGCTTTTGGAAACTAGAATAAGGGGAATCCTTGCTATGTAGTGGCAGAAATCTTAACAACATTGTACTTTGCACAATCTCAGATTTAAAGAGTGTGGGGGATGAGCTGAGCTGGGGCTTGTTGGAAGATGTAGGGAACAATAAGATGGGGAATTCAGTTGGTTTTAAAGAGTTGTAAAGAGAATCCCAGTTGTTAACCACAGGAACTGGAGACTTCAGCTCTACAGCCGCAAGGGAATGAGTTCTACAGACAACTTAATGAACTTAGATAAGAGCTCAGGCTGGCCAACACCTGGATTTCAGCCTTGTGAGACTAAGCAGAGGAACCAAGTGAACCCACCTGGACTTCCAGCCTGCCGAATTATGAGATGATAAATGTGAGTTGTTTTAAGCCATTGGTTTTATGGTAATTTGTTATAGCAGCAATAGGAAATATTACAATGAAATTCATGGCACTTCTTAGATCTTGTCATGTTTTTCATCTGTTTTGGAAAATTCTCATCCATTCCCTCATACATTTCTTCTGTCCTATTCTTTCTGTCCTCCCCATCTGGCCTCTAATTAGATGCATGTTAGATATTTTCATTGTGATCCTTAGGTTCCGTGTCTTCCTTTTAAGTGTATGTTCATATAGAGTTTATTCTACTTGCCTGTCTTTCAGTTCATCAATCCTATCTTCAGCTTTGCCCAACCTACTAGGTTTTTAATTTTATTTTTTTATCCATCAATTTTAGAAATTCCATTTGATTTTTTTCGATATACTTCAGTCCTTTAGTGAAGTCCCCATCTTATCTACTTTCTTGACTATATTATTAGGGTTAGGGCTAAGGTTATACTATATTTTTTGGTATATTGTCCATTGCTATATCCCCATTGTTGGCTTTTTCTTGGTCTGTTTTTGTTTTTGTCTGTTTGTCTGTTTGATTGATTTTTGGTCTCATAGTGTTAAAGTAAAAGCCAGTTACTGTGTATCAAAAATTTAAAAGAATGATGTCATCTTTCTTCAGGTATAGTTCAGCCTATCTTCTGACAAGTGGTGAGAGTAGAAGCAGATCATTTCAATCCAGTAGATGCCTGAGCATTCATGAGCCTTAGGTCTGGTTTTCCAGTTTACCCTGACTGCTAGGATAAATTCCACCAAGGGTTTCAACTGAGATACATCAATTTTTTGACTCTTCTGCTTTTTACTATTTTCTGCTAACCTTCTTAGCTTCTTATATTACAGCTTAAGAATCAGTAAATTCCTTAAGTGCAGGCTCTGTACTTCCATGCTTTTTAGAGTCTTGGTTTCTTTGGCAAATATTGGCTTTAATTTTTTTTTCATTCTCAGAAGTCTCCAAAGGATCTTCTGAGCCACTGATTTTTGCTTGACTTTCTCCTGGGATATCCCTCCTTTCACCCAGTGCCACCTAAAGAACATAATCTCCAGGCTGTCAGACTTATCTTAAAGAGCTTGCCTTCCCTTCAGGATGTTGGACCCTGAAGTCCAGCCTCCTTTCACTATTGCTATATCAGTTCTGTATACTTAGGAACCTTTTATTCCACCATGCAGATAAGGAAACACTGTGCAGATAAGGAAATTCTCATATGAGAATTTAATAGGTCAAACCTAGAGGAATCCCATATCACTTTTGTTCATAATCCACTGGCTAAACTTTAGTCACATGATCCTCTCAACTACAAAAAAGATGTACATGGTCTAGATTTAATATGCATTGGTGATTTTAATAACAATGGAAATGTGGAAGATGAACCAAATGACCTCTGAAAGTACCTCTGGCCTAGTGATCTCTGTTCAGTTCCTGAATGTGGTTTATTTAAGAATTTCCTATAGTATGCTGATACACAGAAAAGATAAGAAGACAAAGTCATTCTGCTCATCCTTTTAGAAATCAAATGCTGCAATCACAATATCATTGAATTTTCTTGTCTAAAGTGCCGAGATAATCCTTATGACTTAGAATTTACAATGAGCTCTCTTAAAAATATCATTTCTGCACAAATTAATTCAGCGAGTCCTCTGGATATTCAGCTTCAATGAGCTGGAATAAATGTTCACTGGATATTGGATAACTCAAGTTTCATCCAGCATAAGGATAAAATGCCTTTGTATCCAAGGAGAATATGAGCTTATTTCAAATTTTCATTATTGTTAAATTATGGCTTAGGTCTTAACCCCATGCAGTCAGCTCCTCAGGACTTTTAATAGGTATTTGGGGGGTGCAAGAAAAGCAAAATCAACATATCTTTCCTTAAAGGTGCCTTACTCTAGCTAATGAAACTTGGGCAAAGAAAATAATGATAGAATAATACAGTGGGGAAAAAATCAACATTTGGATCTGAATATAAGAATTATGAAATGAGGACTATTATTAGTGACTTAAAAAAAGTAATACTTATTTTTTAAGAGCCATTTGAAGTTTACAGCAAAACCTGAGCAGTTTTTTGTTTTTTTTGTTTTTTGTTTTACTGAGCTCCCATATATCCTTCCCCCCTGCCCAGTTTCCACCATTATTAACATCTTGTATTAGTACAGTAAATTTCTTACAATTGATGAACAAAATAGTGATATATTATTATTACCCAAAGTCTATAGTTTACATTAAGTTTCACTCTTTGTGTTTTACTTTTAACTTTTTATTTGAATTCCAGTTAGTTAACATACAGTGTGATATTAGTTTCAGGTGTACCATATAGTGATTCAACACTTCCATACAACACATGGTGCTCATTCACAAGTGCCCTCCTTAATCCCCAACACCTATTTGTGTTTTATAGTTATACAGTTATAGGTTTTGACAAATGTATAATGTCATGTATCCACCATTTACAATGCTAAGAACCCTAAAAACCCTAATCCTTAATCCATAAAATATTCTAAAAATCCAGGACGCCTGGGTGGCTCAGTCAGTTAAGCATCTGCCTTCAGCTCAGGGCATGATTCCCGGTCCTGGGATTGAGTTCCACATGGGGACGGGTGTCCCTGCTCAGTGGGGAGCCTGCTTCTCCCTCTGCCTGCCGCTCCCCCTGCTTGTGCTCTGTATCTCTCTCTTTCTCTGACAAATAAATAAAATCTTTTTTTTAATGTTCTAAAAATCCTCTGTGCTCCACCTATTTATCTTTCCCTCCTTCTCTCTGAAACCCTAATTTTTTTTTTATTCTCATACTTTTGCCTTTTCAGTAATGTAATATAGATACACTGTTTGGGCTTTTAAGACTGGCTTTTTTCATCTGCCAATATGTATTAAAGTTTGCTTCTTATCTTTTCATGGTTTGATAGTTCATTTATTTTTACTGTTGAATAATCTGTTATATGGATGTACCACAATTTGTTTATCCATCTGCATATTGAAGGACATTTTGGCTGCCAACAAGTTTTGGCCATTATGAATAAAGGTGACATAAAAGTTTATTTGCAGGTTTTTGTGTGAATATAAGTTTTTCAACTCTTTTGGGTAAATACCAAGGAGTGCAGTTACTAATGGTATGGTAGACTATGTTCAGTTTTGCACCAAACTTTCAAGCTCTCTTTCAAAGTAGCTGCATCCTTTTGCATCCCCACCAACATTGAATGAGAATTCTTGTTCAACATTTTCACCAGCATTTGGTGTTGTCAGTGTTTGGATCTGGCCACTCTAATAGGTGGATGGCAGTAGTGCTTTGTTTTCATTTGCATTTCACTAATACTTTCAAATGCTATTTCACATCTGTTTTGCTTCTTTGGTGAGGCATCTGTTAAGTAGTCTTTGGCCCACTTTTTAATAGTACTGTTTGTTTTCTTATTGTTGAGTTTTAAGAGCTCTTTGTATATTTTGAATAACAGTCCTTTACCAGATATGTGTTTTGCAAGAATTTTCTCCCAGCCTCTGGTTTATCTTTGCATTCCCTTAACCATGTCTTTTGCAGATATGAAGTTTTATTTTTATTGAAGTCCAGATTATGTTTTTTCTTTCAAAGATTGTGCTTTTGGTATTGTATCTAAAAAGTCATCACCAAACCTAAGGTCACCTCGATTTTCTTCTTCATTATATTCTATGAGTTTTACAGTTGTACAACTTACATTTAGGTATATGGTACATGTGTAGTTAATTTTGTGAAATCTGAAAGGACTTTGTCTAGTTTTATTTTTGTTTTTGCTTGTGGATGTCCAGTTGTTCTAGCACCTTTTGTTGAAAACACTACCATTTCTCCAATGAATTGCTTTTGTCCCTTTGTCAAAGATCAGTTGACTGTATTCATATGGGTCTATTTCTTGGCCCTCTCTTGTGTTCTAGTGTCCTTCTCTTCTTTCACTAAGTAATGAAATGAACCACACTCTGTTGATTATCTTTATAGTAAGTCTGAAAGTCAGGTAGTGTCAACAGCCATGCAGTTTTTGTTCTTTGGTTAGTGATTTTCTTTTGTTTCTTTTTCTTCTTCCTTTCTTTTTCTTCTTTCTTTCTTTCTTTCTTTCTTTCTTTCTTTTTCTTTCTTTCTTTCTTCTTCTTTCTTTCTTTCTGTCTTTTTCTTTCTTCCTTCCTTTTTCTTTCTTTCTTTCTCTTTCTTTCTTTTTCTTTCTTTTTTCTTTCTTTTTTTTTGGTGGAGGGCTTGGTGATTAAAGGTTAATTTTGACTTTAATTTTCAGAACACAAGTAAAATTCTTTAGCGATATTCCATGCTTATAAGATGAAATCCAGATGCTTAACTAGGCATACAAAGACATCTATAGTTTTGCTCCAGCTATTGTTCTTCTAAAACATTATCACTTCTGCCATATCTTTCCACTCCCTGTTCCTCAAACTCTCATGCCTCTCTTCCTTCTGCACACTGTTCTGTCTGATACGAATGTCTTTCTGTTTGTGTCCACCTGGATAAGTTGTCTGGACCTATTGAGTTTGTCTGGGCTATCCCCTGTGAAGTGTCTTTTGACCCTTCCCCATCTGGTTTGGCACTTTCCTTTCTTTATTTTTTCGTTCACAGAAACTCTGTTCTAGACACTGCATTTGGCTTTGGGATACAATGACCTAGTTCTCCTGGACTTTATATCTTGATGAAAGACCAACTAAGGAAAATTAAATAACACAAACACAGATTATGATAAGCACTATAAAGACAATTATAAATGGCTGAGATTAAATGGAAAAAAGATAAATGGCATCCTATTTTAGGGAAGGAGGTCAAGAAAGACTTCTCTGAGAAGGTAGCATTTGTACTGAGACCTAAGTGGTGAAAAACCAGCCATGTTAGAAAAGCATCCCACCAAAAGGCCTGTGCAAAGGGCCACAAGGGAAGAAACAGCTCAGTGAGTGCAGAAACTGAGGACAACAGTGCCTGGTGGCAGTGAGCAAAGGAAGGAAAGCATGAGATGAGGCTGGATATGTAGTCAGGACTCAAATCAGGAGGTGCTTTAGAATCCCTGGGATAGAGGACCAAATTTGTTGTAGGCACTATAGACTCACTGAAGGATTTAATGTAGCATAGTGGAATGATCTGATTTACACTTAAAGAAGCTCTCATTGTATGCTGTCCATAAAAAGGATTATAGGGAAACGGTGACTTGGGTGACCATATAAGTTACCATCCACCGGGGCACTTTTCAGTGTGAAAAGGGCATTATTAATAATTATTCTGGGTCATTAGGCACATATCAGGACATATGGTGACACAAGCAATAGTAAACACAAGACAAAGCCAGTAGTAGATGTCTCTTAGGTATTTGATGGTGAGACAGGGATGGGGGATGATTTGGATATGTCTACTCAGGAGCTTAGAGATGAAGACTGGCTGAGAGATATATGTCTAGGCATCTTCAGCAAGAAGATGGATTTGAAGCTGCATTAGCGGAAGTGATCACATGGACCATGAAGAAAAAGAATACAAAAGAGCATGAGATTAGGCCCAGAGAACATGAAGTATAAGGGATAGATAGAAAAGTTGTCAGTGAGGCTGAGGAGAAGCCTTTGTCTTCAACTGAGGAAACATGGTCTCCAAGAGAAAAGAATGTTTCCAGAAGGACTTAACTGTTATATGCTGCTAAGTAAAGTGCAGGACTATGTGGTCAGGGAGGTGTGTGTGTTGTTTCCACTTTGTTATCCGTAGCCTTGAGAGCAGCAGCTTTTTTAGGTGGAGGCAGAAGCCTGGTTGGAAAAGAATAGAGAGTGGATTGAAGACTTGGACGTAAAGATAGTTTGCTTCAATATATATAAATAAGAAATATGCCATAAAGTGAAAATAAAAAAATGAGAGAGAAGCAGTAGCTAAATGAGGATGAGAGGCTTAGAAGATTTTTGTTTTTTAAGATGGAAGTTAAAAGAATTTTTGTTTCATGACGTCATGCACAGAATTATAAAACTTTATTTTTTTCTATATATAGGCCCATAGCTCAATTGCATTGTTATGTTATAAATTTACTGCTCAAGTGTTCTAAATACAGTTTATGTTGAAATAAATATTAACCACGAATTTGAACATTTTTTGTTTTGTTTTATTATACTCAATTAGCCAACATATAGTACATCATTTGTTTTTGATGTAGTGTTCAAAGATTCATCAGTTGCATACAACACCCAGTGCTCATCACAACACATGCCCTCCTCAATACCCATCACCCATTTACCCCATCCCCCCGCCCCCTCCCTTCTGTAACCCTCAGTTTGTTTCCCAGAGTCCAGAGTCTCTCATGGTTTGTTTCCCTCTCTTATTTCTTGCCATTCAGTTTTCCCTCCCTTCCTCTGTAGTCCTCCAAGCTATTTATAGTTCTGTGCATGACTCCACAAAGAGATTTAATATAATTAATGTGCTATTGTGCAACATATATGCCCATGTACATTTTTGTATACTAAATTTGGGAGAAAAAAGTAAGCTATGGAAGTGTATTCATGTCATTTGTGAACAAGGAAATTATATTTTAAAAAATACATTTTTATTTTCTGTCCCCCCAAAAAAAATAATTTTTTTTTCTGATGGGAATCTTCCTTTCAAGCACCTGCAGCAAGCTATTTATTTGGCTGTCTTCCCCAGTTTCATTTAAAGGTGATTTATCACAAAGCTTCAAGGGTCTGCTAGAACATCTAGCACAAAACAGACTCTCTGTGAATGCCATTGGATGAGGAAGAGCACCTGAGGGTCAGGCCCCAGGGGCCAAGGTTGGGAGACTACAGAATGCAGTGAGGGAACATTTTCAGGAAAGGGGTGCAGGGTCTCATGATCATGCAAAGAAGTCAGGAGCCTGGGTTGCTGCTAGATGGGTTCACTGGATGTTCAAGACATAGCTCTGAGAGGCAACTCAGAATGGTTGTTCAATCTTCAGAGGAAACTATGTGGCTGTGGCACATCTGTCAGTTTCCTTCTAAAGGCAACCTTTATATATCTTGTTTATAGAACCCCAGTTTTTCTGAAGCACCATTATGTCTGGACACAGGAATTTTGCTAGATATGTTCATTCCTACCTCCTTGCAACTAGAGCTGGTCCATATGACTGAGCTCTGCTCTGGCCAGTGATGTATAAGAGGAAATTCTACTCTGAGGCTTTGAGAATGTTTTATTTTCAAGAAGGGGGTGTTGTGTCTTTTTTACATCCTTGGTGCCTAAGATTCTGCTATGAAAATGTAATGCCTGGATCTTGAGATATTAAAGTAACAAACATGAAGACAAAAAGCCAACATACCTGAAAGAGATTGAGTCGTTGATGAAATTATTGAATAAAGCCTGAAATTGCCCATCAGATAATACCATTAATCAAAAAATTGATATTCCTAAAGCTCAAGATGCTTGGTTTTCTGTTTCTTTGCAGTTGAACACTTTATAATTGATGTAATGAAATGTCTTACCCTTGCTCTTATCTCAATATTACCTGTTTTTGTTTTCTCAGAAGGTTTATATTAACAAGAAGAAGGATATTGGAAATGAGAGTAAAAACTGGGCTCAAACATTGCTAGTTGTGTAGCTTTGGCAATTTGATTAATTTCCTTAAAATTTTAATAAAAATGTAAAAGGAAAAAATAAAATTCAGATGTTCCAGTAATTTGGGAAAATTGATTTTTCACTAATAATTTCTTTAAAAAATAAAATTTTAGATTGTATTTGTGTGTGTAAAAATGTACTTATTTGTATGTATATTTGTTTGTTTATAAATATTTACATATAAATAAATATATACAAAGAAATATGTATATATTTCCTATTGTTATTCATTTGTAGCTGAGGCATGCTGGCTGATAAGGTTAAGTTTATAAAATAAACTCCAGGTTTTTTCCTGAACATAAAGAGCAGGTCAATCAGGGTAATTAAGGACTTCAGATTAAGTACAGCTTAAGCTTCCAAACTGAATCAGTATCAGAAATATGGACAGTCCTGCCAGCCAGAGACAGGAAGTGCTTTTATCCTGAAATAAGAAGAGTTGGTGGTATATCTTGGTCAAACTTGAATATGAGCTTATTTCAACTTTTTTTCAAGAAAGCTGGAATTCAGTTAAGGGAGTTCCTGATTGAGCAAGCATAGGTTTTCCCTTCAGCTCTTTCTGACCAAGTTAGAATGAAGTGTGTCCAGTCTAAGAGGAATCAGTGAGCAGCTGGTCTTAATTTGAGGTCTCAGCATGTCTCAGGTTGCCAAGCAGCCCAGAACTAGGCCTTTCTCCCCAGACCCATGGATGCCACAGATCCAATCTTAGCTCTTAAAAAGATTTTTTGTCCCTCCAAATAGCTCAGGTTAGTTGCAGGTCAGTTTCCACTTTGTGGATAAAAAGAAAGTAAAGTCTGCAATCTTAATTTTTAATTTTTTTTAATTTAAGTTTAGTGTATTATTAGTTTCAGGGGTAGAATTTTGTGATTCACAGTTGCACGTAACATCCAGTGCTCATCACATCAAATGCCCTCCTTAATGTCCATCACTCAGTTACCCCACCCTCCCACCCACCTCATCTTCAGCAGCCATCAGTTTGTTTCCTATAGTTAAGAGTCTCTTATGCTTTGTCTCCTTGTTTCTGTCATGCTTTATTTTTCCTGACCAATATAAAATTATGTAGTAAACCAATTTACAAAAACCTTTAAAAGAGCCATGTGTTCAGATAAAAAAAAAAAACACAACATAACTTCTCAATAAATCATGGGTCAAAGAAAAGATGGTAGGAATTATAAAATATTACAGCAGAATTCTTTCAAAACCACTTCCATACAGTTAAATCCAGTGATCAATTCCCAATTCCCCTTTTACTTGCTATTGGCAGCATCTGATGGACCACTCATCTCACCGAAAATCTTTCTCTGCTTGTCCTTCAAACACTTTGTTCACTCTCACCATCCTCTCCTCAAGCTCCTGTTCTTTTCTTCCTTCTTTTCTTGCTAACCTCTTACCATGGGGCACCTCAAAAGTTAGCCATTGAACTGCTTCCCCTCCTTATCTCTAGTTGGTCATCTCATGCTTTGCATGTCTTTAAATACCACCTCCAACCTGATAATTCCCACATTGTATCTCCAGTTGGACCTGTACCCAGGTCCCAGACTCTTATCTGCTCCATGTGGATATCTAAGAAACATCTTAAGCCTAACCTGCCACAAACTAAGCTGCTGATCATCCCCCCACCCTCATCTACCTATAGATTTCCAATCTCAGTTCATGACAACCCTACCCTTCTAGATGCTCAGGCCCTAAACCTGGAATCTTTATGGATTATTAGCTTTCTCACATATTCCATATCCAATCTTCAGAGAGTCTGTTGGCTACTCTTTCAAAATACATCCAGAATTTTATCATCGTGTTGACTGCTACTATCCTGGTCTAAGCCACCAGCCTCTCTTTCTTGACTGACTGCCTGTTCCTGGTCTTGCTACTTTCACTTTTCCACCCTTTATAGTCAATTTTCATTGAAAATTAAATCTCATTACTCCTTTGCTCAAAATCTCCAATGGTTCTTTATTTTGCTTAAAGTAAAAACTGAAAGCCTTACAATGGGCTGCAAGACTCTAAAGAATCTGCCCTTCTCCATTCTCTCTTTGGTCTCTCTGGTGGTCCTCAAATGTGGCAGACATTGTCCCATCTTTGCAGGCCTTAGCACCTGCTGTTCCCTCTGGTTGGAAAGCTCTTTGCCTATATTTGACTCACCTTCATAATTCCTTCAAATCTGTGTCCAAATGTCACAACCTCATATACTGATCTCCTGAACCCAGAGCTCTCATTACCTTTGCTCTGTTACATTGTTTCTCCATGATACTTTTCACCTAACAGGGGACGTGGAGGTCCTTGGGTCAGCAGAACACAGGCTCTGAATGGCAAGAGTTTATCTGTCTTTCCCTCCTGAATCCTCAGCACCAGAGCAAGACACCCATCTCATAGTGGGCACCTAATTAACATTTATTAAATGAGTAAAATATTGAATAATAATAACATATTTTAAATAATGTTATATAAAAATGTGTGGGATACCACTGAATAGCACCTAGGAGGAACTTGTCTTAAATGCTATATTAGCAATGAAGCATATTAATAAACTAAAGATCAAAACTCAAGAAGTGATAAAAAAACAGATTAAGAGGAAAAAGTGAAAGGAATGAAATAAAAGTTAACAGATGGATAGAATGAGGAGATCAAGAAAAACAAAAGTTAGTTCTTTGGAAAACACTATCCAGTAGTACCTTCTGTGATGTGAAAATGTTCTGTGCTATCTCTTATGATAGCCACTAGCCACATGGGGTTATTGAGCACCTTACATATGGCTGTTAGATTGACCAAGGATCTGGATTTTTGTTTTATTTTATTTTAATTAATTTAACTAGCCATAAGAATATTCTGATGCTGCATTGGATAGCACAGTTCTGGAATAATGTTGTATAATGTTTCCCAGTTAACATATATAAAAATTGTTATGAGAGCAGAATGGGAGATAATTAGATATACCCTAAATGCATCAGCAGTAAAATATATAAATAAGATATGATATTCCAATACATATATAAATGCAATACAATATAAAGTTATTTAAAATTAATTAACTAGAGCTGTTTGAGCTATATGCAAATGCCAATATTCTGTCTTAAGCCAACCAAAATGGGAATTTTAAAGAATTCAACCTAGTATATCTATGAATATATTTAAAATTAACATATGTTCAAAAATATCCTAGTAATTATAAATAGAAAATGTAAATAATAGAGTATCACACTACATATTTAAAATTTTTTTAACTGCAAACTAGTACTTTATGTTTTCAGGATAGTAATACATGCAGGAAAGTTGTTTTTTGCTATTTGACACAAACACTACATTCACAGAGGTTACTATAATTCAAGCAGGGGTATACATGTCCCTGAGATCATTTCTTAAAATTCTAAAGATAATAGGCAACATAATGAAACTTACCAAAGATGGTAGTGAAAAATGGTGCTTATTATATAATTCTCCACAGTTTCTTGTATGATTGTAATGTTTTTGCTTTGTTTTGTTTTGTTTGTTTGTTTGTTTTAAGTTTTTATTTATTCTTTCATTCATCTATTCTCCTCTGGACAAAAGGAAAAGATGGAAAAAATCACCTCAAATAAAAAGAACAAGAGGCAGTACTGACTGCCAGGGACATAATCAATATGGACATTAGTATGATGTCAGAACTAGAGTTCAGAATGATGATTTTAAAGATACTAGCTGGGCGTGAAAAAAACAAGGAAGATGTTAGAGAAACCCTTTCTGGAGAAATAAAAGAACTAAAATCTAACCAAGTCAAAATCAAAAAGGCTATTAATGAGTGCAATCAAAAATGGGGGCAGTAACTGCTAGGGTAAATGAAGCAGAAGAGAGAATTAGGGATATAGAAAACCAAATGATGGAAAATAAAGAAGCTGAGAACAAGAGAGAGAAACAACTACTGGATCACGAGGGCAGAATTCGAGAGATAAGTGATACCATAAGATGAAACAATATTAGAATAATTGGGATCCCAGAAGAAGAAGAAAGAGAGAGGGGCAGAAGGTATATTGGAGCAAATTATAGCAGAGAATTTCCCTAATGTGGGGAAGGAAACAGGCATCAAAATACAGGAGGCACAGAGAACCCCCCTCAAAATCAATAAAAATAGGTCAACACCCCAACATCTAATAGAAAAACTTACAAGTCTCGAGACAGAAAATCCTGAAACCAGCTCAGGACAAGAGATCTGTAACCTACAATGGTAGAAATATTAGATGGGCAACAGACCTATCCACAGAGACATGGCAGGCCAGAAAGGACTGGCACGATATCTTCAGAGCACTAAATGAGAAAAATATGCAGCCAAGAATACTATATCCACCTATCATTGAAAATAGAAGGAGAGATAAAAAGCTTCCAGGACAAACAAAAACTAAAGGAATTTGCAAACACCAAACAAGCCCAACAAGAAATATTGAAAGGGGTCCTCTAAGCAAAGAGAGAGCCTAAAAGCAACATAGACCAGAAAGGAACACAGACAATATACAGTAACATTCCCCTTACAGGCAATACAATGGCACTAAATTCACATCTACCCTGAATGTAAATGGGTTAAAGTCCCAATCAAAAGACACAGGGTGTCAGATTGGATAAAAAAAAAAAAAAAAACAAGACTCATCGATATGCTGTCTGCAAGAGACTCATCTTAGACCCAAAGACACCCCCAGATTGAAATTGCGGGGGTGGAAAACAATTTACCATGCTAATGGACACCAAAAGGAAGCTGGGGTGACAATCCTTATATCAGACAAATTAGATTTTAAACCAAAGACTATAATAAGAGATGAGGAAGGACACTTTAGCATACTTAAAGGGTCTATTCAACAAGAAGATCTAACAATTTTAAGTATCTATGCTTCTAACATGGGAGCAGACAATTATATAAGCCAATTAATAACAAAAGCAAAGAAACACATCGACAACAATACAATAATAGTGGGGGACTTTTGGCTGGTCACTTTAGGATAGGTTCATCCCAGCTGGGATCTGGGGCACTGCTTCTCCAACTTTAATATGCATACCTCTCAGCTGAGAACTCATGGAAGGGCAGGCTCTGACTCACTAGGTCTGGGGTGGGGCCTGAGATGCTCCATTTCTGGGCGGCTGCAGGGGGGTGCCCTGAGTACCACGGATACAGACTTAAGACAAAGTTAGATGTTTCCAGGTCTCAGCGCAGAAGAGCCCATAGATAAATCCACAGTCTTGCATGCCTCCCTCCTCCCCTGTTAAAGATTAAACGACTGTATACTAAAGATTTTAAGCATCTGTCCTGCTTCCTAAAACCAGTAAGAAATAAAAATTTAAAACCTCAAAAAAAATAATAATAGTGGGGGACTTTAACACCAACCTCACTGAAATGGACAGGTCATCTAAGCAAAAGATCAAGGTAATAAAGACTTTAAATGACACACTGGACTAAATGGACTTCACAGATATGTTCAGGACATTCCATCCCAAAGCAACAGAATACACATTCTTCTCTAGTGCCCAAGGAACATTCTCCAGAATAGATCACGTCCCAGGTCACACATCAGGTCTCAACCAGTACCAAAAGATTGGGATCATTCCCTGCATATTTTCAGTCTACAATGCTTTGAAACTAGAACTCAATTACAAGAGGAAAGTCAGAAAGAACTCAAATACATGGAGGCTAAAGAGCATCCTACTAAAGAATGAATGGGTCAACCAGGAAATTAAAGAAGAATTTAAAAAATTCATGGAAACCAATGAAAATGAAAACACAACTGTTCAAAATCTTTGGGATACAGCAAAGGAAGTCCTAAGAGGAAAGTATATAGCAATACAAGCCTTTCTCAAGAAACAAGAAAGCTCTCAAATACATAACCTAACCCTACACCTAAAGGAGCTGGAGAAAGAAAAATAAATAAAGCATAAACACAGCAGGAGAAGAGAAATAATAAAGATCAGAGCAGAAATCAATGAAATAGAAACCAAAAGAATGGTAGAACAGATCAATGAAACTAGTAGCTGGTTCTTTGAAAGAATTAAAAAGATTGATAAACCTCTGGCCAGACTTATCAAAAAAAGAAGAGAAATGACCCAAATAAATAAAATCTTGAATGAAAGAGGAGAGATCACAACCAACACCAAAGAAATACAAACAATTATAAGAACATATGAGCAACTATATGACAGCAAATTAGATAACCTGGAAAAAAATGGATGCATTCCTAGATATTATCAACTACCAAAACTGAACCAGGAAGAAATAGAAAACCTGAACAGACCTATAACCACTAAGGAAATTGAAGCAGTCATCAAAAATCTCCCAACAAACCAAAGCCCAGGGCCAGATGGCTTCCCAGGGGAATTCTACCAAACATTTCAAGAAGAATTAATACCTATTCTCCTGAAACTGTTCCAAAAAGTAGAAATGGAAGGAAAACTTCCAAACTCATTTTATGAGGCCACCATTACCTTGATTCCAAAACCAAAGACCCCCATCAAAAAGGAGAATTACAGACCAATATCCTTGATGAATATGGATGCAAAAATTCTCACCAAAATCCTAGTCAATAGGATACAACAGTACATTAAAAGGATTATTTACCACGACCAAGTGGGATTTATTCCTGGGCTTCAAGTTTGGTTCAACATCTGCAAATCAATCAATGTGATACAATACATTAATAAAAGAAAGAACAAGAACCATATGATCCTCTCAATAGATGCAGAAAAAACATTTGACAAAGTACAGCATCCTTTCTTGATCAAAACTCTTCAGAGTATAGGGATAGAGGGTACATACCTGAATATCATAAAAGCCATCTATGAAAAACACACAGCGAATATCATTCTCAATGGAGAAAAACTGAGAGCTTTCCCCCTAAGTTCAGGAACACGGCAGGGATGTCCACTATCACCACTGCTATTCAACATAGTACTAGAAGTCCTAGCCACAGCAATCAGACAACAAAAAGAAATAAAAAGCATCCAAATCAGCAAGGAAAAAGTCAAACTCTCACCGTTTGCAGATGATATCTTACTTTATGTGGAAAACCCAAAAGACTCCACCTCAAAACTGCTAGAACTCATACAGGAATTCAGTAAAGTAGCAGGATATAAAATCAATGCACAGAAATCAGTGGCATTCCTATACACCAACAACAAGACAGAAGAATGAGAAATTAAGGAGTCAATCCCATTTACAATTTCACCCAAAACCATAAGATACCTAAGAATAAATTTAACCAAAGAGGAAAAGGATTTGTACTCAGAAAACTATAAAATACTCATGAAAGAAATTGAGAAAGACACAAAGAAATGGAAAAAATGTTCCATGCTCATGGATTGGATGAACAAACATTGTAAGATGTCAATGCTACCTAGAGCAATCTACACATTCAATGCAATCCCCATCAAAATACCATCCACTTTTTTCAAAGAAATGGAACAAATAATCCTAAAATTTGTATGGAACTAGAAAAGATCTCGAATAGCCAGGGGGATGTTGAAAAAGAAAAGCAAAGCCAGTGGCATCACAATTCCGGACTTCCAGCTCTATTAAAAAGCTGCCATCATCAAAAGAGTATGGTACTGGCACAAAAACAGATACAGAGATCAATGGAACAGAATAGAGAGCCCAGAAATGACCGCTCAACTCTATGGTCAAATCATCTTTGACAAAGCAGGAAAGAATGTCCAATGGAAAAAATACAGTCTCTTCAACAAATGGTGTTGGGAAAAGTGGACAGCCACATGCAGAAGAATGAAATTGGACCATTACCTTACACCACACACAAAAATAGACTCAAAATGGTTGAAACACCTCAATGTGAGACAGGAGTCCATCAACATTCTAAAGGAGAACACCAGTAGCAACCTCTTCGACCTCAGCCACAGCAACTTCTTCCTAGAAACATCGCCAAAGGCAAGGGAAGCAAGGGCCAAAATGAACTATTGGGATTTCATCAAGATAAAATGCTTTTGCACAGCAAAAGAAACAGTCAACAAAACCAAAAGACAACTGACAGAATGGGAGAATATATTTACAAAATGTATATCAGATAAAGGGCTAGTATCCAAAATCTATAAAGAACTTATCAAACTCAACACCCAAAGAACAAATAATCCAATCAAGAAATGGGCAGAGGACATGAACAGACATTTTTCCAAAGAAGACATCCAAATGGCCAACAGACTCATGAAAAAGTGCTCAGCATCGCTCAGCATCAGGGAATTCCAAATCAAAACCTCAATGAGACACCACCTCACACCATTCAGAATGGCTAAAATTAACAAGTCAGGAAATGACAGATGTTGGCGGGGATACAGAGAAAGGGGAACCCTCTCACACTGTTGGTGGGAACACGAGTTTGGGCATCTACTCTGGAAAACAGTATAGAGATTCCTCAAAAATTGAAAATAGAGTTACCCTATGACCCAGCAATTGCACTACTGGCTATTTACCCCAAAGATATAAATGTAGGGATCTGAAGGGGTATGTGCACCCCGATGTTTATAGCAGCAATGTCCACAACAGCCAAACTATGGAAAAAAACCAAGATGTCCATTGAAAGATGAATGGATAAAGAAGAAGTGGTATATATATACAATGGAATATTATGCAACCATCAAAAGGAATGAGATCTTGTCATTTGCAATGACGTGGATGGAACTGGAGTGTATTATGCCGAGCAAAATAAGTCAATCAGAGAAAGACATGTATCATATGACCTCACTGATATGAGGAATTCTTAATCTCATGGAAACAAACTGAGGGTTGCTGGAGTGGTGCGGGGTGGGAGGGATGTAGTGGCTGGTTGATAGACATTGGGGAGGGTATGTGCTATGGTGAGCGCTGTGAATTGTGTAAAACTGTTGAATCACAGATCTGTACCTCTGAAACAAATAATACATTATATGTTATTAAAAAAAGATGAAGATAGCAGGAAGGGAAAAATGAAGAGGGTGAAATCGTAGGGGGAGATGAACCCTAAGAGACCATGGACTCTGAGAAACAAACTGAGGGTTCTAGAGGGTAGGGGGGTAGGGGGATGGGTTAGCCTGGTGATGGGTATTAAACAGGGCATGTACTCAATGGAGCACTGGGTGTTATACACAAACAATGAATCAGGGACACTACATCGAAAACTAATGATGTAATGTATGGTGATTAACATAACATAATAAAATAAAAAAAATATTTTATTTATTTTTTTGACAAAGAGAGAGAGACAGCGAGAGAGGGAACACAGCAGGGGGAGTGGGAGAGGAAGAAGCAGGCTTCCCGCTGAGCAAGAAGCCAGATGCTGGGCTCCATCCCAGGACCCTGGGATCATGACCTGAGCTGAAGGCAGATGCTTAACATCTGAGCCACCCAGGCATCCCTTTTCCTGCAATTCCTGTGGGGTCATTATTCTTGTGCTTAAAAAAAATCTTCATTTGAATTTATTTTGGGGGGGAACAGGTCTGTTAGCAAGAAATTATCTCAGTGTTTAATATAATTTAACTGATAGAATAGTTATAGGGAGCCCAATGCTGGGTTGGTTCCCAGGACCCTGGGATCATGACCTGAGCCGAAGACAGACACTCAACAACTGAGCCACCCAGGTGCCCTGATTGAAATTTTTTATAATAGAAACAGAAAAAAAATGATGAGAAGGAATGTGACTATAAATACTAAAGTCTCCTATGTTCTGTTTTCAAAACCTCTACAATAGAACCTTCTGGAACTCCTGACTCCAGGATTGGAGCTCCTGATAAGCATGTCAGTAATGACCGTGCCTTGCAGGAGCATCAGACACAGTAGCCTGGAGAGCACATCTTAAGTCTTGTATTGAGTGGAATCCTTTGAAGAGTCTGGAGGTGCAAGAGGAAGCAGCAGGATAAGTATGGACCGGCTAGACACCTCCTGGATGTCTGCCATTGGTGTTTGCTGGGAGACCACTGAGAGGGTTTCACCTCATCTGGCTGAATTTCACATGGCAGTGAACAACCTGGCAAAGCCTGCTGCCAACATAGAGAAAATTACCTCCATCATAATTGGCTTGGAATCATCAACTTATATAATGTACTCACCATTCAGCAAAGCTCAACCCAAGTCCTGTTTGTTTTATGAAATCATTTTTTTGTCCTGCAAGCCTCTCTCTTCTCCAGAGTCTTTCCTCCATCCCTTCTTGTCAAAGGCAACTAGCTCTCCACCCACCTGCTGTAGGATCTGTGGCAAAGCCAGTTCAGTGCCTCACCTTATCTATGGCAGGGCCCACAACACCATTCTGCTTGGCCCTTTGGTACAGAGTTCCTCAGTCTTGTTTTCTCTGGAAAGGGGGATGACTCATAATTAGAGGGAAGCCACGCACAGTGGTAGAGCTGCTTGTGAGGACAATCCTCCCAAGACACCCCAGCTGGACCAACCCATTCAGTCACAGACAAGGAAAACTCCCTTCCTGCCCTAGAACCTGTGCCTGGGAGCCCAAAACATGAAGGGACAGAGCCAAATGAAGGCACTTTTAGGTGGGCAGATCCCAGGAGATAAGAAGGCGACAGTAACTGAGGTACATGTGCCCAGTTCTTGCTCCCAAATCTAATTCACTTCTCCTTTCCTTGCAGAGAAGCAAGTGTGGGGGTAGAGAGGAGCTAACCTGTAACTCAGTGCAAGGAAACAGCAGCAAGTGAATGGTGATTAGCACAATGTAAAGATTCAATAGTGAGAGGAGTTGTTTTTATTGTTGCTGTTATGTAATAGGGCCAGGAAATGTGGTAGGAAACTTGCATTCACTCCTCCTTTCACCTGCTCTTCAGTGGTATGAGATAGGGTTTCCTTCCCCCAACAGAGATGACAGCAACAGTGTGTGGCAGAGCTGTGACTGGAATCCAAGTCCGGCTCAGAACCAGAGCTGCTGCCAGTGAGCAGGCTGCCCCCTGAGACTGCAGGTGTGCAGTGCACGTGATTGGGGTCATCCAGCCCCAACACAAGTGATGTAGCTGTGAGTAGGACTACAATGAGAGGACTGAACCAGCAGCAGAGGCAAGGGGGGTGGGAAAGGGAAGCGGACTAGCCAGAAGAGCCCAGTGTGGGATCCTTGCCCCACTCCAACCTCTCTGGACACAGGTCAACACTGGGCGGGATTCAGGATTGAACTAATGTGTTCCTGTTTCCACAGTCAATTACACCGAGGGTTGGTTGTTCTGGCGAAGTGACTGTGTGCCCAGAGCCTAAGATAAATTATCACACAACAAGTCTGTTTAATGAGCACAGACATTTGGTTTAGAGCATAATGAAAATAAATCTCTGCAAAGCATTTTCTGCTATTTCCCCATTTAGGTTCTGTCATATTAACATGGCTTACTGGTTTACAAAATAAGCCTACACGAAGGCACAATTAGAACCTCCTGAAAAATCTTTTTTTCCTCCCTTGTTGGTTTCAAAATATGACTTTTCCTTATTCTTCATCAGCACCCTGGCATATAATGCACATGTGTTCTATGGATTTCATATCTTTTACTGAGCTCATTAAGGATGTTTGGAAATGAGAGCCTAGGCTCTGCCAGCTCCTGAGCAGAGTACAGGACATGGTATTGGCATGATCCTGAGTGTGAAGCCACTGGCTTCAAATACCTGTGTGTGGATAAAGATGCTACTTGTCTAATTATGAAGCAAGATACACAAAAAGAAAACACACATCCCACTCCACAGACGAACACATACTTACAATTTACAAGGGACTCAGAGATCTGACAGTTATGCACAAAGTGCCTTCACTTTTTAGAAATATTTTTTTAAGTATTTATTTCCACAAATTATGCCAGAGGTAAGGGAAATAGAACCATGTCAAGGGTACGTAGCTGGCTCAGGGTCTTGACTTTGAGCATGCAACTCTTGAGCTCAGGTCATGACTTTGAGCCCCACGTTGGGTATAGAGATTACTTTACAAAATAAAATAGTGGGAAAAAAAAGATGTCAAGGTTATGCTCTCCCACTCCATTTTCCAATATTTTATTACAAAAATTCTAGTATGGAAAAATTGAAAGAACCGTATAGTGAATACCTGTGTGCCCATCACCTAAATTCCACAATTAACATTTTGTTTTATTGATTTTAATCAATTTCTTTCCAACTATCCATTCATCAAGCCATCTTATTTTTTTATTCTTTTCAAAGTAAGTTCAGATATCCTGATAGGTTATCCCAAAAACTTCAGTGTGTTTATCATTTATAAGGGCTCTATATTTGTTTATGGTTCTTTTTTCATAGTTAAAATTTACATAGAGTGGAATGCACAGACTTTAAGGGTAATGTTCCATAAGTGTTTGCAAAGCACACCGTCCTGTAATGTAAGTCCTCATCAGGATATAGAACATCACCCTATCCTCCTGCCCTTCACATCCCTCCCCACCCCATCAACACAGAGGCAACCACTGTTCTGATTTTTGTCAGAACAAAGAATGTTTTGACTGTTCTAGAATTTCCATAAAAGGATTACACCTTCTATATAAGACATCTTTTATTTAGCACCCTGTTTTTGAGAATAATTCATATTGTTGCATGTATCAGTAGCTTGTTCCTTTTTATTTCTGAGTAGTATTTAACTGTATGAATATATCAGTTTGTTTATCCACATTTGTGTTCATAGATACCTGTGCTATTTCCATTTTTGTGCTATTTTGAATAAAGTCAACATGAAAATTTTTGTATGAGGCCTTTAGTGGGGGGGGGTATGTTTTTATTTTCCTTGGATAAAATCAGAGTTTCCAGATATAGCATATAAAAATACAAAACTGTTATATTTGAATTTCAGATAAACAGTAATATTTTTAGTATAAGCATGCCCCCATGCAACATTTTACTAGGACATACTTATACTAAAACAAAAACAAAACAACTTTTTTCCCCCTGAAATTCAAAATTAACTCAGTATCCTGTACTGTAGCTGGCAACCCTACCAGGAATAGACCTCCTGGGTTGAGTAGGTAATATTTAATTCTATGAGGAACTGCAGTATCTCCTTTTTCTAAAAAAATACAAAGTGGCTATACCATTTTACGCTTCCATTGAAAATATAGGTGTGTTGTGGTTTCTCCACATTTTCACCATCCTGTGGGGGTGAAGTGGTGGTATGTCATCATATTCTCAGTGTGTCTCCCATTTTACTGAAGGGAGCAATGCATATAAGAGAGTCCTGAGGCATTCTGGGAGTTAGGAATAAAACTGAAAAATCTGTAGCCATTACTCTATCAAAGGTATAAATAGAAAAATGAGGCACTGGAGATCCCATTCACAATTGCACCCAAAACTATAAGATACCTAGGAATAAATTTAACCAAAGAGGCAAAGGATCTGTACTCAGAAAACTATAAAATACTCAGGAAAGAAATTGAAGAAGACACAAAGAAATGGAAAAACGTTCCATGCTCATGGATTGGAAGAACGAACACTGTGAAGATGTCAATGCTACCTAGAGCAATCTACACATTCAATGCAATCCCCATCAAAATACCATCCACTTTTTTCAAAGAAATGGAACAAATAATCCTAAAATTTGTATGGAACCAGAAGAGACCCCGAATAGCCAGAGGAATATTGAAAAAGAAAAGCAAAGCTGGCGGCATCACAATTCCGGACTTCCACCTCTATTACAAAGCTGTCATCATCAAGACAGTATGGTACTGGCACAAAAACAGACACATAGATCAATGGAACAGAATCGAGAGCCCAGAAATGGACCCTCAACTCTATGGTCAACTTATCTTTGACAAAGCAGGAAAGAATGTCCAGTGGAAAAAAGACAGTCTCTTCAACAAATGGTGTTGGGAAAATTGGACAGCCACATGCAGAAGAATGAAACTGGACCATTTCCTTACACCACACACAAAAATAGACTCCAAATGGTTGAAAGATCTAAACGTGAGACAGGAGTCCATCCAAATCCTAAAGGAGAACACAGGTAGCAACCTCTTCGACCTCAGCCGCAGCAACTTCTTCCTAGAAACATCGCCAAAAGCAAGGGAAGCAAGGGCAAAAATGAACTATTGGGATTTCATCAAGATAAAAAGCTTTTGCATAGCAAAAGAAACAGTCCACAAAACCAAAAGACAACCGACAGAATGGGAGAAAATATTTGCAAATGACATATCCGATAAAGGGCTAGTATCCAAAATCTATAAAGAACTTATCAAACTCAACACCCAAAGAACAAATAATCCAATCAAGAAATGGGCAGAAGACATGAACAGACATTTCTCCAAAGAAGACATCCAAATGGCCAACAGACACATGAAAAAGTGCTCAACATCGCTCGGCATCAGGGAAATCCAAAACAAAACCTCAATGAGATACCACATCACACCCGTCAGAATGGCTAAAATTAACAAGTCAGGGAACGACAGATGTTGGCGGGGATGTGGAGAAAGGGGAACCCTCCTACACTGTTGGTGGGAATGCAAGCTGGTGCAACCCCTCTGGAAAACAGTATGGAGGTTCCTCAAACAGTTGAAATTAGAGCTACCGTTCGATCCAGCAATTGCACTACTGGGTATTTACCCCAAAGATACAAATGTAGGGACCCGAAGGGGTACGTGCACCCCAATGTTTATAGCAGCAATGTCCACAATAGCCAAACTGTGAAAAGAGCCAAGATGTCCATTGACAGATGAATGGATAAAGAAGAGGTGGTATATATACACAATGGAAT
This sequence comes from Eumetopias jubatus, assembly GCF_037043125.1. Lineage (NCBI taxonomy): Eukaryota > Metazoa > Chordata > Mammalia > Carnivora > Otariidae > Eumetopias > Eumetopias jubatus. The sequence goes on along the minus strand of NW_028274809.1, from coordinate 111,735,313 downwards.
ATTATGCAGCCATCCAAAGGAATGAGATCTTGCCATTTGCAACGACGTGGATGGAACTGGAGGGTGTTATGCTGAGTGAAATAAGTCAATCAGAGAAAGACATGTATCATATGACCTCACTGATATGAGGAATTCTTAATCTCAGGAACAAACTGAGGGTTGCTGGAATGGTCGGGGGTGGGAGGGATGGGGTGGCTGGGTGATGGACATTGGGGAAGAATGAAGGGGAGTAGGTCAGAGGGGGAGACGAACCAGGAGAGATGATGGACTCTGAAAAACAAACTGAAGTTTCTGGAGGGGAGGAGGGTGGGGGGATGGGTTAGCCTGGTGATGGGTATTGAGGAGGGCACATTCTGCATGGAGCACTGGGTGTTATGAACAAACAATGAATCATGGAACAGTACACCAAAACAAATTATGTAATATATGGTGATTAACATAACAATAAAAATTAAAAAAAAAAGAAAAATGAGGCACTGGAAAGTCATAAGGGTAAAGGGGAGCTGAGGATGTTGCTCACTCCAGGCAAGAAATGAGTGAAGATAAAATAAAGTGAAACCAGCTATAGTCTTCCACAAGGCAGTAGAGGGAGAATGTAGCAGAGAGCATGGGGGGAGGCAGAAGGACCCTGTCTCTCTGAAGCGCAACACTGGGGTAAGAGGTTTAAGGTTGATATGTGGTGGGTATGCCAGAGAGTGAAGAGATGTTTTAAGCCAGTGGTTCTGAGTGTGGTTCCCAGACCAGCAGCAGCAGTAGCACTTTGGAATATCCCCAGGCCCCTCCCCAGACCCAGTGGAACTGTAGGGTGAGGCCAGTGTCTGTGTTTTCACAAGCCCTCCAGGTGACTCAGATGCAGGCTCAAGGTTGAGAACTCCTGTTTCAAGCCTAAACCCTTCCCACCTTAGGTAATTTAATCTTTTTTTAGCCTATGCCATCAAATCTAAGATGTTGTTAATTATAAAATTATTTTGTGTATCACTCTGAAAGAAAAGGTGATTAAAGAAGCTGTTAATTGCAAGGTTCCTCTCCATTACAGAGCTGTTAAATGAGGGGGGAATGTGCATATTAGAATCAAGGAAATATGGCATTCCTGATTTACTAGGACAGAGGTGTCGGGATCAAATGGGGAAGAGGAAAGCTAAGGGTGAACATCAAAGAAGAGGGCCCTTGTTCCTATGGCAAGTTCACTTCCTATAGTAAGGATTTCAAACTGAGGTCATGAGTTCAGCGTCACTGGAAGCATGGCATGGAGGTAGTAGAGCCCATCTGGTCTAGAACACTGGAGCATAGAATTCTAGCATGACAGCAGAGGTCAGGTTCAGGTAGTAGAGCATTTTGGTTTACAGACCACCTACTAACAGTCCTTCTAGTCTTATACCTGAGTCCTAAGGAGAGGAGGCTGGCAGCAAAGCTCATTCTCAGACTGACATCTCCAAAAGGTACAGAGTGCACAAAATAACACATTTCTATAGCCTCTATGAAGATCCCACAATTGAGTGTGAAGTGTGACTCTATTTTCTGATTCAGGAGCCATGGTGCTGTGCTTAACTAGAATCACTTCCACTCTAATCCATGATGACCTGATACTTCATTCTGGCAGTCTGGGCAGTGGGAGGGGCACCTACCAGATGTCTGGGGGTAAGAGGACAGTGAAGTAAAACATGACAGACACCAGCACAAAGTAATCAAATGGTATCCCTCCTCTGACCGCCACCCAAAGACATTCAGATCTTGCTGGAAAGAGCTAGAAGCAGCTCGAGTCAGAGCCCTGAGCTTTCAGACTGAGGGAACACCTGAGGTTCCCTGCAATCTGAGCCAAGAAGTTCCCTGGTGGTGTGCCATTTTGGATACACAGCCAGCATCAGGCAGTGGGCCTCACCCACAATGTCCAGTGTGACCTGGAAGATTTCTTGCCCAAAGAAAATAATGCCACCACAAGTCAGTCCAGAGGGTAAGGTGTTAGGTTTCTCTTCAATTTTCCCGCAATTGACCATGTGGGTTCAAACAATTTTAACCAAATTCATTCTACCATAGCTAAATTATTTCATTCATTCAAAGAATACTATTGTAGCACAAGTAGTGCACATATCAGTGCATGAACCTCCAGCCATCTGAACCCCAAACACTCCTTTTTCTAACACTATACTCCAAACTTAGTGGCTTGGAAAACTAATTATCTGAGAACTGGCTAGGCACAGTGGGTGGTTCTCAGGGTTTCTTAAGCAGGGGAAGTCAGGTGGTTTCTGGGCTGGAGTCATCTTAAAGGCTTACTCACTCACATGTCTGGAGATGATTCTAGGATTCAGGAGGATGCTGTTGCCCAGAAACCTTCACATAACCTTTCTGTGTGGCAAGGGCTTTCTCAGAGCATGGCAGCTGGATTTCATGAGCAAATATTGAAAAAGAGAGAGCCAGGTGGATGTTACACCTTATCTTGTGACCCAGCATCAGATGTCCCCCAGCATCATCAAATTCCCTTCAGGTGAGGCACTTGAGGGCAGCCCACATTCAATGGGAGGGGATTTAGGCTCCACCTCATGTAGGGAGATGTGTTAAATGATTCTAAGACACAGTCTAAAGTCACCACAGTTCTTAAAAAGCCCTGTGCACTGTGCCTCCATAAGGATAACAAAATGGGGCCAGGGGCTGTGCTGCACAGAATGCACATATTCAGAGAGTCTGACTTGCAGATATTACCAGATCCATGTTTTCTACAAGATTCTACAATGTGGGAAGGCTGCCATTAAACATGACCATTGTCCCTCACTCTGGTCTGTTTGGGCACATGTTGTGGTCACTTTCCTAGTCATTGATAAAGCAAAAGAAATGTGTGTCATCGACTATTTGCCACATGTTGCACAATAACAGGAAGTGGGCGAAGTGTTGGTGTCCTTGGCAAGGTCAATCAATGTTGGGGCTGGATGCTAAGTGGCTAAATGGGCTTTGGGAGATGAGATTCTGCATAACCCTTACAGAACCAAAGGTCAAGGCTGGAGGCATCTGTGTGCAGGATAGGTATTGAATCTAAAGGGACATACCATTACCCATTGCCACTTTTCACATCCTCTAACTTTCTGACCCTAAATCTGATTCATGAGGTAGGGGTTTCCCTGGTAAGAGGAGACACTTTCTAGGACAATGACAGCAAATATCTGTGTCCTGTGTTGTCACCACTCCCCTCCTCCCACCCTTCTGAATCCTTGGCAAATAGTACTGAGCAGGTTTGTTTGTTTGTTTTCTGTGCCCTAATGTGTGTGTGTGTGTGTGTGTGTGTGTGTGTGTGTGTGTGTGTGTGTGTGTGTGTGTGAGAGAGAGAGAGAGAGAGAGAGAGAGAGAGGAAGCAGAGGGGATGGGGGAGGGGGTGGGGATAGGGAATAAGGAGGGGAAAGGGGTGGATAGAGGGAGGGGAGAGGGTCAGCCATGGGCAGAAAATTCAATGGGAAAAAGAAAACATGTTTTGAGCAGGTAACTTAACTTTTTGGAATCCCAGTTTAATTACCTGTCCAAAAAAAAAAAAAAAAAGACCCAAATGCCTACATACCTGTGTACTTCCTGTATGAATTCAATGAGTGTCTGGGGATTTGGTTTGGAAGTAGGAGCTATTGATGTTATTTGCTACCAGCACTGCCCCTGACAGGGGGGCAGTGGAAGCCCCATGACACACAGCTTTCCATAAAGGAAGCTGCTGGCTAAGGGATCCCAGTGCAGAGAGAGCTGGTACTTTTCATCCTCTGGGGAGATTCAGATCCAGTGAAAACATCCAAGCCTGAGCTGCCAGCCCCTCTGTCTATCTCTCAACTGAATAAATGCCTTTTTTTTCCTTAATTACCTCCCTGGGGTCTGAGCATGCAAGTTCTCAAGCTCAAAGGCCAGGGGACTGAAAAATGGGAATTTTAATGAAAAAGCAACCCAGTCTTCAAGTGGTATTTTTTCATAATGCTAAGGACTTTATGCATGCCCTTAACCTGCCTTACTCTCCTCACAGTATCTTTTTAGAGGTTTTGTTGAAAAACACTTTCTACAGAAGCAGAACTGAGACAGCAACAAGGAATTGATGAATCCATTGTTTTTGTTGTTTTGTTATTTTGTTTTCCTAGTTGGGTAGGATTTGCAGGAAGAGGACAGAGATGGGCAGAAGCAAATCTGCCAAGCTCCAGGCTTTTAACTAACATGAGTGAGAAAATGCCAGGCCCAGCTTGGCAGCCAGAGGAGGCAGGACCAGGCAGGATTCTTGCTTCCAGGGAGGCACTCAGCTGTGACTCCCTTACTCTCAAAACCTGCCTGGTCTGGACCCCAGTGAACAATTATGAAGATTTTCTCCTTGACCAAACTCTGCTCAGGTCCTCCTGAACTTTTCAACTAGGCCTTGACTTTTGGACTTCCATGTTCATCTCTGCACTGTCAAATTGTTTTTAGCTAGGATTCTCCATCCCCCTGTATCTGATTACCTTTGATGTCTAACCAGGTTCCTCATTCTCCACCATCCCCTAAGTGAGGTCCGATCACATTGGCCTATCTTCAGCAAGAGTCCTGTTAGGTCAGTTTAGCCAGAACCACCCCTGCCCTTGATGTTTTCTTATAGAAATTTTCCATCCACTGACCCCCACCCTAATCCTAGGTTATAAATCCCCACCTGCCCAGGTTGTTTTCAGGGTTGAACCCAGTCTCTCTCCCCCACTGTAAGACCCCACTGCAATGGTCCCTGCACATACCACAATGGCATCCCTTGAATAAAGTCTCCCTTATTGTGTTTTAATAAATGTCATGAATAATTTCTTTCTTTAACAGTTGGAATACTATTTTTTTTCCTTTAATGGAAGTGGAAGCACTCTTAGAAATGCTCTAAACCATCAAATCCAATAGCCTCTGTTAACAAACACAAGAACACGGGGTTTAGAGTAGGGAAAGGTGAACCCAAGAGTTCTTGGCTGCTTAGATGAGGCCTTTCATTTGGAGGTTGGAGATGGTTATCTCCAGACTCCAAATGTAGGAAGGATACTTGAAGACAAGAAAAACAAGTAACATTTAAAAAATATTCACTTTTGCCCTTGTGTAGATGCTACAAAGTAAGAAGGCCAGGAATATTCCAGCGGTTTGTGCCAGAACTTGCATTTGTATCCCCTGTATTGTAATGATAGTCATAACAGCTGCTATTGCTGATATCTTACACTGGTTGTATACCAGGGTCCTATGTATGCCATCTCATTCAGTCTTTACATCAGCACTGTAACATGCATCTTTTACAAATGGGAAGAATGGAAACTCAAAATTTTAAATCCAGGAGCTTCTTCCACTTACATCTGATGTTCCTGAAGGCACAATGCCCCGGGATGGCAATGACACTTACCTACATCACTTTTTTTCATTTCTGCATGCTTTTCTTGTTTCTTTGTGCTCAGTTGTACATGGATATCTCTGTTCCACAAATATTTTTTTGAGTTGTTTTCAGTCTTCTGGGATCAAGGAAAATAAAGTTTTTAAAAAATGTATCACTAACAGTCTAATGTTTAGCTAGTTTAAGTTCTTTTTAGATTTGGCTTGAAATACCAGGGAGAATAATCATAACCTATTTAGAATATCAAGAAATGAGATAAAGTTACTGAACAGAGTAAGAAAAGAAATATTCCATTTTATAATAAAATTTGGCCTTTGTCTTCAGTTCCTGAGAGGTAACTTCTAAGTCCTTGGAATTACATGAATGAGAGGAGTTTGTGTTATTCATGGTGGTCCCCTCAGACCCTGGGCACCTGTGTTTATGCTAATGGGGTGGTTCTTGGTGGACCCTTAGATAGTTTCAGAATGGGGTTGGCCACACCAGGAAGACCAGCCATGTGACTGAAGGATTGGGGCTTTGAGTCACTGACATCAGCCCCACCTGGGAGAGGAGAGGGGCTGGAGACCGAGTTCAGTCCTGTAGGCAATGACTCAATCAGTCATGCCTATGTAAAAAAACCCTAATAAATATTCTGGACACGAGGACCCAGGTGAGCTTCTCTGATGAAATGCATTAGTGTCAGGAGGATGACACATTCTGAAGACACAGAAACTTTGTGTTTGTGATCCTCCCAGACCTTGCACTGTGCATCTCTCCTTTTTGCTGGTACAGGTTAGTATCTATTGTAATGAAACCATAATTGTAAGTAGAGTACTTTCCTGAGTTTTGTGAGTTGTTCTAGCATATTATCAAACCTGAGGAGGTGGTATAAACCACACATTTGTAGCCAGTTATTCAGAAGTGTGAGCTTGAGGCTAGTGTCTGTGGTGAGAGGAGTCTTGTGGAGGAGTGAGCCTTTAACCTGTGAAGTCTGGTCTCACTGTGGGTAGTTAGTGTCAGAAATGCATAGCACCATCATTTACTCCCAAAGTAGAGGTGGGAAGGAGCCTCTCAGAACAAAGGGCAAATCCTGAAATTTCACATTCCTTGTCTCCTGGAGATACTATTTCCACAACAAGGCTGTGAAGAACCGCCTTGCAAGCTGATAGGTGAATTAATGTGGATAATAAATGCTATATGCCTAATAGATTGCCTAGCACATAGTAGCCACTTAATAAAATATTGGAGTAAGAAAACATTGCTCAACTCCCATGACATAGTGAACATAAATTCTCCTAAAAAAAAAATTGCTTGTCGAAGACCTCTGTCTAAGCTTTTTCCACTCTGGAGCCCAGAAAGATCTGTCCATCAGAAAGAGAGAGAGAGAGATCCAGTGTCTGTTAGGGAGAATGGGATATGGGAATTAGGAGGTCCTTCATTACACAATGGGATGCCGTAAGAGTGTTAAAGACGTAGTGAGCAACTCCCTTCAACCCTTGACTGAAAAGAGAGCACAAAATTAGGGTAGTGGCTTGAGAGAGGAGGGAAATCATCTTAGTTCAGATACTTCCAACACAAGAAAGACTGACTGGATCCCACTGTATTGTATTCAAGTGATTTCCACAAATGACAGACTTAAAAAATTCCCAAAATTGTTTTCCTGTGAGAAGACACATTCCAAATTTACTTTGCAACGAGGAGATGCAATTCTAGCCTCATACAGATCTGAAGCATCCATGCCTAGAATTTTTTGCTCAAGTCCCAAGGAAGAAATGGAATGCCAGTAAATGGCAATTATTGATCACTTGTCACATGCCAGATGTCTTATATGTTTTATGCCATTATGTAATGACAATAGCTCTTCCAGGCAAGAATTACTAGTCTGATTTTATAGGTGGTAATCCTGAAGTTTGGACAGTCCCTTTATATGCTCCCAATGACAAAGGCAGTTAGTGGAAGGGTCTGTTAAATTTCTTTCCAACTTTCTACTACTTCACCATATTTCTCTAGAGTTGGTGGGAGGAGATTTGGGTACCTGAGCCATAAATTCAGATTCTTCAGTCCATGAGGATGGAAGAAGAAAGAGGTTTATAGAATTGTGCAAAACATAAAAAAGAAGACATGGGTTTGTTCCAAATCTTAGTTCTCCTATTGGTAATTATGAACCTGCCAAAATTACTATATCTAAGAAATAGCAAACACCTCTAAGAGATTTAAGCTATTTTTCTAAGCAACTTGATAACTGAATTATCCATAATTATTAAGGAAGATGTTTTTGTTTGAGCTAGACTCCTGAATAGTTGCATGAGTCATGAGCATCCACATAAGGCTTTATGTAAACCATTCCTCTGCCCCACCCACAGATGGGATTTTTAGCTGACAGGACCACTTAAATGTAGACTTGGGTAATCCCAACTCAATATAATTATATGCAGCTAAAATGTTCTGGTGTTTGTATTTAAGACCTACAGAAAATTAAGTACAAGAGAATATTTAGTACTTTTCATACCTGATGCTAAATTTCCAGTAAATTTTTTACTTTCTCATCCATGTTTTGGGGGACTTGGCTAGTACATTCCATTTTAATCATCCCCAAGATGTTGTCCGACCATGGAGGTTTTGTTCTGAGGTGGTTTGAAGAAGGACGAGACTACACACAGAGGCTTGAGGAGGTCCCAAAGGCCATGTGCAATGGTGGGAGTAGGACTATGAATCTGAGAGGTGTCAAGCCTTGGGGAAGGACATGGACAGGTTAGGTGGGACCAGGAAGAAGCAGCTCGGATGGCGGCTGCAAGCGCATGGGTGTAGGTTCTAGAGTCGAGCACACCCAGCTTCATAACCTGCATCTCTCTCACACCTGCTCAGTGACTATAGTTACATTGCTTAAGCTATAGTATTTCATACATTTAGATACACTCTATCCCCCTCTATTTAACATTGGTAAATTTGGGATGTATCTCACTACTATAATAACCAGTATTTCTGTTTCTTACTCATTCATAAAATAAAAGCATGCCTTAAAATTGTTGGTCTCAATTTCAATGAATAGGGGATCTTAACCCCAGTTTCCTTATATTTAAAATGGGAGAGATGATACTTAGCTCACAGAATCCATAAGAGAAAAAGAAAAGATAACATATATGCCAAAAACAAAAAGACATAGCTATTATCATTAAGTATTCAGTATCATAATCATTGAAGTGGAAGCAATTGACATGGCAGACTAGCTTAAAGGCCTTAATATTGACAGGAAGCGTTCTAACAATTTTACTGTTACCCTGAATTATTTCTTTGTCACCCCTGAACATAGTCAATTGTCCATCAGGTTTCAGATTTAGTCTCCATCCAACAATCCATCCATCCATCCATCCTTCTGGTTACTGTATTAATATTTGTTGGCTTCTCCTTTCACTTTCTTTTTAATATTTAATCTCAAAACATACCTCTTCACCCAAAGTCAGTCCTCAGAAATCCATTTCAATTTCTTAATGAGAACAAGCAGCCCATTCCTTGTCTAAACTCTCTTGACCCTTATAGTCAGTTATTTTATCACACTTCTTTTGTCACCTTCCAGATTGAATGAGGCCCTTTCTGTCACTCTCTCAGAGAAGCCTTCTCTCACAGCCTATTTCTCATTTTAAGAAATAAGCCCTTGGAGTAAAGGTGAGGAGAAGTAATATCAGTGGCAGCTCTTCGGTGGAGAGAAGCACTGTTTGTGTGGCACCTGGTCCACCCAGAGTTCTTTCCCTGAGATGAAAAAGGCATTCAGCAGGAGTGTTCATAGGTTAATAGCCTGGCAGAGGAAACAGCTGAGTAACTCATTCAGGAGTGTTATTACCTGGGGAAATGAAAAGAAATTAAAGAGATCCCCTTTCACCCTGACTCCTAGATTTTGAAACTGCCCAAGACAGAGAGCCTCCATGGTGGGAAAATACCTGTAGGATGCATTTGACATTTTCATGGGAGGACTTCCTCACCCCCTTCAAAAATCACCAATTAAGCATTGCCTCCAGGGCCCTTTCTTACATTTTAACTTTGAAAGTATTAAATATGCTCTGTTCCTCACTTGTAAGGACATTACCAGAAGTAAAAGAGGAAGGAGAAAAGCTCTTACATTAGCTACTTCCTCCATCACTGTAGCACCAACAGCCTGTTTTCAGCCACATTGAGTATTAGAGGCTTGCTTGGGTTAGGCAGCTCATGGGAGAACCTAATCCATGGTTTCCTAGCTTGTGGCTCCTTGTCACACAGCTCTGTGGAATGATTGTACCCTCTATACTCAAGTGAAGAGATGTTGAGATGAGTATAATTCCACAGGCATTTTCATTGCATAAATTTCCAGAGTTTTTAACATGCCATTGTGCATTTTAAACCTCTAGGAAGAAAATATAAAACATTCATTTTGTAAACTTATTTGAACATTGGCCACTTCTGGCAGCCCCATTAGCACTCTCTAAAAGCAACATGGAAAATGCTACACAAACCAACACTGCAATTTTATAGATGAAGAAGCTGAGGCCTGACTTTTAGCTCACTAAGGTTGTGCAGGTAAAACCATAATGAAAATTCAACTGTTACCACACTCTACTCATTGGGTAATCTGCTTTTCTGTTAAACATATTATCAATACACTTTTTTTTAAGACACAAAAAATCGAGAGGAATAGGCATAACTCCCTAAAGCTATAGTCAAGAAAATAAAGATATGAGGAAAATAAAAGAAAATGAAGGAATCATGCCCTGATTCTGTCTATTCTGAAAACTGTGAAGTCTTCTTTCTGTTCTTTGTCTTTTCTGCTGCCCAAAATCAAAGTACAGATCTCTTCCAATGAAACTTAGACATAAAGTCTTAGTTGGTTTCTTTGCTTTAATTTTTCCTCTTTCTAGTTCTTCCTGCACACAATAACAATAATAGGTAACATTTATTGAGCACTTACTGTTTCTAGAACTATTCCAAGAGCTTTACATGCATGATCTCAATTAACCTTTACAACCACCCTTTGAAGCAGGTATTTTTATTAGTTTCATTTTACATATCAGTATAGGGAAGACAAAGAGTTTAAGTAATTTGCCCAAGTTCACAAAGATAGTAAGAGGTAGAGCGGGGATCAAATATAAACAGTCTAGTGCTTTTGATCATGAAGTATCTAATATCAATCTTCCTCTAGTTGGTTTCCTAAGGGCTCTTCTCTGCTGAAGAACTATCCATGGTTCCCTACCACCTAAACGATGTCTTGCTGTAGTCCTCAAGGTTCTCCACAACTTGAGCCAACCACTGTTTCTCCACTTGGCTCCATTTATGAGTCAAAAGCCTCTCTATCACCAGGCTCCTGTCCTATTGTGGTGCAGCATGGCCACATTCCCCACCCCACACCATCACTGTTGCTGGCTTTCTCACAACCTAGTTTGCTTCCTCCCTGTCTTGCCAGGCAGTTTGAGTTCATCCTCCTCCTTGAAGTTGTCTCTGACAGCCCCAACCCACGTCAACACCATCCTTCTCCAAAATCCCTTGTGTCTGGAAAAAATGATAATTCCTTCCAATTTGCCCTCATAATATAACATTCATTTATCCCAACAATCTGGCCACCTATTTTTCATATCCATCTTGGCCAAACTAGACTCTACCCACCATGTGTCTAGTAAAGAATAGGCAGTCAGAAAATGTTTCCTGAATAAATCAATGAACTACTGTGGGATGTGTCATCATTTAGTCATATGACATCATACTGTATCATCCAAATGAATTGACATGATGACAGTACCACCAGACAATAGTGATGATGACAGTAATAAGCATCAGCACTTACCTTTTATAATGAGTGTCTCGATGTGCCATGTCTAGAATACACACACAAATAATATCAGTATTACAGATAATGATACTGAGCCTGTGAGATTGTGCTTCATGTGTTAATTAGCAGAGTCAAAGCTTAAACACTAAGTCATTTAAATGCCAGTTTGCTGCGTATTTATCTGTGTTCCTCCACTTCTCATGTGTAAAACATTGTTCAACAATATCCTGTCACATTTTGGGGGCAGGAAGGAGTGAAATGGTAAATAAAAAATTTACCATTCTAAAAAAAAGAAAAAAAATCACCATTCTAAAAACTTCTTTCTGTGATAAAATATACATAAGATAACATTTTCCATTTTAACCATTTTAAGTGTACAATTTTGTGGCATTAAGTATATTCACATTGGGGCACCTGGGTGGCTCAATTGGTTAAGCATCTACCTTCGGCTCACGTCATGATCTCAGGGTCCTGGGATCGAGCCCCACATTGGGCTCCCTGTTCAGGAGGAGTCTCTTTCTCCTTCACTCTCTGCCCCTCCCCATGCTTGTTCTCTCTCTCTGACACACTCTCTTTCTCAAATAAATAAATAAAATCTTAAATAAATAAATAAAATAATACAACCCATGATATAGAAGAATTTATGAGGATATTATTTATTTAAAAAGGATTTAGTGTAAGATTGTATAAGATCTCTTAGAATGTAATAATAAACACACACAAAAGTTAAAATAATTTCCATTAACATTTCTCTCTGCTGAATTTTTATACAGTAACAATAAAGGAGCAGAAAGAAAAATTAAGAAAAGCCCATTTACAATTTCACCAAAAATAATAAAATACCTAGGAATAAACTTAACCAAGGAAGTAAAAGACCTATACCCCCAAAACATCACTCCCCATTCCCCTGATAAACATTAATCTGCTTTCTATCTTTTGAATTTACCTAGTCTTGGTATTCATAAAAATGGAATCACACAATATGTGACTTTTGTGTCTGGTTTCTTTTATGTAGCATAATATTTTTAAGATTCATCCATGTCATAGCCTATATCAGTACTTGTGATGGTTAATTTTATGTGTCAACTTGAAAAGGTCATAGTACCCAGATATTTGTTGCTGAGACGATATTATTTAAATGAGATAAACATTTAAATCAATAGACTTTGCTTAAGCAGATTGCTCTCCATAATATGGATTGGCCTCATCCAATCAGTCAAAGATCTTAAGGAAATAGCTAACCTACCCTGAGGAAGAGGAAATTCAAGCCAGCAGACTGCCTTCAGACTCAAGTAGCAAAATTAACTTTGTGTCATTAGGTAATTCACATTGTTGTGCAATCATCACCACCATCCTTTTCCAGAACTGTTTTATATTCACTCTGCATCTCCAAGTTTACCAACCTACCCTGCGGAGTTTGGATTTTCCAACTTCTGTAATTGTGTGAACAAATTCCTTTAAAAAAAATCTCTATATCTATCATCTATTTATCATCTATCTATTATCTATCTATCTATCTATAATCTATCATCTATCTAGCATCTATCTGTCTAGCATCTATCAATCATTATCTGTCTATCCCTAATTCTCTGTAGAACTCTGACTACTACAGTAGTACATTCCTTTTTATGGATAAATAATCATTCATTGTATGCATATACTTCATTTTGTTTATATGTTCATAACTTGATAAACATTTAGGTTGTTTCCAACGTTGACTACTGTGAATAGTGCTGCTATAGACATCTGTGTATAAGTTTTTCTTTGACATTTGTTTTTAATTTTTTTCAGAATATATATCTAGAAGTGAAATTACTGGGTCATATTGTAATTCTATATATCTAACTTATTGGATACATCTATTCTATACATCTAACTGCCAACGTTTTTCCTATAGAGGCTGCACCATTTCATATTCCCAATAGGAATATGTGTCAATTACAATTTATCCACCAAGAATTCAAAAAAAGAAATCACTAAACTCTACCCTGAAACTAATAATACACTATATGTTAATTTACTTGAATTTAAATAAGGAAAGAAAAAGAACAAAAAAAGAATAAACTAGGAGTTTAAAGAAAGAAAAAGAAAGATATCTAAAGGAAAATTATGAAATAATTAGAAATGAACAAAAATACACACATTATACCAAAACTTATGAAATGTGGTGAAAGCTGTGCTAGAGAAAAATTTACAGCAGCAAATGCCTATTTTTAAAAAAATAAAATCTCAAATCAACAACCTACCCTTATTCTTTAAAGAACTAGAAAAAGAAGGGAAAACTAAACACAAAACTAGCAGAAAGAAGGAAGTTGTAAATGTTAGAATGGAAATAATTGAAAGAGAATAGAAAATTAATAATAGAATCAAGAAAACCAAAATCTGGTTTCTTGAAAAGATCAACAAACATCACAAATCTTTAGTTTGATGGACAAAGAAAAAGAAAAGAGAGAGAGAGAGAGAGAGAAGAGATACAAATATATAAAATCAGAAATGAAAGTGAGGACATTACTACCAATGTTACAGAAATAAAAGAAATTATAAAATACTATAAACAATTGTACAGCAACGAATTAGATAAGCTGGGGGGAAATTGACAAATTCCTAGTAAAAATCAAATTACCATAACTGACTTGGGATGAAATATAAAATTTGAACACACCTGATAACAAGTTTGTCATTGTAATAAAAAACTTCCAACAACAACAAAAATACTGGACTAGATGTCTACATGGGTCAATTCTGCCAAACACTTAAAGGAAAATTAAAATCAATCCTTCACAACATTTCCAAAAACCAAAACAGGAAAAAACACTTCTTGCTTATTCTTTAGTTCAGCATTACCCTGATATCAAAGCCAAACTGGCACTGTAAGAAACAAAGAAAAACAAAAACAAAACAACAAAGACTACAGATTAATATCCTATAATATATAGACACAAAAAATCCCTAACAAAATACTAGCAAATTGAATCCAACAAATATTAAAATGATTTTGTATTATGGATAGTGCTATTTATTCCAGGAATACAAGGGTCATTTATCATAAGAAAATCAACCAATGTAATGTACCATGTTAACAGAGTAAAGGAAAAGAAGATGATCATCTCAATTGACACAGAAAAAGCATTTGACAAGTGCTTTGACAGCAACCTTTAATGATAAAAACATTCAGAAAACAAGGAGAAAAGAACATCCTCAACATGATTAAGGGTACTTATGATGAGTCCAGAGCTAATATCTTACTTAATGGTAAGGACTTAAGACTTTCCTAAGATGAGAAACAAGATACAGATATCTGCTTTCACCACAGATATTCAACAATATACTAGGACTTTTAGCCAGAGTAATTAGAAAAGAAAATAAATAAATAAATAAAAGAACATTGAAATTGGGGAAAAAACAAGTAAAATTTTCTCTATTCAGAGATAACATGATCTTATATATATAAAATCCTAAAGAATTCACAAAATGTTAGAGCTAAAAACAATTTAGTAAAGTTGCAAGGTACAAGACGAAAATACTCAAAATAATTGTGTGTCTACACAGCAACAATGAACAACCTGAAAATGAGATAAAGGAAATAATTGCATTTGGAATGGCATTCAAACAAATGAAATATCTAGGAATAAATTTAACCAAGGAGACTTGTATGCTAAAACTTAGAAAATAGTACACAAAGAAATTAAAGAAAACTTAAATTAACAAAGAGTTTGATCATGGATTGAAAAACATTGTTGTTAAATGGCAATCATGCCAAAAGAATCTACAGATTTTATTAAAATCCTATCAAAATCCCAATGACCCTTTTTAAAAAAAAAAATGGAAAAAATGACCCTCAAATTCATATGAAATTGCAAGGAAACCTAAATACCTAAAACAGTCTTTAAAAAAGAAAACTGGGAGGCGAAGCAAGATGGCGGAGGAGTAGGAGACCTAGATTTCGTCTGGTCTCAGGAATTCAGCTGAATGGGAATCAAACCATTCTGAACACCTACGAACTCAACAGGAGATCGAAGAAGAGAGTAGCAACAACTCTCTGAACAGAGAAGTGACCACTTACTGGAAGGTAGGACATGCGGAGAAGTGAATCCGAGGCGATATTCGGGAGGATAGACAGCGGGGGGAGGGGGCCTCCGCCGCTTCTGGCAAGTGATAGAGCCGCGGAGCACAAAATCGGAACTTTTTTTTTTTTTAATTTTTTATTGTTATGTTAATCACCATATATTACATCATTAGTTTTTGGTGCAGTGTTCCATGATTCATTGTTTGTTCATAACACCCAGTGCTCCATGCAGAACGTGCCCTCCTCAATACCCATCACCAGGCTAACCCATCCCCCCACCCCCCTCCCCTCTAGAACCCTCAGTTTGTTTTTCAGAGTCCATCATCTCTCATGGTTCGTCTCCCCCTCTGACATACTCCCCTTTTCTTCCTCTCCTGTTATCTTCTTTTTCTTTTTTCTTAAAATATGTTGCGTTATTTGTTTCAGAAGTACAGATCTGTGATTCAACAGTCTTGCACAATTCACAGCGCTCACCGTAGCACATACCCTCCCCAATGTCTATCACCCAGCCACCCCATCCCTCCCACCCCCAACCACTCCAGTAACACTCAGTTTCTTTCCTGAGATTAAGAATTCCTCATATCAGTGAGGTCATATGATACATGTCTTTCTCTGATTGACTTAGTTCACTCAGCATAACACCCTCCAGTTCTATCCATGTCGTTGCAAATGGCAAGATCTCATTCCTTTTGATGGCTGCATAATATTCCATTGTGTATATATACCAGCTCTTCTTTATCCATTCATCTGTCGATGGGCATCTTGGCTCTTTCCACAGTTTGGCTATTGTGGACATTGCTGCTATAAACATTGGGGTACACGTACCCCTTCGGGTCCCTACATTTGTATCTTTGTGGTAAATACCCAGTAGTGCAATTGCTGGATCGAACGGTAGCTCTAATTTCAACTGTTTGAGGAACCTCCATACTGTTTTCCAGAGGGGTTGCACCAGCTTGCATTCCCACCAACAGTGTAGGAGGGTTCCCCTTTCTCCACATCCCCGCCAACATCTGTCGTTCCCTGACTTGTTAATTTTAGCCATTCTGACGGGTGTGAGGTGGTATCTCATTGAGGTTTTGATTTGGATTTCCCTGATGCCAAGCGATGTTGAGCACTTTTTCATGTGCCTGTTGGCCATTTGGATGTCTTCTTTGGAGAAATGTCTGTTCATGTCTTCTGCCCATTTCTTGATTGGATTATTTGTTCTTTGGGTGTTGAGTTTGATAAGTTCTTTATAGATTTTGGATATTAGCCCTTTATCTGATATGTCATTTGCAAATATTTTCTCCCATTCTGTCGGTTGTCTTTTGGTTTTGTGGACTGTTTCTTTTGCTGTGCAGAAGCTTTTTATCTTGATGAAATCCCAATAGTTCATTTTTGCCCTGGCTTCCCGTGCCTTTGGCGATGTTTCCAGGAAGAAGTTGCTGCGGCTAAGGTCGAAAAGGTTGCTACCTGTGTTCTCCTTTAGGATTTGGATGGACTCCTGTCTCACGTTTAGGTCTTTCAACCATTTGGAGTCTATTTTTGTGTGTGGTGTAAGGAAATGGTCCAATTTCATTCTTCTGCATGTGGCTGTCCAATTTTCCCAACATCATTTGTTGAAGAGACTGTCTTTTTGCCATTGGACATTCTTTCCTGCTTTGTCAAAAATAAGTTGACCATAGAGTTGAGGGTCCATTTCTGGGCTCTCGATTCTGTTCCATTGATCTATGTGTCTGTTTTTGTGCCAGTACCATACTGTCTTGATGATGACAGCTTTGTAATAGAGCTGGAAGTCCGGAATTGTGATGCCGCCAGCTTTGCTTTTCTTTTTCAGTATTCCTCTGGCTATTCTGGGTCTCTTCTGGTTCCATACAAATTTTAGGATTATTTGTTCCATTTCTTTGAAAAAAGTGGATGGTATTTTGATGGGGATTGCATTGAATGTGTAGATTGCTCTAGGTAACATTGACATCTTCACAATGTTGATTCTCCCAATCCATGAGCATGGAACGTTTTTCCATTTCTTTGTGTCTTCTTCAATTTCTTTCCTGAGTATTTTATAGTTTTCTCAGTACAGATCCTTTGCCTCTTTGGTTAGATTTATTCCTAGGTATCTAATGGTTTTGGGTGCAATTGTAAATGGGATCGACTCCTTGATTTGTCTCTCTTCTGTCTTGTTGTTGGTGTATAGGAATGCCACTGATTTCTGTGCATTGATTTTATATCCTATTACTTGACTGAATTCCTGTATGAGTTCTAGCAGTTTTGGGGTGGAGTCTTTTGGGTTTTCCACATACAGTATCATATCACCTGCAAAGAGTGAGAGTTTGACTTCCTCTTTGCCGATTTGGATGCCTTTGATTTCTTTTTGTTGTCTGATTGCTGTGGCTAGGACTTCTAATACTATGTTGAATAGCAGTGGAGAGAGTGGACATCCCTGCCGCGTTCCTGACCTTAGGGGAAAAGCTCTCAGCCTTTCCCCATTGAGAATGATATTCGCTGTAGGTTTTTCATAGATGGCTTTTATGATATTGAGGTATGTACCCTCTATCCCTATACTCTGAAGAGTTTTGATCAAGAAAGGATGTTGTACTTTGTCAAATGCTTTTTCTGCATCTATTGAGAGGATCATAGGATTCTTGTTCTTTCTTTTGTTAATGTATTGTATCACGTTGATTGATTTGCGGATGTTGAACCAGCCTTGCAGCCCAGGAATAAATCCCACTTGGTCCTGGTGAATAATCCTTTTAATGTACTGTTGGATCCTATTGGCTAGTATTTTGGTGAGAATTTTTGCATCCATGTTCATCAAGGATATTGGTCTGTAATTCTCTTTTTTGATGGGGTCTTTGTCTGGTTTTGGGATCAAGGTAATGCTGGCCTCATAAAATGAGTTTGGAAGTTTCCCTTCCATTTCTATTTTTTGGAACAGTTTCAGGAGAATAGGTATTAATTCTTCTTGAAATGTCTGATAGAATTCCCCTGGGAAGCCATCTGGCCCTGGGCTTTTGTTTCTTGGGAGATTTTTGATGACTGTTTCAATTTCCTTAGTGGTTATAGGTCTGTTCAGGTTTTCTATTTCTTCCTGGTTCAATTTTGGTAGTTGATACATCTCTAGGAATGCACCCATTTCTTCCAGGTTATCTAATTTGCTGGCATAGAGTTGCTCATAATATGTTCTTATAATTGTTTGTATTTCTTTGGTGTTGCTTGTGATCTCTCCTCTTTCATTCATGATTTTGTTGATTTGGGTCATTTCTCTTTTCTTTTTGATCAGTCTGGCCAGGGGTTTATCAATCTTGTTAATTCTTTCAAAGAACCAGCTCCTAGGTTTGTTGATCTGTTCTACTGTTCTTTTTGTTTCTAGTTCATTGATTTCTGCTCTGATCTTTATGATTTCTCTTCTCCTGCTGGGTTTAGGCTTTCTTTGCTGTTCTTTCTCCAGCTCCTTTAGGTGTAGGGTTAGGTTGTGTATTTGAGACCTTTCTTGTTTCTTGAGAAAGGCTTGTATTGCTATATACTTTCCTCTCAGGACTGCCTTTGCTGTATCCCAAAGATTTTGAACAGTTGTGTTTTCATTTTCATTGGTTTCCATGAATTTTTTAAATTCTTCTTTAATTTCTTGGTTGACCCATTCATTCTTTAGTAGGATGCTCTTTAGCCTCCATGTATTTGAGTTCTTTCCGACTTTCCTCTTGTGGTTCAGTTCTAGTTTCAAAGCATTGTGGTCTGAAAATATGCAGGGAATGATCCCAATCTTTTGGTACCGATTGAGACCTGATTTGTGACCTAGGATGTGATCAATTCTGGAGAATGTTCCATGGGCACTAGAGAAGAATGTGTATTCCGTTGCTTTGCGATGGAATGTTCTGAATATGTCTGTGAAGTCCATTTGGTCCAGTGTGTCATTTAAAGTCTTTATTTCCTTGTTGATCTTTTGCTTAGATGATCTGTCCATTTCAGTCAGGGGGGTGTTAAAGTCCCCCACTATTATTGTATTGTTGTCAATGTGTTTCTTTGCTTTTGTTATTAATTGCCTTATATAATTGGCTGCTCCCATGTTCGGGGCATAGATATTTACAATTGTTAGATCTTCTTGTTGGATAGACCCTTTCAGTAGGATAGAGTGTCTTTCCTCATCTCTTATTACAGTCTTTGTTTTAAAATCTAGTTTGTCTGATATAAGGATTGCCACCCCAGCTTTCTTTTGGTGTCCATTAGCATGGTAAATGGTCTTCCACCCCCTCACTTTCAATCTGGGGGTGTCTTTGGGTCTAAAATGAGTCTCTTGCGGACAGCATATTGATGGGTCTTGTTTTTTAATACAATCTGATAGCCTGTGTCTTTTGATTGGGGCATTGAGCCCATTTACATTCAGGGTAACTATTGAAAGGTATGAATTTAGTGCCATTGTATTACCTGTAAGGTGACTGTTAACTGTCTGTTGTCTGTGTTCATTTCTGCTCTTTGCTGCTTTTAGGTTCTCTCTTTGCTTAGAGGACCCCTCTCAATATTTCTTGGAGGGCTGGTTTCGTGTTTGCAAATTCCTTTAGTTTTTGTTTGTTCTGGAAGCTTTTGATCTCTCCTTCTATTTTCAATGATAGCCTAGCTGGATATAGTATTCTTGGCTGCATATTTTTCTCGTTTAGTGCTCTGAAGATATCTTTCCAGTCCTTTCTGGCCTGCCAGGTCTCTGTGGATAGGTCTGTTGCCAATCTAATGTTTCTACCATTGTAGGTTACATATCTCTTCTCCCGAGCTGCTTTCAGGATTTTCTCTTTGTCTCTGAGACTCGTAAGTTTTACTATTAGATGTCGGGGTGTTGACCTATTTTTATTGATTTTGAGAGGGGTTCTCTGTGCCTCCTGGATTTTAATGCCTGTTTCCTTCCTCACATTAGGGAAGTTCTCTGCTATAATTTGCTCCAATATACCTTCTGCCCCTCTCTCTCTCTCTTCTTCTTCTGGGATCCCAATTATTCTAATGTTGTTTCGTCTTATCGTATCACTTATCTCTCGAATTCTGCCCTCGTGATCCTGTAGTTGTTTCTCTCTCTTTTTCTCAGCCTCTTTATTTTCCATCATTTGGTCTTCTATATCGCTGATTCTCTCTTCTGCCTCATTTATCCTAGCATTTAGTGCCCCCATTTTTTATTGCACCTCATCAATAGCCTTTTTGATTTCGATTTGGTTAGATTTTAGTTCTTTTATTTCTCCAGAAAGGGTTTCTCTAATAACTTCCACGCTTTTTTCAAGCCCAGCTAGTATCTTTAAAGTCATGATTCTGAACTCTAGGTCCGACATCGTACTAATGTCCGTATTGAGTAGGTCCCTGGCTGACGGTACTACCTCTTGTTCTTTTTGCTGAGGTGATTTCTTTCGTCTTGTCATTTTGTCCAGAGGAGAATAGATGAATGAGAGAACAAAAGGCTAACAGTTTTACAACGTCCCCAGCAAATATACTGTATACAAATCAGAAAAGACCTGAAACCAGGGGAAAAGAAAGGGAAAGAAAGAAAAAGGAACGAGAAAAAGAAAAAAAAAGATAAAAACAAAAACAAAACAATTCAAAAAAGGCAGAATATGATCAAATATGATCAGGCTAGTGCATAGATCAGTGCCACACACTAGATTTTGGGCGTATTTTGGTCTGTTAGAAAAAGTGCCTCCTAAAATTTTAAAGGAAGAAAGACATATATGTACAAAATAAGGGTTGATACAATGAAGGGATGGAAGATGACTGTAAAGATGAAAATTATAAAAGATTTTATAAAAGGACTTGGTAAGATAAGTTGTTTGAAAAAAGAAAGAAGATTTAAGGGGAAAAAAAAGGAAAAAGGGAGAGAATGTGATCAGGCAGGAGACTAGAACAAAGCCATACACTAGTGGTTTAGGGTATATTTTGATCTGTTAGAAGAAACTGTACCTCAAAATTTTAAAGAGAGAACAACTTATATATATATGCCAAAAACAAGGATAACTACTATGAAGGGATAAAATATGACTCTAAAAATGGAAAAAAAATAAAAAATGTTTTTTTTTTTTTTAAAAAGGGATTTATAAGATGTTGGTTGAAAAAGGGAAAAAGAAAAATAAAAAAAGTCAACAAAAATTAACTTTGATGAAATAATGAATCATGGTAAAAAAAAAAAAAAAAAAGAAGCCATGAATCTATGTGCAGTATTCCCCTAGCGCTGGAGTTCTCCTATTCTCCTTGATCGATCAACTTGGTCTTGGCTTGCTGGCTGTTTGTGCTGATCTTCTGGGGGAGGGGCCTGTTGCTGTGATTTCCAAATGTCTTTGCCGGAGGCGGAATTGCCCCGCCCTTGTCGGTCCGGGCTAAGGAAGCTGCTCCAGTTTGCTCTCAGGAGCTTTTGTTCCCTGCAAGCTCTCGGTACAGCTTTGGAGGACCAGGGCGAAAATGGCGGCCTCCCAGTCTCCGCCCGGAGGAGCCAAGAACTCGGGGCCCCACTCCTCAGTGCGCCCCCAGAGAAAAGCAGTCACTCCCGTGTCCCCGGTCTCTGGCCACACTCCGTGCTCACCCGGCCTGTGATCGAGCGTTGCTATCTCTGGCACCCGACCCCGCTCGGAGTCTCCAAACCCAGCAGATCCCTGCAGTGTGTTCCCGCACCGCTCCTCCCCGGGAAGGAAGGGGAGTCTCCCCGGATCTGCTGCTTGTTGGGTCCCTGCTGGGGGAGCCGTGCCCCGACTGGGCCGCAGATCACAGTTTGTGGCAACCCAGAGCTGAGAGCCCGCGACTCTGCTCCGTCTCTGCAGCCGGCTTCCCTGCTCTGATACCTGGGAGCTCTGCCGCACTCAGGCACCCCGGGTCTCTCTGTGACCCCAAGGGTCCTGAGACCACACTGTCCCGGGAGGATTCCACCCCCCGCTTAGCCACTGCAGTGACGTCCCTCCGCCGAGCCAACTTTTAAAAGGTCCGATTTTGTGCTCCGCGGCTCTAGCACTTGCCAGGAGCGGCTGGCGGAGGCCCCTCCCCCGCCGTCTATCCTCCCGAATATCGCCTCGGATTCACTTCTCCGCACGCCCTACCTTCCAGTAAGTGGTCGCTTCTCTGTTCAGAGAGTTGTTGCTACTCTCCTGTTCGATCTCCTGTTGAGTTCGTAGGTGTTCAGAATGGTTTGATCCCTATTCAGCTGAATTCCTGAGACCAGACATATCTAGGTCTCCTACTCCTCCGCCATCTTGCTCCGCCCCCTCCAAAATCGGAACTTTTAGAAGTCGGCTCCCCTGAGGGACGTCGCTCCAGTGGCTAAGCGGGGGGTGGAACCCTTGCCGGACAGTGTGCTTTCAGGACCCTCGGGGTCACAGGAAGACCGGGGGTGCCTGAGTGCAGCAGAGCACCCAGGTATTGGAGCGGGGAAACCGGCTGCAGAGACGGAGCCGAGGCGTGGGCTCTCAGCTCGGGGTGGCCATAAACTGTGATCTGCGGCACAGTCGGGCCACTGCTCATCCAGCAGGGACCCAACAAGCAGCAGATCCGGGGAGACTCCCCTTCCTTCCCCAGGAGGAGCGGCACGGGAGCGCACCGCAGGGATATGCTGGGTTTGGAGACTCCACACCGGGTTGGGTGCCAGAGATAGAAACGCTCGGTCACAGGCCGGGTGAGCACGGAGTGCAGCCAGAGACCTTGGAAACAGGAGTGATTGACTGCTTTTCTCTGGGGGCGCACTGAGGAGTGGGCCCCAAGTTCTCGGCTCCTCTGGGAGGAGATTGGGAGGCCACCATTTTCACTCTCATCCTCCAAAGATGTACCGAGAGCTTGCAGGGAACAAAAGCTCCCGAGAGCAAACCCGAGCAGATTGCTTAGCCCGGACTCACAAGGACGGGCAATTCCGCATCCGGCAAAGACATTTGGGAACCACGGCAACAGGCCCCTCCCCAAGAAGATCTGCACGAACAGCCAGGCAAGACCAAGTATACCGATCAAGGAGAAGAGGAGAACTCCAGTGCTAGGGGAATACTGCACATAGAATTCATGGCTTTTTTACAATGATTCATTAGCTTTTCAAAGTTAATATTTTTTACCTGTTTTTTTTTTGAATTTTTATTTTTCCCTTTTTCAACCAACATCTTATCAATTCCTTTAAAAAATTATTATTTTTCATTTTTAGAATCATATTCTATCCCTTCATAGTAGTTACCCTTATTTTTGGCATATATATATAAGTTGTTCACTCTTTAAAATTTTGAGATACAGTTTCTTCTAACAGATCAAAATATATAATCAAAATCTCTAGTGTATGGCTCTGTTCTAGTCTCCTGCCTGATCACATACTCTCCCTTTTTTTAAAATCTTCTTTCTTTCTTCAAACAACTTATCAATTCCTTTTATAAAATCTTTTATAATTTTCATCTTTACAGGCATCTTCCATCCCTTCATTGTATCAACCCTTATTTGTACATATATAAGTCTTACTTTCTTTGCAATTTTAGGAGGCACTATCTTCTAACAGACCAAAACACACCCAAAATCTAGTGTCTCGCACTGATCTATGCACTAGCCTGATCATATTTGATCATATTCTGTTTTTTATTTGTTTTGTTCTGTTTTTCTTTGTTTTTATCTTTTTCTTTTTCTTTGTTTTTCCGCTTTCTTTTTTCTTTCTTTCCCTTTCTTTTCCCCTGGTTTCAGGTCTTTTCTGATTTGTTTAGAGTATATTTGCTGAGGATGTTGTTAACCTGTTAGCATTTTGTTCTCTCATTCATCTATTCTCCTCTGGAAAAATGACAAGGCGAAAAAAATCATCTCAGCAAAAAGAAAAAGAGGTAGTACTGACTGCCAGGGACCTACTCAATATGGACATTAGTATGATGTCAGACCTAGAGTTCAGAATCATGATTTTAAAGACACTAGCTGGGCTGGAAAAAAGCATGGAAGTTATTAGAGACACCAATCCTGGAGAAATAAAAGAACTAAAATCTAACCAAATTGAAATCAAAAAGGCTATTAATGAGGTGCAATCAAAAATAGGGGCACTAAATCCTAGGATAAATGAAGCAGAAGAGAGAATCAGCGATATAGAAGACCAAACAATGGAAAATAAAGAAGCTGAGAAAAAAAGAGATAAACAACTACAGGGTCATGAGGGCAGAATTCGAGAGATAAGCGATACCATAAGACGAAAAAACATTAGAATAACTGGGATCGCAGAAGAGAAGAAAGAGAGAGGGGGGCCGAAGGTATATTGGAGCAAATTATAGCAGAGAACTTCCCTAATATGGGGAAGGAAACAGGCATCAAACTCCAGGAGGCAGAGAGAACCCCTCTCAAAATCAATAAAAATAGGTCAACACCCCGACATCTAATAGTAAAATTTACGAGTCTCAGAGAAAAAGAGAAAATTTTGAAAGCAGCTCAGGAGAAGAGATATGTAACCTATAAAGGTAGAAATATTAGATTGGCAACAGACCTATCAACAGAGACCTGGCAGGGCAGAAAGGACTGGCATGATATCTTCAGAGCACTAAATGAGAAAAATATGCAGCCAAGAATACTATATCCAGCTAAGATCTCATTGAAAATTGAAGGAGAGAGAAAAAGCTTCCAGGACAAACAAAAACTAAAGGAATTTGCAAACACAAAACCAACCCTCCAGGAAATATTGAAAGGGGTCCTCTAAGCAAAGAGAGAGCCTAAAAGCAGCATAGACCAGAAAGGAACACAGACAATATACAGTAAGAGTCACCTTCCAAGCAATACAATGGCACTAAATTCATATCTTTCAATAGTTACCCTGAATATAAATGGGCTAAATGCCCCAATCAAAAGACACAGGCTATCAGATTGGATTAAAAAACAAGACCCATCGAAATGCTGTCTGCAAGAGACTCATTTTAGAACAAAGACACCCCCACATTGAATGTGAAGGGGTGGAAAACCATTTACCATGCTAATGGATGACAAAAGAAAGCTGGGGTGGCAATCCTTATATCAGACAAATTAAATTTTAAACCAAAGACTGTAATAAGAGATGAGAAAGGACACTATATCCTACTTAAAGGGTCTATCCACCAAGAAGACCTAACAATTGTAAATATCTATGCCCCGAACATGGGAGCAGCCAATTATATAAGGTAATTAATAACAAATGCAAAGAAACACATTGACAACAATACAATAAGAGTGGGTGACTTTAACCCCCCCCTGACTGAAATGGACAGATCATCTAAGCAAAAGATCAACAAGGAAATAAAGACTTTAAATGACACACTGGACCAAATGGACTTCACAGATATATTCAGAACATTCCATCCCAAAGCAATGGAATACACATTCTTCTCTAGTGCCCATGGAACATTCTCCAGAATTGATCACATCCTAGGTCACAAATCAGGTCTCAATCGGTACCAAAAGATTGGGATCATTCCCTGAATATTTTCAGATCACAGTGCTTTGAAACTAGAACTCAATCACAAGAGGAAAGTCGAAAAGAACTCAAATACATGGAGACTAAAGAGCATCCTACTAAAGAATGAATAGGTCAACCAGGAAATTAAAGAATTAAAAAAATTCATAGAAACGAATGAAAATGAAAACACAACTGTTCAAAATCTTTGGGATGCAGCAAAGGCAGTCCTGAGAGGAAAGTATATAGCAATACAAGCCTTTCTTAAGAAACAAGAAAGGTCTCAAATAAACAACCTAAGCTTACACCTAAGAGAAAAAACAGCAAAAAACACTAAATCCAGCAAGAGAAGAGAAATAATAAAGATCAGAGTAGAGATCAATGAAACAGAAACCAAAAGAACAGTAGAACAGATCAGCGAAACTAGGAGCTGGTTGTTTGAAAGAATTAACAACATTGATAAACCCCTGGCCAGACTTATCAAAAAGAAAAGAGAAATGACCCAAATCAATAAAATCATGAATGAAAGAGGAGAGATCACAACCAACACCAAAGAAATACAAACAATTTTAAGAACATAATATGAGCAACAATATGACAGCAAATGAGATAACCTGGAAGAAATCGGCACATTCCTAGAGATGTATCAACTACCAAAGTTGAATCAGGAAGAAATAGAAAACCTGAACAGACCTATAATCACTAAGGAAATTGAAGCAGTCACCAAAAATCTCCCAAAAAACAAAAACCCAGGGCCAGATGGCTTCCCAGGGGAATTCTACCAAACATTTCAAGAAGAATTAATACTTATTCTCCTGAAACTGTTCAAAAAATAGAAATGGAAGGGAAACTTCCAAACTCATTTTATGAGGCCAACATTACCTTGATCCCAGAACCAGACAAAGACCCCATCAAAAAGGAGAATTACAGACCAATATCCTTGATGAACATGGATGCAAAAATTCTCACCAAAACACTAGCCAATAGTACATTAAAAGGATTATTCACCATGACCAAGTGGGATTTATCCCTGGGCTGCAAGGTTGGTTCAACATCCGCAAATCAATCAAGGTGATACAATACATTAACAAAAGAAAGAATAAGAATCATATGATCCTCTCAATAGATGCAGAAAAAGCATTTGACAAAGTACAGCATCCTTTCTTGGTCAAAATTCTTCAGAATATAGAGATAGAGGGTACATACCTCAATATCATAATAGCCATGTATGGAAAACCTACAGTGAATATCATTCTCAATGGGGAAAAGCTGAGAGCTTTCCCCTACGGTCAGGAACGCGGCAGGGATGACCACTATCACCACTGCTATTCAACATAGTATTAGAAGTCCTAGCCACAGCAATCAGACAACAAAAGGAAATTAAAGGCATCGAAATCAGTAAGGAGGAAGTCAAACTCTCACTGTTTGCAGATGATACGATATTTTATGTGGAAAACCCAAAAGACTCCACGCCAAAACTGCTAGAACTCATACACGAAATCAGTAGTGGCAGCATATAAAATCAATGCACAGAAATCAGTGGCATTCCTATGCACCAACAACAAGACAGAAGAGAGACAAATTAAGGAGTTGATCCCATTTACAATTGCACCCAAAACCATAAGATACCTAGGAATAAATTTAACCAAAGAGGCAAAGGATCTGTACTCAGAAAACTATAAAATACTCAGGAAAGAAATTGAGGAAGACACAACGCAATGGAAAAACGTTCCATGCTCATGGATTGGAAGAACAAACATTGTGAAGACGTCAATGCACCTAGAGCAAGCTACACATTCAGTACAATCCCCATCAAAATACCATCCACTTTTTTCAAAGAAATGGAACAAATAATCCTAAAATTTGTATGGAACCAGAAGAGACCCCAAAACGCCAGAGGAACATTGAAAAAGAAAAGCAAAGCTGGTGGCATCACAATTCCGGACTTCCGGCTCTATTACAAAGCTGTCATCAAGACAGTATGGTACTGGCACAAAAACTGATACATAGATCAATGGAACAGAATCGAGAGCCCAGAAATGGACCCTCAACTCTATGGTCAACTTATCTTTGACAAAGCAGGAAAGAATGTCCAATGGAAAAAAGTCTCTTCAACAAATGGTGTTGGGGAAACTGGACAGCCACATGCAGAAGAATGAAACTGGACCATTTCCTTACGCCACACACAAAAATAGACTCCAAATGGTTGAAAGACCTTAACGTGAGACAGGAGTCCATCCAAATCCTAAAGGAGAACACAGGCAGCAACCTCTTCGACCTCAGCCGCAGCAACTTCTAGAAACATCAACAAAGGCAAGGGAAGCAAGGGCAAAAATGAACTATTGGGATTTCATCAAGATAAAAAGCTTTTGCACAGCAAAAGCAACAGTCCACAAAATCAAAAGACGACCAACAGAATGGGAGAAAATTTTTGCAAATGACATATCAGATAAAGGGCTAGTACCCAAAATCTATAAAGAACCTATCAAACTCAACACCAAAAGAATAAATAATCCAATCAGAAATGGGCAGAAGACATGAACAGACATTTTTCCAAAGAAGACACCCCAATGGCCAACAGACACATGAAAAAGTGCTCAACATCGCTCGGCATCAGGGAAAGCCAAATCAAAATCTCAATGAGATACCACCTCACACCAATCAGAATGGCTAAAATTAACAAGTCAGGAAATGACAGATGTTGGCGGGGTTTCAAAGAAAGGGGAACCCTCCTACACTCTTGGTGGGAATGCAAGCTGGTGCAACCACTCTGGAAAACAGTATGGAGGTTCCTCAAACAGTTGAAAATAGAGCTACCATACAATCCAGCAATTGCACTACTGGCTATTTACCACAAAGATACAAATGTAGGGATCCGAATGGGTATGTGCACCCCAAAGTTTATAGCAGCAATGTCCACAATAGCCAAACTGTGGAAAGAGTCAAGATGTCCATCGACAAATGAATGGATAAAGAAGTGGTATATATACACAATGGAATATTATGCAGCCATCAAAAGGAATGAGATCTTGCCATTTGCAACGACATGGATGGAACTGGGGGGGGGGTATGCTGAGTGAAATAAGTCAATCAGAGAAAGACATGTATCATATGCCCTCACTGATATGAGGAATTCTTTTTTTTTAATTTGTCAGTTATTTATTTTTTTTAATTTTTGTTATGTTAATCACCGTACATTACATCATTAGTTTTTGATGTAGTGTTCCATGATTCATTGTTTGTGCATAACACCCAGTGCTGCACGCAGAGTGTGCCCTCTTTAATACCCATCACCAGGTTAACCCATCCCCCCACCCCCCTCCCCTCTAGAACCCTCAGTTTGTTTTTCAGAGTCCATCGTCTCTCATGGTTCCTCTCCCCCTCCGACTTACTCCCCTTCATTCTTCCCCTCCTGCTATCTTCTTCTTCTTTTTTTCTTAACATATATTGCATTATTTGTTTCAGAAATACAGATCTGTGATTCAACAGTCTTGCACAATTCACAGTGCTCACCATAGCACATACCCTCCCCAGTGTCCATCACCCAGCCACCCCATCCCTCCCACCCCCCACCACTCCAGCAACCCTCAGGAAGGGTTGTGCTGTGGTGAGCGCTGTGAATTATGCAAGACCGTTGAATCACAGATCTGTACCTCTGAAACAAATAATGCAATATATGTTAAGAAAAAAAAAAGAAGACGATAGCAGGAGGGGAAGAATGAAGGGGAGTAAGTCAGAGGGGGAGACGAACCATGAGAGACGATGGACTCTGAAAAACAAACTGAGGGTTCTAGAGGGGAGGGGGGTGGGGGGATGGGTTAACCTGGTGATGGGTATTAAAGAGGGCACACTCTGCGTGTAGCACTGGGTGTTATGCACAAACAATGAATCATGGAACACTACATCCAAAACTAATGATGTAATGTATGGTGATTAACATAACAATAAAAATTTAAAAAATTAATGATGTAATGTATGGTGATTAACATAACAATAAAAAATGAAAATATTTGTTTCTAAGGCAAGTCATGGATTGGGTAAAAATATTTACAAACCATATATTTACAAATGATAAGTTGTTAATATCCAAAATACATAAAGAGCTCATACAACTCAATAATTTAAAAACCAAACAATCTGATTTAAAACTCAATAAAGTCCCTTTTCAAAAGAAAACATAAAAATGACTTACAGGTTTATGAAAAGTGCTCAACATCAGTAATCATGAAGGAAATGAAACTCTAAACCGCAATGGGATGTTGGTAGCTGAATATAATAAAAAACAAAAATAAAACAAACAAAAACAAAAAACAAAACAAAACAAACAAAAAACACACACAATGGGATATCACCTTATGCCTGTTAAGATGGTATATCATGGGGCACCTGGGTGTCTCATTGGTTAAGCATCTGACTCTTGATTTCGGCTTAGGTCATTATTTCAGCATTGTGAGATTGAGCCCAACTCTGTGCTGGATGTGGAACCTGCTTAAGATTCTCTCTCTCTCTCCCTCCCTCTCCTTCTGCCCCTCCCCCAACTCACACGCACGTGCTCACTTTCTCTCTCTCAAAAAAAAAGAAATTAAGAGGCAGCTTGTATAAAAAAATTAAGATGTAAGTGTTGTAGAGAATGTGGAAAATAAAGAATCCTTGTATACTGCTTGTGGGAATATAAATTGGTGCATTCACTATGGAATACAGTATGGAAATTCTTCAAAAAACCAATAATAGAACTACTGTATGATACAACAATTCCTATTCTGGGTATGCACCCAAAGGAAATAAGATCAGTGCTTCAAAGAGATATCTGAACTTCCACGATCAGTATTATTCACAATAAGAAGATAAGGAAACAACCTCAATGTCTGTTGTAAATGAATGGATAACAAATTGTGAGATCTATCATATCTCTCTATCATCTATCTATCTATCTTCTGTCTATCTATCATCTATCATCTACCATCTATCTATCATGTAATCTTCTCACAATTTATTTACTATATATACATATAGAGTAAATAGTATAATTGAATATTATTTAGACTTAAGAAAAAACGAAGGTCCTGACATTTGCAACAACATGGATAAAAACTGGAGGACATTTTGCTAAGTGAAATAAATCAGATACAGAAAGAAAAAGAAAACTGAAATCTCACATATACATGAATTATAAAAAATGTCAAATACATAGGAACATAGAGTAGACAGTGGATACAAGGGGCTGGGAGGCGGGGGAAATCAGGAGACATTGGTTAAAGGGTACTAAATTGAAATTATGTAGGAAGAATAAATCTAGAGATGTAAAGTACTGCATGATGACTAGAGTTAACACTACTGTATTGAATACAGGCAGTTTGCTAAAAGATTTCAGGTGCTCTCAACCACACACACACACACAAAGTCATTATGTGATATGATATATTAATTAGCTTGACTGCAGTAATTATTTCACTATGTACATCAAATTATCATGTTGTATACCTTAAACACATACAGCTTTTATTAAAACTATGTGAATTTTAATTAAAGCCTTTCATTGTCAAAATTCTTTTTCTGTACTTAGTATTTTAATTCCATGTGTGAATAGAATACCATATTTTTCCATATTACATATTTTTATTTGGGATATCACCATATCAGGAAACAATGACCAGCCAGAGGGCTCGGACTGTAAGGGTACTTAGATAAATGGCTTTCATTATCCTGCCCAGCATGTGCTGTCATATGAAATCCACGGAGAAACAGGTGGATTTGCCATGGCATAATTTTGACAAGCCAAAGACTATCTTCCCTCAAACAGTTGGTTTTACTAGGGTACATTTGGAAAAAAAAGAGTTTAGGTATAAATTGTATCATCTTTAAATGTAATTTACTTGCATCATAAATATAAGGATCTACTACTACTGGGGCACATTTTAAATCCAAGCATTTAAAAAAATATTTTAGGGTTCTACATTTCTAATTTTTGAAATTTGCAATAAGAAAATAAATTAATGAGAACAAATGTAGCCTATAATAAGGTATTGATTGATTCATTTATGATTATCTATTTGATAAAATAGAATGCATTCATTACAATCCATGTTTTTGAAAACATATTTAATGGATAGGAAAATTATTAATGATATAAATACTAAATAATAATGCAAGATTTAAATTTTGTTACACACCTGTGAGAGAGGGAGAAATTGAAAGAGAAGAAGGGAAGGAAAGGGATGCATTACTGTACTTGTAGTATTTCAAGATTGGCTGCAAAGAGACACAGCAGGTAGGCAGGTGTGAGATATCTTTGAATAGGCCAAATGGAATAGATGTACGTCAGAAAAATCTATAAGAAAGAGAAAAAAAAAAGCTTACCTGACAGTTCCTTACCATGCTCAGCTTCCAACTGGTCAGAGTTTTGCCATCGGCAACTATGTTGTTAACCGGACCTAAACCTGCTGAGGTGAGAAGTGGTGACATGAG
Organism: Eumetopias jubatus; assembly: GCF_037043125.1. Classification (NCBI taxonomy): domain Eukaryota; kingdom Metazoa; phylum Chordata; class Mammalia; order Carnivora; family Otariidae; genus Eumetopias; species Eumetopias jubatus. The sequence continues at coordinate 111,703,329 of NW_028274809.1, read as the reverse complement.
TGGAGTTCTCTGGCCTTAGAGGTGGAGTAATATGGCTCACAACTACTCCAACATCACAGTGGAACTGAATGGGAGTCATCAGCCTAGACTTCAGGGGGACATGTGAGACGGAGAAGCTGAGATGTCTGTGACACATCACAGACATATCAGTTCACCTCAGACCTTAAAGTACTTTCTGCCTATTTTCTTAGCACCCCTGGCAACCAGCTATGTTATCACGTGCTGAAATGTCACAGAGAATGCTATTGGTTGGAGAGGGGTGCCAGCAAGTTGGTACATTGCCTCTCAGAGCCCCAGAAAGAAAGCTGGTCACAGATTCCTATTTGATTCTCCAAACCAAGAAGGAATTCCATATTCCCTAAGCTTTTGACTTGTCCTAAAGCAGAACGTTTTTTAGAACCAAACTGGCATTTTTCTTCTCTTACTTTCCAGTCAAGAGGAAATTTTATCTCCTTCCTTTTTATTTTATTTTAATTATTTATTTTATTATTTTATTTTATTTTATTTTATTTTATTTTACTTTATTTTACTTGTTTATTTATTTTGTTATGTTAGTCACCACAGTACTTCATTAGTTTTTGATGTAGTATTGCATGATGCTTTGTTGGCATATAACACCCCGTGCTCATTGCAATACGTGCCCTCCTTAATATCCATCACCAGGCTAACCCGAACCCCCAACCCCCTCCCCTCTGAAACCCTCAGTTTGTTTCTCAGAATCCAAAGTCTCTCATGGTTTGTCTCCCGCTCTGACATCCCCCCCCTTCATTTTTCCCTTCCTTCTCCTAATGTCCTCCATGCTATTCCTTATGTTCCATAAATAAGTGAAACCATATGATAATTGACTTTCTCTGCTTGACTTATTTCACTTAACATAATCTCCTCCAGTCCCATCCATGTTGTTGTAAAAGTTGGGTATTCATCCTTTCTGATGGCTAATATTCCATTGTATATATGGACCACATCTTCTTTATCCATTCATCTGTTGAAGGGCATCTCAGCTCTTTCCATAGTTTGGCTACCGTGGCAATTGCTGCTATGAACATTGGGGTGCATATGGCCCTTCTTTTCACCACATTTGTGTCTTTGGGGTAAATACCCAGGAGTGCAATTGCTGGGTCATAGAGTAGCTCTATTTTTAATTTTTTGAGGCACTTCCACACTGTTTTCCAAAGTGGCTGTACCAACTTGCATTCCCACCAATAGAGTAAGAGGGTTACCCTTTTTCCACAACCTCTCCAACATTTGTTGTTTCTTGCCTTATTAATTTTTGCCATTCTAACTGGTGTAAGATGGTATCTCAATGTTCCTATTCCTGGTTCTTGCTGTAAAAATTTTATCTTGAATATGGTTTAGCTTGTTGCAGACTCCTTTACCAAAATACTTGTTTTTTTTGACACTGCCTTTAGGCTTGAAGTTCTCCATGCTCTGTTTCAAGTAAAATTACTTTCTTTGGGAAAAGCTACTGAGTTTTTTGCTCTTATTGCCTCCCTGTCCCCACCCCCACCCCTGCATAAATCTTCTGTGCCACTGTTTCTGATCTTAACGTGTGGACAATGGCACGCTTCTGTAAAAGTGACACCCCTTCTTTACCAACAGGGAACTGGAAGAGGAGCAGTAACCTCTTGTCTTCCCAGCTTGCCATTTCTGGCAGAGAAACTCGGCCTTATGAGGGAACTGGGACAAGATATAGTGATGCCCTAGATTCTCAGGTATCCTTTTTGGAGATAGAGTTGCACCCTCCCATTGGGACCTAGGTAGATTAAAAGATTTTCAGATATTCTGGCAGCTCTTGTTTGGAATAGAGCTTCTGTAACATGGAACTAGAGTGTATAAGAAATTCTAGTGGTTTGCATCTCCCAGGAAGATGCTATCATCCTAGACTTGGAGCTGGGGACAGGAACCCTTGTGTTCTTGGCTGCACCCTCCTGAGACAGAGCTTCAGTCACATTGAACTGATGGGGTCAGAGTGGGTCATGACTCAAGTGCCGCAGACTTATTTTTCTTAATGAGTCCTGGTATTTTTTCTTCAATAAACGTTTCTCAATTTCCTGTATGTCCTTAGGACAATTTCCATAGACTTTAAATATCTTTTAAAAAATATGGGCACCTGGTTGGCTCAGTCGGTTGAGTGTCTGACTCTTGGTTTTGGCTCAGGTCCATGATCTCAAGGTAGTGGGATTGAGTGCTATGTCGAGCCCCACAATGGGCTCTGTCCCTCCCCCCACTCTCTTAAATAAATGAATGAATAAATAAATAAATAAATAAAATATTTAAAAAAATATTTTTCACCATTTATGATTATTTTACTGAGGATAGCATCCACAGAGATCCTCATCATGTCATGCAGGAAGCTCACCTACACCCCTACAATTCACTTTTGATTCATTACTTATATTTTAAAAATAATTCCTAACTTTGTTACAAGTAGAATTTCTTTTTGAAACAAAATCCCAATAAATGAACATCAGAAAAATAAAAATCTGGCATTTTCTGCGGAGGAGGTCTACAAGATAAGCATTGACTCTGTACCCAAGTCATCAAAAAGATGTTTATACTCTTAACCTGAGCTGGAGGAAAGACATAGACTCCTCTGATGAGAACATTTCTATCAATTACAACAACATGAAAAGTAAAGGGTCTGGTCAGTGTACAATTATGGCTACCACAAGGATGGTTAAGAGGTTTCAGGTCCTGAAATTCTGATACCATATGAATCTAGATCTTACTTAAACAATAATCTATAGCAATTTACTCATTTCATAGGTGAAAATGCTGTGGAACACACAAGTGAGGTTGCCAGAGGTGAGACGAGGGCCCCAGATTCCCAGTTCTTGGTATTTACGATGGGAAAATCATTGTATCTACTGTTAATCTCACCCCTAAAAGACAAAATTCTCCAAGGAAGCACATTAATTATTGCAAAGACTTATGTTTGCATCTACACTCTGGCACCTACTAGCTGAGTAAACTTGATGAGTCACTCATCTGAGTTGGGAAAATACCCAATTTTTAGTTCCTAAGGCTCAAAAATAGAATATTAGGATAAGAAATAACTTTATAAACTCCAAAGTACTTGTCTATTCCAGGATTTCTAGCCATAGACAACAGAACTCAAGCTGGCTAACTTAGAAAAGTAGCTGATCATAGTAAGATTGCATAGTGTAAAGGGTGAGTAGGAATTCTTGGGAAGTTGGCTTAGCATACAAGCAGGCACAGGTAGAGACAGGCCCAGCCAAGAACTGGTGATATCACATTCTGGAGACCAATCAGTTGACAATGACAACCTCCCACCCCCACATACCCAACAACTCACTTCCACATTCTGCTCTCTTCATGATCCTGTTGATCATTATCTCTGCCTGCCCTAAACTCTGATCTGTCCCTCAAGATTTCAACCATCAGTCCTGGTTCTTCCAGAGCAAGAAGATTGGGGCACCTAGCCACTCCATCCTCCATGGTAGAAGAGGGATATCTAGATGCTGAGTAGCCCCAAATGACAAATGCCCCCTGCAACAATTACTGCTACTATGATCCATCTGATCCTTCCTCACCCCTGAAAAGCTGTCCAGAAAGAGCCACCCTGACCTGAAATACTGAGACCATCAAGACCAAGTATCTTGTCCAGACACAGCCAGAGGCTCAGGGAGCACATACAGGAGCACGGTGAACTTGATGTTCCTACCCCTACACAACAGACCTCAGTCCCACCTGCCAACTCTGCCTTCTCCTCCATTCTGAAATCCATGTAAATCCATGTAACCTCTGAGACAGATGGTAAACTACATGCTGTGCATTGTGCAGACAGATATTCCACAGTGTGTAACTAACCCCACATATGAAGGCATGTGTTATCACAGTCATTTATGTGCCATAATTTCACCCAGGTTTTTAGTATCCTCATTAGTGTAGGACAGTGAATAGGTAACAAATTTACCAAGACAAATCACATACCAAGGAAACCAAGAGGGAGTCCTGGGTCCGAGGGGGACTGGACTGTTATCTTTGGACACAGGTGTCGATCATTCTGCTAAGGTTTTACTTAGTGTTTCCTAGGAACACAGCATTGGGATTCACAAGCTGAGGGAAAAGAGAGACAGAAAATATGACCTTTCTAATTTAGGGGCTCAGTCTTTGGAAAAATACAACCTAGAGGTGATGGGTAAAAAACAAACAAACAAACAAACAAACAAATAAATAAATAAATAAATAAATATAAATAAATAAATAAAATAATTTCAGTGGTTAATGAGGACCCTCAGTTCAATAGGGAAAAATTTAAAAAAAAAGTTTCTCTTGGATTTATTTTCTCTTGTAGTCTTTTTAGAATTTTTACTTATTAAATTTAAGATTTAACTGACTCAAAACTTCAATGTTAAGTTTGTTTGTTTGTTGTTTGTTTGTTTTCAAATTTAAAATCTCGGGTCTATAAAATACAAGGTTTTAGGTTACATTTGGTCTTAGGTAGCATCTTTTGTTTCTGAAGCTGGACAACTTCTAGCTCTCATCTACCAGCCTGACGAATGAATCCTTTTTTGGAGACTTAAATATTATCAATATTTTTTTAATGTCTTCCCTATTCCAAAACAGCCAGATTTGATACAAGTTCAATGTCATTTCTTTCAATATTTAATTCACCTTTTTGGGCTTGAAGTTCTGACCAAAACACACCTGACTTTGTTCAAACACTAAAAATATATTTTACTCCCAAGAAATTTTGGATTTCAGTAAAACACTTACTCTGTTGAAAAAGGATGTAGACACAGCAGTGAGCAAGCCCAGCATTACCCCATGTCATGTTGGCAAAAAGTGCAAAGTACAGCCATTTCCTTTCTGTTTCTCCACAGTTTGTTGACCCAAAGCTTTTTTTTTTTTTTTTTTTTTCTTTTCAAAGAGACTAAGTTCCACACTGATGTGATGGAAGGCCTGCCACAGGGTTCCTCTGGGGCCCTTCACAATGACTGTGTCAATTCAGACTGATGTTTGATATGCTCTGGGATGGCTTCTAAGATGATTTTTATTTTCACAGTATATACAGCAAAGAGCTTAATGTTATTTTGATTTTTAAGGTTTTCTCCATTCCACCATTACCATGGTTACATGTTTTTCTCTTCTTTTCTTGGATCTAACCCCTCTGGAAAAGGAACTATGGATAGAGGAAACCACTTCTTGCTACCTAATGTGCTGCTGGTATTGGTGGCAAGTCATTTTGGTCTTCTTTGAGTAATCTGGTTTGGTGTCATATTGACCATTCCCTATATAAATGTGGTGTGGGATTACTCTGGGGATACTCCTGTATATTATCTCAGCCCCCTCTGCCATTGAAGCACAACTTCAGTCTTAGAAAAGCCTGGGGAAGTACCAGGTTCCAACTTAGATCATGAGTACTTAGTATTTCTCTGTTCTCTACTATGGGTCTTGATCACCAAATGCAGAGAAAACACCCACTCAGCACCCTTACACAGATGCATACATTGTGACAGATAGTTTACTTTTAAGTATAACTTCTGTAGAATCTCAGAGAAAAGGGAGCTGTTTGGGCTCTAAGGCTCAGTCAAAATTTCTTAGAGGGGTTGAAAAGATTACAGAGGTAGAAGCTGATTTCATAATGCTGGAAAAAACACAAGAGTAAGAAACTTAATCAAGTATCTAGACATATTAGATACATTAGAGCTTATAGATTGTTAGCAAGTGTTGAATCTGCAGCCTAAAATAGTTTTGTTACCATGCTTACAGTATGTCTGTCTTTATTCCTCTGACTCATAAGTTTGATGAATTTATAGATAATGAATATATTTAAAAAAATACTTTGTTCATGAGGAAACACATCCAGAATGGTGCAGTTAGGATCAGTGAATATCTGTTCCTCCATAAAAGCCATGAGAACACTGGCAAAAAATTTCAAAAACAACTTCTTCAGAACTCTGGAAATTAACCAGGACTTTCCAAATCTGGGGAAAATGGCTGAATATGAGTAATGACAGAGAGCTTTGTGGGATTTAAATTTACCTTATTTCCATTCCACTCTCCCCAGTTTTGTGGTAACCTTGGAAACAGACTCACAGTCACAGTAGCCTTGGAAAACATCAGCCTAGTAGCCACTAGACAGGATAGATGTGGAGTTCTACCAAAAACCCCATTTACCTAGAATTATCATTATTTAAAAAATTTGGCAGTTCCTCCACTCACAGGTTTTGTTTTGAATTTGACATACCTAGAGTATTTCACTGCAAACAGCCTTTTCCCAAGGTCATCTATCAAAACAATCAGTGAAAATTTTTAACATTGCAGCTACTTGATATGGTAATAACAGTTGGGGCTAACACAAAGCCACCAAAAAAATGAAAAAGAATAGCTGGGAAATGAGATGTCCGTAAGGGCTCTGAAAAACTGACATATTTGTGGGGATCTAGAAGTTATGCGTTTGCAGGTCTGCATGCCCAGGAAAATTCTGCAACGGCCCCAGTCTCTCCCTTGAGCTGACCTTAAGGTTCTGCATAAGCAGGAAGTGAAAGGTAAGGTAGAGTTGTCAACTGCCTGGCTGGATGTTAACCTGCACACAAAGCCCCTTGGTAAAGGCTCAGATACTTATCAGATCAAGGTATTTAGGAGTTAGCTGTACAATCTTTAGCTGTTGACCACTAAGATAACCGAGCATAAACTTCAGTGGCTATACACATAAAAAAAATAGACTTTATAGAATTAGTTCAGGAAAGTCACTTAAAAAACAACTGTAACAATAATGGAGTGGTACTAGCATAAGGATAGAAATATTGGTCAATTGTTATAAAGAGTCCATAAATAAGCTCTTATGTTTATGTTCAATTAATTTTTAATAAGGGAGACAAAATAATTAAATGGGAAAAGTAGTGTTTCAACAAATTTTGTTAGGACAACTAGACATACACATGCAAGAGAATGAACTTGAACTCCTATTTCTCATATGACCTATTCTTATTTGTCTAAATACTCCTTTTCTCTCCACATTATTCTGGAAAAAATTTTCCATATATTGTTACTTCACCCAGGCTTTTGTTTTAAAACATGGCCCTCATACAATTTTATTAAAAAATAACAACTCTTTAAAACAAACAAACAAAATAATAACTAGTCAGTGTTCAAATTTTTCCTGTTTACTTAAAAATACATTCTTACAATAGGATTTGAATCAGAATCCACATTTTGCATCTTATTGATACATAGGATCCTCCCTCCAATTCCTATTCATTTTCCTTGCAATTTACTTATTCAAGAAAGTAGGCAGATAATCCTATTGAGCTTCCCACATTCTGGATTTTGCTGATTGCATTCCTGTAATGCCATTGAACATGTTCACTTGTTAACTGAATTTTCTGTAAACTGGAAGTTAAATATAATGACTTGCTTTGATACACATTCAACAATGTGGTGTGGCATTGTGTGTTTCCATCTGAATCTTTGGATGTAGCCCAAATAATTCTTAATGACTTCCCTGCTTTTATTTGCTTTATTATGGCCCATTTCTTTCTCTTTTACTTGTACTAAATGCTATGCTTATTAGACTTATAGAAATTACTCCACAGATCCCTGTCTCTATTTATTTTATCCATATATTTTTTTCTTTCTGTTATTTAGATGTGGTAATTGTTATTCAAGCTTCTTTCCTCTGTCATGTCCATTCTGCTGTGGAGCCCATCTAACATTTTTCTTTCAGATACTGTAGTTTTAACCTCTGATATTTCTTTTATTTCATTTTTATAGTTTCTCTTCTGAGAAAGCTTATTTTTCTGTTAATTTTAAGTTTTTTTCTTCTACCACATGAAGTAAAATTAGTACATCTATCTTATTTTTGTCTTTGTTTCAACATCTGGGGCATGTTAGGGTTTGCATCTATGTCTTTTCAAATGATAATTAATCGAATTCCCCTAGTTGTTTGTTGCTTACATATTGTAAAATTTTGAATTATATCCTGGATATTGTTATTGTTTCATTTTGTGGACTCTGGGTTTTGTTATGAATGTCAGTTGTTATGAATGTCAGTTGTAACTTTATTAATATATAATTGATATGAATTGTGTAAGTTAAAGGTATATAATGTGTTGACTTGATGTATAATGCAAGATAATTACTACCATAGTGTTAGCTAACAAACCTTCATATCAGATAATTGCCATCCTTTGCTTTCAGTGGGAACTTGTAAGTTCTACTCTCTTAGCAACTTTCAATTATATAATACAGTCTTATTAACTAAAATCACCATGTTGTACATTAGATCCTCAGAAGATATCCATCTTATAAGTGAAAATGTGTAACCTTTGGAAAACATCTCTTATTTTCCCCAGTCCCATTCTATTCTCTATTTCTATGAATTTGTCTTTCTCTGATTTATATCACTTAGCATAATGCCCTCAAGGTCCATCCATGTTGTCTCAAGTGACAGGATTTCCTTCTTTTTATGGCTAAATAATATTTTATTGTGTGTATATATATACATAAATATGAATACATTAATATAATATATACATACAGACACACACAGTCACTTTATTCATCCATTGACGAACACTTAAGTTGTTTCTAGGTCTTGGCTATTGTAAATAATCCTGCAATGGACATTGGAGTGTGGATATCTCTTCAGGATCCTGTTTTCTTTTCTTTGGACATATATCTAGAAGTGTGATTGCTGAATCATATGGTAGTTCTATTTTTCATTTTTGGGAAAACCTCCACATCGTTTTCTAATAGCTGCACCAATTTACATTCCCAAGAATAGTGCACAGGTTTCTCTTTTCTCAACATCCTTACCAATACTTGTTGTTGTTTTTTTTTTTATCTTTTTGATAATAGCCATTCTAACAAGTATGAGGTGATAGCTCATTGTGATTTTGATTTGCATTTCCCTGATGATAAGTGATGTTGAGCATCTTTTCATGTCTGTTGGCCATCTGTATGTCTTCTTTGGAAAAACTCTTATTAGTTCCTCTACCCATGTTTTAATTGGATTGTTTGCTGTGTTGTTATTGAATTGTATGAGATTTTAATATATTTGCTATATTAACCCCTTATCAGATACATGATTTACAAATATTTTCTCCCATTTTATAGGACGCCTTTTTAATTTTGTTGATGGTTTTCTTTGGTGTGCAGAAGCTTTTTGGCTTGGTATAGTCCCACTTGTTTATTTTGCTGTTGAGGTCTTTTATTTTGTTGTCAAATGAAAAAAAAAATCATCACTAAGATTGATGCCAAGGAGTTTACTGCCTATGTTTTCTTCTAGGAGTTTAATGTGTTTCAGGTCTTACATTCAAATCTTTAATCCATTTTGAGTTAATTTTGCATATGTTGCAAGATAGTGGTCAAGTTTCATTCTTTTGCCTGTGACTGTCCTGTTTTCCCAATAAAATTTATTGAAGAGACTGTCCTTTCTCCATTGTATATTTTTTGTTCCTTTATCATAAATTAATAGACCATAGATGCCTGGCTTTATTTCTCAGCTCTCTATTCTGTTTCATTAACCAATGTGTCTATTTTTATGCCAATACCATACTGTTTTGATTACTGTAACTTTGTAATACAGTTTGAAATCAGGAGGTGTGATGCCTCCAGCTTTGTTCTTTCTCAAGATTGCTGTAGCTATTTGGGGTCCTTTGTAGTTCTATACAAATTTTAGAAATTTTTTTCTACTTCTGAAAAAAGTGCCATTGGAATTTTGATTGAATCTGCAGATGTCTTTGGGTAGTATAGACATTTTAACAATATTAATTATTCCAATATATGAGTCTGTTCATGTTTTCTGTTTCTTCGTGATTGAGTCTTGGTAGGTTTTATGTTTCTAGGAATTTATTTGTTTCATGTCGGTTGTCAAATTTGTTGTAATAAAATTGTTCATAATACCCTCTTATAATCCTTTATAATTCTATGGTGTCTGTTACATCTCTTTCATTTCTGATTTTTTTAAGTTTAGTTATTTAATTATTTTTGATGCTGTTATGAATAGGATGATCTCTCTTTTTTCACATATTCTATTTTTATTGTATACAAACAACTGATTTTTGAATATTAATTTTGTATTCTGGAATTTTATTGAATTTGTTGATTAGTTCTAATAATTTGGGGAGATTTCCTATATATATGTGTGTATATATATGTATATATATAATTTCTCTATATATTTTCCTTTTTTATGTTATGTTAATCACCATACATTGCATTATTAGTTTTTGATGCAGTTGCCATGATTCATTGTTTGTGTATAACACCCAGTGCTCCATGCAGAACGTGCCTGTTTAATACCCATCACCAAGCTAACCCATAATCCCAACATGTCCCCTCTAGAACCCTCAGTTTGTTTTTCAGAGGCCATAGTCTCTCATGGTTCATCTCCCCATCCGATTCCCCCCCTTCATTCTTCCCCTCCTGCTCTCTTCCTCTTCTTCTTCTTCTTCTTCTTCTTCTTCTTCTTCTTCTTCTTCTTCTTCTTCTTCTTCTTCTTCTTCTTCTTCTTCTCCTTCCTCTTCTTTTTTTAACATATAATGTATTATTTGCTTCAGAGGTACATATCTGAGATTCAACAGTCTTGCACACTTCACAGCATGCACCATAGCACATACCCTCACCAATGTCTATCACCCAGCCACCACATCCCTCACACACCCAACCACTCCAGCAACTCTGTTTGTTTCCTGAGATGAAGAATTCCTCATATCAGTGAGGTCATTCGATACCTGTCTTTCTCTGATTGACTTATTTCGCTCAGCATAATACCCTCCAGTTCCATCCACGTCGTTGCAAATGTCAAGATTTCATTCTTTTAGATGGCTACATAATATTCCATATTATATATATACCACTTCTCTATCCATTCATCTGCCGATGGACATCTTGGCTCTTTCCATAGTTTGGCTATTGCGGACATTGCTGCTATAAACATCGGGGTGCACATACCCTTCGGATCTCTACATTAGTATATTTGGGGTAAATACCCAGTAGTGCAATTGCTGGATCCTATGGTAACTCTATTTTCAAATTTTGAAGAACCTCCATACTGTTTTCCAGAGTAGCTGCCCCAGCTTGCATTCCCACCAAGAGTGTAGGAGGGTTCCCCTTTCTCTGCATCCCCGCCAACATCTGTCGTTTCCTGACTTGTTACTTTTAACCATTCTGACCGGTGTGAGGTGATATATCATTGAGGTTTTAATTTGGATTTCCCTGATGCCAAGTGATTTTGAGCACATTTTCATATGTCTGTTGGCCGTCTGGATATTCTTTGGAAAAAATGTCTGTTCATGTCTTCTGCCCATTTCTTAATTGGATCATTTGGTCTTTGGCTGTTGAGTTGAAGAAGTTCATTATAGATTTTGGATACTAGCGCTTTATCTGATAGGTCATTTGCAAATATCTTCTCACATTCTGTGACTTGTCTTCTGGTTTTGTTGACTGTTTCTTTTCCTGTGCAAAAGCTTTTTATCTTGATGAAGTCCCAATAGTTCATTTTTGCCCTTGCTTCCCTTGCCTTTGGTGATGTTTCTAGGAAGAAGTTGCTGCAGCTGAGGTCGAAGAGGTTGCTGCCTGTGTTCTCCTCTAGGATTTTGATGGACTCCTGTCTCACGTTTAGGTGCTTCAACCATTTTGAGTATATTTTTGTGTGTGGTGTAAGGAAATGGTCCAGTTTCATTCTTCTGCATGTGGCTGTCCAATTTTCCCAACACCATTTGTTGAAGAGACTGTCTTTTTTCCATTGGACACTCTTTCCCGCTTTGTCAAAGATTAGTTTACCATAGAGTTGAGGGTCCATTTCTGGACTCTCTATTCTGTTCCATTGATTTATGTGTCTGTTTTTGTGCCAGTACCATACTGTCTTGATGATGACAGCTTTGTAACAGAGCTGGAAGTCCGGAATTGTGATGCCACCAGCTTTGCTTTTCTTTTTCAACATTCCTCTGGCTATTCGGGGTCTTTTCTGGTTCCATACAAATTTTAGGATTATTTGTTCCATTTCTTTGAAAAAAGTGGATGGTATTTTGATGGGGATTGCATTAAATGTGTAGATTGCTCTGGGTAGCATTGACATCTTCACAATATTTGTTCTTCCAATCCATGAACATGGAACGTTTTCCTGTTTCTTTGTGTCTTCTTCAACTTCTTTCATGAGTATTTTATAGTTTTCTGAGTACAGATTCGCTGCCTCTTAGGTTACATTTATTCCTAGGTATCTTATGGTTTGGGGTGCAATTGTAAATGGGATCGACTCCTTAAATTCTCTTTCTTTTGTCTTGTTGTTGGTGTATAGGAATGCCACCGATTTCTGTGCATTGATTTTATATCCTGCCACCTTACTGAATTCGTGTATGAGTTCTAGCAGTTTGGGGGTGAAGTCTTTTGGGTTTTCCACATAAAGTATCATACTATCTCACACAGTGAGAGTTTGACTTCTTCCTTGCCGATTTGGATGCCTTTTATTTCTTTTTGTTGTCTGATTGCTGTGGCTAGGACTTCTAGTACTATGTTGAATAGCAGTGGTGAGAGTGGACATCCCTGCCATATTCCTGACCTTAGGGGGAAAGCTCTCAGGTTTTCCCCATTGAGAATGATATTCGTTGTGGGTTTTTCATAGATGGCTTTTATGATATTGAGGTATGTACCCTCTATCCCTATACTCTGAAGAGTTTTGATCAAGAAAGGATGCTGTACTTTGTCAAATGCTTTTCCTGCATCTATTGAGAGGATAATATGGTTCTTGTTCCTTCTTTTATTAATGTATTGTATCACATTGATTGATTTGTGATGTTGAATCAACCTTGCAGCCCAGGGATAAATCCCGCTTGATCGTGGTCAATAATCCTTTTAATGTAATGTTGGGTCCTATTGGCTAGTATCTTGCTGAGAATTTTTGCCTCCATGTTCATCAAGGATATTGGTCTGTAATGCTCCTTTCGATGGGGTCTTTGTTCGGTTTTGGAATCAAGGTAATGGTGGTCTCATAAAATGAGTTTGGAAGTTTTCCTTCCATTTCTATTTTTTGGAACAGTTTCAGAAGAATAGGTATTAATTCTTCTATAAATGTTTGGTCGAGTTCCCCTGGGAGGCCACCTGTCTCTGGGCTTTTGTTTTTGGGAGATTTTTGATGATTGCTCAATTTCTTTAGTGGTTATAGGTCTGCTCAGGTTTTCTATTTCTTCCTGGTTCAATTTTGGTAGTTGATACATCTCTAGGAATGCGCCGATTTCTTCCAGGTTATCTCATTTGCTGTCATATTGTTGCTCATAATATGTTCTTATAATCCTTTGTATTTCTTTGGTGTTGGTTGTGATCTCTCCTCATTCATTTATGATTTTGTGTGATTTGGGTCATTTCTCTTTTCTTTTTGATAAGTCTGGCCAGGGGTTTGTCAATCTTGTTAATTCTTTCAAAGAACCAGCTCCGTGTTTTGTTGATCTGTTGTACTGTTCTTTTACTTTCTAGTTCATTGATTTCTGCTCTGATCTTTATTATTTCTCTTCTCCTGCTGGATTTAAGCTTTATTTCCTGTTCTCTCTCCAGCTCCTGTAGGTGTAGGGTTAGGTTGTGTATTTGAGACCTTTCTTGTTTCTTGAGAAAGGCTTGTATTGCTATATACTTTCCTCTTAGGACTGCCTTTGCTGCATCCCAAAGATTTCGAACAGTTCTGTTTTCATTTTCATTGGTTTCCATGAATTTTTTTAATTCTTCTTTGATTTCCTGGTTGACCCATTCATTCTTTAGTAGGATGCTCTTTAGCCTCCATGTATTTGAGTTCTTTCTGACTTTCCTCTTGTGATTGAATTCTAGTTTCAAAGCATTGTGGTCCGAAAATATTCAGGGAATGATCCCAATCTTTTGGTACTGGTTGAAACCTGATTTGTGACCTAGGATGTGATCTATTCTGGAGAATGTTCCATAGGGACTAGAGAAGAATGTGTATTCTGTTACTTGGGGATGGAATGTTCTGAATATATCTGTAAAGTCCATTTGGTCCAGTGTGTCATTTAAAGTCTTTATTTCCTTGTTGATCTTTTGCTTAGATGATCTGTCCATTTCAGTGAGGGGGGTGTTAATGTCCCCCACTATTATTGTATTGTTGTTGATGTGTTTCTTTGCTTTTGTTATTAATTGGCTTATATAAGTGGTTGCTCCCATGTTAGGGGCATAGATATTTACAATTGTTAGATCTTCTTGTTGGATAGACCCTTTAAGTAGGATACCATGTCCTTCCTCATCTCTTATTACAGTTAGGTTTAAAATTTAATTTGTCCAATATAAGGATTGCCACCCCAGCTTTCTTTTGGTGTCCATTAGCATGGTAAATGATTTTCCACCCCTTCACTTTCAATCTGGCGGTGTCTTTGGTCTAATATTAGTCTTTTGCAGAAACCATATCGATGGGTCTTGTTTTTTAATCCAATCTGATAGCCTGTGTCTTTTGATTGGGGCATTTAAACCATTTAAATTCAGGGTAACTATTGAAAGATATGAATTTAGTGCCATTGTATTGCCTGTAAGGTGGCTGTAATTGTATATTGTCTGTGTTCCTTTCTGGTCTATGTTGCTTTTAGGCTCTCTCTTTGCTTAGACCTCTTTCAATATTTCTTGTAGGGCTGGTTTGTTGTTTGCAAATTCTTTTAGTTTTTGTTTGTCCTGGAAACTTTTTATCTCTCCTTCTATTTTCAATGACAGTCTTGCTGGGTATAGTATTCTTGGCTGCATATTTTTCTCATTTAGTGCTCTGAATATATCATGCCAGTTCTTTCTGGCCTGCCAGGTCTCTGTGGATAGGTCTGTTGCGAATCTAATGTTTCTCCCATTGAGGTTACATATCTCTTCCCCGAGCTGCTTTCAAGATTTTCTCTTTGTCTCTGAGACTCGTGACTTTTACTATTAGATGTCAGGGTGTTGACCTATTTTTATTGATTTTGAGGGGGGTTCTCTGTGCTTCCTGGATTTTGATGCCTGTTTCCTTCCCCACATTAGGGAAGTTCTCTGCTATAATTTGCTCCAATATACCTTCTGCCCCTCTCTCTCTCTTCTTTTTCTGGGATCCCAATTCTTCTAATGTTTCATCTTATGGTATCACTTTTCTCTCGAATTCTGCCCTCGTTATCCAGTAGTTGTTTATCTTTTTCTCAGCTTCTTTATTTTCCATCATTTGGTCTTCTATATCACTAATTCTCTCTTCTGCCTCATTTAATCTAGCAGTTAGAGCCTCCATTTTTGATTGCACCTCGTTAATAGCCTTTTTGATTTCTACTTGGTTAGATTTTAGTTTTTTATTTCCCCTAGAAAGGGTTTCTCTAATAACTTCCATGCTTTTTTCAAGCCCAGGTAGTATCTCTAAAATCATCATTCTGAACTCTAGGTCCAACATTGTACTAATGTCCATATTGAGTAGGTCCCTGGCAGACGGTACTACCTCTTGTTCTTTTTGCTGAGGTGATTTTTTTCGTCTTGTCATTTTGTCCAGAGGAGAATAGATGAATGAGAGAACAAAATGCTAACAGTGTAACAAGGTCCCCTGAAAATATATACTAAACAAATCAGAAAAGACCTGAAATTGGGGGAAAAGAAAGGGAAAGAAAAAAGAGAAAGAGAAAAAAAAGAAAAGAAAAAGATAAAAACAAACAAAATCAGAACAGAACAAAAAAAAAAAAACACAGAATATGATCATGCTGTTTCATAGATCAATGCCACACACTAGATTTTGGGTGTATTCTGGTCTGTTAAAAGAAAGTGCTCCCCAAAATTTTAGTATATGTGCTGCCAAAGCAAGCACATTGCCCCCCAAAATTTTAAAGAAAGAAAAACTTATATATGTATAAAAGTAAGTTTTAATAAAATGAAGGGATGGAATATGGGTGTAAAGATGAAAATTATAAAAAATTTTATAAAAGTAATTGATAAGATAAGAATTTGTTTGAAAAAAGAAAGAAGAGGATTTAAAAAAAAGGAAAAAAAGGGAGAGAATGTGATCAGGCAGGAGACTAGTTCAAAGCCATACACTAGAGATTTATGGTATATTTTGATCTTTCAGAAGAAACTGCATCTTAATATTTTAAAGAGAGAACCACTTATATATATATGCCAAAAGTAAGGGTAACTACTATGAAGGGATAGAATATGACTCTAAAAATGAAAAATAAAAAATGTTTTTTTAAAAAAGGGATTGATAAGATGTTGGTTGAAAAAGGGAAAAAGGAAAACTCAAAAAAAAAAAAAAGACAGTTAAAAAAATTAACTTTGAAAGACTAAAGAATCATGGTAAAAAGGCCATGAATTCTATATGCAGTAGTCCCCTAGCACTGGAGTTCTGCCATTGTCATTGATCGGTAAACTTGGTCTTGGCTGGCTGTTCGTGCTGATCTTCTGCGGAGGGGCCTGTTGCCGTGGTTCCCAAATGTCTTTGCCAGAGGTGGAATTGCCCCTCCCTTGCAGGTCCAGGCTAAGTAATCTGCTTGGGTTTGCTCTCGGGAGATTTGTTCCCTGTAAACTTTCCGTACAGCTTTGGAGGATGATAGTGAAAATGGCAGCCTCCCAATCTCTGTCCCAGAAGAGCCAAAGAACTCAGAGTCCCGCTCCTCAATGTGCCTTCAGAGAAAAGCAGTCAATCACTTCTGCCTCCCCAGTCTCCGGCCGCACTCCATACTCACCCGGCCTGTGACCAAGCTTTTTATCTCTGGCACCCAACCCTGTGTGGAGTCTCCAAACCCAGCAGATCCCTGCGGTGCATTCCCGTGCTGCTCCTCCCTGGGGAGGAAGGGGAGTCTTCCCGGATCTGCTGCTTGTTGGGTCCCTGCTAGAAGAGCAGGGGCCCGACTGTGTTGCTGATCACAGTTTATGGCAACCCCGAGCTGAGAGCCCACTCTTCTCCATCTCTGCAACTGTCTTCCCCGCTCCCATACCTGGAAGCTCTGCCACACTCAGGCACCCCCAGTCTTTCTGTGACCCTGAGGGTCCTGAGACTGCACTGTCCCGCAAGGGTTCCACCCCCCACTTAGCCACTGGAGCGACGTCCCTCAGCGGAGCTGACCTCTAAAAGTTCTGATTTTGTACTCCACTACTCTTATCACTTGCTAGAAGTGGCGGACAGAGGCCCCCCTCCCCTGCTGTCTATCCTCCTGAGTATCACCTCGGATTCACTTCTCCGCACGTCCTACCTTCCTGAAAGCAGTCGCTTTTCTGTTCAGAGAGTTGTTGTTATTCTTTTCTTCGATCTCCTGTTGGGTTCGTAGGTATTCAGAATGGTTTGATCCCTATCCAGCTGAATTCCTGGGACCAGACAAAATCCAGGTCTCCTACTCCTCAGCCATCTTGCTCTGCCCACCTCCCTCTCTATATATTTTCTATATATATTTTTTTCTATATATAATCATAGCATCTTTTTCATTGCTTATTTGAATGCCTTTTTTTCTTTGTTGAGATTTTTGCATTCATATTAATTGGGGATATTGGTCCCCTGTTTTCTTCTCATATGGTGTCCTTAACTGGCTGTGTTATAAGAAGATGCTGGCCTCATAAAATGAATTTCAGAATATTTCATTTATTTTCATTTTTTGGAATAATTTGAAAAAGATTGGCATTAATCCTTCTTTAAATATTAGGTAGAATTTACCAGGATAACCATCTGGTCCTGGGCTTTCTGTGTTGGGAGGTTTTTGATTACTTGTTATTGGTCTGTTCAGACTTTCTATTTCTTCCTGATTCAATCTTGGTAGTTTGTATGTGTCTATGAATCTACCCACTTTTTTCTAGGTTATCCAATTTGTTGGTTTATTATTGCTAATGGTAGTCACTTTTGATCCATTGTGTTTCTGTAGTATCAGTTGCAATGTCTCCTCTTTCATTTCTGGTTTTATTTGAGTCCTCTTTTTTCTGATTTAGTCTAGTTAAAGATTTGTAAATTTTGTTTATCTTTTCAAAAAATAGTTCTTATTTTTACTAAGCCTTTCTGTTGTTTGTTTCTATTTTATTTGTTTATGCTCTGATTTTTGTTATTTTCTTTCTTTGCTAATTTGGGCTTAGTTTGTTCTTTTTATAGTTTCTTTTTTTTTTAAAGCTTTTATTTATTTATTTGACTGAGAGAGAGATAGTGAGAGAGGGAATACAAGCAAGGGAAGTGGGAGAGGGAAAAGCAGGCTTCCCGCGGAGCAGGGAGCCCAATGCAGGGCTCGATCCCAGGACCCTGGGATCGTGACCTGAGCTGAAGGCAGACGCTTAACGACTGAGCCACCCAGGTGCCCCCTTTTTTATAGTTTCTTAAGATATAAAGTTACATTGCTTAATTGAGATCTTTTTTTTCCTTGATGTGTGGTTTTATTACTATAAATTTCCTCTTAGAACTGCTTTTAGTAGTGTCCCATAGGTTTTAGTATGTTGTACTTCAATTCTTATTGACCCTCTGCTTGTTTAGGAGTGTTTTAATTTTTAGTTTAATTAACTTAATTACATTTAATTAGTTAATTAAATTTAATTTTTATATTGTGAATTTTCCAGATTTCCTTCCGTTATTAATTTCTGGTTTCATATTTTGTGGTTGGAAAAGATAATTGGTATAATATCAGTCTTCTTAAATTTGATAAGACTTGTTCTATGACCTAATATTTTATCTATCCTGAAGAATGTTCTGAGTGCCCTTGAGAAGAATGTGCATTCTGTTGTTGTTTTGGTTAAATGTTCTGTATATGTCTCTTAGGTCCATTTGGTCTAAAGTACAGTACAAGTCCAACATTTTCTTGTTAATTTTCCTTTTGGATAATCTATCCATTGTTAAAAGTAGTATTAAAGTACCCCACTATTACTGTATTGTCATCTCTTTCTCCTTTTATATTTGTTGGTACTTGCTTAATATATTTATGTGCTCTGATGTTGGGTGCATATGTATTTGTTATATTATCATTATATAATGATCTTTTTTTATTTCTTGCTAATGTATTTTGACTTAAAGCCTATTTTGTCTGATATATGTACAGCTGCCCTGCTCTCTTTTGGTTTTCATTTGCATGGAATATGTTTTCCCAACCTTTCACTTTGTGCCCATACATTTCTCTAAATCTTAAGTAAGTCTTTTGTAAGTAGCATATAGTTGGATTTTGGGAGGTTTTGGGGTTTTTGTTTTGTTTTGTTTTTTGTTTTTTTTTCCCATCAAGCCATTCTATGTCTTTGATTGGAGATTTTGATCCACTTACATTCAGGATAATTTTTGATAGGTATAAACTGACTAATACCATGTTGTTGTTTTTGGCCTGTTTGTAGTTCTCTCTGTTCCCTTTCCTCTTTATGTATCTTCCTGTGCATTGATAATTCTTTGTAGTGGTATGCTTTGATTCTCTTCTCTTTATATTTTATGAATCTACTATAGCTTTTTGCTTTGTGGTTACCATGAGGTTTATATAAAACCTCTTATACATATAGTTTCTACTTTACACTGATAATTTTAATCTCATATAAAAACTTTGAAATTTTACTCCCCTCCTTTTATGTTTTTGATGTCACAATGCACTTCTTTTTATATTGTCTATTAACAAACTATTGTAGCTATAGTTATTTTTAATATTCTTGTCCTTTAATTTTTATACTAGAGTTAAGTGGTTAATGGTTCAACATATTGCAATATTAGTGTATCTGAATCTGACCCCATACTTTACTAATGTGTTATGTATTTCCATATGTTTTCACATTACTAATTAGTGTCTTTTAATTTCATCATGAAGAACTACTTTCAGCATTTCTTGGAAGGATGGTCTATTTGTGATAAACTAACTTAGCTTTACTTTGTCTCAGAGTCTTTCTCTCTCATATCTGAAGGAAGCTTTATTGAGTAATGTATTCTTTGTTCACAGTTTTGTTTTTTTTTTCTTTCAGTACTTTGATTATATCATTCCACTCTTTCTTGGCCTGTAAGTTTTCTCCTGGGAAAACTACTGACATCCATATGGGAGTTCCTTTGTACATGACAAGTTATATTTTTTTCTTGTTGCATTTAAAATTCTCTGTCTTTAATTTTTGACAGTTTTATTATAATGTGTCTTGGGAAAAAATCTCTTTAAGGTGATTTTGTTTGGCGATCTATAAGCTTCATGAACTTGGATAACCAAATCTCTTCCCAGATTTGGGGAGTTCTCAGTCATTTACTTAAATGAGCTTTCTGTCCCCTTCTTTCTCTCTTCCCCTTCTTGAATTCTAATAATTCACAAATTATGTCATTTTACAGTATCCCATAGATCATGTAGGCTTTTCATTCCTCTTGTTTTTTTTTTTTTTTGTTGTTGTTGTTCTTCTGATTTGATAATTTTAATTCATCTGTCTTTAAGCTCAAGTATTCTTTTCCTGCTTGACTAGGTCTGCTCTTGGAGTTCTCATAAGAAGGTCTAGAACTCTTCAGTTCAGACATTGTATTTTTAGCTCCAAAATTTGCTTGTTTTATATGATATGTATTTCTTTGTTGGACTTATTTTTTTGTTGTCCTTATATTGTCTTTCTGATATCTAAATCTTTTGTGTCTTCTCTTGTATCTCTCTGGGCATCTTTAGAACAATTATTTTGAATTCTTTGTCACATAATTCCTATATTTCATTTCTTTCAGGCCAGTTGCTGGATGTTTACTGTATTCCTTTGGTGGAGTCATGTTTTCCAATTCTTTATGATCCTTTTAGCTCTGTGTAGGTTTCTGTGTATTTCATGAAGTAAAGAACTCTTCCAGACTTTATAGACTGGCTTTGGTAAGAAAGAAAAAACTTTAACCTACAAGGTAGAGGCATGCTGGAGGCAAGTCTAATGGTGCCATGTGCCAAGTTCAGGGTTGTATGGTTGCACTGGACCTAGGAGGGCATAATGTCTCCTTTGGCTTGGGCTACCGGTGTCTATAGCATCAGCAACTGTGTGGTACTTACTGAGCACTGTAGGGAATCTACACTGACTGCATAGGCTACTGGGATCCTCAGCCGTACCTCCAGATCCTGTAGTGAGGAGGCAGAGTTAGTGGTATACACACAGTCAACTACATGGGCTGGCTGCAGATGTTTGTGTGTTGGCAAGTGCCAGTTGCTGACACACATGTAGTGGGGGGGCCAGGGCAGGCAACAAGGTCTAGGGCCAACTGCAAGCACACTAGCACTGCCTGTCAGCAGTAGTACTCCTGTGACTACTGAGTCTTACCATCAGAATGTGACAGTGTTGGCTGGTTATGGGGTTTGAACCAGAGGTGTACAGCTGGAAGAGCTAGCTATTGATGAGTATAGAATGTATGCCAGTGACAGAAGATGGTCTGATGTGGGTCCACAAGTAGCTGTGAAGATCTTCGTTATTGGTGTGCTCTCCTGAAGATGCAGTCTCTTCCTGGGTGTGTGCTTGTAGTGGAGGCTGGTGAAGGGTATCAGGCCAGCAGCTGGAGGGATTAGCTTCAAGTGTGCATAAAGCAGGAGAGGTCAGGTGTGGAGCTCTAAGCTGATGTTTTCCACTTGCACAGCCACACAGCCTAGGCTGGCATCTGGTGTAGTTCCAGGCTCTGATAAGGGGTGGGGTAAAACAGGAAAAGGGAGGACTCAGGTGGCTGGCCTCAGTGAACACAAATACCTGTGGAGTGATAACCACTGAAATCTGTAGGGGATCTGCAGTAGCTGTGCTGTCTATTGACTCCTTCTTCGGTGGTGTAATCTGTTGGCTTTGTATGGATCATGTCACTGTGAACCATGATTGCTCCTGCTGTGTGGTTGCTATTGGTAGCCCCTGCTTTTCTTCCTTGTTTCTAGCCATCTCTGTACATCTCTGCTTTGCTGGTTACAGTGGGATGAAATTGAAATGGGACCTTCACAGAGTGCCTTGAAATGCTGGGGAAGCTAGTTGCTTGCTCCACTCATCTTTTACTGGTGAGGGGACTTCTTTCTAACTAGGAGTTCCCTTTGGCACCAGGCAATGCCAGCTTGGAGTTGGGATGGTGCAGGAAAAAAGCAGCTGCCTTCCTTCTTTTTTTGAGCAGTTGTTTTCTCTTGCTGTTGTTCCAATGTGTTGCTTGAAATTTAAGTGAACTGCAAAACTTTCCCAGAGCTGTGTTTGTTTGTAGATAGCTGTTTAATTGTTGACCTTTGTGGGGAGGTGGAGACTGGGGTTTCATATACTACCATCTTGGTGATGTCACTCCAACAATGAGATGTATTTTTTTTTCTCTTTCAGGGGTTAGATTTGGACCACAGATGTTTTATCTGATCTGTGTTTAGTTTTCAAAGCTTTTGCTTTGCTACTGTGAGTCTGTCCCATATCCATACCACTGATGGTATAGTCTGATTCATACCATGGTTTAAAACCATAAAAATTTATTAAAACCTTTGCTATGCTAGTTTGGTCACTGAGACTTCTCTGGATTTCTACAGAGCACAGACAATGTTGGGCTCCTTTCTCAATATTTTCCTGTCTGGGATAACACTACCAAACCTCTCTAGACTGTGGGGGTTTCTATTTGAGTTTTAATCACTCACACTGCTTGACAGCCTCAAGACTGGGCCTGTCCTTGAACCAGCAGTGAGAAAACATGTCATCCTCAACTCCATGAAGGTCATTTCTTTAAGTTTTGACTCCCTTCCACATTTTGCTTGCTTTAGTTTACTTTTATTAGTTCTTAGGCAGCTGCTTTGTGTGATTTGCCTTGAGATTTTAGTCTAATAAGCAAAAAGATAGGTTGTAGTATGTTTATACTGTTACAGCAAACCTGGAAAATTCCTGGCTGCTATTGAAATATTCTCTTTGTTATTGGTTTTCAGCAATATTTTTATGAGTACATTTTCTACTTAGTCTAATGTTTAGAACATAAGCCTTCTTAAATATGTGTTTTCATGTCATTCATCAGTTTTGGAATATTCTTACACAGAATGCCTTCAGTTTTGCTTTCATCTCATTTATTTGTCTTATAAGAAACCAATAACATATATTTTAGATTTTTTTCCCTGTATCCTCTGCTGTTGACCATTTCTTCTCTATTTTTTATTACTGTTTTCCTCTTTGTGCTTCATTCTAGATATTTTTTTATTTCCTTCTCCAGTTGTGTCTAAACATTTATTAAATCAATCCACTGAGTTCTTTATTTCAGTTATTCCATTTTTAATTTCTCAACTTTCTATTTGGTCCTTTTTTATTGTTTCTAATTTTGTGCTTAAATTTTCAAGCATTGCTATTTTTAATTATTTTAACAAATAAAGTATATTTTAAAGTTGCCATTTGATATATTCGTATTGCTTGTCTCCTTACTTTACTTACGTGATGTGTAACTTGTTAGTTCATGTATAAAAAGAATTTGAGGCCTAGGATGGTGTTATATTATTATGGAAGAAGATTTGCATCTTTTATATACCAAATAATATGGGTACACCTCAATCCAATTTTGGAGTTTCAGATTGTTTAAATCTGAACTTCAAAAATCCCAGCTTGATTTTAGTTCATCCTTATTGCTAGGAGGCATTTCATTGGTGTTCCAACACAAACTGAATGAGGTTATCATGGCCTTATATTGGATGACTATAAAAATAACTTCTACAAGCCACTTCTTCAAAATGAAGAAACAATTGCAGGCAAAAAGAAGGCCTAAATTCTGTTCTTACTTCCCTGGGCTTCCATCTTCTCTAAGACTGTTGCCTGGTAGTTATTTATTATTTTTGTTAGTTATTTGCTCTTCAATGTATTTGAGCAGTCTTTAAATGTAGTTTCTTTAGCTTTTGTAATTGTCCTTAATGAGGGAATTGCTTCATATAGCTTAGTGCACCATTGCTGTAGTAATCTCCAAGATGAATATCTAAACTTTAAGATAAGCATGCATAATAAAAAACGCTGAAGATACATCTGAAAACCAACTCCTTGCTGTTTTATTCAGGGATCAATAATGGTTAATTTTCCCCTTCTTTCTTTAACATTAAGTGTTCCAAATTTTTTGTGGACAGCTAAAATATATATTTCCCCATTTTTTTAAAAGATTTTGTTTATTTATTTGAGAAAGAGAGAGAGAGAGCAAGAGAGGGGTAAGGGTCAGAGGGAGAGGAAGAGGGACAAGCAGACTCCTGTGGAGTGCAGAGCCTGATGTAGGGCTCAATCCCAGGACCCTGAGATCACGACCTGAGCCTAAGTCAGACTTTTAACCAACTGAGCCACCCAGGGGCCCCTCCCCATTGTTTTTCAACTACAAATGCCCAGAAGTGATGTGTGAAATTTCTGGTTTATTTATTTTCTTTTTTTTTAAATTGAAAGACAGTTGAGGGGCCCCTGGGTGGCTCAGTCAATTAAGCCTTTGCCTTTGGCTCAGGTCATGATCCCAGGGTCCTCAGGCTCCTTGCTCAGCAGGGACCCTGCTTCTCCCTCTCTGGAGCTGCCTGCTGCTCCCCCTGCTTGTGCTCTCTCTCTCTCTCTCTCCCTCTTCCTCTCTCTGTCTGTCAAATAAATAAACAAAATCTTAAAAAAAAAGAAAGACAGTTTACATACAATGTTATGTTAGTTTCAGGTGTGCAACATAGTAATTCAACAACCTGTATAACTCCATGTTCTAAGTCATTTCTTTTACCTGGTAAATTTCATTATGCCAGAAGATCATTTGGTGAAACTATCTCTTGCAGAACTCTGCACAGGAAACTGTGTTCTAACAGGCCTGATGACGGTATGCAGAATGTTGTTGATGTGTTTTTGGCTGCTTCTTGATGTTCTCACCAAAACCTTCAAGGAAGACAAAGTTGAGCTTTGAAGAAATGTCTCTGAGGAAGTGGGCTTGTCAGTAGATAGAATATGGCTTGAAGCTATTATGTGGCAGTTCCTGTCAAGAACCCCCAGCTAAACAATGTGACTGTCACCGTGGCATAAATCAGATAAGAGATGTGAATTCCCATCCAAGCCTATGGTTTCAAATGGCTTCAAGACAGCCACCATTAACTGAGAGAGAAAGAGGTGGAAGAACACAGAAGGCATTAAACCAATACCAAAGTTTTGAAAGTAGCAACTATATAGAGAGGAGTTCTCTTTGGCTGGAGATGAAAATATACTGGATACACAAACAAAGTTTGAAATAATTAATTTATGAAACAATTCCAAGACTGGCCTTGGGACTATAGAACTCTAACATTCACTTCTAGGAAACTGCCTACGAATGGTAAGAAGTCCTCCAAAAGGTCTTACATCCAATGCCCATTCCAACTAAGGTGTGAAGAATAAAGATAACTTCTAGGACAAAAATTGGGGTGGCAAATGGACATTTGATGGGACACATTCCACTGCCGAAGCAGCAAGTGTTTGTAATTCCTGAAAACTGTGGTCCTATGGTAACTGGATGGGGATTTGTGTTATATTCTTTGCAGAGCGGATGAGTATTGTATTGGGACAAGGGTACTCATGGATATCTGAGTGTTCAAAGATGTGGAATAATCATAATATCCACAACAGAACTCTTGATTTCCCTGAGCCCATGGCTGCCTTACAGCCACAAACACAGTTTTGCTTGACCATGAGAATATACCTGTCCTTTCCTTCCTCTGTTCTACACTCTCCTGTGGCTGGGGAGTGGATATGGTTCTGAGGCTTTGTGAATGAGTATAAAACCTTGGGATTGACAGAGATCAACATGTAAGGGGCTTGGTATTCAGCACTACTGATCCATTACACTTGCCTCGGACTGTCTCCACTGCTACTTCAGAGAAAAATAAATTTCTGCTTTGTATAAGCAACTCGATTTTGAAGTTAGTATTTACAAATCAACATATATTTCCTGCTTTTGATTTGTAATAAACAAAATAGTTAAATTTGAGAACACAAAAAATTGCAGCCAATAAATGTTTGTTTTTATTTAGCATCCTCTTCCAAGAAATGGGCAATGAGCATAAAATTCTGCTCTTCCACATGAAAGTATTCTGGTTGTCTGGTAAAAAGTTGCTTATATGACTTTTTAGAATGAAGACTGAGATAAAAAGGTATCTCTTTCTATTATTGAACATGTCAGCAAAAGCCATTTATATGATTTCAAGAAGCTAGTTCAAGTGCTATATCACAACAATAGATTGAGTAGCTCAAAAAGCCTCAAACTATCATTTTTAGAGCTGAGGAAAATTTTAAAGCTCAAGATAATCAGTTTTTGTAAAAAGACTAAAATGTGGTCTAAGCTGTTCAATCATTGAGTTTGACTCACTGTCACCACTTAATATTTCCTTTGCTTTACTCTTCTGATAAAGAAATTGAGTATGTCTTACAGGAAATATTTAAAAAACACATCCAAGGGTGCCTGGGTGGCTCAGTTGGTTAAGCAACTGCCTTCGGCTCAGGTCATGATCCTGGAGTCCCAGGATCGAGTCCCGCATCGGGCTCCCTGCTCAGCGGGGAGTCTGCTTCTCCCTCTGACTTTCTTCCCTCTCATGCTTTCTCTTTACCATTCTCTCTCTCTCAATAAATAAATAAAATCTTTTAAAAAAAAGAAAAACCACATCCAATTCATGTAGCAAGTCATAGGAAATGAAATCTATAGCTTAATGTAATCAAATGGGGGGATAGGAGTTAATTTGCTACTCTATTTAGACCTCCTTGTCTCCTGTTTAGTGCCTGATGAAGCTCTTAAAGTAATTTTTTTTAATTTTACTTATATCCCAAGGAAACGGAATACACATTCTTCTCTAATGCCCATGGAACATTCTCCAGAATTGATCACATCCTAGGTCACAAATCAGGTCTCAACCAGTACCAAAAGATTGGGATCATTCCCTGCATATTTTCAGACCACAATGCTTTGAAACTAGAACTCATTCACAAGAGGAAAGTCGGAAAGAACTCAAATACATGGAGGGTAAAGAGCATCCTACTAAAGAATGAATGCGTCAACCAGGAAATTAAAGAAGAATTTAAAAAATTCAAGGAAACCAATGAAAATGAAAACACAACTGTTCAAAATCTTTGGGATACAGCAAAGGCAGTCCTGAGAGGAAAGCATATAGCAATACAAGCCTTTCTCAAGAAACAAGAAAGGTCTCAAATACACAACCTAACCCTACACCTAAAGGAGCTAGAGAAAAAACAGCAAATAAAGCCTAAACCCAGCAGGAGAAGAGAAATAATAAAGATCAGAGCAGAAATCAATGAACTAGAAAGTAAAAGAACAGTACAACAGATCAACAAAACACGGAGCTGGTTCTTTGAAAGAATTAAAAAGATTGATAAAACCCTGGCCAAACTTATCCAAAAGAAAAGAGAAATGACCCAAATCAACAAAATCATGAATGAAAGAGGAGAGATCATAACCAACACCAAAGAAATACAAACAATTATAAGAACATATTATGAGCAACTCTATGCCAGCAAATCAGATAACCTAGAAAATGGATGCATTCCTAGAAATGTATCAACTACCAAAATTGAACCAGGAAGAAATAGAAAACCTGAGCAGACATATAACCACTAAGGAAATTAAAACAGTCATCAAAAATCTCCCAACAAACAAAAGCCCGGGGCCAGATGGCTTTCCAGGGGAATTCTACCAAACATTTCAAGAAGAAATAATACCTATTCTCCTGAAACTCTTCCAAAAAATAGAAATGGAAGGAAAACTTCCAAACTCATTTTATGAGGCCACCATTACCTTGATCCCAAAACCAGACAAAGACCCCATCAAAAAGGAGAATTACAGACCAATATCCTTGATGAACATGGATGCAAAAATTCTCACCAAAATACTAACCAGTAGGATCCAACAGTACATTAAAAGGATTATTCACCATGACCCAAGTGGGTTTTATCCCTGGGCTGCAAGGTTGGTTCAACATCCGCAAATCAATCAACATGATACAGTACATTAACAAAAGAAAGAACGAGAATCATAGGATCCTCTCAATAGATGCAGAAAAAGCATTTGACAAAGTACAGCACCCTTTCTTGATCAAAACTCTTCAGAGTATAGGGATAGAGGGTACATACCTCAAGATCATAAAAGCCATCTATGAAAAACCTACAGCAAATATCATTCTCAATGGGGAAAAGCTGAGAGCTTTTCCCCTAAGGTCAGGAATGCGGCAGGGATATCCACTATCACCACTGCTATTCAACATAGTGTTAGAAGTCTTAGCCACAGCAATCAGAAAACAAAAAGAAATCAAAGGCATCCAAATTGGCAAAGAGGAAGTCAAACAATCACTCTTTGCAGATGATATGATACTGTATGTGGAAAACCCAAAAGACTCCACCCCAAAACTGCTAGAACTCAATCAGGAATTCAGTAAAGTAGCAGGATACAAAATCAGTGCACAGAAATCAGTGGCATTCCTATACACCAACAACAAGACAGAAGAGAGACAAATTAAGGAGTCGATCACATTTACAATTGCACCCAAAACCATAAGATACCTAGGAATAGATTTAACCAAGGAGGCAAAGGATCTGTACTCAGAAAACTATAAAATACTCATGAAAGAAATTGAAGAAGACACAAAGAAATGGAAAAACGTTCCATGCTCATGGATTGGAAGAACAAACATTGTGAAGATGTCAATGCTACCTAGAGCAATCTACACATTCAATGCAATCCCCATCAAAATACCATCCACTTTTTTCAAAGAAATGGAACAAATAATCCTAAAATTTGTATGGAACCAGAAGAGACCCCGAATAGCCAGAGGAATGTTGAAAAAGAAAAGCAAAGCCAGTGACATCACAATTCCGGACTTCTAGCTCTATTACAAAACTGTCATCATCAAGACAGTACGGTACTGGCACAAAAACAGACACATAGATCAATGAAACAGAATAGAGAGCCCAGAAAGGTCCCTCAACTCTGTGGTCAACTAATCTTTGACAAAGCAGGAAAGAATGTCCAATGGAAAAGGGCAGTCTCTTCCACAAATGGTGTTGGGAAAATTGGACAGCCATATGCAGAAGAATGAAACTGGACCATTTCCTTACACCACACACAAAAATAGACTCCAAATGGTTGAAAGACCTTAATGTGAGACAGGAGTCCATCAAAATCCTAGAGGAGAGGACACAGGTAGCAACCTGTTCGACCTCAGCCTCAGCAACTTCTTCCTAGAAACATCGCCAAAGGCAAGGGAAGCAAGGGCAAAATTGAACTATTTGGATTTCATTCAGATAAAAAGCTTTTGCAGCAAAAGAAACAGTTCACAAAACCAAAAGACAACCAACAGAATGGGAGAAAATATTTGCAAATGACATATCAGATAAAGGGCTAGTATGCAAAAATGTATAAAGAACTTATCAAACTCAACACCCAAAAAACAAATAATCCAATCAAGAAATGGGCAGAGGACATGAATAGACATTTTTCCAAAGAAGACATCCAAATGGCCAACAGACAGATGAAAAAGTGCTCAACATCGCTCAGCATCAGGGAAATCCAAATCAAAACCTCAATGAGATACTGCCTCACACCAGTCAGAATGGCTAAAATTAACAAGTCAGGAAACGACAGATGTTGGCGGGGATGCGGAGAAAGGGGAACCCTCCTACAGTGTTGGTGGGAATGCAAGCTGGTGCAACCACTCTGGAAAACAGTATGGAGGTTCCTCAAACAGTTGAAAATAGAGTTACCCTATGACCCAGCAATTGCACTACTGGCTATTTACCACAAAGATACAAATGTAGGGATTCAAAGGGGTACGTGCACCCCAAGGTTTATAGCAGCAATGTCCACAATAGCCAATCTGTGGAAGGAGCCAAGTTGTCCATCAACAGATGAATGGATAAAGAACAAGTGGTATATATACACAATGGAATATTATGCAGCCATTGAAAGGAAAGAGAACCTGCCATTTGCAACGACGTTGATGGAACTGGAGGGTGTTATGCTGAGTGAAGTAAGTCAATCAGAGAAAGACATGTATCATATCCCTCACTGATATGAGGAATTCTTCATCTCAGGAAAGAAACTGAGGGTTGCTGCAGTGGTGGGGGTTTGGGAGGGATGGGATGGCTGGGTGATAGACATTGCAGAGGGTATTTGCTATGGTGAGCGCTGTGAATTGTGCAAGACTGTTGAATCACAGATCTGTACCTCTGAAACAAATAATGCAATATATGTTAAGAAAAAAAAAAAAGAAGAAGAAGATAGCAGGAGGGGAAGAATGAAGGGGAGTAAACCAGAGGGGGAGACGAACCATGAGAGATGATGGTCTCTGAAAAACAAACTGAGGTTTCTAGAGGGGAGGGGGGAGGCGGGATGGGTTAGCCTGGTGGAGGGTATTAAAAAGGGCATGTTTTGCATCGAGCACTGGGTGTAATGCACAAACAATGAATCATGGAACACTACATCAAAACTAATGATGAAATGTATGGTGATTAACCTAACAATAAAAAACTTAAAGGGAAAAAATCATTTAATTGTGGGCCACAGAAATATTTTAAAGAGAGAGAAAAGACCATATAGTGAAAAGAAAACAAGTTTCAAAGAAAATAGTGTGTTTGACTTCCATACTTTCTTCCAAACATATTCCTCTCAGACTTATTTATGAGATGACCAAGAGGAAATCATGAAAGGAAATAATAATATCCCTTTCGGAGCAGAGGTTTGAACAAATTTACATATATATGCAAATTTATACATGTATACATATATGTTTGCATATGTATAATTTATATGTATATTGTTTATGAGTGTGAATATATGTATGTAAACAATTATGCAGTATATGCACAACGGTTATATATGTAAGTGCATATGTATATTTATATAATATATATGTAAATTTTTCAAGCCTTTTCTCTAAGGGGGATATTATTGTCTATTTTCCATCGGTTCCCCTTGCTCATTCCCATATCTTAAGCCAAAATACACCCCCAAACCTTCCTATCCCTGAGCAGCTGCTCTTTGAGCTCTACTACAATGTCTCCCCAGAGACTTCCACTGTGCCACCGCTCCCATGAGCATCCCAGTCCTGCATTGCTACATCCTGGCACACGTCTGGTTTCCATCTTTACTCTAGAAAACATAATCAATATCACTGACAACAATCACACTAGGTAGTATAGCAATGGAAGCAAACTGGGTCTATAAGGATTCATCTGCTCCCTTTTCACAATTTCCCAGTTGGCTGAATCACAGTAATAACTCAAGCTTTTTTTGCTTTGTGTGTTTGTTTGTTTTTCAATTAAGAATCTTAAATAGTAAGATTCATTAGTCATGATATGTTTGTTTAAAACAATGTTCAAAAATAATATTGTGATAGAATTAGCAGATCATAAACTCTAACCCAAGTCTAAATTGACAACATGTGAAGAGGAATGAAAAGTGAGAGATGGGTTCATAAACAGCACTGCAGATTTCCTTTATTGTTGACATTGTTCAGTTGGAAAAAGGGAAACTCTTCCACCTGTTATTGACAGTTCTCACCTGAATTGATGGTGTTGAATTATGCTCAGTGACATTTTGCAGGGTATTGGTGCCAGCCTGGAAACATTACAGTGCTGTCTACTGGAAAGGCAATCAGTAATGGTTATAGTGGAATTCAGTTTCAATAAGGCACCAACATTGTAAAAAGGTATCAAAGTCATAGTATTTTCTTATAATTATGCTGACTTCCCAAACCCTTCCTCACTAGCCACATTATCCACTGACATGGGGGTAAAATGTGAATCAGAAATAACTACTGACACCAAATATGTCAGAAGATTTATTCCTTATTTTGAGGTCAATTGGGGAACTAGCCATGAAGGTGTGTCCCATCTAGACCACTTACACTTACATGGAATTGTGCACACAGATCAGCTAC
Source organism: Eumetopias jubatus (assembly GCF_037043125.1). Classification (NCBI taxonomy): domain Eukaryota; kingdom Metazoa; phylum Chordata; class Mammalia; order Carnivora; family Otariidae; genus Eumetopias; species Eumetopias jubatus. The sequence goes on along the minus strand of NW_028274809.1, from coordinate 111,671,623 downwards.
TGACCACATAAGGTTCCAGTCTTCCCAACCTTCTTTCACACTTGTTTTACACTTTAGGATATAATTCTCCCCCTTTTCTTTAAGTTCCTCTAGTGATCCACCTTCTCTCTTGCCTTCATGCCTCAACACACACTCTTTCCTGTGCCTGGAATTCTCTCTGTTTACACTTTTCCTACAACCTCTACAGCAGTAAGCTTCCTTCTGCAAGTTGTCACCCCCTCTGGAGTTTATTTCTGGCCTCCTGATTTGGATCTTCATCATTTTTCCTGTGGTGTCCCAGTGCCCTGTCCTTATTTTAACTCTATGCTATCTGTATTCATTCCTAAGGATTCCTGTAGCAAAATACTTCAAACTTGGTGGCTTGGAACAACAGAAACTTATCCTCACATTTCTGGAGGCCAAAATCAAAGTATTGATTGGATCGTTCTCTTTCTGAATGCTCTAGGGAGGAGAGGATTCTTTCTTGTCTCTTTCAAGTTCTGGTGGTCGATGGCATTCCCTGACCTATAGACACGTCACTCCAATCTCTGCCTCCATCATCTCACAGAGTTTACTGTGTCTTCATTGTTTTCCTTCTGTGTGCATCTCTGTGTCCAAACTTCTTTTTTCTTATAAGGACACCAGTCATTGGATTAAGGTCCACACCAATCCACTAAGACTACATCTCAACTTGATTACATCTGCAAAGACTACTTCCAAATAATTTCACATTCTCAGGTTCTGAGTAGACATGAATTTTGGGGTGACAGTATTCAATCCAGTACACTGTCAGTTATATTATATTTCCTTATTAACATGTGCTGCTCCACCAGACCAGACTTTCTGCTAGGGTGAGATTGGGGCTTATTACATTTTACTGTTGTAACCAGTGTGCTTACAATTCTTGGTACATCCTATGTGCTCAGTAAATAGTGCCTGAATGAATAGGTAAATGTATTCCAATCCAAGGCAATGGCCCTAAGTAGAATGTTATCACACACTGGATCTTGAAACACATAATTCAGTGTTTGTGGTGAGGTGACTTAAATACAAATCCCAAGTCCATCACCGGTAGACCAGCATAGGGGGATGTAGCCATGATTAGAGCTCAGGTAAGAATTGGATCAAAATAGGAATTCCTGAGTATGCACCGATGACTTAGCTCAACAGGCATGGTTGTTTAAACCCCACATATCCCAAAGAAAGGCCTATTCAGGATTGTCCCTTGATTACCTTGACAGTCCCAGAAGATAACCTCTGAACCCTTGGAATATGCTGTCTGATAAGAGTGGGGTTTTTTGCCTGAAGCCCTGGGCCATTGCTGTACATTTACTTCTTTTGGAGCTGAAGACTGCTAAGGTCAGTAAGGTTAGTCTTGTGAGCACTGCATGTCCATGTGAACAAAGAGCTTCAGTAACAAGGCTGGGTATCTTTGCTGGGATATATCATTGCTGAGATAACTAAGTATGTCCCTGTGTGACTCTGCTGAGAGAGAAAATCTAGAACTTGTGTTTGGTTTCTCCTGGACTTTGCCCATGTACATTTCCCCTTAGTGGATTTTAACGTGTTTCCTTTCACTGTAAAAAATAAAAATAAAAAATAATAATCATTAGTATAATTTCTTTCTTAGTCCTGTAAATTTAAGCAAATTATGGGGCCTGAGGATGGTCTTGAGGACTTCCAATACAGCAATAACCAAGTGTGCCTAGGGTAAATGATTATAAGGAACAGGATCCTTGACACAGAGTAACTGCTCCATAAATTATTAGTTGAATAAGTGAATATCTGTGGTGCATTCATAGTTCAGCTTCCCTGATATTGGGGGATGGCTGAAAGTTTTCTCAAGTTGATATCAAAGTCTGGGCTCAGGGATACCCCTGCCCCTGCCTTCCTCTAGGCTAAGACAGGCACCTCCCTATGTTTTCTTTCCTGTACCTACTATCTTCAAAAACTATTGCTTACACCTTCAAGCTTCTTGAGAGCAGGAGCCATGACACCTTCTGTTGGATCCAGTTAGTGTTGCATTTAGCACAGAATGGAATGCTACTGGAAGCCAGGCATTACCTGCCTGCCTTCAGATCTGTTTTTGACTTTTCTCCTAATTCATTTCTATTGGAGTGGGCGGCCCCTGGTGAACAGACAGCCAGGGAAAGGAAGACAAGAGGGTGTATCTGCTGTCTACCTTTTATGGGCAGTGCCTTTGGCTTCAGGTCTTGAGGTGACCCTGACCACTAGGCACCAGCAACCTACCTCCTTCTTTGTTCCTTCAGACTGGCAATGGAAGAGGTTTCCTGCTTTGAAAATCTCTGGGTTGCCTTGCCTCTGGTTGCAAAGGTTTCAGAACTCAGAGTGATTCTCTTTTACTTTTGTGAGCCTGGACTGACACACACCTATCTCTAGGCCCTGAGCACCTCTGTATTTCCCAATAGGTGGGCTATAGATAGCAGGAAAACAGCAGGGTCAGTAGTGCTCATGAGTACATTACTCAGTGTGTGATCAGTCAGGGGTGGATTTCAAACCAGACAATATGGAGGTGATCATGGACAAATTTTTATCAATTCTGATTACTTTAATGACTATTGCTGAGCATTCCAACCATAAACAAAGACATGGAAGTGAAAAGGCACAAGGACAACCTGAGAACCTGGGTCATGTGTGGTGCCTGTGATCTGTCCCAACTTAACTAAGGTGGAAGTGAACCCCCCGGATTCTATCTCCAGTATTACTCCCAATTAGTATTGGCCTCAAGGGACATTTTGAAGCCATATTTCTATACTCTATAGATAGGGACTCAGTGTGCAATCCATGCATGATGTCACTGATCTGTCAGCTCACCTGGTTGGTGTGGGGCAGCACTGAGACCCACATGATATATCTGGTTCCTAGAGGGTCTCTTCCTTCAGCTTCTCCAAGGCCTAGTCTAGGTACAGAGGCAACTCCTTGGCAAAGGGAGCCAGGTTTTCTTGCAGGTCACCTACAGCATTAAGATTGCAGGTGGTATAAGCAGATGTGTTCCAGTGTTCTTCCTGATTTAGTTGTCCTTAACCCTTGACTTTGTCTACACCCAGTCTCTTGTTTTTCCACCACTGCTTTGTTTGTCTGACCCATAGGTGGGTAGCCTCAGGCTCAGTACCTGAATCAGAGGCAGTAGCCTGTTCAGACTACCCTGTCAGCTCTAACCCTTATAACAAATTCCAAATTCTACATCACATGTTGTGTTTTTTGCTTCTCTGATGGAAGCCTCTTTGATACAAGATGGATAATTGTTTAATTAGGCAAGAGTGGAGGACATGTTCATAGAAAAAGAGGAAGCAATCAGATGTAGGCCCAGGATAGTCATGTCTACCTATCCCCTCAGCTGCCCAGGGATCTGTATGGTGAGGACTGTAATAACATTGACTCTTACATTTTACTTCATGCTCTGATCCAGAACACAAGTCCACTTCTCCAGAGAGCTCCCTGGGAGTGTCAGCTTCCAGGACTGCAGCAGCATCAGGAGGGACTGTTATTCACAATTGACCTACACTTAAACAGAGCTCAGAAGATGGAATCACAATCGAAGAAGGGCTGTCACGGAGTTATAGCCTTCAGCCCATAAGTTCTACTTAAGCTCAGAAATAACTTGGAGCCCAATAGGGACCTATAATTGATGAGTTCTGTCAGCCAGCATGTTTTCCCATTGAAAATGGGCTCCACTTGGAAAGGTTGATTTATTTGTGTTTTATGGCTTATTTTGTGGTGAAGAAAAATCAATAAAGTCATTCATTTTTACATTTTAAATGTGCCAGGCAAAATCAGAACATTATTAAATGCATGCTTTATGCTCGCATTTCCAAAGGTGAATGTGTATAAATGAATTAAACTTTTATATGATATTTTTAAAGATTTTATTTATTTATTTGACAGAGAGAGACATAGCAAGAGCAGGAACACAAGCAGGGGGAGTGGGAGAGGGAGAAGCAGGCTTCCTACAGAGCGGGGAGCCCGATGTGGGGCTTGATCCCAGGACCCTGGGATCATGACCTGAGCCGAAGGCAGATGCTTAACGACTGAGCCACACAGGTGCCCTGAATTAAACTTTGATTCAGAAATCACCCAAAGGCTTTTTCCTTTCCCAAGTTCTGCTCCTTTAAGAGAGGCAGATTAGAGGGAGGCTGGGTATGCATTCCCTAGAGTACTGCCTGCTCACCTCAATCACTGGAGCTGTGTTCTATAGCCTCTGACACTCTGCCCACCCTTTGCCACCATTGCCCAGATTCAGAGAGAAGGACAGTGAGCTTATTACCAGACTCTACCGAAGTGTGAAGCTGGAACTTTAACATGAAGACCACAGGACCAGCAGCCTGGGCACATTTAAGCCATGTTCATAGGCAGAACCCAGCATGTCAGGGTTAAGAGAACTCTTATCTGACTTTTACCTTAGCCTACCTAAGAGATGAGGAGGCCCAACTAGGGCAGTTGAAATGGAGAGAAGAGAAGAGAAAAAGAAAAAAGAGAAGAGAAGAGAAGAGAAGAGAAGAGAAGAGAAGAGAAGAGAAGAAAGAGAAAAGGTCTTCAGATTCCAAATACTCAGGACATGCATTTGGAAACAAGAAGGACAGATAAGTAAGTCTGAGAAAACTCAGAGACTTCCTGGTGAAACTAGGTGGGTGGTATAAAAAATTAACTGTATGCTCAATTAGAGTTACATAGGATTTGCTCATGCATTATTTAATGTAATTATCAAAATATCTTTATAAGTTAGGTATTAGAGGAAAAGTAAACTGTAGGAAATAGTTTATGGGACATGTCAGTGTCCATGAGATGTCCAGGTGGACCAGATGCCCAGAAGAAACAGGACATTGCTGTCCAACCATTAAACGCATTAGATGTCCAGATAGTCCATCAAAAGCCTGATGTCAGGATCTGGATATTTGGGCCAGAGGCTTGGGCTAGAGATTATGTTTGGGGTTGTAAGTTTCTAAGTGACGTAGAAGTCGTGGATATACCTGACCGCACCCAGAAAAAGGTTGCCAAGTGACAAGAAATTAGCAAAACCAGAACCTTAGATTCAATGTCCCTTTGAGCAAGATAAAAAAGAGCACCACAGAAGAAATCTGAGGAAGACTTAGGACAGAGGGACTGTGAGAAGAGAAATTTCAGAAGGCAACATTCTGAGCACATCACCTGTATCTGCCTGAGTCAGAAGGCAGACCAAGTTACTGAGAACTTCCTGATATTTTTCTGCTTTGTCTGGAGAAAGATATATTCCAGGCTTAGCCAGAGGAGAAAGCCAACCCCCCAAGGGTGGAAGTCATCAACAATATCACAAACTGGATATTAGTGTTATACTCATATGTTGGAGAAACACAGGGATCCAGAAAATACCTCACAATTCTGAAAACTAACCATTGCCCAACTTGTGAGTGATCTCACCTATGACTGATGGAGCTGAGCTGAGTGTGCTCACTGGGAAACACATGGCTCACCATCATCTGCAGTAAGACAAATGCCATTCTTGACACTTGGCTAAGATTTGCAAGATCTGTGCATATGGCAAAACTGAGTAGATGTCCCCCCAGAGCAGGTGCTGCATTTTACATCACACAAAGACTGGCTCTAATCCTCATCAAACCTTCATCCACTACCACCATTCCCACTCCATTGCTACTTATACCTTCCTTTCATTACTTACTCTGAGGTGTTCAACCCATTCACCAAAAAGAAAGAGTAGGGCATGACCAGTCATGATACATTGCTTCCTGGGAAAAGAATATCAAATAGAAATCTGTAGGCTGAGATAAGGAGGTTCTGATATGTTTATATGCTGGGCATGCAGCTTTTCATATATTCTACTGGTTCAGAAAACAAGACCATGAGGCCAGGAAAAGATTCTCTCCCAATCACATAGGACTTTTTCCATGACATCCTGGGATGGGGCCAGCAGCAGTGCATACAAACTCTGCTTTTGACTTTAGTAATGGGAAGAGATTTTGAGAGCATGGAGGTAAACAAGAGAATGGATGGGGCATACCACACAACCTGGCTGTTAAACTGGCCAGATCACTTCAAATTTAAGAACTGATAAGTTATTCTAGTGGTGTAGCTCCTAAAATGACAAACAAGGGATATGGGAAATGTACTTGTACATTTTAGGAACATGCTCAGCTCTTTAGTAGGGTGAAAGAAGAAAGATTCTGTGGCTCTGAACAAAATGCTCTTAAAACAGAACAGGTTGACCTTTTTAAAACAGAATAAGGTGAAAGGGAAGATAGGTAGAGTCCTTAGATTGCAAAGCAATGAACATGTGTTATCAAAGAATCTACTTTTGAAGGGGCATAAAGCAAGCTTAGCACTGGGGAAACGTGATGTGGAATACAAACCTGAGTAGCTCTTTAATAAGGAGAGTTAGGGAACAAATACCTAGAAATGATTAGGAAGAATAGGAGTGCCAAGTAGGGCAAAGGACAGAGATCTGACCCAGCAGTCAGAACTTGTCCCAAGAGTGATCAAGATAACCAGACCAGCATCAGCTTTCCCAAAGTGGCAAAAGCCTGAACATGAAAATCAAAAAGATCATTTTAATTTTAGACCTCAAACACATCTAATAACACATTTGTAGTAAAGATATTTAGGGGGAAAAAAGGAACAATATCTTAGTCACTTAGGCAGAAAGAGGAAAACAGACAACCTGCAAAGCTGTGAGGCTGGCTACAACCCTTCTTGCACAAGAAGGCTGGAGGGAAGGCAGCCACAGCCACTGGGTCTTGTGCTGGTTCCAGGAGACAAAGCCATAGCTAGTCTGGCTAGCTTTCATTTGAAAGGCACTCTCAGACATACAGGAGGTCAAAATTATACTACCCAAGTCTCTTTTTTAAAAACTTATCAGAAGAATGGAGCACTGGATGTTATACGCAAACAATGAATCATGAAACACTACATCAAAAACTAATGATGTAATGTATGGTGATTAACATAATATAATAAAAAAATAAAAATAAATAAAAAGTTATCAGAAGACAAACCCCGGCTGAATAAGAGATAAATAAATTTAAAAAAGAGTTAATTCTTAATCCTCAGAATGAATATTGTTGCTATGTAATGCAATGACAAAATATTATTCTTGGAAAAGCACATATTTAATTTAAAAAAATTAATAGTAGCATTTTGAGGCTAACATCCTACATTATATCAATAAAGACCACAGACCAGAAAGAAATTTGGATGAATAAAATTCTGCTAAATGTCCTGTCTTACAATGGGAGACAAAAAGTATTTGATTTTTGTACTTGATAAGCATAGAATTATAATCAAAAATATTTTTGAAAACTTGATAGTAATCATGACTAATATATATTCCAAATATCAGAAGGAAATAATGACAAAAGTGCCATTATTCATTTATCAAAAATACAAAACAACTGATAGAAAATCAAACACTTTAGTTTTTACAATGAATATAAATGAAGTTAATTCTCTGAGTTAAAGATATATTCTCAAATTGGTATGGCCAACTAAAAATCCAATGCTATCCATCTTAAGAAGCATGATTAAAACAGTATGAAAAAATATTAAACATAACATTGATAGTATATTAGCACTAAAATACAAAATAATAGTAGTGTTAAGCTAAAGGAAGCATGGGAAATACAATTAAAAGCAAAAATATTTGAGAAACACAAAAAGAATCTTTTTATACTAAGAAAAGGTGCAAGTCACAGAGAATTTTAACAGGCTTTAAATTTAGTGGCCCAAACACAGCTTTGCATTCCAGTTTCATTATTTAGGCACTAAAGCACATTATTCATCTTGGATTAATAATAATCCATACTAGCACAATCACTTCATTACATACTTATATTTCATCATCTTTTCCAGTGCCTACAATGAAATTGATTTTGCTCTGAGAAATGCCGGTATTTGGGGGCCAAAATAAATTAATATCTCAGATTCGATCAACATACTGGATGTGCCAAGTATCCATTCTTGCTGACCCACTTGAAAGAATCTGGTCCAGAAGGGACCTCCAAAATGAGAGAACATGTAGAGTGCTGGGTCTGGTTTCAAATTTCCAGGTTCCATAATAGAAACTCAAGAAGGGTTTTGAAATGATAAGCAAGTCAGAGATTGAAAACTAGAAGCTTGGAAGTAAAATATATTTTCCTCACATGGCTTCCTCCCTTCCCCATCCTCCTCTTCCTCTCCCTCCTCTTCTTTTCTCTTCCTTTCCCCCTTTCTCCCCCCTTCTTTTCCTCTCCCTCCTCTTCCTCTCCCTGCCTTTCCTCTTCCTCTTCTTGCTCTCCCTCCTCTTTCTCTCCTTCCCATCCTCCCCTTATCTTCCTTTCCCACCTCTTTCCCTCTTCTCTTCTTTTTTCCTCCATCTCCTCTATTTCTCCTTCTCCTCCTCTCCCTCCTCTCTCTTTATCCTTTCCCCTTTTCTTCTTTAATTGAAATATGTATTTGCCAAGAAACTTCTCTCTACAGTCTGATGGGTTCATGAATGAAAGAGAGGACTGTGAGGTTTCTGTGGAATTGACAATTTTGTGTACCTTAACTGGGTTCTGGTAACACTGGTATTTTTCAGTTTGTTTCCTTTTAAATTTACTAATTGTATATTCACCTTCTATATTTATACAATTCCTCCATAAAAATGAAAAAAAGCAAAGCAGCTTCCAAGATTTAGAAAATGAGATATTTCACATCAAAATTGGAAACTCCAAAGAGTGAAAGGGAGTGGGAGGGATAAGCTTATGGCTATGGAATGAATAAGTCACAGAGATGAAAATTCCAACATAGGAATATCATCAATGATATTGTAATAGTGTTGTTTTGTGACAGATGGCAGCTATACTTGTGGTGAGCATAGCATAACACAGAGAAGCTGAATCACTATATTATAGACCGGAAATGAATGTAACATCATGTGTCCAATGTACTTAAAAAAAATAGAACCTCTGTTTATTCTGAATAAAATGGCAAGTTTGGTGAGCTGAGTTGGAGCTTTAAGTATCTTCTACCTGTACAAGGAACATAAGCTCACTTGCTCAACTGAAGCTCAGTTGGTCAACATTATTCACTGATGCCCCCATGGTGACCTCTGGAGCATAAACAATGTTGTACTACTGTGGTCAGCAGAGGTCAATCTCAGTGCCATCTCCCTCCCTTCCTACCTCTTTACACAAAATCTGTAACTGCTTCCTTTATCTTAAAAAAAATGTATGCCTTAGTAAAAAGACTCTGTTTCCATGTTCAGAACAGTTTTTTCCCAATTTATTTAACACATGTCCTTTGTGATTTTTATTTATATTTGTTCCAACCAGATTTTTGTGTATCTTTATTCTTCTAGAGTTTGAATGTATAAAAATGCAATAGGTTTTTCAAATGTAGTCCACCAATATAATAAATAATCCCAGTCTGTCTCCCTGAACACAGCACATTTGATTCATCAGTCCAGGTGGGCTTGAACACTTCTTCCAGGCCCATTCAAAATTACCACTTTAGAAATAGACTGGGAATTGCTGTCAATGAGGATAAAGAGCAGGAGTTTTATCACCTTTTATCTTCATGATATAACCTCTACTCCTGAGACCTGGGCCAGCTTATGAACTGACCACATGATAAGGGAAGCTAATTTCAGATGTTACACATTGCCAAAGTCCAGGAAAACATCTCATTACATCAGCCACTCTCACTAGGACCAGTATTGAGAGGCATAGCCACAACACAGTACAGATCACCCAATGGATGAAGAGGGCAGAGGCACTTTGATCTACTGCTCTTAATTTTGCAGAATTTTCCTTCCAGGTTCAATGTTCAGGAATGGTGTGTATAGTTTCCAGGCCAGCTGAGCCTGTCTCCATCCCTTTTCCTGAATGCCCTTAATGGTCTGACACAAGGAGGACTGGGTGGGTGCCTGTGCAACAGTCTGAGGGTTTAGAGGAGTCTGGTAAACTTATCAGGAAAATGAGGCTGTCTCAACCATTATCACACAGATAGTCTGTGATAAAAGAGCCTTTGGGCCTAAATGAATAAATCTCTTCTTGTTTAAGAAACAGGAATTTGGATTAGTTACCTTCTATTTTAGCATCCTAAATGAGAGGAAAAGTAAAAACACCTCATCCAGGTGAGTTAAAACAAATCTCTGAATGGGAATTTCGCAAATGGCCATGACTGGAATAGTCACCTAAGGAGGGAGAAAGAAATATATTTTGGCCAATGCCACTAGCTTCCCTGGTTAAATAAAGCCATTTCATGAATATGATTTAAAAATATGTCATCAATGGAGGAGGACTGCCTGCCAATGTTAAGAAATATGTATCATGTCCTACTACAGTCTTTGGTTTAAAATCTAATTTGTCTGATATGAGAATTGCTACCCCAGCTTTCTTTTGAGGTTCATTGGCATGGTAAATGGTCCTCCATCCCCTCACTTTCAATCTGGAAGTGTCTTTAGGTTCAAAATGAGTCTCTTGTAGACAGCATATGGATGGGTCCTGCTTTTTTATCCAATCTGAAATCCTGTGTCTCTTGATGGGGAGCATTCAGCCTGTTCACGTTGAGAGAAACTACTGAAAGATATGAATAAAGTGCCATTGAATTGCCTGTAAAGTCCCTGTTTCTATAGATTGTCTCAGATAATTTCTAGTCTATATTACCTTCAAGGCACCTATTTACTTAGAGAATCCCACTCAATATTTCTTTCTATTTTTTTTACATTTCCTAGGATATTTATTTATTTATTTATTATGTTATGTTAATCACCATACAGTACATTATCAGTTTTTGATGTAGTGTTCCATAATTCATTGTTTTCCTATAACACCCAGTGTTCCATGCAATACACGCCCTCTTAAATACCCATCACTGAACTAACCCATCCCCTCACCTCCCTTCCCTCTAAAACCCTCAGTTTGTTTCTCAGAGTCCATAGTCTCTCATGGTTCCTCTCCCCCTCTGATTTCCCCCACTTCATTTTTCCCTTCCTTCTCCCAATGTCCTCCATGCTATTCCTTATGTTCCACAAATAAGTGAAACCATGTGATAATTGACTTTCTCTGCTTGACTTATTTTACTTAGCATAATCTCCTCCACTCCCACCCATGTTGATGTAAAAGTTGGGTATTCATCCTTTCTGATGGCTGAGTAATATTCCATTGTATATATGGACCACATCTTCTTTATCCATTCATCTGTTGAAGGGCATCTCGGCTCTTTCCAGAGTTTGGCTATTGTGGACATTGCTGCTATGAACATTGGGGTGCATATGGCCCTTCTTTTCACTACATCTGTGTCTTTGAGGTAAATTCCCAGTGGTACATTGCTGGGTCGTAGGGTAGCTCTATTTTTAATGTTTTGAGGCACCTCCACACTGTTTTCCAAAGTGGCTGTACCAACTGACATTCCCACCAACAGTGTAAGAGGGTTCCCCTTTCTCCACAACCTCTCAGACATTTGTTGTGTCCTGCTTTGTCAATTTTTGCCATTCTAACTGGAGTAAGGTGGTATCTCAGTGTGGTTTTGACTTGAATTTCCCTGATGGCTAATGATGATGAACATTTTTTCATGTGACTGTAAGGCATTTGTATGTCTTCTTTGGAGAAGTGTCTGTTCATGTCTTCTGCCCATTTTTTGACTTGATTATATGTTTTTTGGGTGTTGAGTTTGAGAAGTTTCTTTATAGATCTTGGATATCAGCCCTTTGTCTGTAGTGTCATTTGCAAATATCTTCTGCCATTCTGTGGGTTGCTTCTTTGTTTTGTTGACTGTTTCCTTTGCTATGCAAAAGACTGTTATCTTGATGAAGTCCAAAAAGTTCATTTTTGCTTTTGTTTCACTTGCCTTTGGAGACGTATCTTGAAAGAAGTTGCTGTGGCCAATGTCAAAGAGGTTACTGCCTATGTTCTCCTCTAGGATTTTGATGGATTCCTGTCTCACATTGAGGTTTTTCATCCATTTTGAGTTTATCTTTGTGTATGGTGTTAGAGAATGGTCGAGTTTCATGCTTCTGTATATAGCTGTCCAATTTTCCCTGCACCATTTATTGAAGAGACTGTCTTTTTTCCATTGCATATTTTTTTCTGCTTTGTCAAAGATTAGTTGACCATACTGTTGAGGGTCCATATCTGGGCTCCCTATTCTGTTCCATTGGTCTATATGTCTGTTTCTGTGCCAGTACCATGTTGTCTTGGTGACCACGGCTTTGTATTATATCTTGAAATCAGGGAACGTGATGCCCCCAGCTTTGTTTTTCTTTTTCAACCTTTCCTTGGGGATTCTGGGTCTTTTCTGATTCCATATAAATTTTAAGACTGTTTGTGCCAGCACTTTGAAAAATGTCATTGGAACTTTGATCAGGATGGCATTGAAGGTATAGATTGCTCTGGGTAGCATAGACATTTTAACAATGTTTATTCTCCAATCCATGGGCATGGAATATTTTTCCATCTTTTTTGTGTCTTCTTCAATTTCTTCCATGAGTGCTCTGTAGTTCCTAGAGTATAGATCCTTTACCCCTTTGGTTAGGTTTATTCCAAGGTATCTTATGGTTTTTGGTGCTATTGTAAACTGAATCTATTCTCTAATTTCTCTTTCTACAGTTGCATTGTTAGTGTATAAGAAAGCAACTGATTTCTGTGCATTGATTTTGTATCATGCCACATTACTGAATTGCCGTATGAGTTCTAGTAATTTGGGGGTGGAGTCTTTTGGGTTTTCCACATAATGTATCATGTCTTCTGTGAAGAGAGAGAATTTGAATTCTTTGCCAATTTGAATACCTTTTATTTATTTTTGTTGTCTGATTGCTGTTGTTAGGACTTCTTACGGGATTGGCTTTGTGGTCACATATTCTTTCAGTTTCTGCCAGTCCTGGAAGCTCTTTATCTGCCCATCTGTTCTGAATGCCAGCCATGCTGAATAAAGTATTCTTCGCTGCATGTTCTTCTCATTTAGTACCCTGAATATGTCTTGCCATCACTTTCTGGATTGCCAGGTCTCTGTGGGTAGGTCTGATGTTATTCTGATGTTCCTGCCTCCATACATAAATCTTTTCCCCCAAGCTGCTCTCAGGATAGCTTCCTTGGCTCTAAGATTTGCAAGCTTCACTATTATATGTCGGGGTGTTGATCTATCTTTATTGATTTTAGGAGGGGTCCTCTCTGCCTCTTGGATACGAATTCTTGTTTCTTTCCCCAGATTAGGGAAGTTCTCAGCTATGATTTGCTCAAATATAACTTCTAGTCCTCTCTCTCCACCTCCTTGGGGTTCCCAGTAATTCTGACATTAGAATGTTTCATGGTGTCATTGATCTTTCTAAGTCTATCCTCACGGGCTACTAGGCCTATCCCTATCTTCCTCAGCTTCTTTCCTTTCTATCATCTTAACTTCTAGATCACTAATTTGTTCTTCTCCCTCATTTACCCCGGCTGTTAAAGTATCCAATTTACACTGCATCTCATTCATAGTATTTTTTTTATTATGTTCAGTTAGCCAACATCTAGTAACATTTTTAAGTTCAGCCTGATTAGATCTCATTTCTGCCCTTAGAGATTTTATATTGTCACTAATGCTTTTCTCAAGCCTAGCTATTGACTTCATGATTGCTACCCTTGAAGTCTATTTCTGACATCTTGCTTATATCCATATCCATTAGATCTGTGTCAGAGGACATTGTCTCTGGTTCTTTTCTTTGTTGAAAGCTCCTCCTCCTAGTCATTCTGTTGAGGGATGGTTGAGCAAATGGACAGAGTCTAAGATATCAACCATAGCCCAAGGAAAATGCACCTTAGAAAAAGTCCAAGGTGCTCAAAAGCCACCAAAGATACACCACCAAAGCCTAGATGATCCAAAACAATAAATAAGAAAGAAAAACGGAAAGAAAAAAATAAAGGGTAGGTGGGGAGAGAGATTATAATCTGTCAGGATGGACAAAGCAGGGTGATCTTCCTGTTTCTGCTTGATTTTTGGTCTCTGTGTTAGAAGACAATATATCCCAACATTGCAAAAAAATCAGAATAAACATTGTTAAACTATTTATGCTGCCCAGAGCAATCTACATTTTCAATGCAATCCCTATCAAAATACCATCAATATTTTTTACAGAGCTGGAATAAACAATCCTAAAATTTGTATGGAATCAGAAAAGACCCCGAATCGCCAAGGAAATGTTGAAAAAGAAAAACAAAGTTGGGGGTATCACAATTATGAACTTCAAGCTATATTACAAAGTTGTCATCATCAAGACAGCATGGTATTGGCACCAAAACAGACACATAGATCAATGGAACAGAAGGGAAACCTCAGAAATGGACCTTCAACTCTATGGTCAACTAATCTTCAACAAAGCAGGAAAGAATATCCAGTGGAAAAAAGACAGTCTCTTCAATAAATTGTGCTGGGAAAATTGGACAGCCACATGCAGAAGAATGAAACTGGGTCATTCTCTTACACCATACACAAAGATAAACTCAAAATGGATGAAAGACCTAAATATGAGACAGGAATCCATCAAAATCCTAGATGAGAACACAGGCAACAACCTCTTTGACATTAGCCACAGCGACTTCTTGCAAGACACATCTCTAAAGGCAAGGGAAACAAAAGTAAAATGTACTTTTGGGACTTCATCAAGATAACAATCTTTTGCACAGCAAAGGAAATAGTCAACAAAACTAAAAGGCAACCCACGGAATGGGAGAAGATATTTGCAAATGACATTACAGATAAAGGGTTGGTATCCAAGATCTATAAGGAAATTATCAAACTCAATCCCCGCACCCCGCCAAAAAAATTCCGGTCAATAAATGGGCTGAAGACATGAACAGACACTTCTCCAAAGAAGACATGCAAATGGCCATCAAACACATGAAAAAAAAAAAAGTTCAACATCCCTGGCCATCAGGGAAATTCAAATAAAGACCACATTGAAATACTACCTTACACCAGTTAGAATGGCAAAAATTAACAAGACAGGAAACAACAAGTGTTGGCGAGGATGTGAAAAAAGGGGAACCCTCTTACACTGTTGGTAGGAATGCAAGCTGGTACAGCCACTCTGGAAAACATATGGAAGTTCCTCAAGACTTTAAAAATAGAGCTACCCTACAACCCAGCAATTTCACTACTAGGTATTTACCACAAAGATACAGATGTGGTGAAAAGAAGGGGCACATGCACCCCAAAATTCATAGCAGCAATGTCCACAATAGCCAAACTGTGGAAGGGGATGAGATGTCCCTCAATATATGAATGAATAAAGAATATGTGGTCCACAAATACTATGGACTATTACTCAGCCATCAGAAAAGATGAATACCCACCATTTGCATTGACATGGATGGAACTGGAGGGGATTATTCTAAGTGAAATAAGTCAAGCAGAGAAAGACGATTATCATATGGTCTCATTCGTATGTGGGATATAAGGAATAGCACAGAGGACCATAGAGGAAGGGAGGGAAAACTGAATGGGAAGAAATCAGAGAGGGAGACAAACCATGAGAGACTCTGGAAACCAAACACAGGGTTACAGAATGTAGGGGAGTGGAGAGATGGGGTAACCATGTGATGGGTATTAAGGAGGGTGCATGTGGTTATGAGCACTGGGTATTATACATAACTAATGAATCATTGAACACTACATCAAAAACTAAAAAAAAAGAAGGAAAAAATATGCATCATGCATCACACAAAAATACATTTTGTATAATAAACTCTCAACTTGCCTTGAAAATCTATAGAAATAGGATAATATATGAAATTTGTTACATCTAAGTATTAATCCTAGGTGAAAACAAATTTAATGTGGTAGAGAAACATACTTTTTGATAGACAAAATTATGCCAGGTACTGGGCTATACAGTTATGACCATATTTTTCTAAAGTATTTTTAATATATTCTTGTCAACAACATTTATCCATCTATAAGATAATGATAATTTATATTATTGTTATTAATCTATAGATGTAGAAATTGAGTCAAGAATTTTAAATAAAAATTCCTAAGGACACATACCTAATACAGGTCCATTCAAGACTGGAATTTGGGTTGTCTTTAGAGCAATATTAAAAAGCACAAGTTAAAAATATATTTGGGCTTCTGCTTCTATTTCACACTGGTCAATTAGTTAAATGGAAACAGATTTTTTAGTTATTGAACAGACAACACAAAAATGGGATCACTAAAATAAGGGGAAAATGACATCTACAGTTTTTACACTTTTCTGCATAGAAACACTTTGTAATAACATAGAGCAGGCACCCCAAGAAGAATACTGGGGTCTCACTGCACTGAGGAAATAAGGAATGGAATTGTGAAGTTGAGGTAGCTAAAAATTATAGGGGAAAGTAATGGACAGCAGCCCTTTTAGTTGTTGTTGAACAAACACCAAGCTAATGCATGAGTTGGATAAGGCCAAGCTAATGCATGAGTTGGATAAGGCCAGGTAAAGAACTGTCATGGTGATAAAAGCTGAACAGTTCCGAGAGCTCACACACTGCTGAAAGAATTCTAAAGAACCAAAGTGGAGTTGCCTTGCAAAACATTCAGGACCTCAGAAAGGTCAACCTTGCAGTCAGAATAAACTCTAGCTATAATAGAACCTACTTTAGATCTAACCCAACAAAACTTTAAAACATGCCTCAACAAGTTTGTTGTGGAACAAAGTGACCCTCAAATAAATTAACAGAAAAAAAAAAGAAGAAGATTAAAGTCAACAACTTTTATTTTTTTAAAGATCTTATTTATTTATTTGTCAGAGAGAGAGCACAAGAAGGGGGAGCAGCAGGCAGAGAAAGAAGCAGGCTGCCTGCCAAGAAGGAAACCTGATGCGGGACTGGATCCCAGGACCCTGGGAACATGACCTCAGCCAAAGGCAGATGCTTAATGACTGAGCCACCCAGGTGTCCCTTAACAAACTTTTAAAAACAGCAAGAAGTTAACAATCCCAATGTTTAGCATCCAACAACAAAAAAAATTACTAGACATAGAAAGAAGCAGGAAAGAAACAAACTCAAAACTGGCAGAGATGATGGAATTAGAAGACATCCTTTATAAATATGCAGAACTGTTTAAAGTAAGACAAAAATATAATGAGGAAAGAAATGGAAAATATTTAAAAAATCAAATGAAACTTCCAGAAATGATAAAAATATACAATATATAAAGTGAAAAAATTAGCAGATGGGCTTAACACAAGACTAGACACTGCATAAGAAAAGAGTAGAAAATATCCAAATGAATAGAAACTATCCAAATGAAGCACAAAGAGGAAAAGAAAGTTAAAAATAAACAAAGACGGCGCCTGGGTGGCTCAGTCATTAAGCGTCTGCCTTCGGCTCAGATCATGATCCCAGGGTCCTGGGATCGAGCCCCACATCGGGCTCCCTGCTCGGGGGGAGGCCTGCTTCTCCCTCTCCCACTCCCCCTGCTTGTGTTCCCTCTCTCGCTTTGTCTCTCTCTGTCAAATAAATAAAAAAATCTTTAAAAATAAATAAATAAATAAATAAATAAATAAATAAATAAATAAATAAATAAAAATAAACAAAGATTCAGTGACTCTGGGACAATTTCAAGTAGTTTAACAGATGTGTAATTAGAGATCCAGGGAAAGTAGGGAAAGAAAAAAAATGCCCAATTAATAAAAGGCAAAAAGTTTCCAAATTTGATGCAAATTATAAAGCCACAAATCAAAGGTTAGTGAAATTCAAGTAGGGTAAACACAAAGAAAACTACACAAAAAGGATATCATAATACAATTGCTGAAAACCAGTGCTAAATAGAAAGTCTTAAAGCATCCAGAGGAAAAATGAACATTACATATATGGGGACAAAACAGTAATAATGAAAGCCTTCTTTCAAAGAAACAATGCAAGTCAGAGGACAATATAATTACATATTTATAATGACATTTTAAAAATGTTGAATAATAGTGCCCACCAAATTTGTCTACTTGACATTTATAGAATATGCTTCAAACAGCAGAAGAATACATATTTCTTAGAGAATAACTGAATTTGTTTGTAATTGAAACATTCATTGAGCTAGATCATATCCTGAGATTTAATCAAGTCTCATATAAGTTAAAAAGGAAAATCATACAAAGAATACTCTGACCATAACAATATTAAATTGAAGTCAATAACAGAAATATGTATGTAAAATTATCAAATATTTGAAAATTAAACATCACATTTCTAAAAATGCAAGGAACAAAGAAGGAGTTACAAGGGAAAATTAAAAGATATTTTGAACAGGGCGCCTGGGTGGCTCAGTTGGTTAAGCCACTGCCTTCGGCTCAGGTCATGATCCTGGAGTCCCAGGATCGAGTCCCACATTGGGCTCCCTGCTCGGCAGGGAGTCTGCTTCTCCCTCTGACCCTATCCCCTCTGATGTGCTCTCTCTCTCTCATTCTCTCTCTCTCAAATAAATAAATAAAAATCTTTAAAAAAAAGATATTTTGAACAGAATGAAATGAAAACACAACATATCAAAATTAAAATTCAGGGTCAGTCAGGACTTGGGAAATGTCTAGCTTTAAATGCCTATGTGAGAAATGAAAAACAGATACAAAGACAACAATTTAAGCTTCTACCTTAATAAATTAGAAAAATAGCAAATGAAACACAAATAAAGGAAATAATAAAAATAAAAGCAGAAATTAATTAGAAAACAGACAAACTATAGTGAAAATCACCAATGCTAAAAAGTGTTTCCTTTAAAATATAAATACAATTGATAAACATGGCCAAACTGATCAAGGAAAAGTGAAAGAAAATGAAAATTATTATATGAGGAATAAAGAAAGAACTTCACTATATATTCCTCAGGCACTAAAGGGATAATAAGTAAATGTTATTAATCACTTTATGCCAACAAGTTTGACAATATATATGAAATGGTCAAACACTAGAAAAATATTGCTTACAAAATGTGAAACAGGGGGCGCCTGGGTGGCTCAGTTGTTAAGCATCTGCCTTCGGCTCAGGTCATGGTCTCAGGGTCCTGGGATCGAGCCCCGCATCGGGCTACCTGCTCTGCGGGAAGCCTGCTTCTCCCTCTCCCGCTCCCCCTGCTTGTGTTCTCTCTCTCTCTCTCTCTGTCAAATAAATAAATAAAATCTTTTTAAAAAATGTGAAACAGAAAATCTGATGACATATTTATTTTTTAAAACACATAATGTATTATTAGTTTCAGAGGTACAGGTCTGTGATTCATCAGTCTCACACAATTCCCAGCACTCACAATAGCACATATCCTCCCCAGTGACCATCACTCAGCCCCTTCATCCCTCCTACCCCCCACCTCTCCAACAACCCTCAGTTTGTTTCCTGAGATTAAGAGTCTCATGTGATTTGTCTCCCTCTCCGGTTTCATCTTCTTTCATTTTTTTTCCTCCCTTCCCCTATGATCCTCTGTTTATTTCTCAAATTTCACATATCAGTAGGATCCTATGATACTTGTCGTTCTCTGACTGACTTATTTTACTTAGCATAATACCCTCTAGTTCTATCCACATAGTTGCAAATGGCAAGATTTCGTGTTTTTTTGATGACTGCCTAATATTCCATTGCATATATATACCACATCTTCTTTATCCATTGATCTGTTGATGGACATCTTGGCCTTTCCATAGTTTGGCCATTGTGGACACTGCTGCTATAAACATTGGGGTGCATGTGCCCCTTCGGATCAATACATTTGTATCTTTGGGGTAAATACCCGGTAGTTCAATTGCTGGGTCATAGGGTAGCTCCATTTTCAACACTTGCAGGAAGTTCCATACCATTTTCCACAGTGGCTGCACCAGCTTGCATTCCCACCAACAGAGTAGGAGGGTTCCCCTTTCTCTGCATCCTCACCAACATCTGTCATTTCCCGACTTGTTAATTTTAGCTATTCTGATTTCCCTGATGCTGAGTGATGTTGAATACTTTATCATGTGTCTGTTGGCCATTTGGATGTTTTCTTTGCAGAAATATCTGTTCATATCTTCTGCCCATTGCTTGATGGGGTTATTTGTTCTTTCGGTGTTGAGTTTGATAACACCTTTACAGATTGTGGATAGTAGCTGTTTATCTGATATCTCATTTGCAAATATCTTCTCTCATTCTGTCAGTTGTCTTTTGGTTTTTTGACTGTTTTCTGTGCAAAAGATTTTATCTTGATGAAGTCCCAATAGTTCATTTTTGCCCTTGCTTCCCTTGACTCTGGCGATGTGTTTAGGAAGAAGTTGCTGTGGCTGAGGTCAAAGAGCTTGCTGAGTCTATTTGTGTGTGTGGTGTAAAAAAATGGTCCAGTTTCATTCTTCTTCATGTGGCTGTCCAGTTTTCCCAACACCATTTGTTGAAGAGACTGTCTTTTTTCCTTGGACATTCTTTCCTGCTTTGTCGAAGATTGGTTGATCATAGAGTTGAAGGTCCATTTCTGGGCTCTCTATTCTGTTCCATTGATCCAATGTCTGTTTTGTGCCAGTACCATATTGTCTTGATGATTTCAGCTTTGTAATGGAGCTTGAAGTCCGGAATTGTGATGCCACCTGCTTTGCTTTCCTTTTTCAACATTCCCCTCACTATTTTGGGGGTCTTTTCTGGTTCCATACAAATTTTAGAATTATTTGTTCCATTTCTATGAGAAAAGTGGATGGTATTTTGAAGGGATTGCATTAAATGTGTAGATTGCTCTAGGTAGCATTGACATCTTCACAATGTTTGTTCTTCCAATCCATGAGCATGGAACCTTTGTCCATTTCTTTGTGTCTTCTTTAATTTCTTTCATGAGTATTCTATAGTTTTCTGGGTACAGATCCTTTACCTCTTTGGTTAGATTTATTCCTATGTATCTTAAGGTTTTGGGTGTAATTAAAAATGGGATCAAATCCTTAATTTCTCTTTCTTCTGTATTGTTGTTGGTGTATAGAAATGCCACTGATCTCTGTGGACTGATTTTATATCCTGTCACTTGACTGAATTCCTGTATGAGTTCTAGAAGTTTTGTGGAGGAGTCTTTTCGGTTTTCCACATAAAGTATCATAACAAAGAGTGAGATTTTGACTTCTTCTTTGTTGATTCAGATGCCTTTTATTTCTTTTTGTTGTCTGATTGCTGAGGCTAGGACTTCTAATACTACATTGAAAGGCATTGGTGATAGTGGACATCCCTGCCATGTTCCTGACCTTAGGGGAAAAGCTCTCAGTTTTTCCCCATTGAGAATGATATTTACTGTGGGTTTTTCATAGACGACTTTTATGATATTGAGGTATATACCGTCTATCCCTACACTCTGAAGAGTCTTAATCAAGAAAGGATGCTGTACTTTGTCAAATGCTTTTTCTGCATCTATTGAGAGGATCATATGGTTCTTATTCTTTCGTTTATTAATGTATTTGTATAACATTGATTGATTTGTGGATGTTGAACTAACCTTGCAGCCCAGGAATAAATCCCACTTGGTTGTGGTGAATAATCCTTTTAATGTACTGTTGGATCCTATTGGCTAGTATGTTGGTGAAAATTTTTGCAACCATGTTCATCAGGGATATTGGTCTGTAATTCTCCTTTTTGATGGGGTCTTTGGTTTGGGGATCAAGGTAATGCTGGCCTCATAAAATGAGTTTGGAAGTTTTCCTTCTATTTGTATTTTTTGGAACAGTTTCAGAAGAATAGGAATTAATTCTTCTTTAAATATTTAGTAGAATTCCCCTGGGAAGCCATCTGGCCCTGGGCTTTTTTTTTGTTGGCAGATTTTTGATGACTGCTTCAATTTCCTTAGTGTCTATGGGTCTATTTAAGTTTTCTATTTCTTCCTAGTTCAGTTTTGGTAGTTTATAAATCTCTAGGAATGCATCCATTTCTTCCAGAGTGTCTAATTTGCTGACATATAGCTGCTCATAATATGTTGTTATAATTGTTTGTATTTCTTTGGTGTTGGTTGTGATCTCTCCTCCTTCATTCATGATTTTATCTATTTGGGTCATTTCTGTTTTCTTTTTGATAAGTCTGGTCAGGGGTTAATCAATCATATTAATTCCTTCAGAGAAGAAGCTCCTAGTTTCGTTGATATGTTCTACTGTTCTTTTGGTTTCTATTTCATTGGTGTTTGCTCTGATCTTTATTATCTCTCTTCTCCTGCTGGATTTAGGCTTTATTTGTTGTTCTTTCTCCAGCTCCTTTAGGTGTAGGGTTAGGTTGTTTATTTGAGATCTTTCTTGTTGTTTTTGTTTTGTTTTGTTTTGAGAAAGGCTTGTATTGCTATATACTTTCTTCTTAGGACTGCCTTTGCTGCCTCCCAAAGATTTTGAACAGTTGTGTTTTCCTTTTCATTGGTTTCCATGAATTTCTTTAATTTCCTGGTTGACCCATTCATTCTTTAGTAGGATGCTCTTTAGCTTCAATTTATTTGAGTTCTTTCTAACTTTCCTACTGTGATTAAGTTCTAGTTTCAAAGCATTGTGGTCTGAAAATATGCAAGGGATTATTGCAATATTTTGGTACTGGTTGAGACCTGATTTTTGACCTAGGATATGATCTGTTCTGGAGAATGTTCCATGTGCACTAGAGTAGAATGTGTATTCTGTTACTGTGGGATGGAATATTCTGAATATATCTGTGAAGTACATCTGGTCCAGTGTGTCATTTAACCCCTTAATTTCCTTGTTGATCTTTTGCTTAGATGATCTGTCCATTTTAGTGAGGGGGTGTTAAAGTCCCCCACTATTACTGTATTATTGTTGATGTGTTTCTTTGTTTCTGTTAATAATTTGCTTACATAATTGGCTGCTCCCATGTTAGGGGCATAGATATTTACAATTCTTAGATCTTCTTTTTGGATAGAACCTTTAAGTAGGATATAGTGTCCTTCTGCATCTCTTATTATATACTCTTTGAAAGACGAAAGAATCATGGGGGGAAAAGCCATGAATTCTATGTGCTATAGTCCTCTAACCCTGGAGTTTTGCTGTTCTCATTGATTGGTAAACTTGGTCTTGGCTGGCTGTTTTTGCTGATCCTCTTGGGGAGTAGCCTGTTGCAGTGATTCTCAAATGTCTTTGCCTGAGGCAGAATTGCACCACCTTTGCCAGGGGCAAGCTAGGTAATCTGCTTAGGTTTGCTCTGGGTAGTTTTTGTTCCCTGAAAGCTTTCCGTACAGCTTTGGAGAATGAGAATGAAAATGGCGGCCTCCCAATCTCTGCCCCAGAGGAGCCGAGAATTCAATGCCCCACTCCTCAGTAAGCCTCCAGAGAAAAGTAGTCAATCACTCCTGTCTCCCTTGTCTCTGGCTGCACTCTGTGCTCACCCAGCCTGTGAACTAGCATTTCTATCTCTGCCATGTGACCCCGTTTGGAGTCTTCAAACCCAGCAGATTCCTCCCAGGGGAGGAAGGGGCGTCTCCCTGGGTCTGCCACTTGTTAGGTCCCTGCTCAAAGAGCAGTGGCCCGAATGTGCCGTGGATCACAGTTTATGGCAACCCTGAGCTACGAGCCCACTTCTCAGCTTCATCTTTGCAGCTGGCTTCCCTGCTCTGATACCTGGGAGCTCTGCCACACTCAGGCACCTCTGGTCTTTCTCTGACCCCGAGGGTCCTGAGACCACACTGTTCCAGCGAGGGTTCCACCCCCCAGCTTAGCCACTGGAGCAACATCCCTCAGTGAAGCCAACTTCTAATAGTTCTGATTTTGTGCTCTGCTGCTCTATCACTTACCAGTAGCTGGCTGAGGAGAATCCCTTCCCCGCAGTCTATCTTCCCGAATATCACCTCGGATTCACTTCTCTGCACATCCTACCTACCAGAAAGTGGTACTTTTCTGTTCATAGAGTTGCTGCTATTCTT
This sequence comes from Eumetopias jubatus, assembly GCF_037043125.1. Taxonomy (NCBI): domain Eukaryota; kingdom Metazoa; phylum Chordata; class Mammalia; order Carnivora; family Otariidae; genus Eumetopias; species Eumetopias jubatus. Next base: position 111,647,842 of record NW_028274809.1, on the reverse strand, counting down.
TTTTTCAATCTCCTGTTGGGTTTGTAAGTGTTCAGAATGGTTTGATACCTATCTAACTGAATTCCTGGGACTAGACAAAATTTAGGTCTCCTACTCCTCTGCCATCTTTCTCCTCCCCCCTCTCCTGAAGACATATTTTAAATAGAAAATTGTAATTAAAAAATTTTCCACAGGGGCACCTGGGTGGCTCAGTCATTGTGTCTGCCTTCGGCTCAGGTCATGATCCCAGGGTCCTGGGATCTAGCCCTGCATCGGGCTCCCTGCTCTGAGGGAAGCCTGCTTCTCCCTCTCCCACTCCCTCTGCTTGTGTTCCCTCTCTCACTGTCTTTCTGTCAAATAAATAAATAAAATCTTAAAAAAAAATTTTTTTCTACAAAGAAAACTATAGGCTGAGATAACTTCACCTACAAGCTATATACCAAACTTTTGAAGAAGAAATAATATCAATCCTAAATAATGTCTTTTCTTTTAAATTTTTATTTAAATTCTACTTAGTTAACATATAGTGTAATATTGATTCCAAGAGTAGAATTTAGTGATAATGTCTTTTTAGAAAAATGAGAAAAGCCTTACTGATTTATTTTATGAGGACATTATTACCCTGATACTCAAAACAAAAACATTTGAAGATAAGAATATCAAACAAAAACATTGCTTATAAACATATACATGAAAATACTTTTAAAAAAAATTAGCAAATGATATTCATGATATATCATGAGCAACTTGGGTTTATCCAAGGAATGCAAGATTAGTTTAACATTTGAAAATCAATCATTGTAATTCACTGTATTAGTAGAATAAAAAGAAAATCCATACTTCAACAAATGCAAAAAAAATCTAATAATTTCAACACCAATTCATGATGAAAACTGCCAGAATACTTAAAATAGAAAAGACTTTCACAACTCAATGAAGAGCATCTTCAAATAACCTTTAATTAACATCACACTTAATGTTGAAGGACTCAAAAGTATTACCTGAAAATTGGTACTACATGCAAAAATGTCTATAGTCAGCATAAGTATTCAATGTTGTTATCCCTATCAAAATTCCAGGAGGCTTTCTAAAGAAACTGACAAGCCTTTCCAAAACTTATAAACTCAAATGTCTTAGCATATCTAAAACTGTCCTTTGAAAAACTTAAAGGACTATAGCATTTAATCTCAGACTTACTCTAAAGCTGTAAGATAAAGACAGTGTGACTTTTGTATAAAGATATACAAAGTCCAGTGGGCCATGATTGATTTTTAACAAAAATTTAAAGTAATTGAATGGAAAAAGAATAGACTTTTCAGAAAAAAATGGTGCTTGGGATATGGGGTACCTATATGCAAGAAAAAATATATGTACTTAACTCATAACATATACAATACTTACTTTTTTACGGTTCTTAAATATAAGTTGAAGGCTAAAACTATTAACTTCTAGGAGAAAATGCTAGAGAAAATCTTGAGGCCTTGGGTTTTCTTAAATGGGTTCCCCAAAATACAAACCCAAAAAGAAATTCACAAAATTGAAAACTCTCAGAAAACTCAAATCATGATGAGATACCACTACAAATATATTATTATGGCCCAATGAAAGAAAAACAAATGGACAATATCAAGTGCTGGTAAGGCTGCAGAAAAACAGGAACACCCATTAATTTTTGACAGGAATGAGAAATAGGCAATTACTGTGGAAACACTTTTGACAGATTCTTATTAGCTTAAACATAAAGTCACCACACAACCCAGAAATTCCTTTTCTTGGTATTAACACAGGTGAGTTAAAATATATATGTATACACAAAATTCAGTCCACAAATATTTATAACAATTTTATTCATAATTTCCAAAAACTGGAAATAACCAAAATGTCCTCCAAGAGGAGACTAAACTGTGGTACCTCCATAAAATAGAATAATACTGAACAACTAAAAGGGACAAGTTAATGATTCATAAAATATCATGCATGAACATGAAATGCATTTTCTAAGTGAAAACAGTCATATCTAAAGGCTACACGTTGAAATTATATGAAATTATATGGCATTTTAAAAAAAGGCAATACAATAGGGGCAGGAAACACAATAATGGTTGCCAAGGATTAGAGAAAGAAAAGTTGTAGACTACAAAGGTGCTACATAAAGAAATCTCTAGGTGATGGAACTATTTTGTACAATACCATGAGGGTGAAAGCATGAGGCTATCAATTTATAAAAATTCCCCAAAATGATAAATATAACTGTATCTATTTTCAGATGACATGATTGTTTATGTAGAAAATCATGAAGAGCTACAAACAACAAAACAAAACCTTCCTAAAACTAATATTTCTATATGCTCTCAAAGTATGCATGACAATGAAATTAAAAACACAACACCAATAAAATTATAAATCTGAAAATCTAACACAAATGAAATACTTGAGTACATATCTAACAAGACATATGGAGGACTTAGATGCTGGACACCATAAAACACTAATGAAAGAAATTACAGAAGATCTAAATTGACATTATATCAAAAATTAATGATGTACTATACGTTGGATAATTGAATTTAAATAAAAAAAGAGATCTAAATAAATGAAGATAAATATGTTCATGAATTGTAGGTGTCAGCATAGTAAATAGTAATGTATTGGTTCTTCCAATAATTCTTATCAAAATCACAGGTTATTCTAAAATATTTATGCAAAGAAAAAAAGATCTTGAATAGCTAAAAATAATTTGGAAAGAAGAATAAAGTGGAAGGAATTGGTCTACCCAATTTCAGCATCTACAATTTCAGAAGTTGAGTCTCTGTAATACTGAGGGAGAGCTACACACAAAGGTCAATGAAATATGATAAAGAACACAAATATGTCCAATTTTTTTCAAATATGTAAAGGAGTTAAATGAAGGAAAAATAGTCATTTCAACACAAGGTGTTGGGGCAGTTGGATATCCATTAGTAAGAAACAAAGAAACAAAAAACAAAACAAAACCTAGACCTAAGTCTTACACCTACACAAAAATGAACTCAAATTAGATCATAGACTTAAAATATAAAACCATATAACATTTAGGAAAAAATCTTTAAGATCTAAGGCTAGGGAAGTTGTTCTTTGAATTGGCAATGAAAGCATGATCCATAAAAGAAGATAAACTTCATCAAAATAAAAACTTTTTCCCCTAAGTTTTTATTTAAATTCCAGCTAATTAATATACAGTGCAATATTAGTTTCAGGTGCAAATAATAGCCAGTGCTCATCACCACAGTTGCCCTCCTTTTGTTAAAGGTTTTATTTATTTATTTGACACACAGAGAGAGCACAGGTAGGCAGAATGGCAGGTAGAGGGAGAGGGAAAAACCGGTTCTCTGCTGAGAAGGACCCTGGGATCATGACCTGAGCCAAAGGTAGCCACTTAACTGACTGAGCCACCCGGGCACCCCAGGAGTGCCCTCCTTAATACCCATTACCTGTTAAATCCATCCCCCAGCCATCCTCCCCACAGGTAACCACCAATTGTTCTTTATAGTTAAGATTCTGTTTCTTGGTTTGCTCTCTCTCTCTCTTCCCCCTAAGTTCATCTGTTTTGTTTCATAAATTTCACATGGATGAAGTCATATGGCATTTGTCTTTCTCTGACTGACTTATTTTGCTTAGCATAATACTCGCTGTCTCCATCCACTCATTGCAAATGGTAAGATTTCATTCTTTTCTATGGTTGAGTAATATTCTATTGTATAGATAGATGATAGATTAGATAGATAGATAGATAGATGATTGATAGATAGATAGATGATAGATAGATGATAGATAGATAATAGATAACTATAGATATAGATATATCTCTCTCTACATATAAATGTATGTATATTCTCTCTCTCTATATATATATATGTGTGTGTGCGTGTGTGTGTGTGTGTGTGTGTGCGTGTGTGTGTGTATACCATCTTCTCTCTCCATTCATCTGTCGGTGGCTATTTGGGCTCTTCCCATGATTTGGCTATTGTTGATAATGCTGCTCTAAACCCTGGGGTGCATGTATCCCTTCAAATCATTATTTTTGTATCCTTAGGGTAATTACCTAATAGTGCAGTTGCTGGATCATTGGGTACTTCTATTTTTAACTTTTTGAGGAATCTCCAAACTGTTTTCCAAAGTGGCTGCACCAGTTTGCCTTCCCAACAGCAGTGCAAGAGGGTTCCCCTTTCTTCAAATCCTCACCAACCCTTGTTTCCTGTGCTGTTAAGTTTAGCCATTCTGACTGGTATGAGGTGACATCTCATTATAGTTTTGATTTGTATTCCCCAATGATGAGTGATATTGAGCATCTTTTCATGTGTCTCTATCTGTGTTTCATGTATTTTTTGGGTGTTGAGTTGTGTAAGTTCTTTATATATTTTGGATACTAATCCTTTATCAGATATGTCATTTGCAAATATCATCTCCCATTCTGTAGGTTGTTTTTCAGTTTTGTCAATTTTTCCTTTGCTGTGCAGAAGCTTTTTACCTTGATAAAGTGCCAGTAGTTGATTATTGCTTTTGTTCCCCTTGCCGCCAGAGATGTGTCTAGTAAGAAGTTGCTGTGGCCAACAGGGTCAAAAAGGTTACTGTCTGTGTTTTCCTCCAGGATTTTGATGGTTTCCTGTCTCACATTTAGGTCTTTCATCTATTTTCAATTTATTTTTGTGTATGGTGTAAGAAATGGTCCAGGTTTATTCTTTTGCATGTTGCTGTCCTGTTTTCCCAACAGCATGTTTTATCTTTTTTAAAAAAATATTTATTTATTTATTCATTCGAGACACAGAGATACAGAGAGAGAGAGAGAATATGAGCAGGGGGAGAAACAGAGGGAAGGGGAGGAGCAGGCCCCCCGCTGAGCAGGGAGCCCGATGCAGGGCTCTATCCCAGGACCCTGGGATCATGACCTGAGCTGAAGGCAGACGCTTAACCATCTGAGCCACCCAGGTGCCCCTCCAACAGCATGTTTTAAAGAGACTGTCCTTTTTCCATTGGATATTCCCCTCTGCTTTGTTGAAGACTAATTGAGCATATAGTTGTGAGTTTATTTCTGGGTTTCTATTCTGTTCCATTGATCTATGTGTGTCTGTTTTATTTTTAAGATTTTATTTATTTGAGAGACAGAGAGCACAAGCAGGAGGAGGGGTGGAGGAACAAGAAGGGTCCCTGCTCAGCCCTGATGTGAAGCTCCATCCCAGAACCTTGAGACCATGACCTGAGCCGAAGTCAGACACTTAACCAACTGAGCCACCCAGGTGCGCCTATGTGTCTGTTTTTGTGACAGTACTGTACTGGCTTGATCACTACACCTTTGTAACATAACTTGAAGTCCAGAATTGTGATGCCTCCAGATTTGCCTTTCTTTTTCAAGGTTGCTTTGGTTATTCGTGGTCTTTTTGTGGTTTCATACAAATTTTAGGATTGTTCTAGCTCTGTGAAAAATGCTGGTGATATTTTGATAGGGATTGTGTTAAATGTGTACATTGCTTTGGGTAGAATAGACATTTTAACAATATTTTTTCTTACAATCCAAGAGCATAGAATGTTTTTCCATTTCTTTGTGTCATCTTCGATTTCTATATTTTCCAGAGTACAGATCTTTTACCTCTTTGGTTAGGTTTATTCCTGGGTATCTTATGGGTTTTCCTGCAAATGTAAATGGTATTTATGCCTTGATTTTTCTTTGTGCTACTTCATTATTCGTGTATAGAAATGTAGCAGATTTCTATATATTGGTTTTGTATCCTGCAACTATAGTGAATTTTTGTATCGGTTCTAGAAATTCTGGGGTGGAGTCTTTTGGGTTTTCTCTATAGAGTAACATGTCATCTGCCAATAGTGAAAGTTTGACTTCTTCCTTGCTGACTTGGATGCCTTTTCTTTCTTTTTGTTTTCTGACTGCTGAGGCTAGGACTTCCAGTACTACATTAAGTAACAGTGAGAATGGATATCCTTGTCTTGTTCTTGATAATAGAGGAAGAGCTCTCAGTTTTCCCCCATATTAACTGTGGGTTTTTCATATATGGCCTTCATTATGTTGAGGTATCTTGCCTCTAACCTTAACTTTCTTGAGGGTTTGTTATCATGAATAAATATTGTACTTTGTCAAATGCTTTTTCAGCATCTATTGGAAGGATCATGTGGTTCTTATCCTTTCTTTAATTAATGTGGTGTATCATGTTGATTGATTTGTGATATTGCACCACCATTGAACCCAGGAATACATCCCACTTGATCATGGTGAATGATTCTTTTAATGTACTGTTGTACTTGATTTGCTAGCATTTTGCTGAGAATTTTTGCATCTATTTTCATTAGGGATATTAGACTGTAGTTCCCCTTTTCAGTGGTCTTTGTCTGCTTTTGGAATTACTCTTTAAATATTTGGTAGAATTCCATGTGAAACCATCTGACTCTAGACTTATATTTTTTTAGGAGATTTTTGATTACTGATTCAATTTTTTGCTTGTTATCAGTCTGTTAAAGTTTTCTATTTCTTCCTGTTCTAGTTTTGATAGATAATATGCTTCTAGGAATTTATCCATTTCTTCCAGATTATCCAGTTTGTTGACATATATTCTCTTATAATTGTTTGTATTTCTGTGGTGTCAGTTGTGTTCTATCCTCTTTCATTCATGATTTTATTTATTTGGGTCTTTTCTCTTTTCTTTTTGGTAACTCTGGCTTAATTTTTTTAGTCTTTATTAATTTTTTCAAAGAAACAACTCCTGGTTTCATCGATCTGTTCTACTGTTTTTTTATTCTATATTATTTATTTCTGCTTTAATCTCTATTATTTCCCTTCTGCTGGCTTTAGGCTTCATTGTTTTTGTTTTTCTATTTCTGTTTTTTTGTTTTGTTTTGTTTTTCCTACCTCCTTTAGGTGTAAAGTTTAGTTGTTTATTTGAGATTTTTCTTGCTTCTTGATTTAGGCCTGTATTGCTATATATTTCCATTTTATGACCACTTTTGATGGATCTCAAAGGTTTTGGGCTGTCATGTTTTCATTTTCATTTGTTTTCATGTATATTTTTTTTCATTTCTTCTTTAATGTCGTGGTTAACCCATTCATCCTTTAGTTGCATGTTGTCTAACTTCCATGTATTTGTGATTTTTCCAAGCTTTTTCTTGTGGTCAACTTCAAGTTTCATTGTGTTGTGGTCAGAAAATATGCATGGTATGATCTAATCTTTTTGTACTTGTTGAGGGCTGATGTGTGACCTAGTATGTGATTTATTCTGGAGAATGTCATGTGCATTTGAAAGGAATGTGTTCTGCTGCTTTAGGATGAAATGTTCTAGTTATATCTGTTAAGTCCATCTGCTCCAGTACGTCATTCAAAGTCATTGTTTCCTTGACTTTCTGCTTAGATGATATGTCCATTGATGTAAGTGGGGTGTTAACGTCCCCTACCATTTTTGTATTATTATCAATGTATTCCCTTACATTTGTTATTAATTATTTTATATATTTGGGTGTTGCCATGTTGTTAGATTTTCTTGTTGAATTGTCCCTTCATTATGATATAGTGTCCTTCTTCATCTCTTGTTACAGTCTTTGGTTTAAAATCTAGTTTGTCTGATATAAGTATTGCTAATCCAGCTTTCTTTTTTTAGAAAATATATTTATTATTCAATGAATTGAAACATTTGTATCTTGGAAATGACATGGAAAAACAGGTGGGAGAAACATGAATTATACATTTCAATTTTTTAAGTATCATTTGGTACCTTTTGTGCTATGGCTATTTAAAAAAAATCCTTGTTTTGTTAATGATACTATCCTAGAATATACTTGATTTGCTTTTTTAAATTTTTATTTTCTTTTTTTATTTAAATTCAATTAGCCAACATATAGTACATCATTAGTTTTTGATGTAGTGTTCAATGATTCAACAGTAGCATATAACATGCCGTGTTCATCACTACACATACCCTCCTTAATACCTATCACCTGGCTACTCCATCCTCCCACCTCCCTCCTTTCTGAAACCCTCAGTTTGTTTCCTTGAATCCATAGTCTGTCATGGTTTTTCCCCCTCTCTTATTTTCCCTCCTTCAGTTTTTCCTCCCCTCCCCTATGGTCTTCTGTGCTATTCCTTATGTTCTACATATGAGTGAAACCATATGATAATTGTCTTTCTCTGCTTGACTTATTTCACTTAGTATAATCCCCTCCAGTTCCATCCATGTTAATGCGAATAGCTTGTTTTTCTCTAAGATTTGCAAGCTTCACTATTATATGTCAGGGTGTTGATCTATTTTTAATGATTTTGAAAGGGATCCCCTCTGCTTGGCCATAAATGCTTGTTTCCTTCCCCAGATTAGGGAAATTCTCAGCTATGATTTGCAAACATATACCTTCTAGCCCTCTCTCTCTCCACCTCTTCTGGGACCCCAATAATTCTGACATTGGTTCATTTCAAGGCATCATTAAATTCTCAAAGCCTTTCTTCATGGCCTATTAGTTGTCCTTATCTTTTTTCCTCAACTTCCTTCCTTTCCATCATTCTGTCCTCTAGATCACTTATTCTCTCTTCTGCCTTATTGACCCTAGCTATTAGAGCATCCAATTTAGACTGCATCTCATTCATAGCATTTTTTTAAGTTCGGCCTGATTAGATCTCATTTCCACCCTTAGAGATTATGTGCTGTCACTTATGCTTTTATCAAGCCTAGCTATTAACTTTATAATTACTATCCGGAATTCCATCTCTGACATCATACATATATCCATATTGATTAGCTTTTTGGCAGAGAACATTGCTTCTGGTTCTTTCTTTTTTTGTGAATTCCTCCTTCTAGTCATTATGCCCAGAGAAGGATGGGTAAGCGAATGAGCAGAGTCCAAAATACCAACCATGAGCCAAGAAAAATACACCCTAGACAAATCTGAAGCAGTCAGAAGCCACAACAGAAAAAGCAAACAAAACCAAAATGAAACAAAACAAGAAAAAGGAGATAGGGGAGAGAGACTATAATCTCACAGAGTGGACAAAGCAGGGTGATCCACTTTTCCTGATTGAATTTTGGTCTGTGTGTTAGAAGACATTACATGCCAAAATTGCAAAGAAAGTGAAATATATATAATATAATATAATATAATATAATATAATATAATATAATAATATAATATAATATAATAATATAATATAATATATATATAATTGAATAGAGTGAAAAAAACTAAAATAGGGCATATATCTATAAAATATAGATGTAATAAATAAAAGTTAAAAAGCGACTTAAAAACATAAGTTGGTAAATAAGAATCTAGCTGAAATGGGAAAAGGGTAAAAAAAAAAGAAATGGAAAATTTTGATGGAAAAATAAATGAGTCATGAGGAAACACCTGGCGCTCAATATACTTTTTTCTCCTGATGCTGGAGTTTTACAGTCTTGTGGGATCCATGCATTTGTAATCTACATGTCTTTCCAGTCTGTATTCTGGGGGAGGGACCTGTTGTGCTGCTTCTCAGGTGTTTTTACCTGGGCAGAGTTGCCCCACCCCTTGTCAGGGCGATAGGCTCAATGTAAGCTGGGCATCACTGTGGCTTTTTCCCCTAGAATCTTTATGCACCTCTTCAGAGGGTCAGAGCAAAAATGGCTGTGCCTGGATCTCCAGTCCAGAGTCACAAGATCACGGTCCCCCCTTTTAAATAAACATTCTTGGTCAAACAGTTTTCACTTCTGTGTGCACCAAACTCCACAGACTCCCACCATGTGTGCCCACTTCAATCCTCCCTGGAGGAGTCCCAGGGTTCCACCAGGGCCACTGCCTTTTGTGATTTGCGACTATGAGCAATTGTGGGCTTGTGCGCGTCCTGCTCCACTGTTCCAAGGTCATGGCTGGGAGCCCGATGCAGGGCTCGATCCCAGGACCCTGGGATCATGACCTGAGCCGAAGGCAGACGCTTAACTAATTGAGCCACCCAGGCGCCCTGAGACTTCTTTTGTCTTGCTGCTTTTAGGATTGTTTTCTTTATCACTATATTTTGCAAATTTAACTACAATATGTCTTGGTGTTGGCCTGCTCTTGTTGATTTTGCTGGGAGTTCTTTGTGCTTCCTGGATTTGGATGTCCATTTCCTTCCCCAGATGAAGGAAGTTTTCAGCTATTATTTCTTCAAATAAATTTTCTGCCCCCTTTTCTCTCTCCTCTCTTTTGGGGCTCCTCTGATACAAATGTTATTACATTAATAAAAACTTTTGATCCATAAAAGATCAAGTTAAGAGAATGAAATAGAAGCTACACACAGGGATAAAATATTTGAAAACCACATATTTGACAAAGGATTAGTATCTAAACCATATAAAAAATGCTCAAAAACTAACAGTAGAATAACAGACAATCCAGTTTGAAAATGGACAAAAGGCATTACTAGGCATTTCATCAAATAGGATATACAAATGGCAAATGGACAAATAAGAAGATGTTCAGCATCATTAGCTGCCCTGTGAAATGAAAATTAAAACCATATTGAAATATACTCTTATCAGAATGACTAGCATAAAAATAGTGACAATATCCTAAATAGTATAAATACAATATCCTAAAATTATTCTTTCACTTATGCTTTGCTATTTGAAATGTAACATGTGCTCCACTCTGGAAAACAGTTTGGCAGTTTCTTGAACAACTAATGCACACTATTAACAATTGCCCTCTTAATATTTATCCCAGAGAAATTAAAACATAGTCACACAAAAACCTGTACATGACTATTTTAGCAGCTTTATTATTAATATCCAAAAACTAGAATGAACCCAGATGCCCCTTGAAGGGTAAATAAATAATCTATACTGCATACATATAATGGAATACTCAGAAATAAAAAGGATGAAATATTGATACCTGCAATAACATGAGCTTCCAGAGAACTATTCTAGAGGAAAAGAAGCAAATCTCAACATGTTTCATATTACATGATTCCATTCACATAACATTCTTGAATGATAAATTACACAAACAGATACTAGATTAGTGGTCCCCAGTATTACCAAGTGAAAGGGAGCAGGAGGGAAGTGGGTGTGGTTGTGAAAGGATAATGTGAGTGATACTTGTGGTGGTAGAGATGTTCCATATCTTGACTGTATCTATGTCAATATCATGATTCTAATTTTGTGTGATAGTTTTGCAAGATGCCACCATTGAGGGAAACTGGGTAAAGTGTACACGGGAATTAACTGTATTATATCTCACAAATGCATATGAATCTACAATTATTTCAAAAAATAAAAAAGTTCATTTAAAAAATCTGAATGGCAGGAAAAATATAAAATTGTGTGTCAGAGTGAATTTTATTGTACACAAATTAGGAAGAAAAATATTACCCAAGATGTTAGGAAATTCCCCAATGGAATGCAGACTATGCCAGATGAATCTAACTGTATTAGAAATGTGATATAATCTCACTCAAGGAGTTGGGCGGTAAAGGACCCAACCGAGGTAACTTTGGAAAATTATTTTTTGACTAGCTACTCAAAAAAAAAAAAGAACTTACATAAGCACTGCACTCTAGTTGGTAAATATGTTTTTCATACCAGTATAAGTTAGCAACTCTGAAACTATAGTATGTGTATACTAGAGTTAAAAAAAATTCAATAAATTGTATATAGTGGAAGCCAAATTTCTGTGTGTTAGGAAAAAGAAGTTTCAGGTAAGCAAAGGCTGGGAAGGTTAGAATGAATCCTATGGGCTTGATTACAGTCATAGATATTAGTATTAACTCATATTAATACACATAACTAGATCTAAATATATATACATATTTATAGTATGTATAAATAGTGTACATATATACTTCCTAGCTGTGTCCACTGATAGGACCTCAAAGCAATGACACCTCAGTAACAATGGAGCACTCTTGGAACCCATATCTTGATTTCTAAGTATCATGTTCCAATAAAAGGAAGGTTTCCTGGAGAAATGGGGTATTCTATGGCTGATACATAAGAAATACAAATGAGTCTGGGACATCTAATGCCGAAAATTAACGATGTGTTTAAAGAAAGAGGAATAGGTGCTAATCTGAAAGAGTTCAAAGACCAAATTCAAAACAATATAAGCAACAAAAATAAATAATGTAGTACTGGATTATAATTCAAAGTGTAAAGTAAATATATGTGAGTCCATGCTAATTTAAGTACATGATTGAATATATAAACTGGGAGAAGGAACAAATCTTCCTTACAGAAAAATTCCAAGTAATACATGTGTAAGGAATCAGGAAAGTAGAGAATCACCATTAGAACAGTAGTAACTGCTGCAGGTAACATCCACTAATGAATTCTGAAATTAGAAAGTTTAACATTAAGGGGAAATAGGATATTTGCATAGCTTCAAAGTATTAAAAATATATTTATTATTTACTCCAGTGGTCTTATCATATATGGGCAAATTATTTGATATGCCTCCCTCCAAGAGGTGAAGCTGTTCTTGAGTGTGGACTTATCTTAATGACTTATTTATAATAAATGAAGCATACATAGAAAGGAGAAAAGTAGTAACTTTACAGTAGAGAAAACTGACATATAACACCTTAGCCAAGTGATCAAGATTAGCATCACATCCCTTGATGTGATGAGATGTGAAGGACACTTCACCTTTATGCTATTCTTTCCTAAATGTATAACCCCAGTGTACAAATTGAAACACATACTATAAAATACCTGACACTTCAAATGTGCCAAGATCACAAAAACACAAAAAAGACTGAGAAACAACCACAGATAAAAGAAAACTAAGGGTACATTATCAGCAAATGCAATGTCTTGTCCTGAATGAAATCCTGAAACTGATAATATTTATATATTTATATATATATATTTCCCCCCACACACACATAGTTACAAAATATAAAGTTTATAGTTTAGTTGATAGTTTTGAACTAATGTTTTGTTTTGTTTTTGTCCTTGCTTTCTTTTGTTTAATTTTATAAATTGGTCTTCAAATAAAAACTTCTATTCTTGGAAAGATAAGTTGGAAAACGCAAACCATAGAGTGGGAGAAGATATGATTCTCAATGCATACATTTTACAAATAACTTAATACTTAGACTATGTTGAGAATTCTTGAGCTCAATGATAAGAAGATAAAAAATAAATTCTTCCAATTTTTGTATATTAAAAAAAGTATTCCATGTTTCATTTGGAAAGATTTTTTTCTGGATGAACATTTTTTTGGTTGAAAAAAGGTGTTTTATTTTTGTGTGTGTTCTTGTTTTGTTTTGTGGTTTTATTTATTTATTTATTTTTGGTCAGTACTACAAAGCTGTTGCTTCTCTGTTTTCTAGATTACAATATTTCCAGTGAGAAATCGGCTGTCATCTTTATCTTAGTTCCACTTTTCACTGTACACACAAGGTGTGTGTGTTGTTTTTCTCTGGTTGCTTTAATATTTTTTTCTTTATCACGTGTTTAAAGTTACTTGATTATGATGTGTTTTGGTGCACTTTTTTCATGTTTCTTATGCTCGTGTCACTAAGATTGTGAATGCATGGACTTATAGTTTGCACTAATTTATAAATTTTAGTCATCATTTCTTCACATATTTTTCTGCCCCTGCTGCCCCCTTGTTAATTCCAGTTATTTGGCCCCTTGGAATATCCCCACAGTTCATTGATTGCTCTCTCTGCTCATTTTTCTTTCTCTCTATATTTCATTTTATATAGTTTTGATTGCTATAACTTTAAGTTTATTAATAATTTCCTCTGCAGGGCGCCTGGGTGGCTCAGTTGGTTAAGCCACTGCCTTCAGCTCAGGTCATGATCCTGGAGTCCCAGGATCGAGTCCCGCTTTGGGCTCCCCGCTCAGCGGGGAGTCTGCTTCTCCCTCTGACCCTCCTCCCTCTCGTGCTCTCTATCTCTCATTCTCTCTCTCTCTCAAATAAATAAAATCTAAAAAAAAATTCCTCTGCAATATCTAATCTGCTATATTCAATAAGCTAGAATTATTTTTCTAATAATTGTGTGTATTACAGTTATAACAATTGATTTAATGTCCTTTTTACTGAAGTCTATGATTGTTATTCTTAAGTCACTTTTTTTTCTCTGCCATTTTGAGACTAAAATCATTTTAGATTTACAGAAAGTGACATAAAGAGCAGAGAGGTCCTATAACATCTTCACCCAGTTTTCCCCAATCTTATGTAACTCGTATAACATGCATAATTTATATAATATACATTTTATGTAACTATAACATAATATCAAGGCCAAAAACTTGGCATTGATTCAATGTCTTTTTGTCATATGTGCAGATTGCTATGAGCACAATAACAGTCAAGTACAGAACAGATGAGTTCCCTGTGTTGTGCTTGTATAATCATACCTCCCTTATTTCTCCACCATCCCTACCTTTAGAAACCACTAACTTGTTTTTCATCTCTACAACATTGTAATTTTGAGAAGGGGATAACATGGTATGTGACCTTTTGAGATTGACTTTTGTCTCACAACAAAAATCTCTTGAGATTCATTCAAGTTGTTGCATAAATCAATATTGTGTTCATTCTTATTGCTGAGCAGTATTTCATGGTATAGATTCATCAATTTTTAAAAATCATTTACCCATTGAGAGACATTTTGGTTGTTTTCAGATTAGGCTATTAAAAATAAAGCTGCTATGACCATTTGTGTATAGGTGGTTGTGTTAATATGTTTTTGTCTCTCTGGGATAAATACTCAGAGTATAGCCACAGGGTTTTATGATAGTTTCATGTTTAGTTGTTTAAGAAGTTACCAAAATGGTTTTCAGAGTGGTTGTGCCATTTTATATTCCCACAAGCAGTGTATTAGTGATCTAGTCTGTCTGAAGCCTCTCCAGTCTTTGGTGTTGTCAGTATTTTTTAAGTCAGCCATTCTGGCAGGTATATAGAGGTATCTAATTGTGATTTTATATGCATTTCCTCAATCACCTAACAGTGTTGAACATTTTTTCATGTGTTTACTTGACATATGTATATTCTCTTTGACGGAATGCCTCTTTGTGTCTTTTTTTCCACTTTGCAATTGGATTTTTTTACTGTTTAGTTTTAAGAGTTCTTTATATATTCTACTTCTTTATCAAATATATGGTTTTCAAATGTTTTCTCCCAGAATGTAGTTTGTCTTTTTATCCTCTTATTAGTCTTTCACAGAGCATAAGTTTTCAACCTTAAGACCAATTTATTTTTTTTCTTTTATGAATCATGCATTTGGCATCATGTTTAAGAATCCTTAACCAGGTCCTAGTTTTCAAATGGTTTTCCTTCTGTTTTCTTCTAAAAGTTTCATATTTTCACATTTTATGCTTGAAAGTGTGGCATATTTGGAGTTAATTTTTGTATTGTTTAAGATTCCCTTTGTCTTTTGCCTGTGGACTTCCAATCTTTCTCTCTGCCGTTTACTTTGTATAGTTTTTATTGGTATAGTCTTTATCCAGGACCATTTGTTGAAAAAGCTATTCTTCCTCCATTGAATTGTTTTCACACCTATGTCAAAAATCAATTGCCCATAGTTGCGAGTCTATTTCTGGGTTCTCTCTTCTGTTCTACTGATGTCTATAACTATCTCCCCACAAATACCATGCATTTTTTACTATTATAGCTATGTAATAAATTTTAGGATCAAGTATGCTGATTTTCCTATTTTATTCTCCTTCTTCAAAATTGTTTTATTTAGTTCCTTAGCCCCTGCAAATACATTTTAGTATAATCTTGCTTGTATCCACCAAAAAGAAAACAACGGGTTCCTGGGTAGCTCAGTCGGTTAAGTGTCTGCATTTAAGTGTCTGCATTCAGCTCAGGTCCTGATGCTGGAGTCCTGGGATCCAGCCCCATGTCAGGCTCCTGTTTTAGCAGGGAGACTGCTTCTCCCTCTGCTCCTCTCCCTCTGCTCCTCCCCCCAGCCCATACTTGTGGTGTCTCTCTGTCTCTCTCTCAAATAAATAAATAAAATCTTAAAAAAAAGAAAAGAGAAAAAACTTACTAGAATTTTGATAGAATTTGCATTAAATCTGCATATCAATTTTGAGAACATTGACTCATTTTCTGTTGAATCATCCACTCTTTGAAAATAATGTATCTCTCCACTTACATAGCTCCTCTTAGATTATATATAGTTTTTAATATATAAATCCTGTAAATATTTGTTAGATTTATCTCTACTTCATTTTATTAGTGATTTTAAATGTTACTGTATTTTTAAATTTCACTTTCCATACATTCTAATGAACAGAAATTCAGTTTTTTTTTTTAAATCAATTACATAGCCTGTGACCATCTTGAACTCACTTATTAGGTTTCTTTTCTCTTCTCTTCTTCTTTTTTTTTTTTTTTGAGATTCCTTAAGATATCCTACATAGATTATTCTGTCATCTACAAAGAAGGACAGTTTTATATCTTCCATTCTGATCTCTGTGTGTTTTATCCCCTTGTCTTGTTTTATTTTGCTGTCTGGGACTTCTAATACTTGAATGAATAGTAGTTGTTAATGCAGAGATCCTTACCTTCTTCCCAGACTTATGGAAAAAATTCAATCTTTTGCCCTGAAAATGATGTTAGCTGAAGGTTTTTTGTAGTTGTAATTTATCAAGTTGAGGATGCTTCCCTCAATTCCTATTTTTCTGTTGTTTATTTTTTTTATCAGAATAGGTGTTGAGGAAAATATTCTGGGAGCTTGGAGAGATGGCAGAGTAGGAAGACCCTGATCTCATCTCATCCCACATTTACAACCTGATATCATTCACATCCAACTCAATAAACTGGAAAGTGATCCAAAGACTGGAATATCAAAATCCACAACTAAATAAAGAGAAGAAGTTGCATTTGATAGGTTAAAAAGGTCAGAAAAGTGGAGGGAGGTTGTCTGCAGGAATGAAGGAGCTGTGCATGTGAATAGGGCAGAGAAGCAGGCTTGCACACTGGGGAACTCATATAGGGAAGACTAATCCCCATAACATTTGGCTTTAAAAACCAGAGGGGTTGAATTCTATGAGTTTGTAAAACAGTGGGACTTGGAGTCTGGAGCTTTAAAAGCCTGCTGACTCAGCAGTGGGCAAGCCAGGATGGTGAATGATAGCTGGGTGCCCGCCCTTAAGGAGAAAGCAGGCTGTGTGGAAATGCAACATAAAAATGCTAGTTTACCCAACACTAGGGGCAAATGGGAGAAATATCTGCTTATACTGATTTCAAACAGTGTTGGGAGACTTCTCCAAAAATGAGGGAGCTTGCAGATTGAACTTTCCCCTATCCCTGGCATAAACACGGAACCACCTGTGGGAGGTGGGACTGCACAGACACTGGTAACTTCGGCCTAGGACTCAGGGCAAATTTTGTTAAAGTTGCATGCATGCCCTGACCAGTCACCAGGTGCACAGCTGCCACCACATTCCACCCAGCCATGCCACTCCCAGCTATCCTCAAGCACCATGCCCAGGCTTGTGCCCTTGTCACCCTGGTGTGCAGCACCCAGTCACCACAGCACTTCAGCATAAGACTAGGGTACCAACACAAATTTTGCTAACACCACCACACTGTTCCCATGTTCCCATATAGGCATGGTCCCTCAGAGCTGACGTGTCTGGGTCCCACTAAAACCCCATGAGCAAGCACAGCCCACAACAGGCAGAGAGTCAATGCAGATTACTGCACTGAAAGGAAGAGTGACAGAGACATACCAGCAGGACATAAGCAACACACAGGAATACTCTACTGAAGTTCCAGTGAGCAGGGGGCACTGCCCTGCAGGGCACTCTAGGACCTCTTCTTCATAAACAAACTACTTCAAGAGCAAAAGACACACCTGACTTTCTTACAACACAGAAACAGACACAGAGAAACAGACAAAATGAGACAGAGAAATGTATCCCAAATGGAAGAAGAGGACAAGGCCATAGCCAGAGATCCAGGTAAAACATATATAAATAACATGCCTGACAGAGAATTTAAAGCAATGATCATAAAGATACTCACTAGACTTGAGAAAAGAGTTGAAGACATGAGTGAGACCACTAACACAGAGATAAGGAATAAGATAGTAAGGACTCAATAAATGAAATGAGAAACATGGTGGATGGAATGAATAGCAGGATGGAAGAAGCAGAGGAGTGAATTAGTGACTTAGAACAGAGTAATGGAAAGTAGTCAAGCTGAACAAAAGAGAGAGAAAAGAATTGCACAAAAGGAGAATAGACTTGGGAAACAGTGACTCCATAAAACATAGTAACATTCGTAGTATAGGAGTCTCAGAAAAGAACAAGAAAGAAAAGAAGGCAGAAAATTTATTTGGAGGAATAATAGCTGAAAACTTTCCTAATCTGGGGAAGGAAATAGATATCCAGATCCAGAAGGTACAGAGAACTTCCAGCAAAATCAACGAAAGCAGACCCACACCAAGACATATTGTAAGTAAATTTGTAAAATATATTGATAAAGAAAAAAAAAGCAGCAAGATAAAGAAGTCAATAACTTACAAAGGAAAACACATTAGGCTAGCAGGAGATTTTTTCAACAGAAACTTTACAAATCAGAAGAAAGTGGCATGTTATATTCCAAGTGAGGAAAGAGAAAAATCTGCAGCCAAGAATCCTCTATGCAGCAATGCTATCATTCAGAATAGAAGGAGAGATAAAGAGTTTCCCAAACAAAAACTAAAGGGGTTTCTGACTACTAAATCAGCCTTGCAAGAAATAGTAAGGGGACTCTGAGTCAAAGAGAAACCAAACGTGACAGAATAAAGGTATGAAACATAAAAGCAGTAAAAATGAATATTTCTGTAAAAAATAAGTCAAGTAGAGGTGCCTGGGTGGCTCAGTCGGTTAAGAGTCTGCCTTCGGCTCAGGTCATGATCCCAGGGTCCTGGGATTGAGGTCCACGTTGGGCTCCCTGCTCCATGGAGAGCCTGCTTCTCCCTCCCCCTCTGCCTGCCACAATGCCTACTTGTGCTCTCTCTCTATCTCTCTGTCAAATAAATAAATAAAATCTTTTTAAAAAATTTAAAAATTAAAAATCAGTCAAGGAAATCACAAAAAAAGATACAAAGTATGGGGGCGCCTGTGTGGCTCCAGTCAGTTAAGTGGCTGCCTTTGGCCCAAGTCAGGATCCCAGGGTCCTGGGACCCAAGGCCCACATCAGGTTCCCTGCTCAGCAGGAGCCTGTTCCTTCCTTTCCCTCTGCTTGCCACTCCCCCTGCTTGTTCTCTCTCTCTCTCTCTCTCTCTCTCTCTCTGTCAAATAAATAAATAAAATCTTTTAAAAAAAGGATACAATGTATAATAACATATACCTAAAACTTAAAACTTGGGAAGAAAGGAGAAAAGAATAGGTTCAAACTTAAACAACCATAAACTTACTATAGACTACTATATACAGAAGAGGTTATACACAAACCTAATGGTAAACATATATAAAAAACCACTAATAAACATGCAAAGTGTAAAGAGAAAGTAATCTAAATATATCACTAAAGAAAATCAACAAATCATGGGAGAATGGCTAGAAAAAAACAGAGAATATCTTCAGAAACTGACACAAAACAAGTTATAAAATGTCAATGAATACATATCTACCAATAATTACTTCGAATGTAAATGGATTGAAGACCCCAATCAAAAGATATAGGGTGACTGAATGGATAAAAAGCAAGACCCTTGTATATGTTGTCAACAGAATACTCATTTCAGACCTCAAGACACCTGCAGATTGAAAGTGAGGGGATGGAGAAACATCTATTATGCAAATGGATGTCAAAAGAAAGGAAGAGTAGCAATACTTATATCAGACAAAATGACTTTAAAATGAACACTGTAAGAAGAGATGAAGAAGGTCACTAAATAATAATGAAGGGGACAATCCAATAAGAAGATATAAGAATTTTAAATATTTATGCACCCAACATAGGAGTACCCAAATACATAAAATAGTTAATAACAAATTTAAAGGAACTAATTGATAATAATACAATAATAGTGAGGGACTTTAACACTCTATTTACATCAATGGACAGGTTATCTAAACAGAACATCAAAAGAAAACAATGGCTAAGAAGAAGAAGATAGCAGGAGGGGAAGAATGAAGGGGAGTAAATCAGAGGGGGAGGTGAACCATGAGAGACGATGGACTCTGAAAAACAAACTGAGGGTTCTAGAGGGGAGGGGGTGGGGGATGGGTTAGCCTGGTGATGGGTATTAAAGAGGGCACATTCTGCGTGGAGCACTGGGTGTTATGCACAAAAATGAATCATTGAACACTACATCAAAAACTAATGATGTAATGTATGGTGATTAACATAACAATAAAAAAATTTTAAAAAAGAAAGAAAACAATGGCTTTGAATAACACACTGTAACTGATGGATTTAAGAGATACATTAAGAACATTCCTTCCTATAAGAGTAGACAACATATTTTTTTTCAAGTGTACATGGGACATTCTCCAGAATAGACCACATATCAGCCCACAAAACAAACAAAAGCAAAAAATTATAAACTCAACAAATTCAAGATTGAAATCATACTAGTCATCTTTTCTGATCACATTGCTATGAAACTAGAAGTCAACCACAGGAAAAGAAATCTGTAGAGACCATAAATACATGGAGGTTAAATAGCATGCTACTAAACAATGAGTGTGTCAACAAGGAAATAAAAAATAAATAAATAAATTACACGGAGACAAATTAAAATGAAAAGACAACAGTCCAAAACCTCTGGGATGCAGCAAAAGCAGTTGTAAGTGGGAAGTTTATACCAATATAGGCCTACTTCAAGAAGCAAGAAAAATCTCAAATAAACAACCTAACCATATACCTGAAGGAGTTAGTAAAAGAACAACAAACCGGCAGAAGGATGGAAACAATAAAGATTGGAGCTGAAATAAATGATATAGAAACTAAAAACAAAACAAAAACAAACAACAACAACAAAACAACTCCTCCCCTAACCACACACACACACACACACACACACACACACACACACACACACACACACTAGAAGAGATCAATGAAACCAAGAACTGTTCCTTTGAAAAAATCAATAAAATTGATAGGCCTCTGGCCAGACTTACCAAGAAAAAAAAAAAAGAGAAAGGATTCAAATAAATAAAATCACAAGTAAAAGAGGAGAAATAACAACCAACACCACAGAAATACAATCAATTGTAAGAGAATATTGTGAAAAACTATATGCCATCAAATAGGACAACCTAGAAGTAATGGATAAATTCCTAGAAAAATATAAACTACCAAAACTGAAACAGGAAGAAATAGAAAACTTGAACAGACTGATAACCAGTAAAGAAATCGAATCAGTAGTAGTAGTAGTAGTAATAATAATAATAATAAATAATAATAATAATACTCCCAACTACAACAGTCCAGGACCAGATGGCTTCACAGGTGAATTCTACTAAACTATTAAAGAAGAGTTAATACCTATTCTACTCAAACTATTTCAAAAAAATAAAAAAGGAAGGAAAACTTCTAAATTCATTCTAAAACCAGGCTTACCCTGATACCAAAATTGGATAAAGACACCACTAAAAAGGAGAACTTCAGGATTCAAAAATCCTCAAAAAATATTAGCAAATCAAATTCAACAATACTTGAAAAAAGTCATTCACCAGGATCAAGTGGGATTTATTTCTTGGTTGCCAGGGTGATTCAATATTCCTAAATCAATCAGCATGATACATCACATCAACAAGAGAAAGGTAAGCACCATATGATCATTTCAATAGTCACAGAAAAAGCATTTGAAAAGGTACTACATGCATTCATGACAAAAGCCCTCAACAAAGTAGGTTTAAAAGGAACATAAATATGAATTCTCGACAGAATAAAGGCCATATATGAAAAACCCACAGCTAATATCATCCTAAATGGAGAAAAACTGAGAGCTTTCCCCCTAAGGTCAGGAACAAGACAGGGATGTCCACTCTCATCACTTTGATTCAAGATAGTATGGAGGTCCTAGCTTCAGCAATCAGACAACAAAAGGAAATAAAAGGAATCCAAATTGGCAAGGAAGAAGTCAAACTTGCACTATTTGCAGATAAATAAATTTAGTAAAGTCACAGGATAAAAAAAATCAAGGTACAGAAATCTGTTGCATTTCTAAACAACAAAAATGAAGCAATAGAAAGAAAAATTAAGAAAACAATCCCATTTACTATTGCACCAAAAATAATAAGATGCCTAGGAATACCTAACCAAAGAGGTGAAGCACCTGTACTCTGAAAATTAAAAAAATTAAGAAATAAATTGAAGTTGACACAAAGAAATGGAAAGCTATTCCATCCTCATGGATTGGGAGATCAAATATTGTTAAAATGTTTATATTCCCCAAAGCAATCTGTACATTTAATGCAATCCCTATCAAAATACCAACGGTATTTTTCACGGAGCTAGAACAAACGTCCTAAATTTTTTATGGAACCAGAAAAGACCCTGAATAGCCAAAGTAACCTTGAAGGAAAAAAAAAAAAAAAAGCAAAGCTGGAGGCATCACAATTCTGGACTTTAAGTTATATTACAAAGTATAGTAATCACAACAGTGTGGGACTGGCACAAAAATACACACATGGATGAATAGGACAGAATAGGAAACCCAGAAATGAGCCCACAACTATATGGTCAATTAGTCTTCAACAAAGCAGGAAAGAATATCCACTGGGAAGAGTCTCTTCAACAAATCGTATTGGGAAAACTGAACAGCTACATGCAAAAGAAGGAAACTGGATGACTTTCTTATAGCTTACACAAAAACAGATGAATGGATAAAGATATACAATGGAATATTACTCAGTCACCAAGAAAGAATGAAATCTTGCCATTTGTAATAACATGGATGGAACCAGAGGGTATTATGATAAGTGAGATAAGTCAGTTAGAGAAAGACAAATACCATATGATTTCACTCATGTGGAATTTAAGAAACAAAACAGATGAACATTGGGGAAGGGAAGGAAGAATAAAATAAGATGAAAACAGAGAGGGAGGCAAACCATAAGACACTCAACTATAGGAAACAAACCAAGCGTTGCTGGAGGGGAGGTTGGTGGGGGGATGGGATAATTAGGTGATGGGCATTAAGGAGGGCATTTGATGAAATGAGCACTGGGTGTTATATGCAACTGATGAATCACTATAGTCTATTTCTGAAACTAATAATACAGGATATGTTAACTACACTAAATTTAAATAAAAATTATAATAAAAAATTAAAAATATATTAAAGACATTGTGAGACCTGAAATGTCTAAATGTGAGACATGAAATGGTAAAAATCCTGGAAGAGAACACAGGCAGTAATCATTTTGACATTGGCCATAGCAACTTTTTTTTTTACTTGTATATATTTATTTGAGAGGAGGGGGGGATCAAGAAAGCATGAGAGGGTTAGGGGCAGAGGTAGAGGGAGAAGCAGACTCTCCGTTGAGCAGGGAGCCCAACACAGGCTTTGATCCCAGGACTTGAAATCATGGCCTGAGCTGAAGGCAGATGCTTACCCAATTGAGTCACCCAAGCACCCTGCAACTTCTTTCTAATTATGTCTCCTGAGGCAAGGGAAACAAAAGCAAAAATAAATTATTAGGACATCATCAAAATAAAAGGCTTCTGCACAGTGAAGGAAACAATTGATAAAACTAAAAGGCAGCCTATGGAATGGGAGAAGATATTTGCAAATGACATATCTGGTGAAGGGTTAGTATCTAAAATATATAAAGAACTTATAAAATGCAACACTCAGGGAATGAATAATCCAATTAAAATGGGCAAAGACATGAATCGATATTTCTCCAAAGAAGACAAGTAGATGGCCAACAGACACATGAAAGGATACTCAACAGCAATTATCATCAGGGAAATACAAATCAAAATTACAATGAATGGCAAAAATCAACAACACGTGTTGGCAAGGATGTGGAGAAAGGGGAACCCTCTTGCACTGTTGCTGGGAATGGAAACTGGTGCAGCCACTCTGGAAAACAGTATGGAGGTTCCTCAAAAAGTTAAAAATAGAGCTATGTTATGGCCCAGTATTGCATTACTAGGTATTTACCCCCAAAATACAAAAATACTAATTTGAGGGGATACATGCACCCCAATGTTTATACCACCATTATCTACAATAGCCAAATTATGGAAAGAGACCAAATGTCCACTGACTGATGAATGGATAAAGAATATATATAATGGAATATTATTTAGCCATAAAAAAGAATGAAACCTTGTTGCTTGCAAAGATGTAGATGGAGCTAGAGAGTACTATGCTAAGCGAAATAAGTCAGTCAGAGAAAGACAAACACCATATGATTTCACTCATGGAATTTAAGAAACAAAATGAACAAAAAAATAAAGAGAGAGAGAGAGAGGCAATCCACAAAAGACTCTTAACTGTAGAAAACAAACTGATGGTTACCAGAGGGGAGGTAAGTGGGGGGATGGGTTAAATATATGATGGGGATTAAGGAATCTCTTGTTGTGATGAGTACGAGCTGATGTATGGAACTGTTGACTCACTATATTGTACACCTGAATCTAGTATCACAATATATGTTAAGTAACTAGAACATAAATAAAAACTAAAACAAAACAAAACAAAAACAATACACAAACTAAAAACACAATTCATTATAAAATTAAATAAATAAAAAATAAATTAGAAATTCAACTAAAGTTATAGGACTATTCACATTATCCATTATCTCTTTCATATTGTATATGTTCTGGTAACTTGTGCTTTTTGAGAAATTGACTTATTTTGCCTACATTTTATATTTAGATGTGAATAATTTTTTATGGTATTTTCTCATTAACCTCTTAATGACTGCAGTGTTTGTTATGATACCCTCTGTATCATTGGTAATTTGGTAATGTGGTAATATGTGTGTTCTCTCTCCCTCTTCCTTCCTCTTTCTCCCTCTCTCTCCACCCTCTCTTTCACACACACACACACACACACACACACACACACACACACACACACACACACACACCTTACAGCTTTTTTCAATTGTATTCATTCTCCAAACAAATCAACTTTTTGTATAATTGATTAATTTTAGGTTTTTCTGTTTTCAAATTTCTCGATTTTCCCTTTATATTTAAAGGGGATATCAGAAATTCAAAATAATTCTGGACTGACCGTTTTTTCTTTCAGCACTTGGGAAAAAATATGTGCCACCTTCTTCTGATCTCTATGGTTTTCTGATGAGAAACGTAGTGCTATTTAATTTTTTCTCTCTTGCTGCTTAAAGGCTGTGTGTGTGTGTGTGTGTGTGTGTGTGTGTGTGTGTGTGTGAATGTGTTTAGTTTTCAGATATTTGATTAGATGTTTCCTCACATGAATTTCTTTGCTTTTATACTGTTTTGGTTTTATCTTTTTGAATAAGTAGATTGATATCTTTTGAAAATTTGGAAATTTTGCAACCATTATTTCTTTGTATTTATTTTTGGCTCCACACTCTTTCCCCTCTCCCCCCTCATTCTGTGGAACTAATGATACAAAATTAGATCTTTTGTTATAATCTCACAGGTATTTGAGCTTGTGTTAAATTTTAGACAGTTTTCCTTCTTTTGTCCAGATTTCTACTTTTCTTTCTTTTTTCCTTTTTTTATTGTTATAATTTTTATTGTGTTATCTTAATCAACATACATTACATCATTAGTCTTTGATGTAATGTTCCATGATTCATTCTTTGCATATAAAACCCAGTGCTCAATGCAGAATGTGCCCTCTTTAATACCCGTCACCAGGCTAACCCATCTTCCCAACACCCCACCCTGTTTGGGAACCTTCAGTTTGTTTTTCAGAGTCCATCATCTCTCATGGTTCATCTCCCCCTCCGATTTCCCCCTCTTCATTTTTCCACTCCTGATATATTCTTCTTTTTTCTTCTTTAGCATGTAATGTATTATTTGTTTCAGAGGTACAGATCAGTGATTCAACAGTCTTGCATAATTCACAGTGCTCACCATAGCACATGCCCTCCCCAACGTCTATCACCCAGCCACCCTATCCCTCCCACACCCCACGAATCCAGCAACCCTCAGTTTGTTTCCTGAGATTAAAAATTCCTCATATCAGTAAGGTCATATGATACATGTCTTTCTCTGATTGACTTATTTCACTCAGCATAAGAACCTCCAGTTCCACCCACATCATTGCAAATGGCAAGATTTCATGCCTTTTGATGACTGCATAATGTTCCATTGTATGTATATATATATATATATATATATATATATATATATATATATACACACACACACACACACATCATCTTCTTTATCCATTCATCTGTCAATGGACAACCTGGCTCTTTCCACAGTTTGGCTATTGTAGACATTGCTGCTATAAACATCGGGGTGCACGTAACCCTTTGGATCCCTACATTTGTATCTTTGGGGTAAATACCCAGTAGTGCAATTGCTGGATCGTATAGTAGTTCTATTTTCAACTCTTTGAGGAACCTCCATACTGTTTTCCAGAGTGGCTGCACCAGCTTACATTCCAACCTACAGGGTATGAGGGCTCCCTTTTCTCCTCAACCCACCAACATCTGTCATTTCCTGACTTGTTCATTTTAGCCATTCTTACTGGTGTGAGGTGATATCTCATTGAGGTTTTGATTTGGATTTCCCTGATGCCAAGCGATGTTGAGCACTTTTTCATGAGTCTGTTGGCCATTTGGATGTCTTCTTTGGAAAAATGTCTGTTCATGTCTTCTGCCCATTTCTTGATTGGATCATTTGTTCTTTGGGTGTTGAGTTTAAGAATTTCTTTATAGATTTTGGATACTAGCCCTTTATTTGATATGTCATTTGCATATATCTTCTCCCATTCTGTTGGTTGTCTTTTGGTTTTGTTGACTGTTTCTTTTCCTGTGCAAAAGCTTTTTATCTGATGAAGTCACAATAGTTCATTTTTGCCCTTGCTTCCCTTGCCTTTGGCGATGTTTCTAGGAAGAAGTTGCTGCGGCTGAGGTCGAAGAGGTTACTGCATGTGTTCTCCTTTACGATTTTGATGGATTCCTGCCTCACATTGAGGTCTTTCAACCATTTTGAGTCTACTTTTGTGTGTGGTGTAAGGAAATGGTCCAGTTTCATTCTTCTGCATGTGGCTGTCCAATTTTCCCAACACCATTTGTGGAAGAGACTGCCCTTTTCCATTGGACATTCTATCCTGCTCTGTCAAAGATTAGTTGACCGTAGAGTTGAGGGACCATTTCTGGGCTCTCTATTCTGTTCATTGATCTGTGTGTCTGTTTTTGTGCCAGTACCATACTATCTTGATGATGACAGCTTTGTAATAGAGCTTGAAGTCCGGAATTGTGATGATGCCAGCTTTGCTTTTCTTTTTTAACATTCCTCTGGCTATTCGGGGTCTTTCCTGGTTCCATACAAAATTTAGGATTTGTTCCATTTCTTTGAAAAAAGTGGATGGTATTTTGATAGGGATTGCATTAAATGTGTAGATTGCTCTAGGTAGCATTGAAATCTTCACGATATTTGTTCTTCCAATCCATGATCATGGAACGTTTTTCCATTTCTTTGTGTCTTTCTCAATTTCTTTCATGAATATTTTATAGTTTTCTGAGTACATTTCTTTGCCTCTTTGGTTAGATTTATTCCTAGGTATCTTACGGTTTTGGGTGCAATTGTAAATAGGATCGACTCCTTAATTTATCATTCTTCTGTCTTGTTGTTGGTGTATAGGATTGCCACCAATTTCCGTGCATTGATTTTATATCCTGCCACTTTACTTAATTCCACCTCTAGCAGTTTTGGGGTGGAGTCTTTTGGGTTTTCCACATAAAGTATCATATCATCTGCAAACAGTGAGAGTTTGACTTCTTCTTTGACTATCTGGATGCCTTTTATTTCTTTTTGTTGTCTGATTGCTGTGGCTAGGACTTCTAATAAAATATTGAATAGCAGTCAGGTCCACTATCGCCCCCTGACCTTAGGGGGAATGCTCTCAGTTTTTTCCCCATTTAGAATGATATTCGCTGTGTGTTTTTCGTAGATGGCTTTTATGATATTGAGCTTTGTACCCTCTATCCCTATATTCTGAAGAGTTTTGATCAAGAAAGGATGCTGTACTTTGTCAAATGCTTTTTCTGCATCTATTGAGAGGATCATATGGTTCTTGTTCTTTGTTTTATTAAAGTATTGTATCACATTGATTGATTTGTGGATGTTGAACCAAACTTGCAGCCCAGGGATAAATCCCACTTGGTCGTGGTGAATAATCCTTTTAATGTACTGTTGGATCCTATTGGCTAGTATTTTGGTGACAATTTTTGCATCTATGATCATCAAGGATATTGGTCTATAATACTCCTTTTTGATGGGGTCTTTGTCTGGTTTTGGGATCAAGGTAATGGTGGTCTCATATAATGAGTTTGGAAGTTTTCCTTCCATTTCTATTTTTTTGGGACAGTTTCAGGAGAATAAGTATTAAGTCTTCTTGAAATGTTTGGTAGAATTCCCTTGGGAAGCCATCTGGCCCTGGGCTTTTGTTTGTTGGGAGATTTTTGATGACTGTTTCAATTTCCTTAGTGATTATAGGTCTGTTCAGGTTTTCGATTTCTTCCTGGTTCAATTTTGATAGTTGAGACATCTCTAAGAATGCATCCATTTGTTCCAGATTATCTAATATGCTGGCATAGAGTTGCTCATAATATGTTCTTATAATTGTTTGTATTTCTTTGGTATTGGTTGTGATCTCTCCTCTTTCATTCATGATTTTGTTGATTTGGGTCCTTTCTCTTTTCTTTTTGATAAGTCTGGCCAGGGGTTTATCAATCTTGTTAATTCTTTCAAAGAACCAACTCCTTGTTCCATTGATCTGTTCTACTGTTCTTTTGGTTTCTATTTCATTGATTTCTGCTCTGATCTTTATGATTTCTCTTCTCCTGCTGGGTTTAGGCTTTATTTTTCTCTCCAGCTCCTTTAGGTGTAGGGTTAGGTTGTGTATTTGAGACCTTTCTTGTTTCTTGAGAAAGGTTTGTATTGCTATACACTTTCCTCTCAGGACCGCCTTTGCTGCATCCCAAAGATTTTGAACAGTTGTGTTTTCATTTTCATTTGTTTCCATGATTTTTTTAATTCTTCTTTAATTTCCTGGTTGACCCATTCATTCTTTAGTAGGATGCTCTTTAGCTTCCATGTATTTGAGTTCTTTCTGACTTTCCTCTTCTGATTGAGTTCTAGTTTCAAAGCCATTGAGGTCTGAAAATATGGAGGGAATGATCCCAATCTTTTGGTACCAGTTGAGACCTGATTTGTGTCTTAGGATGTAATCTATTCTGGAGAATGTTCCATGGGCACTAGAGAAGAATGTGTATTCTGTTGCTTTGGGATGGAATGTTCTGAATATATCTCTGAAGTCCATTTGTTCAAGTGTGTCATTTAAAGTCTTTATTTCCTTGTTGATCTTTTGCTTAGTGATCTGTCCATTTCAGTGAGATCATTTGTATTGTTGTCGTTGTGTTTCATTGCTTTTGTTATAATTGGCTTACATAATTGGCTGCTCCCATATTAGGGGCATAGATATTTAAAATTGTTGATCTTCTTATTGGATAGCCCCTTTAAAGAGGATATAGTGTCCTTCTGCATCTCTTATTACAGTCTTTGGTTTAAAATCTAATTTGTCTGATATAAGGATTGCCACCCCAGCTTTCTGTTGGTGTCCATTAGCATGGTAAATTGTTTTCTACTGCCTCAATTTCAATATGGGGGTGTCTTTGGGTCTAAAATGAGTCTCTTGCAGACAGTGTATTGATGGGTCTTGTTTTTTTATCCAATCCGATAGCCTGTGTCTTTTGATTGGGGCATTTAGCCCATTTACATTCAGGGTAACTATTGAACGATATGATATTTGTGCCATTGTATTGCCTGTAAGGTGATTGTTACTGTATATTGTCTGTGTTCCTTTCTGGTCTATGTTGCTTCTAGGCTCTTTCGTTGCTTTGAGGACCCCTTTCAATATTTCTTGTAGGGCTGGTTTTGTGTTTGCAACTTCTTTTAGTTTTTGTTTGTCCTGGAAGATTTTTATGTCTCCTTCTATTTTCAATGACAGCCTAGCTGGATATAGTATTCTTGGCTGCATGTTTTTCTCATTTAGTGCTCTGAAGATATCATGCCAGTCATTTCTTGCCTGCCAGATCTCTGTGGATAGGTCTGTGGCCAATCTAATATTTCTACCATTGTAGGTTACAGATCTCTTTTCCTGAGCTGCTTTCAGGATTTTCTCTTTGTCTCTGAGACTCACAAGTTTTACTATTAGATGTCGGGGTGTTTACCTATATTTATTGATTTTGAGAGGGGTTCTCTGTGCCTCCTGGATTTTTATGCCTGTTTCCTTCCCCAAATTAGGGAAGTTCTCTGCTATAATTTGCTCCAATATACCTTCTGCCCCCCTCTCTCTTTCTTCTTCTTCTGGAATCCTAATTATTCTAATGTTGTTTTGTCTTATGGTATCGCTTATCTCTCGAATTCTGCCCTCGTGATCCAGTAGTTGTTTATCTCTCTTTTTCTCAGCTTCTTTACTTTCCATCATTTGGTCTTCTCTTTCACTAATTCTCTCTTCTGCCTCATTTATCCTACTAGTTTAGAGCCTCTATTTTTGTTTGCACCTCTTTAATAACCTTTTTGTTTTCGACTTGGTTAGATTTTAGTTCTTTTACTTCTCCAGAAGTTTCTCTAATAATTTTCATGCTTTTTTCAAGCCCAGCTAG
This sequence comes from Eumetopias jubatus, assembly GCF_037043125.1. Taxonomy (NCBI): domain Eukaryota; kingdom Metazoa; phylum Chordata; class Mammalia; order Carnivora; family Otariidae; genus Eumetopias; species Eumetopias jubatus. The sequence goes on along the minus strand of NW_028274809.1, from coordinate 111,617,120 downwards.
TATCTTTAAAATCATCATTCTGAACTCTAGTTCCAACATCATACTAATGTCCATATTGATTAGGTCCCTGGTAGTTGGTACTGCCTCCTCTTCTTTTTGTTGAGGTGATTTTTTTTTGTCTTGTAATTTTGTCCAGAGAAGAATAGATGAATGAGAGAACAAAATGCTAACAGGATAACAATGTCCCCAGAAAATATACACTAAACAAATCAGAAAAGACCTGAATCCAGTGGAGAAGAAAGGGAATGAAAGAAAAAAGAAAAAGATAAAAACAAACAGACAAAAACAAAACAAGACAATATTATCAAATATGATCAGGCCGGTGCATAGATCAGTGCCACACACTGGATTTTTGGTGTATTTTGGTCTGTTAGAAGAAAGTGCCTCCCAAAATTTTAAAGAAAGAAAAACTTATATATGTAGGAAAATAAGGGTTAATATGATGAAGGGATGGAATATGATTGTAAAGATGAAAATTATAAGATTTTATAAAAGGAATTGATAAGATAAGAAGTTGGTTGAAAAAAGAAAGAAGAGGTTTTTTTTTTTTTTTAAAAAAAAGGAGAGAATGTGATCAGGCAGGAGACTAGAACAAAGCCATACACTAGAGATTTAGGGTATATTTTGATCTGTTAGAAGAAACTGTATCTCAAAATTTTAAAAAGCGAACAACTTATATGTATATATACCAAAAAAAATGGTTAACTACTATGAAGGGACAGAATATGACTCTAAAAATGAAAAATTGAAAATATTTTTTAAAAAAGGTATTGACATTATGTTGGTTGAAAAAGGGAAAAATAAAAATTAAAAAAAAAGACAGTTAAAAAAGAAAATTAACTTTGAAAGTTTAAAGAATCATGGGGAAAAAAAAATCCATGAATTCTATGTGCAGTATTCCCCTAGCGCTGGAGTTCTGCTGTTCTCATTGATCGGCAAACTTGGTCTTGCCTGGCTGTTCTTGCTGATCTTCTGGGGGAGGGGCCTGTTGCCAAATGTCTTTGCTGGAGGCAGAATTGCCCTGCCCTTGCTGGGTCTGGGCTAAGTAATCTGCTCAGTTTTGCTCTTGGGAGCTTTTGTTCCCTGCAAGCTTTCCGTACAGCTTTGGAGGACAAGAGTGAAAATGGCAGCCTCCCAATCTCCGCCCTGGAGGAACCAAGAACTCAGGGCTTCAATCCTCAGTGAGCTCCCAGTGAAAAGCAGTCAATAACTCCCATCTGCCCGGTCTCCAGCCACACTCCGTGCTCACCCGGCCTGTGACCTAGCATTTCTATCTCTGGCACACAACCCCTTGTGGAGTCTCCAAACCCAGCAGATCCCTGGGATGCACTTCCACGCTGCTCCTCCCTGGGGAGGAATGGGAGTCTCCCCGGATCTGTAGCTTGTTGGATCCCTGCTGGGTCTGACTGTGCGGCGGCTTGCAGTATATGGTAACCCATAGCTGAGAACCTGCTCCTTGGCTCCGTCTCTGCAGCCAGCTTCCCTGCTCCGATACCTGGGAACTCTGCCACACTCAGCCATCCCTGGTTTTTCTGTGACCCCAAGGGTCCTAAGACCACACTGTCCCAGTGAGAGTTCCACCCCCCCCCACGCTTAGCCACTGGAGCCAGTGGAGCAGACTTCTTAAAGTTCCCATTTTGTGCTCTGCTGCTCTATCACTTGCCAGAAGCAGCAGACGGAGGCCCCCTCCCCACCATCTATCCTCCCTAATATCGCCTGTGATTCACTTCTCTGCACGTCCTACCTTCCAGGAAGTGGTCGCTTTTCCGTTCAGAGAGTTGTTGCTATTCTTTTCTTCGATCTCCTGTTGAGTTCATAGGTGTTCAGAATGGTTTGATCCCTATCCAGCTGAATTCCTGGAACCAGACTAAATCCAGGTCTCCTAATACTCTGCCATCTTGCTCCACTAATCCAGATTTCTACTTTTCTATCTTCAAATTCCCTGATTCTTTTTGTGTCATCTCCATTCTCCTGTTGAACTCACTTCTTAAGTCTTTTGTTATGACTATTTGTTTTTAAATTCTAAAATTTCCATTTTGTTCTCCTTTATATCTTCTTTTATCTTTTCTGAGACTTCTATTTCATTTGTTTCCAGCATGTTCATAATTGTTTGCTAAAACATTTTTATGATGGCTTTAAAATTTTTGTCAGACAATTTCAACATCTGTGTCATCTTGGTGTTTGCATCTATTGATTGACTTTTATCACTCAAGTTGAGATTTTCCTGGTTCTTGAGATTAAAAGTGATTTCAGTTGTATCCTGCAGACTTTGGATAATATAATATGAAACCCTGGAGCTTATTTAAATCCATTTAGCCATCTTCTGATGCCACACCAATGAGGAAAGGAGGTACTCCCTGGGTCCTGCTTAGATGGTGGTGAAATTCCAAGTTTCCTGCCCTGCGTGCTCTAAACCTTGGTGGGGAGAGTGACACTTCATTACTGCTGGACAGGGGTATGTGTTCTGGTTCCCTACTAGGTCTCTGCACACTTGCCGGGTAAAGGTGTCTTGTTATTGTTTTCTATTTGGCATACATTGACATCATGGTGGGGTGATGGCCTTTATTGCTATCAGGTAGGGATGGAAGTCCCAGCTACCTACCTTGTCTTTTTCATCACCACCCCAATGGGTAGGCCATTTTTGTTTGTGCCATTGGTATTTCCCAGATGCCAGCTTCCTAAACACACAGTCTGTAATATATTGAGCAAAAAGAATAACCAAGCAACTCGCCACTTAGCCAATCTGTCTCCTGCTTGCCACTTTGGGTCTTTTGTATTTGTCATATATAATGCCCAGTGTTTTCAGTTGTTCTTGAGGGAAAAGTAAGGAGAAATGTGTCTAACCCAACTTGTGCTGGAACAGAAATTCTAAGTCAATTTTGATTGACTCTTTTTTTTTGGTCTTCTTTTTGGTGTGTGATTTCCTGATTCTTTGCATGCATAGAATCCTTGATTAGATGCCAAACATTGCAAAATTTGACATTTTGGGTACTGAATACTTTTGCATTCCTATAAATATTCTTGAATTTTCTACCCACCCCAACACCACCTCAGGACGCAGTTATGTTGGAAACAGTTTAATTATTTTATGGCTTGTTTTTAGATTCCACAGAGTGTTGTCTGCACCTAGTTTTTATCACTATTGAGGCAAGAACCTTCTTAGTACTCTCACTCATACCCCATTAATCACAAGATTTTTCTACCCTGGCTCTTGGGAACAAACACTATATTGGACACTGTTTAAACTTCAGGTGCTCACCCCCCCTGATCTTTCAATGGTTCTTCCCCAGGTCTTGGTTAGTTTCCTCAAATGCATGCATTCACTGATCATTATTCAACTGAATACTGGAAGGTAGACTTGGAAGATCTCTACACTTCCCTTCATGTGTTTCTTCTTTGGTACATTGCCCTGTGAACTCAAGCTGCCTTACCTACTCTTGACTCTTAGTTCTGTTTAATCAATCAGGGAGGCCATCAGATTGTTCTTGGTTCCCCCTTCCTGCACTGTTGTCTAAACCCTTTCTCCAGGCAGTAATCTGGGATAACCTTAGGGCTTACATTGTTGTTATAGTATTCCCCCATCCCATTTCTCAAGAATCATTGTCCTTCAGTGCCTTATTTCCTATTGTATTGAAAGTAATTTTCCATATATTTCCCCTGTATTTTTAAAAGATGTTTCAGGAAGTAAGATAAATCCGATCCTGGTTATTCTATCTTGGCAGAAGCAAGTCTGAAAGAAAGATTTTTAACCTCAGATACAATAACTTCATTTAAATATTAATAGAGCAACCGGTGTCAGAAATGGAGAAGTAGTGGGTACTCATAGGAAATTCACAGTCTAGCATATTCTCATAGCTCTTCACACATCTGTGCCCCCATTGGAATGCATATCAACACTCAAACTAGTATATGATAGGTCCAAAATTCTTGAGATTAGGATGTTAGCTTTCTGATTATGTAAAGATAGAAGACGAAGAAGAAGAAGAAGAAGAAGAAGAAGAAGAAGAAGAAGAAGAAGAAGAAGAAGAAGAAGAAGAAGAAGAAGAAGAAGAAGAAGAAGAAGAAGAAGAAACCTCAGCATATGTGTTTCAAGTTGAGGAACTTTTTCATCCACAGAATTATATATCATGGGCATTCAAATATAACTTGAAAAAAATTGAGATCAGTTGGAGCAGGTTTTAAAGGGATCAATTTACAGGGAAGTCTTTCTGAAGATGCTCCAAGGCAGACACCAAAACTCAAACTCACACTTCTGACTTTCCTTCAAAAACAAATAAGGAAAAGAAAAAGAAATGCAATTAGGGAACACAGGATGTGGCATAGAAAAATAAAAATATTCATTCATTCACTCATTTATCATCCATGCACTTACAAACTTATTGATGACTCATCTATTATATTCATCTATTATGGTGCAAGGTCTATACTACATGTTTGGTAGAGGAAGGGGAACCTCTTCTGCTATCACTCCAACTTTTTTTTAAATTTAATTTTATTATATTATGTTAGTGATCATACAATACATCATTAATTTTTGATGTGGTGATCCACAATTCATTGTTTTCATATAACACCCAGTGCACCATGCAGTATGTGTCCTCCTTAATAACCATCACTGGGCTAACCCATTCCCCCACCCCCCTCCCCTCTAAAACCCTCAGTTTGTTTCTCAGAGTCCATGGTCTCTCATAGTTCATCTCTCCCTCTGATCTCCCCTTCATTTTCCCCTTCCTTCTCCTAATGTCCTCATGCTATTCCTTATGTTCCACAAATAAGTGAAACCATATGATAATTGACTTTCTCTGCTTGACTTATTTCACTTAGCATAATCTCCTCCAGTCCCATCCATGTTGATGGAAAAGTTGGGTATTCATCCTTTCTGATGGCTGAGTAATATTCCATTGTGTATATGGACCACATCTTCTTTATCCATTCATCTGTTAAAGGGCATCTCAGCTCTTTCCACCGTTTTGCTATTATGGACATTGCTGCTATGAACATTGGGGTACATATGGCCCTTCTTTTCACTACATCTGTGTTTTTGGGTAAATACCCAGGAGTGCAATTGCTGGGTCATAGGGTATCTCTATTTTTAATTTTTTGAGCTACCACCACACTGTTTTCCAAAGTGACTATACCAACTTGCATTCCCACCAACAGTGTAAGAGGGCTATCACTCCAACTTTATCCACTCTGTGGTCACCAGACCTCTCCCACAACATTTTACTTCCACCATGTGTATTCAACACTCCCCTGATGGTTTCTGTACTACTACCACACTGCCACCTTTCCCAAGGATCTGGCCCACTATAGGGGATTTAGGCCTCCTAAAGTTCTAACAGCCACCTCTTAGGCCTAGGCCTGTGTAGTGATTTCATGACTGCTAAGCCAAGACTAGAGTGTGAAGATGCTTTCCTATACATGGAAAGTGTGAGGAGTCAAGTGAGGAAGAAAGTCTAAACAGGACTCACAAAGACCAAATACTTGTTCTGCCTCTAGAAAACACACTTTTCCCCAAAACTTGAAAGCTACATTTGGATAAAATCTTTCCAAAGAAATCTGACTTGACTTGATTTTTCCACATTTCTGTCTGTTCAGCTTCTTATTTGATTGGGGGTGGAGGGAGGCACTTTGATTTGAATAATAAGTCCTAAACACAGGATTATTGTGAAAATTCAGTAAGCTAATCTATATAAAAATCTTGGAAGAAAATGGAAACCCACTGTTTGCCCAGCTGGATTCTAGCCAAAGGAAAAAGTCATATGAAAATACCATTCTACATTTTTTCCTAAGGTGAAAATTTTCCAAACCTATGAGACTTCTGGGACAATGGAAAGTAGTCATGAACCCACATGAAGAACTTCCCATTTCTTTTGCTTCTGGAAAATTGGTAGGTACCATAGTACACTGTTTATAGAATGAAGTCAACCAAGGCACCTCTAACTTTCCAACAAACTCTAAATCTTAGAGTAAAAGGAAGAAAAATTAAAGTTGCCTCCTAGCCCAGATCAGTTGTGCCTCCTCACTGCCAGATTATTCACATGGAAAGTGAAAAATATCTCCAGGTTCCTAGATGCTCCATGTGCCACCAGCCCAGCACATGCCTGTATGGAAGCTCCTGGCAGAGGCCATGATTTTCTACACCTTTTCATTGAGATGACTCTCATTTTCACCAACACCTTTGCTCTAGTGCTGGGGATCTATGTGCTAAAGCTTCATGTACATCTTAGCCAATGCTTTAGTGTAGCAGCTTAGAAAAATCCAGAAAGTTCAAAAACTAGGCTGTATATTATTTGTACAAGAAAGTGATTTGCATATGTTGCTATTTGATGTTTCTAGGTACTTCTATCCATACATAAACTTCATTTCAGTTGAACTCCTTTTCTGGCCCAAAGTTCACCTTAACTATTATCTGCTCATTTCCATACTGCAGTGTGAGGAGAGGGGTTTCTGCTCCCACACCTGGAGCAGCAGGAAAGACTCTTCACAGATCCACTGTGCAGCTTCTTGCCCCTGCTTTCATTACAGACACAGCAGTACAGGCTCTCCCACCCACAGGCCATCTTGGCATGGCAGCCTTCTGTCACATTTATTTAGCTCTGTCTTGCCAGTTTTGGACATATAATGGGGTGTAGTTTGGCCTGATAAAGGGAACACACACTCTGGTTCTAGAGACACCTGGGTTCAAACCCAGTTTCAGCCTAAATAAATAATCTTGTCTAAATAACATAATCTTTCAAATTGTACTTTCTTTACCAGTTAAATAGGGATAATAAGATGAATTATGAAAGATTATTTTGAGGATTAAGTAAAATAATATGTGTCTAATGTGTACAATTCCCAATAATGTTCATTTCCCCTTCTTCTCTCCTCTGGACTAAGTATGGGAATCAATTCCACTTTACCTCACAACTTCAGCTATTGCTGCCCAACTGCTTGGCTTTGAAGGATCCTCAGGCTGCATTTGGATCCTTCAGGGAAAGAATGCACATTCGCATGGTCAAGGGGAGATTCAGGATGGCATGCCTAATATTTACTCAACATTTCTACATAAGACTATTCACTGAAGACAGAGACCAGGGTTTATTTAACTGTGCATCTTACTACTGAGCAAACTGTAGTGACTTGTGTTGGCTGAATCCTTGAATGAGTGAATAATGTTTCAATGGATGGGTGGATGGACAGATGAGCAGATGATAGATCAATGAAATAATTATAATGCAGTTCATATTAATTATGTTTTTTTTTTCTGCTGTTTATGTTTGCTGTTGTTTCTTCTTGCCTACCTCTGACACTTGGAATTTTTTTGCACTGTTGGATTCTTGTCTCATAATACCATTTCATGCCATAACCCAGATTCTCCTCAGGAAACTCTTCACTGGCATCCTGGGTTGTATCTGTCCAGGCAATGTAAGCTCAGGGCCTTATTTCTAGGACCAAAATGCACTTACCAAAAATGACATTTGGCAACAATAATCTTGATACTGATGATGACTAGTAGGACTGTTTCTTAATTCTACCACATTCTTGCTCCATGTAGAATTTTTACCTCAATAATTTGCACATAAGAGGAAAATGATCAAACACTTCATTATTAGAGCTGTCTCCAGCCCCCAGCTGGACCAGTAGGAGAAAGTGAGTTTGGCTTAAATAACATTGGCCCTGTGACTCCCAACTCTAATCTCAACCAAATTGGTTGTTATCAGACCTACATGTGGGGCTTGTGAAAAGGAAAATTTCCTTGGTCCCATCTATGAAGATTCTGATTCTAAGGATCTGTAGGTCCAGTAAGTTCCTAAGGGACTTTGATGCATGACCAGCACCAGTACTAGCTCTATTCGTATCCACCGGTACCAAAACACTAATTCTAGGATGGGAGAAGTTTCCTCCAACTCCATGGGGGTCTAGTTGTAAGTCCATAAGCAAATACTTTGGGATAGCATGAAGGGGTAGGACAATTCCTTGGCTTGGCCATTCTTGTTCAGCATCTGCCATTAGCTGGTAATTCCTACACACTCTTACCCCCCAAGTAGGTTTGAGCCTGACAATCTTACTGGGCCTTACTCTGGTCCTCACCTATGTCATTTAGCCTGTGATACTCAGGGGAATAAATTGCTCATACATGAGAATCTGTATATGTATGCTCATTTTCTCCTACACAGGGAACCAGTTTCCTGCATTTTCCTTCAGTATGGATACTTCACTTTTGATGAATTCTTTCCCTGGGGACTTACTATCTTTTCTGCCTGTGCACATCTCAGAGACCTACAGTGGCAGAAACATATCCACAGAGAGAATATTTTTACGAGTGCTGGGGCAGTAGCCATAATAAATTACCTCCACTTCTATTACAGTTCAATATGAGAACTATGCCAGGACTATAATTTTTCTATTCCTTTATTTAGCTAGATAATAATAGGGCTCCACTTGGTATGTTCCTGGGGTGAAGCACATTTGGTACCCAAAGGATATAGCAATGTGTCCAGGCAAAGATCAGCAAATCCTTGGGTTCAGAGATGTGCAAAAACAGTTACTAAGTCCAAGAAGTGACATGGGTCAAAGCTAGGTCAGAGAATGGGCATAGAACATGGAAACTTGCAAATTAGTAGAACCTAAGAATAACATAGCTACAGAGCTATAGACTGCATGATTGCAGAGAGAGTGGGCTTCATATGACAAATGTAAGTGAAGAGCTGGCATGGAGATCCATTGTGAATTAATAATGGTGGCAAGATCAAAATGGGGGCCTGGAGGTCCCAACATAGGACAAAATATTAAGGTGAGTTATGTCAGCTACAGCCTAGAGTCTTTTAAACTGCTGTGGACCTACAGAAATCATGGTAGGGGAACTACAGCAAAGCTTGAGAAAGGGCAGGTCTAAGGGTAGGCAAGCAAGGCATGGGGAATAAAGGTTGAGTCTCAGTCCTGGAAATGACTTTCTTGGGCAAGTGTCTTAGTCCAGGAGGCACTTGAAGCCTGAAACTGGACCCGAAGTGCTGGGCAGCATTCCACCATAGGAGCATGGTGGAGAATCTGAATATAAAACCAGGAGTGAGCCATTCCTGATTTCTCCCCTTTGGTATCAGCATATCATATCTTTGTCCATATATTTTCCTTTAACTTATTTCTGTCAGCCATAAGTAGCACATAGTTGGGTTTTGATTTTTTAATTCCAATCTGCCCATTTCTGCCTTTTAATTTGAGTACTTAGACATTTCCATTTCATGCAATTATTGATATGCTTAGCTTTAAATCTAGCATGCTCTTATTTTTTTCTTTCATCTATTTTTATTTTTTATTGTTTTTTGATTCACTTTTCCCTCTTTTTATGCTTTCTTTTGGATTTAGTATTTTTATGATTCCATATTATCTTTTTTGTTGGCTTATCAGCTATAATGCCTTATTTTGTTACTTTAACAGTTGCTTTAGGGATTATAGTATAAATCTTCACATCATCACAGTCTACCATTAAGTGATATTGTAACACATCATGTGTGGTAATCAATAGTGTATTTTTATTTCTCCCACCTGGACTTTGTGCTATTTTTGTGATACATTTTACTTTTACAAATGTTATTAACCCCAAAACACATGGTTATTATTTTTTGTTTTAACAGTTATCTTTTAAAGAGATTTAAAAAACAGGAAAAGAATCTCATATATTTACCATATAGTTAATTACTTCCATTGTTCTTAATCTTTGTGTAGAGAGTTATGCTGTTTTCTAGTATGCTTCTACCTGAAAGGCTTATTTGAACATTTCTTGTGTAGTATCTCCTGATAATGGATACTTTCTGGTTTCATGTATCTGAAAAGGTTTTTATTTCACCTTAATTTTTATAAGATATTTTTGCTAGGTATATAATTATTTAAGGATATGTTTTCTTTTAGAACAAACAATCCTAAAATTTGTATGGAACCACAAAAGACCCTGAATAGCCAAAGCAATCTTGAAAAAGAAGAGTGGGGCGCCTGGGTGGCTCAGTTGGTTTGGAGACTGCCTTCAGCTCAGGTCATGATTCTGGAGTCCCGGGATCGAGCCCCACATCGGGCTCCCTGCTTGGCGGGGAGTCTGCTTCTCCCTCTGACCCTTCCCCCTTTTATGTGCTTTCTCTCCTTCTCAAATAAATAAATAAAATCTTTTAAAAAAAGAAAAGAAAAAGAAAAGTAAAGTTGGAGGCATCACAATTCTGGACTTCAAGTTATATCACAAAGCTGTAGTAATCAAAACAGTATGGTACTGGCACAAAAACAGACACATAGATCAATGGAATAGAATAGAAAACCAGAAATAAACCCACAACTTCTATGGTCAAATAATCTTTGACAAATCAGGAGAGAATATCCAATGGAAAAAAGACAGTTTCTTCAACAAATGGTGTTGGAAAAGCTGGAAAGTAACATGCAAAAGAATGAAACTGGACCACTATTTTACACTATACACAAAAATAAATTGAAAGTGGATGAAAGATCTAAATGTGAGATAGGAAACCATCAAAATCCTAGAGGAGAACACAGGCAGCAACCTCTTTGATATCAGCCATAGCAACTTCTTACTAGATATGTCTCCTGAGGCAAAGGAAACAAAAGCAAAAATGAACTCTTGGGACTACATCAAGATAAAAACCTTTTGCACATGGAAGGAAACAATCAACAAAACTAAAAGACAACCTATGAAATGGGAGAAGATATTTGCAAATGACATACCTGATAAAAGGTTAGTATCTAAAATCTATAAAGAACTTATTAAACTCAACACCCAAAAAACCAAATAATCCAGTTTAAAAATAGGCAGAAGAGATGAATAGACATTTTTTTTGCAAAGAAGACATACATATAGCTAACAGACACATGAAAAGATGCTTAACATTACCGATCATAAGGAAAATATAAATCAAAACTACAAACTATACAGTCAGAATGGCTAAAATTAATAACATAGGTGTTGGCAAGAATGCAGAGAAAGGAGAAACCTCTTATACTGTTGGCAGGAATGCAAACTGGGACAGTCACTCTGGAAAACAGTATGGATGGTCCATATATGCAATGGAATATTACTCAGCCATCAGAAAGGATGAATACCTAACTTTTGCATCAACATGGATGGAACTGGGGGAGATTATGCTAAGTGAAATAAGTAGAGAAAGTCAATTATCATGATTTCAGTTATTTGTGGAACATAAGGAATAGCATGAGAACATTAGAAGAAAGGGAAAAATGAAGGGGGGAAATCAGAGGGGGAGATGAACCATGAAAGACAATGGACTCCAGGAAACAAACTGATTTTAGAGGGGAGGGGGGTGGGGGGATGCCCAGTGATAGGCATGGAGCACTGGGTGTTATATGCAAACAATGAATCATGGAACACTACATCAAAAACTAATCATGTACTGTATGGTGACTAACATAATAAAAAAATTAAAAAAAATAAATTTAAAAAAAGTTAAAAATAGAACTGCCCTAGGATCCAGCAATTGCACTACTAGGTATTTACCCAAAGAATACAAAAACACTGATTTGAAGGAATACATGAACCGCAACGTTCATAGCAGCATTATCAGCAATAGCCAAATTATGGAAAGAGCCCAAATGTCCATCTACTGCTAAATGGATAAAGAAGATGCAATATATACATACAGTGGAATATTGGTCAGGCATAGAAAAGAATGACATATTGCAACTTGCAATGACATAGTCAGAGCTAGAGAATACTATGCTAAGCAAAATAAGTCAGTCAGAAAAAGGCAAATACCATATGATTTCACTCATATGTGGAATTTAAGAAACAAAGCAGATGAATGTAGTGGGAAAAAAAAAAGAAAGGCAAACCAGAAAATCGACTAAAAACTATAGAGAACAAACTGAACGTTGCTGGAGGGGAGGTAGGTGGAGGATGGGTTAAATAAGTGATGGGAATTAAGGAGGGCACTTGTGATGAGCACTGGGTATTGTATCTAAGTTATGAATCTTACATATTGTACACCTAAAACTAATATTACACTGCATGTTAACTAACTGGAATTTAAATAAAACTTGAGAAAGAAAAAAAATTAAAGATATGTCTTCCTGATTGCATTACTCTAATGAGAAATCTGCTGCTAACGTTAATGTATTTTTCCCTGAAGATAAGGTGTTTCCCACAGACCCCCCCCAGCTGCTTTTAAGGCTTTTTGTTGTTTTCATTACTGGTTATGAGCAATCAAATTATGACGTGACTTCATGTAGTTTAGTTTTCATGTTCTTGTGGTTTATTGATCTTGGATATGTGGGTTGAAAGATTTCTATCAAATTTGGAAAATTTTCAGCCATTTTCCCTTCAGATATTTCTGTCTCTCCTTTTTTCCCATCACACATCATGTACCTTCTCACTTTGAATCCAGTTCCATGTATATTAGGGTGCTTGAAGTTGTCACTCAGTTCACTGACACCTCTTATATTCTGAATTTTGTTTGCTTCAGTTTGCAGTTTCTAGAACTATTCCTTCATGTTCAACAATCTTTTTTTTCTGCCATATTTAATGCTATTAATCTCATCCAGTCTATTTTTCACTTTAAACATTGTAGTTTTAAATTCTAGAGATTTAATTTAGGTATTTGTAATGTCTTCCATATCTCTACTTAACCTCTTTACCATATGAAATACAATTATGGTAACTACTTGGTAAACTTGTCTGTTAATTCTAATATCCGTATCTGTTCTAGATCAGTTTTACTTTGTTGATTTTTTTGTCAATATTATAGGTTTAATTTTTGATTGGATACCAGATATGGATTTTTAATATTAGGGTGCTGAATATTTATTTTATTTGTATAAGTATTCCTGACATTGTTGTTGTGTGTGTGTAAGTTACTTGGAAATAGTTTGGTCTCTACTGCTCTGTTTTTGAGAGTTATTAGAACTGGAGCAGTGCTCTGTCTAGGGCTAAGACACCACCTTTCTGAGAGCTCTACTCATTGACCCATGAATTATGACTCTTCTAATTTGGCCAGTGGGGACAAACATTATTCTCTAGGTGATTGCTGGCACTATGTCCTCTTATCTTTGTGGGTGGTTCTCTCACTGTTCTTGGTTGGTTTCCTCACATGAAAATGTAGATTAGCATCTTGCTGAATATCAAGCTGAACTCCCCGCAGATATCTATGGGTCTCTTTCTGTACAGCTGTCTCCTCTGTGGCACACTGCCCCATGAACTCCAGCTGCCTTGGTTCCCCTGGACTCGCAGAACTATCTCTTCTTCTCGGGGAGAGCTCCCCACTCCATTCTACTCCTTTCTCCCCTGACACCTGAAAACTTTCTCAAGGCAGCAAACTAGGGCAATTTTAAGGCTCATCTCGTTTGTTTTTCATTTGCCATGGGCCCCTGTCCTCTTTTGCTTAGTGTCCTGTGTCCTGAACATGGTTACTTTGTATATTTGGTCCATTTGTTGCTGTTGTTTTTGATGTAAAGATAAAACTGGCTCCTGTTACTCTTCTTGGTTGGAGGCAGAAGTCCCAAAGCGTTACTTCTGCACTGTAATTCATGTATGTTTATGTGCCAGTAGAACACTTCAGCTAAACTCCCACTGAAGTTTATGTCCTATATCCAAGTAACAGCAAGAATTATCATTCACTTAGAATCTACTGTGTGAAAGGCACTGGTGTATTATTTCTAATTCTTATGGATGACTTGTGATGTAAATATTGTTAACCTCACTTTACTGATGAGAAAACAGGTCCTAACATGGTTAACAATGTGTCTTTAGTAGGAATTAAGAGGTGGTTTACCTCGATCATTGTAAGTTTGAAACCAGGTCTCCTCTCCTACCCTAGGTTGCCTAAATTGTAAGAAAACAGTTTTCTGGATACTCTGTGCCCTGTGACATAGTGCATTAACTTTAAATCAAATTGCCATAGTCTCCAAGTGTATGCCAAGACAGAGTCCAGAGTCATCAAGGAAGACATGTCTAGACATACCCTTGATATGGGGCAGACTTGAGCATTCCTTTCCCCACACCTGAGACAACAGGAGCCAGACCCAGACACAGGTGCTTCTCTACAGGGCACAGGGATACTCAGTAAGGTCTTTGATGCAGATAGTGACCTCCATGACCCCCGATGGGCCTGATTCTGTCAGAGGAAAGTCAGCTGCCCTCAATGGCCAGTGCATGCCACACTCCATGAGCTGAGCTGACGAGGACCACAGAATGGGACGTATGAACCTAACGGGCCTCAGGGATGACTATATTCAGGGAAAGTCCCTTCCCCTCATCTTGCTTTTTCTGTGAGTTTTTTGCCTGCAAGGACACTTGACAGATTCTCCAGACAATTTTTGATGACAGCAGACAGTACCACCTCCACAGAAGAGCCATAGGACCTAGGTGGAGAGGGCTCACCCTCTGGGTCAGAATTTCCTGTCTGAATGTAATGGGATAAGAGTGCCTGTCTCGCTTACTTTGCTCAATGGTCATGAAGTTTAATGGGGTGTCTGCAAATATTTAGTGAGTCCCATGGCTTTTTTAAGCCCTGTGAACACAGAGGAAAAAACAAAGCTATGTCTCTGATCTGTGGAAACTCACAACTGAATGAGATAGGGAATCAAGAGATCTACTATATTTTGCAGTATGGTCTGAGCTATATTGTGTGTGTGTGTGTGATGGGTTGCCAACAGCATATAAAAACAAAGCGAGACCCAGGAAGACCATGGTCATCCAGGGATAACTGTCGGGGGGCAGGGTACCACCAGGGGGTGACAGTTGAGCTGTGGAAGGAGTTGGAATTAGCATAATGAGGAAACTGAGGCAGAAGTATTGGGGCATGCAAAGCCCAGCCGTCCCCGAAAGCTGTGGCGTGTACTTATACAGGAGCCGCTTTTCCTTCCCTTCCTTCTCTCTTCATTATCATCCTAGCAGCAGTAGCATCCTCATCTTCCTCTCTTGATGTAGGAAAAAGCTGCAGAGTCCTCAACTGAGAGTAATATAAATAATTCAAAAATGGAACCCACAACCTGTCATGACTATTGTATCACCTGAGCTTGCTTAGCAGTGGTTCCTGTGGAGTTCCAGCCACTATTGATTTTGTTATTTGCCTTTCAAGGTAGGATTTTGTTCTTTTGGCTCACAGAATAAAGATATTTATAGGCCAAAGGGCCTGAGAAATCATCTCTTCCCCTTTCCTTTTGCAGGAAGCTATCCTATAACATCCTTGCCAGACTGTCACACTGTCCCAGCTTGAGTCTCCCCCCCCCCAGAAAAGATGGGACTCCCTATTTCACTGAAACACTTCCTGGTGAGAAAATTTGCCTTGTGGAACTACAATTCATTTGTCCTAGTTCTGTCATTTGGGATCACAAGGATATTTTGCTTTTTTTTTTCCTATATGGCAATCTGGGAGACATCAACAGGATTTTGTTCAACAGCAATTTATCAAATGTCAATGACTCGCCAGGTGTTCTGCTGGGTGCAACAGGTATCCCCATAGGAGGCAGTGGGTAGTGAGTAGAAGGCTGATCTTCATTATTTAGGGATTGCTAACTTTTCTGTTCAACCACAAACAGACACTCTGGTGTCCCTGTCACACTCCTCAGAGCCTCACTGACATCAGACACAGCTGCAGTAGATGGTTCCCTGGAGCTCAAACTCACCTCCTGAATTATACCTTCTTTACTTTTGTATCTGGGGTCTTCTCAAGATTTAGGGGCTCTTTGGGTCAGTGAGAAGTCAGTCCAGATGAGGGAAATACTACCACTGAGGGTTACATTCACTCAGTGGGACCCAGGCCAGTGATTAGTGCTTTTTGTCCTGGCTTCCAAGGGGAGAGATTCCACGAGGCATTTCTGTATGCTTCTCAGGGCTTCCAGTAAAATCATTCTCACAGCCCTTAGCAGCCACCTCACTAACACCTTCATATCTCCTCTTTCCTCCTGTATCTCACTCTCCCTTCCTGAGGTCACATCCCAAATAAACCACATCTAACCAAGTCTTTGTCTCAGGCTCTGCTTCTAGGGAAACTATGGAAGGAAGGGAGGCAGGTGCTATATAAGCACAGCATTTCCACACTCTGCCCCATCAAACCCCTATCTCCATATGAACCTGCCTTTCAGGCCAGCTCATGTCAGCCCTCATCATGGGTGTCTTCTGAACTCCAAAGTTCACAATGTTCTCTCTTCCTTTCAGAATCCAGAAGCACTTATTGTCAACAAACTTACTGAAAGTATCTCATATAGCGTCTCATCACCAGTATAGTTGTCACATCTTTTAGCCTTATTCTTGTATTAGTTATGATTTTTATACATCTACACTTTGCACACACTCATAAAAAATAACTTATTAACAATGTTACCATAAGGGGCTGTGTGCTTCAGTGCCTTCATCTGGAAAATAATGTGATAAAAATTACCTGACAGAATTGTTATATGAGCCACACACATCTATAGCTGCTTAATGTGCCCAGCCCACTGTCTGGCAATTCTTAGTACACCTTTCCCACCAATCCCCTTCCCCTTTTTATATTTGAGACCTCAAATGATGTCTGTCAGCGTATTGCCAAGAGTACCCCTTAGCGAAGTGTGTAATTACAGTAAATTCTTCATCATTTTCAGAAGCTAAAAGAAGATCTGTGGAAAAGGAGGAAACAAGGGTATTAAAGTGTTTGAGGTTGGAAGCTTCCTATCAAAGGTCCTCCTCTGAGGTTCTCAAATCCTTGCCAGGTATCTTCAAATTAAAATAAGAACACTGTTGCCTTCATCTCTTAAGTAGTAATAAAAATAAATATTAAATATATCACGATGCCCATGAAGATGACAGTTTCCATACTTATAAATGATGAACTGAGGCTCAGAGAACTTAAGTTGCTTGCCCAAACCAACACAAACTCTTGACCTACCTGCCTTTAAGGCTTGTCTTTTCTCCATGCTGAGTGTCTCTTGGGAGATCACTAAAGCACAGAACTGACCTTTTTACCTTCTGTATTTATTGCAGACCATGGCATCATGGAATCAACACTGAACAGAGAACTCTGGCACTCCTTTTTCCATGTTGAGTGTGGTAGCATTTGGTTTGGCTAGTTAGGGAAACTGGGCATCTATGTTCCAGCTTTATAGGCTCCATCACTGATGCATGTCTGTGAGCTGAGTTCTCAGCTCAGTTTTGTGGGCTCTACTCCATAAAAGGAGGCCCTGGCAGATCTGTGCTCTCATTTGAGGTGTGGGATGAAGCGTGCTGGAAGTGACTGCAGTGGGCTGACTTTTGATGCAGAAGTGCTGCCTGGCAGGTTATTTATAGAGCAGGAGGAGTGGAGACATGACAAGTGTAAACCTAAAATAAAAATCTTTTCAGATTCACATAAGTGAAATAGTTAATCAAAGCCAGGAGTGACAACATGTCCAGAAGTTTCCTTTATACCTCATGGTGTGTATATATGAGTATGGTTTGGGGGTGGGTATTTAATTTTCCTGGTAAAACAGGAGAGGATCTGATAGCACTACAGGCTACACATCCTCTATGAAATGCAGCTGTGTGATTTAACTTCTTTGTGCTCTTGGAAGAGCTGGAACCAACAAGCAGGGACTGTGCCTCACTCTGACATGGAAACCTTTCTTCACTTGTTCCTAGTTCTCATCACTGGCTACTTCAATACAATTCAACCCCCCCAAAAAAAATGTTTTGAGCAGTTATGTGGGAAGGCTACCTTGACAAATAAGAAAAGGGTTCTCTCCTCATGGAGATTAAAAGAGGAGGGGGTAGGGGTGGAGTGGGAGAGGGCAGCAAAAGGACCACTTGACCACAGCACATGAGAGCTTTCAGAGGAGAGCTGCAGTTCACCTGAGCATGGCAAATTTTGCAGGGGCTATGGCATGGAGAGTATGGTTGGAAAGATGGGTGTGACTTCAAGTTAAAAACAGGGAAAGATGAAGTAGACATTTCATTCTGCGTTCTGGATGAAGGTAACAGCAAATGTTTAGAGATATAAAGGTTCAAAGGACTTTTCAGCAACAAGGATGGTTTTGGTATGATCACAAGCTAGGTCCAGATTCACCAACTTCAGTAAGGATCATCTGAGAGGCTGCTGTCATTGCAGGGTTCAGGCTCCCTTGCCAGATATTCTGATCCAGACCAGGAGTCAGTCATGAATCTGTATTTCTAACAAAATCCCCAGTGGGCACTGCACAGTGTAAGGAACTGTACTTTAAAAAAAGTGAGTTTGAGTGTGTCTGAAAAGTGAAGTAAGTTGAAGGGGAGTGGAGGGTAGGGCCAGAACTGTGAACCTTAGTGATATTGGGTGGTGTTTTAACTCTATTATCTGTGTAATTGGAAAATCATTGATGTTTTAGAACTAGATAGAAGTCTATTGCATTAGCTTAGACAGAAGGTAGAACGAACCCTAAACTGAGTGGGGAAAAGGAAGGAAAGAATGCTAAGAAGAGAACCAAAGTTGAAATAAAAATACTTTAGTTCTGGACTCCCAATATTTCAGATCAAGTCTGCCAGTAACCATGTAGCTTTGAATTGGCATGCAGCTTCTGACTCCCACAAACCTCAGCAGTTAAGTGAGGATTGTACAGATAGATATGTGCCTTTTCTTATATTCCCCTCTATAATACAGAGACTTTCAAATGAATGGCTCTTGGCTGAAGGCAGAGTCAGATATTTCTTCAGCCTTTCCCCTAGAAACTGAGTGTGGGCATGTGATCCAAACTTGGCCTTGCCGGTGCCCCACGTGGGTCTTTGAAGTTTGCAGGAATGATGCAAGTCTGGAAGAACTGAGACATTCCTCATGGTAACAGTGATGTGGAGAATCCATCAGAGCCTGTGACATGGATGGCATAGTATCACTTGAAGTTTGCCAAGTTCATCAGCATTGGCATCAAATATACAGGGGGCATCTATTCTGAGCTGTGACCTAAGTTGGTTCACTGCTTTCCAGCCCACCTAATTTTCTGCTTCTCTTGAAGCTTCGTTCTCCATCTTTCCCAGTGATTTTGTGAGGAGCTATCCAACAGCCTTTCTTTTCTTCATAATTCTGTACAGACATCTACTATTGCTTGTTGCAGCTAAGAATTCCAACTAATGCAGAATATGAATGAGACAAATGTATTATTCATGAAGTTATTTTAAAATCTCTGGGCTATTTTCTGTGGGCTAAAGAGATGTTAAGCTTCTAAATCTGGACATTCAGAATAACAGTGATTTATTTAATCTAAAAAAGGAAGTTTGGAAGAATTTCTGGAGAGTTTGACAAAATTGGTTTCAGATGTGTTGGGAGTTTGAAGTACCACTGGGACAACAATTCAGGCAGATGGAAAAATTGGTGTATTAATCAGGATTGATTAAATTTGTTGTAATAACAAAGAAACCTCAATGTCATGGTGCAACAAAGTTTTATTTCTTGCCTATGGCAACAGGAGAAAATAAGACATGGAAAATACTGAGCTGCGTGCCCTCAAGGAGGTGAAAAATAACTCTCCACTCCTTTATGTGAGCTGCACATACTGACCTCCTCCTAAAGGGTACAACATGGAAATGAAGGGACAGAGGATCTTTACAGTGGAAACCTGACAGACACCACCTCAGCCAGGTGATCAAGGCCAACATCAACAGTGATGAGTCATGCTGATAGCAAGTACTCTTGATATGGCATGATGAGACTATCACTCTACCCACCTCCCCTGACATACTATCCCAGTCCAATCATGAGAAAATCATCTGACAAATCCTAATTGAGGGACTTTCTCCAAAATATGTGACTGGTACTTCTCAAACTATCAAGGTTATTGAAAAATAAAGCCTGAAAAACTGTCAGAGCCAAAAGGAACCTGAGGAAACATATGACTAAATCTAACGTTTTATCTTGGATGAATTCTTAAAGCAGAAAAAGTACATTAGCTAAAAACTAAGGAAATCTGAATAAACTATGGACTTTAGTTAAAAATAATGTGTCAATATTGATTTATGAACTGTGACAAAGGTACTGTACTAATGAAAGATGTTAATAATAGGGGAAACTAAGTATGAAGTATATGGGAACTCTCTGTACTAGCTTCAGAACTTCTTATAAATCTAAAACTATTTAATTTTTAAAGTTTATTTTTTAAAACTTGGATTTTAAATACTTTGGCTCAATAGTGAACAATGTCACTTTTGCTCACATTACCTTGGCCAGAACTAGTCACATGGTCCCATCTAATCACTAGTGGGCTGCAAGGGTCTCTCTGTGTCCCCAAGAGGGAAAGGAGACTGGGGAGGGGTGAGCACTATAGGTGGGTGAGGAAGAGTTCAATGTAGAAGAACTACCTACAGAAAGGCAATGGTGTATGGGTGTTCTCTCTGAAGTGAAAGTATACAGGTACAGAAATGAGGAGCCATCCCTGGGGAATGATTGCTGAAGCTTAGCCAGTGGAGGAATATGCCAAGAGATGGATCAAGAAGGTAAAGAGGAAATGAGGACCCTGCTCCATGGAATGAAAGTAAACAGGCTAAGGACAAAGGGGAGGACATACACATATTATCAAACAGAAAGCTTATTTTATTTTTAAAATTTTTATTAATATATAATGTATTATTTGTTTCAGGGGTACAGGTCTGTGATTAAGCATGACAAATTATTAAACCTAATGTTATTTTTTTTAATTTTATTATGTTAGTCACCATACAATACATCATTAGTTTTTGATGTAATGATCCATGATCCATTGTTTTCGTATAACACCCAGTGCTCCATGCAATACGTGCCCTCCTTAATACCCATCACTGGGCTAACCCATCCCCCCACCCCCCTCCTTTCTAAAACCCTGTTTGTTTCTCAGAGTCCATGGTCTCTCATGGTTCATCTCTCCCTCTGATTTCCCTCCCTTCATTTTTCCCTTCCTTCTCCTAATGTCCTCATGCTATTCCTTATGTTCCACAAATAAGTGAAACCATATGATAATTGGCTTTCTCTGCTTGACTTATTTTACTTAACATAATCTCCTCCAGTCCCATCCATGTTGATGGAAAAGTTGGCTATACATCCTTTCTGATGGCTGAGTAATATTCCATTGTATATATGGACCACATCTTCTTTATCCATTCATCTGTTGAAGGGCATCTCGGTTCTTTCCACAGTTTGGCTATTGCAGACATTGCTGCTATGAACATTGGGGTGCATATGGCCCTTTTTTTCACTACATCTGTGTCTTTGGGGTAAATACCCAAGAGTGCAATTGCTGGATCATAGGGTGGCTCTATTTTTAATTTTTTGAGGTACATCCACACTGTTTTCCAAAGTGGCTGTACCAACTTGCATTCCCACCAACAGTGTAAGAGGGTTCCGTTTCTGCACAACCTCTCCAACATCTGTTGTTTCTTTCCCTGTCCATTTTTGCCATTCTAACTGGTGTAAGGTGGTATCTCAATGTGGTGCTGAATTGAATTTCTCTGATGGCTAATGATGATGAACATTTTTTCATGTGTCTCTTAGCCATTTGTATGTCTTCTTCAGAGAAGTGTCTTTTCATATCTTCTGCCCATTTTTTTGACTTGATTATTTGTTTTTTGGGTGTTGAGTTTGAGAAGTTCTTTATAGATCTTGGATACCAGCCCTCTATCTGTAGTGTCATTTGCAAATATCTTATCCCATTCTGTGGGTTGCCTCTTTGTTTTGTTGACTGTTTCCTTTTCTGTGCAGAAGCTTTTTATCTTGATGAAGTCCCAAAAATTCATTTTTGCTTTTGGAGATGTATCTTGAAAGAAGTTACTGTGGGTGATGTCAAAGAGGTTATTGCTTATGTTCTCCTCTAGGATTTTGATGGATTCCTGTCTCACAATGAAGTATTTCATCCATTTTGAGTTTATCTTTGTGTATGGTGTTAGAGAATGGTAGAGTTTCATTCTTCTGCATGTGGCTGTCCAATTTTCCCAGCACCATTTATTGAAGAGACTGTCTTTTTTCCATTGCATGTTTTTTCCTGCTTTGGCAAAGATTATTTGACCATAGAATTGATGGTCCCTATCTGGGTTCTCTATTCTGTTCCATTGGTCTATAGATCTGTATTTGTGCCAGTACCATGCTGTCTTGGTGATCACTGCTTTGTAATATAACTTGAAATTGGGCAATGTGATGTCCCCAGCTTTGTTTTTCTTTTTCAACATTTCCTTGGTGATTTGGGGTCTTTTCTGATTCCATACACATTTTAATATTGTTTGTTCAAGCACTTTGAAAAATGTCATTGGAATTTTGATCAGGATGGCATTGAAGGTATAGATTGCTCTGGGTAGCATAGACATTTTAACACTGTTTATTCTTCCGATCCATGAGCATGGAATATTTTTCCATCTTTTTGTGTCTTCAATTTCTTTCATGAGTGTTCTGTAGTTCTTAGAGCATAGATCGCTTATTTTCTAAAGAAAGCCTATTTCAGTGGGTTGGGGAGTATGTGGGAGGAAAGGAATGAGACTGTGTAAGTATAAATAATATTTCAACAAATAGTAAGGGGAAAAAAGTAGCCAAAGGTGAAAAGATATCAAAATAAGAGTATCTTTGCCTGAACTTTTCAGAAAGGAATCTTGGTGGAAAAAACAAACAAACAAACAAAAAAAAACCTTGACTTTTTTCTATTAAGAATGACATTTGCATTATTGACCTTTCCTCTACTAACTTCCCTCTAAGTGATATTTTAAGAGCAAGAATTATATAGAAACAACACTGAAAATCAGTCCTTTCTTGGGGTGCCTGGGTGGCTCGGTCAGTAAAGCATCAGCCTTCAACTCAAATCATGGTCCCAGGGTCCTGAGATTGAGCCCAATATCTGGACCCCTGCTCAATGGAGAATCTGCTTCTCCCTCAGCCCCTCCCCCTTCCCCTGCTCATGCTCTCTCGTGCTGTCTCTCTCTCTCTCAAAGAAATAAATAAAATCTTGAAAAAAAATCAGTCCTTTCTTTAGCCCCATCCCCAGTGAGAATCCATTAGGGACTCTAGATGCAGACTATAGCTCCTGGATGACAACAGGCAAGGGTGGGAGTCTGGGGCACTGCATCCTGGAAGGTGTAGTCTCTATATATGGGGCCATGGGTGTAGCAATAAGTGGTGCAAAGATTTTACATTTTCCATGAGTTTAGGGAAGCAAGCCATAGAATTAAAGAAAGATTGCACTTACATCCAGAAGAAAGGCACCATATGAATATCTTCTAGAAACTGGAAATCATACTTACTGTCATGTGCATAAATTTTCCTCCATCCCCAGCTCTGAGAAAGTGGGTACTCCTGAATGGAGAGCAGGTACTTCCTGCGTTTAAAACTACAATGTCTGAGGTGAAAAATAGACTGGATGAGATTAACAGCACTAAATATGGTGCGCACGTACACACAAACACACACACACACACACACGCACGCACAATTATTGAAAATGAAGAGTTAGTACTAGAAATTGCAAAATGAAACAGAAAAAATTTTCAAAAATTAAAAAAAGATGTCAATGATCTGAGGAACAATTTCAAGCAATCTAATATACAAAACATTGGAGTTAACAAGACAGAAAGTGTGTGATAGGAGGAAGGGAGGAAGAAAATATTTGAAGGGAGAATGGCTGAAGTAATTCCAAATTTGATGAAATCTATCAACTCACAGATCCAAGAATATCAATAAACCTGAAGAACATGAAAAATAAACTTCATGAAGGCACATCCCAAAATGAGTCACTGCAAGAAATAGAAAGTTTAGACATTATCATTTGGTGACCTCAACAGAATGCAAGCAAACAGCTTGCCAGAAGGTAAGTGGCCAGGAGAAGTTAAATAGGAAAGAAGAGAGATAGTTGGAAAAATTCAAGGAAATTAAACATTGAATAGTAGAACTAAAAGATGCAATGGAGGCAGAAGAGTGCAAACTTGACATTGTGAAAAAGTAAAATAAGTCACAAAGTTGAAAGTAATTTCCAGAAGTAGAGGAAGAACCAAATGGAATAAAGATGACAGAAAAGATGCCAGAAGTTGAGAACTGAAAAGGGAGACTCAACCTAAGAAATGTGGAGTTCATAGGAATAAATAACAGAAGGGATAAACAGGGACATGACTGATTAAGATGTCTTTCTTAACTTAAAAATATTCTGATTAAATGGCCTGTATTCACTTGTTCCTGGAAGATGTCATCCATTCATCCATGGAGATACTGAGTGTTGCCTGTGCCCAGCACACTCTAGACACTGTCTAGTCATGTGTCCTGCTCTAATGGACCTCATTGGAAATGGGGAGAGACAGGCAACAAGCAAGCAAAAGAACAAGATAATTACAGTTAGTAGTAACCTAGGGTTATAGTATAATACTTGATATTCAGTGCAATATAAGCATAACCAATCAGAGTGAAGGTCATGATCATTTAGAATAGATGTTGCAAAAAAAAAAAAAAATCAGTTCACTGGTTCCAGGATATAGAAGCTGACTATAAGTGCTGGTTATCAGTGATGGGGGGAAATAAGGCAATAAAGAGGGGGTAGCAATGAGGGTGAAGAAGGTGCTGGACAGAGGTCTCTGAAAAGGTGGTCTTGGAGCTTGGACCAGGTGTGGCAAACATCTTGGGGTTGAGATTTCTAGGCAGAGGGAACAGGTAGAGCTGGACTCGATGGTGGCAAAAAGCCAGCAGAACAACCCAGTGATTGTGTTTACATAAGTCAGAGGGAGTAAGTTGGCAGGGAGGACAGGAAAGGAGTTCAGAAAGGCCATCAGAAGCCAAAGTGCATGGCATCTTACCAGCTGTGGAGAGGAATATGGATTCTATTCTAAATGCCATGGGAGATAATCACAAGTTTCTAAACATATAGGTAACAATGCAATTTACATTTTAATGAGACCCGCCTGTCTAATATTTAAGAATGAGTTGTAGGGGAGCAAGAGTACAGAAATCAAAGGAGATGCATTTTTGAATTGCAATTATAAGGGTAAAAAATTTTATGAGCATCCAGAGATGAAAAAGTCACAACTGCATTCAAATTCAATTGGCCTTAGGCCTTTTCTCTGAAACATAAAATGCAGGAGAAAATAGAGAAACTCAGAGTAGTTTGGGGGCCACTGAACAACTTTATAGGAGCTGGCAGTGCAGTGTCCTCTTCCTCCCCTTTCAGCTGCAATACCAGCCTTCTTGGCCACTTGCTCAGTACTGACTATGGTGAGAACTTGTATGGTTTGTGCCCTGTTTGTATCTGGCTCATCTTCCCACACAGACTCGAGATGGACATTGTGTCCCCATCGTGTTCTCCCACTCAGAGCTCCTAATAAAGTACTCTGTAATTATTGAGACAATCAGGCTTTTTATGAGGGTTCTATTTTCTGACTGATTGAGATAATGAAGGATCACAGGGTCTGAGAAGACATGCTCCAGGAAGTGGAATACAGGTTGAATTTTGCAATTGAAATAATAATAATGATACTGATAATGATAATAAAAGCAACAATGGATATCATGAAGTCAGGCCTTGCTTTGTTTGTCTCTTAAGCTATGGTATCAAGAGATATTCAAGGCAGATATTGAAATCCCCACATTTACAGAACGAGAAACAGAATTAAAAAGGTGAACTAACTTCCTCAGTAGGTGAGAATACAGGTTGACCATAATTTACCTGATTCCTAAGCCTCTTTTGCAGGTGGTCTGGAGGAAGAGGAGGAGGGCTGTGGTGTGAAGAAGCACCATTGGCTGATGTGTGGCATCCAAGAGAGCAAAAACTGAAGGAGAACCTTTTAATTTGTGAGCTGTGAAGTCTATGCTGGACTTAAGAGTTCATTTTGGAAAAGTAAGGTTTGAAGAGCCAGATGAGGATTTTAGTATTAGCACTGCCCAGATCAATTAGGTTAAGGCTGCAGGAGGTCATCAACAATTACTGCATGCATAAATTTATTCTAATTCACCAATATTAGAAATGCAAATTTTCTTTTTTTCCGCCTATATACATTTTTTTCAAAGTACATAAGTGTAACTTTTTCTCTCAGCTAAATAACATTTGTAAATGATTTGCTTCCCTCAACATTGCACAGGTGGCGTCTGTTCCCTAAAAATTTGTGCTTTCCCCAGTGAGATGACCATCCCCTGACTAGTAAGATAATTGCTCCAGGTAAGCATACTGCCCAGATCTTCAGAGGGAAGACTGATACAAATAAACTGTCAGTGGCATTGTATGCAAAGCTATGACCCTGAAATTGAAATAGCACAAAGATATATGGGAGAGGATCCTCTAGGGATCTTCGGGGGAGAAAAAGAAAAATCCTTTTTTTTTTGTTTGTTTAAATCCTGCTCTGGACTAGTCTGTGCTATATCCTGCCCTTGCAGAAGCAGCCCTTGGTCAACACCCCAAGGAGATCTCCCCTGGCCAGCTCCATTCTACAGGACATGTGGAGGTCCTGTCCTGGAGAATGATTACATTTGTGTGTATTTTCCATGTCATTTACTAAGTCCAACAGAGCACTCTCCATGGGGTCATCCAAGAAACATGCTGGCACCCAGAAGCACACAGGCTTGAAGCAAATTTTGATGCAGAAATTTGGGGGAAAGACCAAAATCCTTGCATGGGAAAAGCCAGTGGTTCTCAGGAGATATATCTCAGGAAGTACACTTCTTATCCAGAGAGAGAAATTCTAAAACAATAGGATGTCAAAGAAGGGGTTTTCTGAATGTAATCTAAATTGAGATCTTATGGAATATCAGATGTTCAATAAGTAGTAGCTTTTCCTCTTCTTTAGAGATTCTGACTGGCAGCAATGACACATTTCCAGATATTAAAGAAGTCATTAAACAAGGAAGTCAGCACAATGCAAAGAATTGCCACCTTGAATATATAAATTGTGCCCCCTAGTTTTGTTCAGTTCATAACTTGTCAAATTTTACCCAGTGGCATGATAATGCAAGACAAAGAGATTCATAACAAAACTTGGATTTGCCTCAGTAAATGAGACAAAGGAAGAACAACATCAGGGTATACAGCCTGAGGATGTGTTAGTTGTCAATAAATGCAGTAATATTGCTACATAAATCAACAAAAATACAAAACAAAGCTTAGTATGCCCAACTATCAATATTAATATTAATAATAAACAATATTTCCAAATATTTACACACATCCATGCAGAATCAAGACAGGAAAATTAAGTCAAATGAAAGCAGGAGTATCTGGGGAATAGGATTCCTAATGTATTTAATTCTCTTCCCTATACTTTTCAGTATTTTCTAATTTTTACAAAAACCAGAACCCCTTTTAATAATCACAATAATAAATGTCATCAGTAAATAGTCTATCACCTGGTAAAAAACAGAAAAAACAAATTAGAAAATCTTATATTGAAAAACACAGTTATTAAATTATTAATGGATAAAATAACATCTAATTTGGACACATTAAAGAAATTATGGATGACTCATCAGAACATCTATGTGAGAGATAAGAAAATAAAGAACATGAAGGATATATGAAGATCCTCCAGTATATACCTAATAGGAATATCAAAAATAGGGACAATGAAGAAAAGTAGACCAACAATACTCAAAGCTGAATAAAACATGACTCTTTGGACAATAAATTTGTGCTTAACGATTAAAAGATTGATAAAAATTGGGCACCTGGGTGGCCCAGTTGGTTAAGCGACTGCCTTTGGCTCAGGTCATGATCCTGGAGTCCCAGGATCGAGTCCCACATTGGGCTCCCTGCTCGGCGAGGAGCCTGCTTCT
Organism: Eumetopias jubatus; assembly: GCF_037043125.1. Classification (NCBI taxonomy): domain Eukaryota; kingdom Metazoa; phylum Chordata; class Mammalia; order Carnivora; family Otariidae; genus Eumetopias; species Eumetopias jubatus. The sequence continues at coordinate 111,589,461 of NW_028274809.1, read as the reverse complement.
CCCTCTGATGCTCCCCCCTCTTATGTGTTCTCTCTTATTCTCGTTCTCTGAAATAAATACATCTTAAAAATAAATAAATAAATAAATAAATAAATAAATAAATAAATAAAGATTGATAAAAATTAATAATAATCTATACAGATCAGAGTAAATTCATCACATAAAGTTGAAAGAGAAGAAGGTAAATAGCACAAGAGAAAGGGGGGTTTGGTTCAAGATGGCAGTGCAGGAAGACACTGAACTCACCTCCCATGGACATATTTACAAATTTATAGCTACACATGGAAAAATTCCTACTAAAAAGAAATAAAAATTAGCCAAACAGCTTTCTCTACAACAAGGGATTAAAGGGCAACATTGAGATAAGTAGGAGAGACAGAAATGTAGTCTTACCAAAAAACCCACCCCGTTGTGGTGTCATACAACATAAAGGAACTTCATAGGCCCTTAACTGCTCCCTTAAGAGTAAAGGGTTTATGCTCACATGAGACACCCCAACTTTTGGGACATGCAAAAGAGAGTCATGGCCCCCATAATGTCTGGCTTTTGAAACCAATGGAGCTTACATCCAGGAGACCCAGGGGCTGTCGGGATCTAAGATATTCCTTTCAAGAGGCCCATGAACAAAAGTAGTAAAATTAAATATAAGTACAATAATTATTTAAAGGATACACAAACTAAAACGAGGTAAAATATGACATAAAAATAAAACATGGTGGGGAGAGTAAAATAAGCATTTTTTAGAATGCATTCAAATTTAAGTTCTTACTAACTTAAAATAATCTGACATCTATAGACTGTTATATGTGAACCTCATGGTAACCACAAAGCAAAAGCCTACAGTCAATACACAAAAGATAATGAGAAAGGAATCTAAACATAACAGTTAAAAAAAATATCAAACCACAAGGGAATAGAGCAAGAGAAGAGAATAAAGAAAAATTACAAAAACAGGAAATAATTAACAAAATGGCAACAAATTCATGCCTACCAATAATTACTTTAAATGGGCTAAATTCTCTAATTAAAAACAAAAAGAGTAGCTAAACAGATTAAAAAAAAAACAGACTCATCCATATGTTGCCTACAAAAGACTCATTTCATATCTAAAAACATGACTGAAAGTGAAGGGATGGAAAGAGATTTTCCATGCAAATGAAAATGAAAAGAAATCTGGGATAGCTATATTCATATCAGACAAAACAGACTTTAAAACAAAGATTGTAATAAAAGACAAAGAGGCACACATAACGATAAAGGAGTCAATCCAACAAGAAGATATAACATTTGTAAATATTTACACACCCTACAAAGGAGCACCTAAATATATAAAGCAAATATTAACAGACGTAGAAGCAGAAATTAACAGCAAACAACAATAGTAGGGGACTCTAACACCTCACTTACAGAAAAATCAATAAAAAAAAATCAGTCTTAAATGAAACATTAAATCAGATGGACTTAGTAGATATATTCAGAACATTCCATCCAAAAGCATCAGAATACACATTCTTTTCAAGTGTACATGGAACATTCTTCTGGATAGATTATATGTTAGGCCACAGAAAAAGCCTCAGTAAATTTAAGAAGATTGAAATTATATCAAGCATTTTTTTTCAACCACCATGGTATGAAACTAGAAATTAATTATAAGAAGAAAACTGGAAAAATCACAAATATGTGGAGATTAAACAACATGCTACCAAATAACAAGTGGGTCAATGAAGAAATCAAAGGGGAAATAAAAAACATAGCTTGAGACAAATGAAAATGGAAATACCAAACTTTAATGGGACACAGCAAAATCAGTTATAAGACGGAAGTTCATAGCACTACAGGCTGACCTTAGAAAAAAAGAAAAATCTCAAATAAGCAACCTAATTTTACACCTAAGAGAACTAAAAAATAACAAATGAAGCCCAAAGTTAATAGAAGATCTGAGCAGAAATAAATTAAAAATAGACTAAGAATAAAATAGAAAAGATCAAATGAAAGAAGAGCTGGTTCTTTGAAAGGATAACAAAATTGATAAATATTTAGCTCATCAGGAAAAAGAGAAGACTCAAGCAAAATCAGAAATGAAGAGAACTTACAACTGATACCACAAAAGTATAAAGATCATAAGAAATAATTATGGACAATAAAACACCAACAAACTGGACAACAAAGAATAAATGGATAAATTCCTAAAACACAACCTCCCATAACTGATCAGGAATAAATGCAAAATCTGAGTAGATCATTACTAGTAAGAAAATTGAATCAGTAACAGAAAACTTCTCAACAAAAAAAAATTCCAGGACTAAATGGCTTCACTGGTGAATTCTACCCAACATTCAAAGAAGATTTGGTACTGATACTTCTCAAACTCTTTCACAAAAAGAAACTCACAATCCAATATTTCTGATAAACAAACACGCAAAATTCTTCAACAAAATATTAGCAAACCAAATTTAACAATATTTTAAAAGGATCCTACACCATGATCATGTGGGATTTATTCCAGGGATGCAAGGATGGTTCAACCTCTGCAAATCAAACAATATGACACACCATGTCAATAAAACTAATAGAATTAACATTTTTGGAATTCTGAAATCAAATCTGAAATTAATAGAAACGAGGGGCTATTTAATGAATGAAAGGGCAACTGAGAGCATAGTGGCACTTCTGTCCAACTATCATGCCCCTTCCTTAGTTCTACACCTACTGTAAGGACTATGGCACACATTCCTAGTGTGAATCACTAGTGCCAGGGAATTAATATGGAACTTTTAAAAAAAATACTATGGTTGTACACAATTCACAGCATTGTGAATTGTGTAAGACTGATGAATCACAGACCTGTACCTCTGAAACAATAATACATTATATGTTAGAAGAAGAAGAAGAAGAAGAAGAAGAAGAAGAAGAAGAAGAAGAAGAAGAAAGAAAGAAGAAAGAAGAAGAAAAGAAGAGGATAGCAGGAGGTGAAGAATGAAGGGAGGGAAATTGGAGGGGGAGATGAACCATGAGAGACGATGGACTCTGAAAAACAAACTGAAGGTTCTAGAGGGGAGGGGGATAGGAGGATGGGTTAGCCTGGTGATGGGTATTAAAGAGGGCACGTTCTGCATGGAGCACTGGGTGTTATACGTAAACAATGAATCATGGAACACTACATCAAAAACTAATGATGTAATGTATGGTGATTAACATAACATAATAATAAAAAAATTATGCTTGATAAGACAGAGTGAATTATATTTAAATTCCAAGGGCTTTATTCAGAAGATGGTAGGTAAAAAGTGTATTCCTTTTTAAAACATGTAATTCAAAAAATCCTAAGTTTTCAATCTTATACTGGTTACAAGACATTTTTTAAAATACTATATGTTGTAATATAGTTGCTTGATGTACAAAAGAAATAAAGATAATTCCAAATCTTCCATTTTATTGGTTCTTATTATTTTAATAGACAAGAGTGATTTTACAATGAATGTTGGAACACTACATCAAAAACTAATGACGTAATGTATGATGATTAACATAAAAAAATACTATGGTTGTGAATTTTTATTTTTTATTTATTTTTTATTTTTTTGATTTTTAATTCTCTGTTACTTTCCTGATGAAGTGGCACAGAGGCTGGCCTTTGTTTTGCCCTCTGCCCTCATGATAGAGTGAATTTCTGAATAATGGTGGTGTCTTTTGAAAGTTTTAAATGACACATACAATACGACTCCCTGGAACATAGGATGGTAGACAGCATAAGCAACATAGAAACCCAAAAGGACATGAAAGAGGAAACCAATGAGGAGGTTTACTGGGAGAATAAAGGCTCACAAGGGCTATCATATATATGAGGGAAGACAGAGTGCAATACATATGCCCAGGACCAGACACATGCTTGGAAAAGACATTTAAAGGACCCCACACTTACACTTGGCAGATCTATGGACTCCATGTGTTGGGAATTGATAGTTAATGCAAATTCATAGGTGGCCTGGCTTAGGGTTAATGTAGGACCTAGCTCAGATCCAATCTCCAAAGACTGAGAGAGTATTATTTTTTTCTATTTTTGACTTAAGGCATTTAAGAAAACCACTGTTATGTCACTGGCGATCACTGAAATGACAGAAGATATTTTATTGACCATACAAGATATGGCAAATATAAAGAATATAGTCTTTGCAAAACTAGTTTGGAAAAATCACTGAACAAATGGATAACTGTGGCAATAAAAACAATCAACAATAGCAAATTCTGGGGAAGGGAAAGAATGTAATTTCCAGAGTTAGCACATTATATTCAACAACAACAAATTTATGAGAAATACAAAGAATCAGAGAAGTATAGCCCATTTACAGAAAAAAAATCAACTTTGAGAAGTCCAGAAATTGGACCTATTAGACTCAAACTCTGAATCACATAAAAATAAAACAGCCACACAAAAATTCTGGATCCCCTCCAAAATGGAAAAAAAAAAAAGTGAAGTGAAAATTTCACTAGCAGGGTTTAATCGTAGATTTGAGCAGGCAGAATAAAGAAACAGCAAACTTGAAGATAGGACAATTGAATTTATTAAATCTGAGAAGATAGAAAAAATCATTAAGAAAAGTGAGTAGAGCCTAAGGACCTATGGGACATCATCAAATATACCAACACAAAAATTATAGGAATCTCAAAAGGAGAGAAGAGAGAGAAAGAGGAAGAAAGAATATTTGAAGAAAAAATATCCAAACATTTCCTACACTCCATGAAAACATAAATCTAAAAATCAGAGATCTCAACAAATTCTAAGATTCTCTTAAATAAATCTGTACCAAAATGCATTATAATCAAACTGTTAGATGACAGAGACAGGAAGAGCAACGCATTACGCACAAGGGATCCATAATAAAATTCACAGCTGATTTTTCAACAAAACCATGCACACTAAAAGGGAATAGGATGATCTATTTAAAGTGCTGAGGTTGATGCAGGGGAAGATGGTGGAGTAGGAGGACCCTAAGCTTACCCCATCCCATGATTACAACTAGATATCATCCACATCCAAGTAAATAAACCAGAGAACAATCCAAAGCCTGGCAAAACACTCTACAACTAAATATAAAGAAGAAGCTGCATCTGAAAGAGTATAAAAGTAGGAAATAAATAAAATCAGTAAAAATAAATATTTCTGTAAAAATCACTCAAGGAACTCACAAAATTAAAGGATATTTAATATAACAACATATATCTAAAATGTGGGAGGAGTAAAGAGTGGGTTAAAATTTAAACAACCATCATTTCAATATAGACTACTAGATGCAGAAGAGGTTATATACAAACCTAATGGTAACCAGGTTTCAAAAATCACTAAACAACATGCAATGGATAAAGAGAAAGAAATCCAAATTTATCACTAAAGAAAATCAGCAAACCATGAAAGAGAGAATGGCAAGAAAGGATCAGAGAAAATCTTTAAAAACAACAAGAAAAATAAATAAATAAAATGACAATTAATATGTTTATCAATAATTACTTTAAATGTAAATGGACTGAATGCTCCAATCAAAAGACATAGGGCATTGGAATGGATAAAAAACAAGACTCATCTATATGCTGCCTACAAGAGATTCATTTCAGACCTAAAGTCACCTACAGACTGAAAGCGAGGGGATGGAGAAAAATCTATCATGCAAATGGATGTCAAAACAAAGATGGAGTAGCAATACTTATATCAGACAAAATAGAATTTAAAACAAAGACTGTAACAGAGACAAAGAAGGACACTATATCATAATAAAAGGGACAATTCAACAAGAAGATATAAAGATTATAAACATAGGATCACCTAAATACATAAAACAGTTAATAACAAACATAAAGGAACTAATCAATAACAATACAATAATAGTAGAGGACTTTAACACTTACTTATGTCAATGGACAGATCATCTAAACAGAAAATCAACATGAAAACAATGGTTTTAAATGACACACTGGAACAGATGGTTGTAACAGATATTTTCAAAATATTCCATCCGAAAACAGCAGACTACATATTCTTTTTAAGTGCACATGGAATATTCTCCAGATCAGATCACATTTTAGTCTACAAAACAAGCTTGAACAAATTCAAGAATATCAAAGTCATACCATGCATCTATTCCTGACCACAATTCTATGAAATTAGAATTCAACCACAAGAAAACATCTAGGAAGACCACAAATACATGGAAGTTAAAAAGCATGTTACTAAACAAAGAACGGTTCAACTAGGAACTAAAAGAAGTAAAAAATAATGGAAACAAATGAAATGAAAACACAAAGGTCCAAAGCCGTTGGGATGCAGCAAAAGGGGTTCTAAGAGGGACATTTATAGCAATGCAGGACTACCTCAAGAAGAAAAAAAATATCAAATAAACAACCTAACCTTATACCTAAAGGAACTAGAAAAAGAACAAGAAAAGGAGCCTAAAACCAGAAGAAGGAAGGAAATAATTAAAATTAGAGCAGAAATAAATGATATAGAAATTAAAATGGTAGAACAGATCAGTAAAACCAGGAGCCAGTTCTTTGAAAAAAATCTATAAAATTGATAAACGTGTAGCCAGACATCAAGAAAAAAAAGAAAGGACTCAAATAAAATCACAATAAGAGAGGAGAAATAAAAACCAACAACCACAGAAATACAATTATAAGAGAATATTTCAAAAACCCTATACCAACAAATTGGACAACCTAGAAGAAATGGATAAATTTCTAGGAATATATAAACTACCAAAACTGAAATAGGAAGAAATAGAAAATTTGAACAGACTGATAATCAGCAAAGAAATGGAATCAGTAATAAAAAACAAACTAATAAACAAAACAACTCCCAACAAACAACAGTCCAAGGCCAGGTGGCATGACAGGAGAATTCTATTAAAAATTATTTTTTTTAAGATTTTATTTATTTATTTATTTATTTATTTAGTGCAAGTTGGGGGGTGGTGCAGAAGGAGAGAGTAGACTCTGTGCTGAGCTTAGAGCCCAACACAGGGCTCATTCTCAGGACCCTGAGATCATGACCTGAGCCAAAATGAAAAGTCAGATGCTTAACCAACTGAGCCACCTGGACGTACTTCTCTCAAAAATTTAAAGAAGAGTTAACACCTATTCTTCACAAACTTTTTCAAAAAATAGAAAAGGAAGGAAAACTCCCAAATTATCCTGAAGCCAGCATTATTTTGATACCATAGCAGATAAAGACACCACAGAAAGAAAGAAAACTACAGGCAAATATCCCAGATGAACATAGATGCAAAATCCTCAACAAAATACTAGCAAACAGAATTCAACAATACATTAAAAAAATCATACACCACAATCAAGTGGGATTTATTCCTTGTTTTCAAGAGTAGTTCAATATTCCCAAATCAATTAAATCAATCAAGATGATACAACACATCAATAAGAAAAAGGATAAGAACCGTATGATCATTTCACTAGACACAGAAAAAGCATTTGAGAAAATACAACATCTATTCATAAGAACACTTGACAATGTAGGTTTAGAGGGAGCATAATTCAATAGTAAAAGAATAAATGAAAAACAGCAAACACCATCCTCAATGGGGAAAAACTGAGAACTTTTCCCCTAACAGAATTTTCTGTTCTTTTTTTTTTTTTAATTTTTTGACAGACAGAGACACAGCAAAAGCAGGAACACAAGCAGGGGGAGTGGGAGAGGGAGAAGCAGGCTTCCTGCTGAGCAGGGAGCCCAATGCAGGGCTCGATCCCAGGACCCTGGGATCATGACCTGAGCTGAAGGCAGACGCTTAATGACTGAGCCACCCAGGAACCCCCAGAATTTTCTGTTCTAATTTTAATTATTTCCTTCTTTCTGCTGGTTTTAGGAACCAGCAGGAACAAAACAAGGTTATCCACTCTCACAGTTTTTATTGAACAAAATATTGGAAGTCTTAGCCACAGTAATCAGACAATAATAAAGAAATAAAGGCACCCAAGTCAGTAAGGAAGAAGCAAAACTTTCACTATTTGCAAATGAAATGATATTATATATAGAAAACCCTAAAAACTCCACCAAAAAACTGCTAGAACTGATAAAGGAATTCAGTAATGTCACAGGATACAAAATCAATGTACAGAAATATGTTACATTTAAATACACCCAAAATGAAGCAACAGAAAGAGAAATTAAGAAAATAATCCATTTAGAATTGCCTCAAAAACCATAAGATACCTAGGAATAAATCTAACCAAAGAGGTAAAGGACTTGTAGCTTGAAAACTATATAAAAACAAACAAACAAACAAACAAACAAACAAAAACAAACAAAAAACTGATGAAAGAAATTGAAGAGGAGACAAAGAAGTGAAAAGACAGTCCATGCTCATGGATTGAAAGAACAAATACAGTTAAAATGTCTATACTACCCATAGCAATCTACACATTTAAAACAATCCCTATCAAAATACCATCAGCATTTTTCACAGAACTAGAACAAATAATTCCAAAATTTGTATGCAACCCCAAAGACCTTGAATAGTCAAAGCAATATTGAAAAAAGAAAAATAAAGCTGAAAGCACCATAATTCTGGACTTCAAGTTATATTACAAACCTGTAGTAATCAATACAGTGTGGGACTGGCATAAAAATAGACACATAGATCAATAGGACAGAATAGGAAACCCAGAAATGAGCCCACAACTATATGGTCAATTAATCTTCAACAAAGCAGTAAAGAATATCCAATGGGAAAAGGACAGTCTCTTCAACAAATGGTGTTAGGAATAGTGGACAGCAACATGCTAAAAAGTATGAAACTGGATCACTTTACTACACCATACACAAAAATAAATTCAACATGGTTTAAATATCTAAATGTGAGACCTGAAACCAACAAAATCCTAGAAAAGAACATAGGCAGTATCCTCTTCAACATTGTCCAGAGAACATTTTTCTAGATCTGTCTCCTGAGGCAAGGGAAACAAAACCAAAATAAACTATTGGGATTACATCAAAATAAAAATCTTCTGCACAGCAAAGGAAACAATCAGCAAAACTAAAAGGCAACATACCGAGTAGGAGAAGATATTAGCAAATGACATATTCAATAAAAAGTGGGTACCCAAAATATATGAAGAACTTATGCAACTCAACACCCAAAAAACAAATAACCCAATTAAAAATGAGCAGAAGAAATGAACAGACATTTCTCCAAAGAAGACATCCCAATGATTACCAGACACATGAAATGATGCTCATCATCACTCATCATCAGGGAAATGGAAATCAAAACTACAATGAGATATCACCTCACACTTGTCAGAAAGGCTATAATCAACAATACAAGAAACCATAGGTGTTGGTGAGGATGTGGAGATAAAGGGACTTTCATGCACTATTGGTAGGAATGCCAACTGGTGCAGCCATTGTGGAAAACAGCATAGAGGTTCCTCAAAAAGTTAAATATATAACTACCCTATGATCCAGCAATTGTACGCATGGGCATTTTTGCAAGGAATACAAAAACAGTAAATCAAGGGGATACTTGCACCCCTGTGTTTATAACAACATTATTTACAATAGCCAAGATATGGAAGCAGCCCAAGTATCCATTTACTGATGAATGGATAAAGAAGTGGTATATACATACACTGGAATATTATTCAGCCATAAAAATAATGAAATCTTGCCATTTGCAATGACATGGATGGAGCTAGAGAGTATAATGCTAAGCCAAATAAGTCAGTCAGAGAAAGACAAATACCATAGGATTCTCTCATATGTGAAATTTAAGAAAGAAAACAAGCCAAACAAAGGAAAAAGAGAGAGACCAAGAAACACTCTTGACTATAGAGAGCACACTGACAGTTATCAGAGCAGAGGTGGATGGGGAATGGGTTAACTAGGTGATGGGGATTAAGGAGTGCAGTTGTGATGAGCATTGGGTGTTGTATGGAAGTGTTGAATCATTATATTACACTGTATGTTAACTGGAATTTAAATAAAAACTTAGAAAAAACCCTGTGGAGTACACCCAGAACATTCTCCATAACAAAGGCCTTCTATCCAAGGGAAATAGTTTTGCCAGAGCTTTATCCCCAAAGCTGGGCAAGAGCTTTGCTTTCACTTCAGTCCTTTCTAGCCTCCTGGTTCCACCTCAGAGGACAGAAATAAGCTGGAGAAAACTTCTAAACATTCACAGCCAACAGACAGAAGCCCAATAATAGATTGACATTTAATCATGCTTATAGAATGGTCCTCCTCCTTCATATATTTCCACCACACCAGCTGGGCTCCAATATAATAACAAAGGTTCACAGCTGAAAAACTGCCAGATGCAGACTTCCATGAAAAGGAATACTTAGAAAAGTCCAAAGTCAAAATACTAGATCATAAAAAACAAAACAAACAAATAAACAAAACAACAAAAAGAGAGAGAGAGATTGAAATAAGAGGGCTTTGCAGCCTCTGGCACTTATAGCTATAGTAAAGATAAAACACAGCCTGACTCCTAGCCAGATTAACATCAATCCTCACACTAAAGACCTATTTACCTCAGATTTACCTCAGTTTCTAGTACCTGATACAACATGTTCAGCTTTCAACACAATATTACAAGGCATGCCACAAGGAAAGAAAATACACGATCTAAAGACACAAAGAAAGCATCAGAACTGGACTCATCTATGACACATGTGTTGGAACTATCAAATAAGTAATTGAAAATATATCTAATTGACAAGAATTCCAGTGGAAAAAGTAGACAACATGAAAGAAAGGATGGATAATGTAAGTGAAAAGTGAAACCTCTAAGGAAGAATTAAAAGGAAATGTTCAAAAAAAAATTGCCAAAGAATGCCTCTGATGGGTTTATCACTAAACTGGGCACGGTCAAGAAAAGAATCAGTGAGGGAACATCTGGGTGGCTCAGCTGGTTAAGAGTCTGCCTTCAGCTCAGGTCATGATCCCAGGGTCCTGGGATTGAGTCCTGCATTGGGCTCCCTCTGCCTCTGCTACTCCCCCTGCTTGTGCTCTCCCTCTCTCTCTCTCTTCCCCCAATAAATAAGTAAAATCATTTAAAAAAAGAAAGAAAGAAAAGAATCAGTGAATAAAATACAAAAAGAGGGAACAAAAAGAACCAAAACAAAGCAAAACAACAATAAATAGAATATCCAAAAACTGTGTGACAATTTCAAAATGTGAAACATAAGTGTAAGTGGAATGCCAGAAGTAGAACCAACAAAGTATTAAAAATATTCAAACTAAAAAGGGCTAAAAATTTCCAAAGTTAATGGCATCCAAACAGATAACATTCACCTCAGAGAAGAACCAGAAGAGTAAATTCCAAAGAGCAACTACACTTAGGTAGCTAGAGAAGCCAGGGGGAGGAGGTTCACACCTCACTTACAGAGGAATAAGGAAAATAATTATAGTACACTTCTTGTCAGAAACCATCCGAACAAGAAGAGAGTAGAGTAAAGTATTTAAGTTGTTGAAAAACAACAACTTCCCCACCAATAATTCTGTATTCAGCAAAATTACCCTTCAAAAGTGAAAGGGAAATAAACTCACAAACAAATCTAGTTTAGTTTATTGCCAACAGACATGTTCTGCAAGAAATATTAAACATTCTTTAAGAGGAAGGAAAATAAAATAGTCAGAACCTAATATCTACATAACAAAAAGAATACTGTCTGAGGAAGAATAAATACAAGTGAAATAAAATCTTTATTTTTCTTATTTTAATTGATCTGAAAGATCAATTTACTGCCTAGAGAAATAACAGTAATGATACATTAGGTGTTTATAGCCTATAAATAAGTGAAAAGAATGAAAACAGTACCATAAGAATGTAACAGAGGAACCAGGAATACTCTAAGATAACTGTACCACATGGGGAATGGTACTGTGTTATTTGAAGGAAATTTTGGATTCTTAAAAAGCTGGAGCAATTACTAATTTAAAAAAGTGTAATTGATATGTTAAGTGGAGAAGTGAAATGGGATGATATAAAACAGTCAATTAAAAAAGCAAAGAAGGGAAGGGGAGGCACAAGATGGTGGAGGAGTAGGAGACCTAAATTTCATATGGTCCCAGGAAATCAGCTGGATAGGGATCAAACCATTCCAAACACCTACGAACTCAACAGGAGATCAAAGAAAAGAATAGCAACTCTTTGAACAGAAAAGCGACCACTTTCTGGAAGGTAGGACATGTGGAGAAATGAATCTGAGGTGATATTTGGGAGGATAGATGGCAGGAGAGGGGGCCTCCGTTGGCCGCTTCTGGCAAGTGATAGAGCAGCAGAGCACAAAATGGGAACTTTTAGAAGTCTGCTCCGCTGAGGGATGTCACACCACTGGCTAAGCGGGAGGTGGAACCTCTCTGGGACAGTGTGGTCTGAGAACCCTCGGGATCACAGAAAGACTGGGGATGCCTGAGTGCAGCAGAGATCCCAGGTATCACAGCAGGGAAGCCAGCTGCAGAGACAGAGCCGAAGAGCGGGCTCTTAGCTCAGGGTTGCCATAAACTGCGATCTCCTGCGCAGTCAGGCCACTGCTCTTCCAGCAGGGACCCAACAAGCGGCAGATCCGGGGAGACTCCCCTTCCTCCCCCAGGAGGAGTGGCTTGGGAGTGCACCGCAGGGATCTGCTGGGTTTGGAGACTCCAAATGAGGTCATGAGCCAGAGATAGAAATGCTCAGTCACAGGCCAGGTGACCACAGAGTGCGGCTGGAGACCGGGGAGATGGGAGTGACTGACTGCTTTTCTCTGGGAGCTCACTGAGGAGTGGGGCCCCAAGTTCTCAGCTCTTCCAGGGCAGAGATTAGGAGTCCGCCGTTTCACTTTTGTCCTCCAAAGCTGTACAGAAAGCTTTCAGGGAACAAAAGCTCCCCAGAGCAAACCCGAGCAGATTACTTAGCCTGGTCCTGGCAAGAGTGAGACAATTCCACCTCCAGCAAAGACATCTGAGAACCATGACAACAGGCCCCTCCCCCAGAAGATCAGCAAGAACAGCCAGCCAAGACCAAGTTTACCAATCAATGAGAATGGCAGAACTCCAGCACTAGTGGAATACTGCACATAGAATTCATGGCTTTTTTACCATGATTCTTTAGTCTTTCGAAGTTAATTTTTTTAACTTTTTTTTTAATTTTTCTTTTTCCATTTTTCAACCATCTTATCAATCCCTTTTTAAAAAAAAAAACTTTTTTTTATTTTTCATTTTTAGAGTCATATTCTATCCCTTCATAGTAGTTAACCTTATTTTTGGTATATATATGTAAATTGTTCTCTCTTTAAAATTTTGGGATACAAGGGGCACCTGGGTGGCTCAGATGGTTAAGCATCTGCCTTCGGCTCAGGTCATGATCCCAGGGTCCTGGGATCAAGCCCCATGTTCGGCTCCTGGCTGAGTAGGGAGCCTGCTTCTCCTTCTGCCTCTCCCCCCTGTTCGTGCTCTCTCTCTCTCTCTCTCTCTCTCTCTCTGTATCTCTGTGTCATGAATGAATAAATAAAATCTTTAAAAAAATTGGGATACAGTTTCTTCTAACAGATCAAAATATGCCCTAAATCTCTAGTGTATGGCTATGTTCTAGTCTCCGGGCCTGATCACATTCTCTCCCTGTTCTTTCTTTCTTTTTTTTTTTAACCCTCTTCTTTCTTTTTTCAACCAACTTCTTATCAATTCCTTTTATAAAATCTTTTATAATTTTCAACTTTACAGTCGTATTCCATCCCTTCATCATATTAAACCTTATTTTCGTACATATATAAGTTTTTCTTTCTTTAAAATTTTGGGAGGCAGTTTCTTCTATCACACCAAAATACGCCCAAAATCTAGTGTGTGGCACTGATCTATGAACCAGCCTGATCGTATTTGATCACATTCTGTTTTGTTTTTGTTTGTTTTTGTCTTTTTCTTTTTCTTTTTTATTTCTTTCCCTTTCTTTCCTCCTGGTTTCAGGTCTTTTATGATTTGTTTAGTGTATATTTTCCAGGGACGTTGGTACCCTGTTAGCATTTTGTTCTCTCATTCTTCTATTCTCCTCTGGACAAAATGACAAGATGAAAAAAAATCACCTCAACAAAAAGAACAAGAGGCAATACCAACTGCCAGGAACCTAATCAATACGGACATTAGTAAGATGTCGGAACTGGACTTCAAACGATTTTATAAAGGTACTAACTGGGATTGAAAAAAGCATGGAAGATATTAGAGAAACCCTTTCTGGAGAAATAAAAGAAATAAATTTAACCAAGTCGAAATCAAAAAGGCTATTGATGAGGTGCAATCAAAAATGGAGGCTCTAACTGCTAGGATAAATGAGACAGAAGAGAGAATCAGTGATATAGAACACCAAATGATGGAAAATAAAGAAGCTGAGAAAAAGAGAGATAAACAACTACTGGATCACGAGGGCAGAATTCGAGAGATAAGCGATACCATAAGACGAAACAACATTTGAATAATTGGGATCCCAGAAGAAGAAGAAAGAGAGAGAGGGGCAGAACTTATACTGGAGCAAATTATAGCAGAGAACTTCCCTAATTTGGGGAAGGAAACAGTCATCAAAATCCAGGAAGCACAGAGAATCCCAATCAAAATCAATAAAAATAGGTCAACACCCCGACATCTAAGAGTAAAACTTACAAGTCTCAGAGACAAAAGAAAATGCTGAAAGCAGCTCAGGAGAAGAGATCTGAAAACTACAATGGTAGAAACATTGGCTTGACCACAGACCTATCCACAGAGACCTGGCAGGCAAGAAAGGACTGGCATGATATATTCAGAGCAGTAAATGAGAAAAATATGCAGCCAAGAATACTATATCCAGCTAGGCTGTCATTGAAAATAGAAGGAGAGATAAAAAGCTGCCAGGACAAACAAAAACTAAAGGAATTTGCAAACAAAAAATCAGCCCAACAAGAAATATTGAAAGGGGACCTCTAAGCAAAGAGAGAGCCTAAAAGTAACATAGACCAGAAGAGAACACAGACAATATACAGTAATAGTCACCTTCCAGGCAATACAATGGCACTAAATTCATATCTTTCAATAGTTACCCTGAATGTAAATGGGCTATATGCCCCAATCAAAAGACATATACTATCAGATTGGATAAAAAAACAAGACCCATTGATATGCTGTCTGCAAGAGACTCATTACAGACCAAAAAACACCCCCAGACTGAAAATAAGGGGGTGGAAAACCATGTACCATGCTAATAGACACCAAAAGAAAGCTGAGGTGGCAATCCTTATATCAGACAAATTAGATTTTAAACCAAAGACTGTAATAAGAGATGAGGAAGGACATTATATCCTACTTAAAGGTTCTATCCAACAAGATCTAACAATTGTAAATATCTATGCCCCTGACATGGGAGCAGCCAATTATATAAAGCAATTGATAACAAAAGCAAAGAAACACATTGACAACAATACAATAATAGTGGGGGATTTTAACACCACCCTCACTGAAATGGACAGATCATCTAAGCAAAAGATCAACAAGGAAATAAAGACTTTAAATGACACACTGGACCAAATTGACTTCACAGATATATTCAGAACATTCCATCCCTAAGCAACAGAATACATATTCTTTTCTAGTCCCCATGGAACATTCTCCAGAAGAGATCACATCCTAGGTCACAAATCAGGTCTCAACTGGTACCAAATATTTGGGATCATTCCCTGCATATTTTCAGACCACAATGCTTTGAAACTAGAACTCAATCACAAGAGGAAAGTAGGAAAGAACTCAAATACATGGAGGCTTAAGAGCATCCTACTAAAGAATGAATGGGTCAACCAGGAAATTAAAGAAGAATTAAAAAAATTCATGGAAACCAATGAAACTGAAAACATAACTGTTCAAAAATTTGGGATGCAGCAAAGGCAATCCTAAGAGGAAAGTATATAAAAATACAAGCCTTTCTCAAGAAACAGGAAAGGTCTCAAATACACAACCTCACCCTACACCTAGAGGAGCTGGAGAGAGAACAGCCAATAAAGCCTAAACCCAGCAGGAGAAGAGAAATAATAAAGATCAGAGCAGAAATCAATGAAATAGAAACCAAAAGAACAGTAGAACAGATCAACGAAACTAGGAGCTGGTTCTTTGAAAGAATTAACAAGATTGATAAACCCCTGGCCAGACTTATCAAAAAGAAGAGAAAGGACCCAAATAAATAAAATCATGAATGAAAGAGGAGAGATCACAACCAACACCAAAGAAATACAAACAATTATAAGAACATATTATGAGCAACTCTATGCCAGCAAATTAGATAACCTGGAAGAAATGGATGCATTCCTAGAGATTATCAACTACCAAAACTGAACCAGGAAGAAATTGAAAACATGAACAGATCTATAGCCATAAGGAAATTGAAGCAGGCATCAAAAATCTCCCAAAAAACAAGAGCTCAGGGCCAGATGGCTTCCCGGGGGAATTCTACCAAGCATTTCAAGAAGAATTAATATCTATTCTTCTGAAACTGTTCCAAAAAATAGAAATGGAAGGAAAACTTCCAAACTCATTTTATGAGGCCACCATTACCTTGATTCCAAAACCAGAGAAAGAACCCATCAAAAAGTATTACAGACCAATATCCTTGATGAACATGGATGCAAAAATTCTCACCAAAATCCTAGTCAATAGGATACAACAATACATTAAAGGATTATTCACCACTACCAAGTGGGATTTATCCCTGGGCTGCAAGTTTGGTTCAACATCTGCAAATCAATCAATGTGATATAATACATTAATAAAAGAAAGAACAAGAACCATATGATCCTCTCAATCGATGCAGAAAAAGCATTTGACAAAGTACAGCATCCATTCTTGATCAAAAGTCTTCAGAGTATAGGGATAGAGCGTACATACCTCGATATCATAAAAGCCATCTATGAAAAACCCACAGTGAATATCACTCTCAATGTGGAAAAAATGAGAGCTTTCCCCCTAAGGTCAGGAACACGGCAGGGATGTCCACTATCACCACTGCTATTCAACATTGTATTAGAAGTCCTAGCCACAGCAATCAGACAACAAAAAGAAATAAAAGGCATCCAAATTGGCAAAGAAGAAGTCAAACTCTCACTATTTGCAGATGATATGATACTTTATGTATAAGACCCACTCCTGGGTATTTACCCCAAAGATACAAATGTAGGGACCCGAAAGGGTATGTTCACCCTGATGTTTATAGCAGAAATGTCCACAATAGCCAAACTCTGGAAAGAGCAATGATGTCCATCAACAGATGAATGGATAAAGAAGATGTGGTATTGGGGTGCCTGGGTGGCTCAGTCATTAAGTGTCTGCCTTCAGCTCAGGTCACGATCCCAGGGTCCTGGGATTGAGCCCCACATCGGGCTCCCTGCTCAGAGGGAGGCCTGCTTCTCCCTCTCCCTCTCCCACTCCCCCTGCTTGTGTTCCCTCTCTCGCTGTCTCTCTCTCACTCAAATAAATAAAATCTTTTAAAAAAAATATGTGATACACACACACACACACACACACACACACACACACACACACACACAATGGAATATTATGCAGCCATCAAAAGGAATGAAATCTTGCCCTTTGCAATGACGTGGATGGAACTGGAGGGTGTTTTGCTGAGTGAAATAATTCAATCAGAGAAAGACATGTATCATATGACCTCACTGATATGAGGAATTCCTAGTCTCAGGAAACAAACTGAGGGTTGCTGGAGTGGTGGGGGTTGGGGCGATGGGGTTGCTGGGTGATAGACATTGGGAAGCGTATGTGCTATTTTGAGTGCTGTGAATTGTGTAAGACTTTTGAATCACAGACCAGTACCTCTGAAACAAATAATATATTATATGTTAAAATAAAATAAAAAAAACAAAGCAGGAGGGGAAGAATGAGGGGGAAAATTGGAGGGGGGACGAACCATGAGAGACTACGGACTCTGAAAAACAAACTGAGGGTTCTAGAGGGGAGGGGGTGGGGGGCTGGGTTAGCCTGGTGATGTGTATTAAAGAGGGCATGTTCTGCATGGAGCACTGGGATTTATACACAAAGAATGAATCATGGAACAGTACATTAAAAACTGATGTTGTAATTTATGGTGATTAACATAACATAATAAAAAAAAGTCGAGATTTAAAAAAAAAAGCAAGGAAGGTAAAAAAGAGAGGGGACATAAGAAAAGAAATGTAAACAAAGAACAAATGCAACAAATAGAAAAGAAAAGATCACTTAGAGTGGATTAAAAAATGACATAACTGTGTTTTGACAAGAAACCCACATTAAATATAACAGTTCAAATAGGTTAAAACAAAAGAATGGAGAAAGATATACCATGCCAAGACTAATCAAAAGAAGCAGAGTAGCTATTTCAATTTCAACAAAACAAACTTCAGAATGAGCAAATGATATCAGGTATTAGAGAGGCATTATGTTATGATAATGGAGTCGTATCTGTACAAGTATAAAATGATCCTGAATGTGGATATACCTAACAAATCACATCAAGATGTGTGAGGCAAAACTTATAAAACTGTAGGGTGAAATAGAAAAATCTACTATTACACTTGGAGACCTCAACACACCTCTCAGTAATTGTTAGATCCAACAGGGAGAAAATCAGTGGGGAAATAGTTGACCTAAAAGGCACTATCAATCAACTCGATCTAATGGCATTTATAGAAAAATCCATCTAGCAGCTGACTACACATTCTTCTCAAGCTCACATGAAATACCCACCAAGACAGACCACAGTTCCCTAAAATGCACCTTCAGAAATTTTAAAGGATGGAAGTAATACAAAATATGTTCTGACATTACAATGGAATTAAATTGAAATCAGCAATAAAAAGAAAGTTTGGGACATCCCTAAATATTTGGAATTAAAACACTGCATTATAATTTAACACATGGAAGGGATAAGTCTCAAGAGAAATTTAAAATGTATTGTGAACTAAATGAAAATGAAAATACAATTTATCAAAATTTGTAGTATTGAAACAAGTGCAGTGCTTATATGGAAATTATAGCAGTGAATGCATTTTTATAAAAGAAGAAAGGCTGAATATCAATAATATAAGCTTTTATCTTAGGAACCTAGAGAAATTTATGCATATGGCAAAAGGAGAAAAGAAAAATTTAAAGCATAAATCAATGAATTTGGAAACATGAAAACAATAGGGAAAATTAATGAAGTCAAAAGCTGGTTCTTTGAGCTCAATAAACTTAATTAACTAATAATCAGGCCAACCAAAAAATTATCAGTTAGATGTAAATTATCAATATTAAAAATGAATGAGAGATCACCACTACTCATCCCATGAAAGGTAAAATGTTAATGAAGGAAAACTACAAAAAGCACTACAACCACAAATTTGATAAATTAGAGTAAATATACCAGTTACTTAAAATCATTCTGGGAGAAATAGATAATTGGTAAAGACCTATCTCTATTAAAGAAATTTCATCAATAGCTGATAAAATTTCCAAAAGGCAAGTACTGGGCCCAGATGTTTTCACTGTTGAATTCTATCAAATATTTAAGGAAGAATTAACTCCAGTTTTACCCAATATTTTTCACAAAATATAAGTGGAAAGAATATCCTCCAACTCATTTGGTGAGCCAGCATTACCCTAATACCAAGACAAGAGAAAGACATTTCAAGAAAGGAAAGAACAGACTAATATCTCTTATGAACATACATGCTCAACCAAAGTTGGACAAAATTCTTCACAAATTTTAGCTAACAATATCAAAAAAAGTATAAAAATAAATATACACCATGACTAAGTGGGATCTATTTGAGGGATGCAAGGATATTTCAATATTTGAAAAATCAACTTATTCCACCTCATCAACAGACTGGAGAATAAAAATCACATGAACAAGATCAATTAATGCAGAAAGACATTTAACACAAGCCAAAAACCATGATAAAAACTCTCAATAAATTAGGAATAGAAGGGAACTTTATCAATTTGATTAGGAATGCCTACAAAAAAAGACCCAAAAAACAGTTCCCCCAGAAAACCAACAAACAAAAACGCCTAGAGTTAACCTCATTATTTATTGGTAAGAAAATGGAACCTTTCCCACTAAGATCATGAGCAAGATAGGGATATCTTCATAACCTCTTGCTACTTCTACTCAACATCATACTAAAAATCTTTGCATATTAGTTTATGGGCTAAAAAAAACAGACCATAAAAAACACCACAGACAGTGTGGCTTAAACAATAGACATTTAGGGGCACCTGGTGGCTCTGTTGACTAAGCATCTGCCTTCCAGTCAGGTCATGATCCCAGCGTCCTGGGATCAATCCCTGCTTAGGGCTGCCTGCTCAGCAGGGAGACTGCTTCTCTCTCTGTCCCTCTGCAGCCCCACCTGCTTGTTCACTCTCTCTCTCTCTGTCAAATAAATAATTAAAATCTTAAAAAAAAAACAATAGACATTCATTTATTTTCACAGTTCTGGAGGCTGAAAGTCCAAGATCTGAGCATCCTATAGTCAAGTTCTGGTGAGAGCCCTCTTCCAGGCTTGCAGATGCAAGCTTCTCACTTGTAGTCACATGGCAGAGAGAGAGAGAACTAGCAAGCTCTTTGGTGTCCGTTCTTGTAAGAATATATAATCCTATTGGATTAGGGCTCCAATTAACCTTAATTTTGTAGCCTTAGGTATTTCCACAAGGGCTCCATTTAGAAACAAAGCCACACTGAGGGTCAGGGCTGAATTTGGTGGGAGTACACAAACATTTAGTATATAACACCTAGCTAGTGGAATAAAGCAAAAACAGCAAATAAAAGGAACATAGATTGGAAAATCTGGTTTCTTTTATTGGTAAATGGTATTAAAAAACAAGATTTGAGCACAAAATGTGCTCTCTGCTACTGGTATGTGATTTCTTCTTGTCTCCTTTAGCCAAGAGAGCCAGGAAATGCATGTGCATATACTAACCTGTGCATATGCATATATCTGTATATATTTATCTATGTAACCATCTGTATCTATATTAAGCTGAACATGAGTTCATATTGTCTTCAACTCTAATCATATGAGTCTTTCTAGCTTCCTCTCTTTTGTTTATTTGTAATTTCTTATTCAGCAGTGAGATACCTGGTTCTTCACATCCACCAACCATTTACTTAATTTTTGTTAATTTCTAAATATTTAATTTTTATGGTAACTGCATATGAATCATTACATGGGCTGGGATGGGAATTCTAGCTCCATTTAGATTTTCTTTCACATAAAACATTTTATTTTGCTTAATAGAAGGTGTTTTCACTTCCTTCAACAAATCCTGTGAGTTAACTTACAACACATTCTTTTCCTTTGAATGTTTCACTTTGTGTTAGCTCAATCCTTTGATTTGGCACATGGAAAATGGTAAGGAGTCACTGAGCTTTCTGGTAAATACTGCTCTTTGTCATCCAAAAAGTCCTGCAGGAACAACTCTCTCTCTCTCTCTCTTTCTCTCTCTCTCTCTCAGTATCCTGATCTTGTGTGTTATGCCTAGAACACTCCACATTTATTACAAGAAAATATTCAGCACACCAAATGGATTAAATGGGAAGGTGAATGAAAAGGAGGGAAGCTGAGTATAAGACTAAATACCATGACCACAAAATTTGTTTTTAGCAGCTTCCAACTTCCACTTTCTATATCTCTGTCCAATCCTAATGAAATACTATTGTCTTCTCTATACCATTTTCTTTTTCCTGAACGCACCCATCCTGTAACTATCCAGACAGGAAGCTATTAGCACTTCCTCATTTTGGCAGATAGTGTTCAAAAATGTCTGCTAATGACTGCACTAAAAGGAACCCTACAGGGTAGTTCATAATCAGGATTAAATATACAACACTACAGTAACATACCAGTCCCTAAGTCTCAGTGGCTTAATCGTATAAAGGTTTATATCTCATTCAAGCCAGTCTTATATGGGATGTCCTCTATCTTGAAACTATTCCACGTGAAACATGGCCTACAAGACCACTGCAGTAAGAACATAAAGAGCTGAAGATCATGGAAGATGTTTTAAGAACTAGACCTAGAAGGGGCTTATATCACTTCAGTCAGATAATTCTATCATAATTACAGTGATGCTGGGAAATGTATACAGCCTGTGTCTGGAAGATGAAAACATGTGTTGAACACATTTGTTGTATGGCTACAATTGTTAGGAGCCCAGAGTTTGAGTTTTTACTATCAACCTGCTACACTACTATTCATAAGTCATGGAACATTCAGAACTCTAATTTTGAAATTTATTTACTTACTGATTTATTTTATTATTTTACAATTACCATACATATACTGTGGGTTGAGTGAGAACTCTGCAAGGAGAGAGAATATAAAGATAGATAAGACAGGGACACCTGGGTGGCTCAGCTGGTTAAGTGACTGCATTAGGCTCAGATTATGATCCCGGGGTTCTGGGATCGAGTCCCACATCGGGCTCCTTGCTCAGTGGGGAGTCTGCTTCTCCCTCTGCCAGCCATTCCCCCTGCTTGTGCGCTCTCTCTCTATGACAAATACAATCTTTTTTTAAAAAAGGTATACAGGACATGGCCCTTACTTTGCAGGAGTTAACTGGTAGGAAAATTTTCAAGTGAGGTAAATCTTACAGCAGAAATATGTTTACTGAATGTTAGGTTCACAGAGGAAGGTACAACCAGCATCCACCGGAGAAAGCAGGACTAACGTCACAGGAGACGATTTGGCAGTGTTTCCAAAGATAATTGAACATCTTCCAGAAGGATTGGGCCACCTTTGGCATTTCATATGCATAGAGGACTGTGGACAAAGGGTTAGATCCTAAAAGTATGGTATATAGAAATCTGTAAATAATCCAGCCAGTGTGGATCCAGAATGTTCAAGGGCTCACATGTGATGGTGATGTTTGTGTATGTGTGTTTGTGTACATGTGTGTATCAGTTAAAGATATCATAACACTTCCTCCCTAAATGCCTCATTAGGCATTTCCTGAAAATAAAGTCATTCTCTTATATGGCCAAATACTATATCATACCTTAAAAAATAATCATTATCTACTATGAGCTAAAACTTACTTTTTTCAAATTTCTTCAGTTTTCCAAATACAGCTTTTTATAGTAGTTTACTTTCAAACCAGGTTCCAGTCAAGTTTTGTGCATAATCTTTTGGGTCTCTAATCTCATTTAATCTGCAATAATTATCTCATTCTCTTTTTATTCAGGGTCTCCTCTTTTTAATAAAACCATTGTATGTATACACAATATTCTGCTTATCTATTCATCCATTAGTGAACTTCTGAGATGCATTCATGTTTTAATTATTGTGAATAATGCTGCCATAGGCATAGATGTACAAATATCTCTGTTAAACCGTTTTCAACTCTTTTGCATATATATCAGTGAGTGGAATTACTGGGTCACATGGTAATTCTATTTTTAGTTTTTTGAGCAACTGTCATAATGTTTTCCACAGCAGCTGTACCATTTTACATGCTCACCAACAGTGCACATTGGTTCCAATTTCTCCAAATCCTTACCAACACTTGTTATTTATTTATTCTTATTTTATATTAGCCATCTTAACAAGCATGATGTAGTACCTCACTCTAGTTTTGATTTACATTTTTCTTATGATTAATGATGTTGACCATATTTTCATTGGTTATTGGCCACTTGTATATCTTCTTTGGAGAAATGTCTGCAAAACTTTTGCCCATTTTTTTAATTGGGTT
Organism: Eumetopias jubatus; assembly: GCF_037043125.1. Lineage (NCBI taxonomy): Eukaryota > Metazoa > Chordata > Mammalia > Carnivora > Otariidae > Eumetopias > Eumetopias jubatus. The sequence goes on along the minus strand of NW_028274809.1, from coordinate 111,565,742 downwards.
GCTAACTTTTTTGCTGTTGTTAAGTTTTAGGAGTTCTCTATATATTCTGAATTTTAATCCTTTATCAGATGTATGATTTGCAAATATTTTCTCCCGTTCTGTACATCACCTTTTTATTCTGTTGATAGGGTTTTTTTGATGCACAGTTTTATTAATTTAAAGTCCATTTTTTACTTTATCTTTTGTGCCTGTGCCTAAATCACTTGACTATTATACAAAGGTTTATTTCTGCAAACTCTAGTCTATTCCATTATCTATATGCCTTTCATTATGCCAGTACCACACTATTCTTATTACTTTAGCTTTGTAGTAAGTATTGAAGTAAGGAAGTGTGAATTCTCCAGGTTTGCTTTTTTTTTCAAGATTTTTTTGACTATTTGAAATCTCTTGAAATTCCATATGAATTTTAGAATGGGTTTTTCTATTTCTGCAAAAAAAAGCTTTTAGAATTTTGATATGGACTATATTGAATCTGTAGGTCTCTTTGGGTAGTATTGATATCTTAACAATATTAAGTCTTCCAATCTGTGAACATGGGATATATTTATGTATTTCCTTTTTCTTTATGTCTTCTTTAATTTCTTTCCATGTTTCATAATTTTCATTGTACCAGTCTTTCACCACCTTGGTTAATTAAAAACCAAGTATTTTATTCTTTTTGATGCTATTATAAATGAATTTTTTTCTTGATTTTCTTTTCAGATTGTATATTGGTAGGTATAGAAATTAACTGATTTTTATTTGCTGACTTTGTGTATTGCTACTTGCTGAATAATTATTTCTAATGGTTGTTATGTGCAATATTTAGGGCTTTACATATGAAAATCATGTGCAGACAGAAATCATTTTACTTTTTCCATTCTAATTTGGATGTCTTTCATTTATTTTCTTGCCTCTTTGCAGTGGCTTCAACTTCCAATACTATACTGACCATAGTTGGTCTGTAGTTTTTGTTTCATCTAGTGTCTTTTGTCTGGCCTTATGGAAGAGTACTATTAGTCTAATTGAGTTAGGAAGTGTAAACTCCTCTTCAATTTTTTTTAAAGTGTAATAAATATTGATATTGGTTATTCTTTAAATGTTTGGAAGAATTAACTAGTAAAACAATCAGGTCCAGTGATTTTCTTTGCTGCGAGGTTTTTTTAAAGATTTTTATTTATTTATTTGACAGAGAGAGAGAGCACTAAGTAGGGGGAGCAGAAGGCAGAGGGAGAGGGAGAAGTCTGTTCCCCACTGAACAGAGACCTGATGTGGGGCTCAATCTCAGGACCTGGGGATCATGACTTGAGCCAAAGGCAGCCGCTTAACTGACTGAACAACCCAGGCACCCCGGGAGATTTTTGATAACTGACTCTATCTGTGATTTAATCTTCATAGGCTTATGTTTCTGGGAATTTTTTTTTCATTTTATCTATGTTATCCAATATATTGGTGTAAAAATATTCATATTATTTTTATAATTCTTTTTGTTTCTGTAGAATAGATATTGATTTTCACTTTTTAATTTTCTATTTTAGTAATTTGAGTCTTCTTTCTTCTAAATTCATCTAGCTGGAGGTTTGTCAATTTTGTTGGTCTTTTCAAAGAATCAACTTTTAGCTTCACTGATTTTCTCTATGATTTTTCTATTTATTTAATTTCTCTTTTCCAATCTTTACTATTTCCTATCTTCTGCTAAATTTGCATTTAGTTTGTTCTTCCTTTTCTAGTTCTTTGAGTTTGATTGAATATTTCTTGTTTTTTAATGTATGTGTTTGTAGCTATAAATATCCCCCTTTGCACTGCTTTTGCTGTGTCCAATAAATTTTATTGTGTTGTGTTTTGTTGTAGTTTTTGTTCATCTATAAGTATTTTTAAATATCCCTTGTCATTTCTTCTTTGTAGTTTTCCTTCTAATTTCTTCTTTGATCCATTGGTTAAGAGTTTGTTGTTTAATTTCTATAGATTTGTGAATCTTCGACTTTTATTTCTTTTAATGGCTTTGATCTCTAACTTCATCCTATTTGGCAGGAGAAGATACTTTGTATAATATATATCTTTGTACAAATATTGATTCTTAATTGTGGCCTAACATATCATCTATCCTGGAAAATGTCCCATGTGCATTTTTGAAGAATGTGTATGCTGTTGTTCTAGGGTAGAATGTTCTGTATATGTCTGTTAGATCTAGTTGGTTTATTGTGTTAATTAAGCCCACATTTTTTTCTTATCCTCTGATTGTTCTATTCATTATTGAGAATGAAATGTTGAAATTTCTATTATTGTAGGAGTGCGTATTTCACCCTTTGATCCTAACAGTATTGCTTCATAGGTTTTGTTGATATGTTATTAGGTGTGTAGATGTTTATAATTGTAAATCTTTTTTCTCTATTGAAACATTTATTAAAATATGTCCTTTTTAACTCCTATAAACTTTTAAAATTTAAAGCTTATTTTGTCTAATATTAGTAGAACCACTTCTGTTTTCTGCTGCTTACTATTTGCATACAGTATCCTTTTCCATCCTTTCACTTTATTTTTTTTAAAGATTTTATTTATTTGAGAGGATGAGATAAAGCACGAGGGGGGGAGGGTCAGAGGGAGAAGCAGACTCCCCGCTGAGCGGGGATCCTGATGCAGGACTCGATCCTGGGACTCCAGGATCATGACCTGAGCCAAAGTCAGTCGCTTAACCAACTGAGCCACCCAGGTGCCCATCCAACCTTTCACTTTAAATCTACTTGTGTCTTCAGATACACAGTGAGTATCATAAACTGCATATAGTTGAGTCATTTTTTACTTATTTTGACATTTTCTGTCTTTGACTGGAGGGTTTAATCCATTAAAAGTTAAAGTGATTACTTCTGTTATTTTTTATTTGTTTTCTATATGTCTTATGGCTTTTTTGTCGCTCATTTCCTGCATTACTGTCTTCTTTTGTATTTAGTTGATTTTTGAAGTGAATCATTTAAATTACTTTCTCATTTTCTTTTGTTATGTTCTATAGCTATTTTCTTTGTGGTTACCATGGAGATTACATTTAACATCTTAAAGTTATAATACTCTAACTTGAATTTATACTAGCTTAATTTCAATAGCATACAAAGAAGTCTGCTCCTTTACAGCTCAATCTTCACTTCTACAATTGTTGATGTTACAAAATTACATCTTTATACATTGTATGATCAAACATATAAGATAATAATTATTTTAAAAGCATTAGTCTCTAAAACTAAATGTGGACCTATGAACCAAAATGCAATAATAGAATTTAGACCAATCATTGTTTTATTAATATATTAGTTTTTTAAATCATGTAGAAAATAAAAAGTAGAATTAAAAACCCTTGTTACAATAATAGTAGTTTTTATAATTGTCCATATTTTTATCTTTATTGAGATATTTATTTCTTCATTTAGCTTGAGTTACTGCCTCTAATTTCACCACCCAAGACCTTTGACCATTTCTTGTGGATTAGCTATAGTCATAATTAACTCCCTCAGCTTTTGTTTATCTGAGAATGTCTTAATTTTCCCCTCAATTTTGAAGGATAATTTTACTGAAGATATGATTCTTTATTGATTTTTTTTCTTTTAGCTCTTTAAAAATATTGGCTAACTGCTTTCTGCTTTCCAAAATTTCTGGTGATGAATCTGATAATTTTCTTATTGAGAATCCCATGTAAGTAACAAGTTATTTCTCTCTTGCTGTTTTCAAGATTTTCTCTGTCTTTGGCTCTTGAAAGTTTGATTATAATTTGTCTTGGTATAAGCTTCTAATTTCATCTAACTTGGAGTTAGTTTGGCTTCTTGGGGGTTTATGTTCATGTATTTCATCAAATTTGAGAAGTTTTCAAGCCATTATTTCTTTAAATATTCTCTACTCCTTTTTCTCTCTGTTCTCCCTTCTGAGGCTCCCACAATGCATATGTTGGTCTCTTGTTGATGTCCCACAGATCTCTTGGACTCTGTTCAAATTTCTTCAATCTTTTTCTTTCTACTCCACAGACTTGATAATTTCCACTATTCTATTTTCATTCTTCCATGATTCTTTCTTCTACATATTTACATCTGCCTTCAAAATCTTCTAGTAAATCTTTATTTTCAACTGAAAATTGTACTCTTAAACTCCAGCATTTCTTTTTGGTTCATTTTCAGGCTTTCTATCTCTTAATTAACATTTCCATTTTTGCACATAATTTCTTGACTTTCTCCACAAATTTCTTTAGTTATTTGAGTACCTTTAAGACAGTTTATCTAATAGAGTTCCATCAGGTCCTTCCCAGGGAGTTTATGCTAACTTTTTTTCCCCCTTTCAATGGACTATATTTTTCCTATTTTTTTTGTATACCTTGTTATTTCTTTTGTTGAACACTGGACATTTGAACCTAATAATGTGGTAACTCTGGAAATCAAATCAACTGTCTCCTGCAGGGTTTATGTTTGTTACTATTTTTATTTATTTATTTTTGTATTGTTAGCTATCTCTGTGCTGAGAATCAGTCTGAGATGTAAACTAAACATGTCAGATCTTTTCTGAGGTCATGGCTTTCCCTAAGCATTTGTGGTCATTTTCTAATTTCCCCCATATATGCAGTTACTTTTGAATGCTCTAGTCTTTAATGGCTGGTAACCAAAGGAAAAAATAATAATAATAAGATAAGGGGAAAAAAGGCCACTAGCCCTTTAAATCCCCAGAAGTCATTTCGGCCTGCAACAATGGGGGGAGTTGTAAAACAATGGCTTCCTATCATTTTGACTGCAGTTCTATGATCAAGGGAGGCAATCAGTGATCAGAGCATTGATCCCTGATATTTGGAAGATAAGGTATTTTTCACCCATCCGGGCTCTTGTAAACTGTAAACAGGCTATTACAAGAACAAATGCATAGTAGCTTGCCATGGGGCTTGAAGGGGAGGATGGGCAGCTTCTACTGTGCTAAGAGCTGTAATTGACTTAAATTAACTAAAATATATCATCCAAGACCTCTTCTGGAAGTTGCAAGCTTTCAACAGATTCCAGAGTTTGAAAATTCTTACATCAGAAAGATACTGCCTGTGCAACTGTTTGTCTAGATGGGGGAGACGAATTCCTAGTTCTCCTTATATGACCATCATCTCATAATAGTTCTCCTCGTCAAATGGTTTTAGCATCTATTGATGATCCCAGCTTGATGTTAAAACTAGTAACTTTAAAATTTTATCATTTCATATATATTAGCCAGCATGTTTATGCAAAGAAGAACTTTGTCACATTAGCTGAGAGTAAACTATAGTTCCTTTAAAAAATGGCCACATAAATGCTTATTTTCTTCCTTTTAACTAATAATTTTAAGAGCAAATAGTGTAACAACGTTTAGCAATGATGGCAATTTGTTTTACTTATTTATTTGTTTGTTAGTTGGTTTAAGTATATTATTATAGATAAAATTGTTGGAGTTTTTTACTCAATCAATATGTTATAATATTTTTATAGTTTTTTTTGTAAATTAATTCTCAAATTGAGTCAAGTTTGGAAAGTTGGAGCCCCTTCAATCTGGTTCCTTTGTCTTTTTGACATGTATCCATTGGTCTATGAATATTTCTTTGCTTTCTTACACAGGGTCTCAAACTCTCCATGCCCCATATGTTTAATGAGCCATTTCATTCTACAGCTCTGATTTCTCTTAATAGGCCATGGTGTTTAGAAACCAGGCTGGCTGCTAATGCTGCTCAGGCTATTCACTGTCACTGTAGTGTTATTGTTTCTAGCCCCTGTTAGTACACAGACCTGGGAATACTTTATTATTTGGGAGGATAATGTGTGTGTGTGTGTGTGTGTGTGCACATGTGCACATGCCCAAAGCTGAAGATAAGAGTACTGAGATACATTGTTAGGGTGACCTGATGATAACTGAACAATGTTAATTAAAGCAATGCAACTGAAATAGAAACAACTTTGAGAACATGTGAAAGCATTTTATAAACTTTAATCTGTAAAAAACATACCAAATTTGACCAATATAATAAAATTATTATAATGACAATAACAATGGTTATTTATAGTTGAATAAGCATCAAATTCTTAACTAAAAGACATGACTTTAGTTAATGGCTTGGTCATCAACCAGTTTTATAAACTACCATAAAGAACAGCTCATGCCTCTAAGTCTGATCTATTAAAGTAAATACTCACTCTATTTGTGAGGAATTCAATGAGATAACGTATAGCATTTTGCAGTGTCTAGTGTTAAATAAAATATTATTGTAATCTATGTTCTCTCTCTTGCATTGCTTAGCATAGTCCAGGACAGAGCATACTATATTAAGAGCAATTGATTGAACCAGTTGGGGGTAAAGGAGAAAGGAAATGAGAAGAAAATAATTAAGGAAAAAGAGGAAGGAAGAGAGGGGTTGAAGAATAGTAGAGAAAAAGGAAGAGAATGAAGCACACTTGGGAATTCCCCAATAATGTCAGTGTGTTACTTTACCTACACAGGAAAAGTCCTGGTTGACCTGTGTTTTCTGCCTAATGAGCTCACTAGAATGCATCAATCATATTGAAAGAAGAAGGAGCTTCATGGCATACTCTCTATATGTGATTACAGGTATGAAACAAGATCATTTTTACCTTAGATGCACTGGAGGTGCTCCAGAAAAGCATCCATAACTCCTTATGGGGACTAGCTGAATACTCAATCTTGAGCTGGGTTGATGAAAAATAAACAGAAAAAAAGTCTTTGTACTGGTCTTTTAAGAGCTTGGCCTCTTCTCAAGAATGGTGAAGGGAGCCATAAAAGGGAGATCATCCCTTTTACCTCATCACCTGCTCACATTCCCAAGAATTTGGTTTGAAATAAGATGCCTCTCTATTCCTTCCTTTTTTCTCAGTCCCAATGTAATTGAACCAAAAGATCTTATGCACTGACTGTGTAATCTCTAATCAAGGGGTCCATGGCTTTCCAATGTGCCCTACTCTTTAAGATCAAGAGGCAACCAAACCATGAAAAATATAAATGGGGCACCTGGGTGGCTCAGTCGGTTAAGTGTCTGCCTTTGGCTCAGGTCATGATCCCAGGGGCCTGGGATCAAGTCCCACATTGGTGTCCCTGATTCTCCCTCCCTTCCTCGCTCCCTCCCTCCCTCTCTCTTTCTCTCTGCCAAATAAATAAATAAAATCTTTTTAAAAAAGAAAATATAAATAGCAGAGTTATACTCTCCCCTAAATGACTAAAAAATTGGACAGAAACAGGAAGTGACCCTTTTCAGAGTTATAAAACTGGCGGGACAGAACTCATCCTTCCCACATGTCTTAAGAGATTAATATATTAAAAAATATATTTTATGGGTATTTACCCAAAGAATACAAAAAACACTCATTCAAAAGGATATATTCACCCCTGTGTTTATAGCAATATTATTTACAATACCCAACATCTGGAAGCAATCCAAATGTCCATCAATTGATGAATAGATAAAGAAGATGTGGTATATAGAGACAATGGAATATTACTCCATCATAAAAAAGAATAAAATCTTGCCATTTGCAAAGATGATGGAGCTACAAAGTATAATGCTGAGAAATGTCAGACAGAGAAAGATAAATACCATATTATTTCACTCATATAAGGAATTTAATAAACAAAACAACAAAGCAAAGGGGAAAAATTAGAGAGAGAGAGAGTCAAAGCAAGAAACAGATTCTTAATTATAGAGAACAATCTGATGGTTACTAGAGGGAAGGTGAGTGGGGGGATGGGTGAAATAGGTGATGGGCATTAAAGAGTGCACTTGTGATGAGCACTGAGTGATGTATGGAATTGTTGAATCACTATATTGTACACCTGAAACTAATATAACACTGTATGTTAACTAACTGGAATTAAAATGAAAACAAATTAAAAAAAAGATATGTGTTTGTAAACTTACATGTAGAAGCATATGGAAATTGCCATATGCTTAACTCATTGAAATGATACTATATGATCCATCTTTTAAGTAATATCTTCTTTCATTAAAATATAAGTGTTTGTAAAGATATGTGTAACAGCTCATGGGACTATCCCTGTGTATAACTCATTAAAAATACATTAAATATAAAGAAACAAATAAAATTTTAAAAATAAAAACATTTTTATAATATATATTAATTTAAAAGCTAGTATTATTGTAACTTTGCTTTAGAACTACTTTAGAACATTGCTTTAGAACATTTTTTCTACTTGATTTAAGAGATCAGGGCATTTTATAAATTATTAGTTTATGTTTAGGGACACACAATTTATAAACATGTAATTTCATCACATCAACAACTAAAGGGATGTGAATAGAGCTTTTAAAAGAGCAGAGCTTTTTTATGTTCTTGAAGTCAAGCTGGTAAAAATTCAAAATAGAGTGTTATAACTTTAGGATTTTAAATATAATCCCCACGGTAACTACATAGAAGATAACTAAATAATATATGCAAAAAATAAGTGAGAATAAAGTTTAAAAATTTCATTTAAAACAGAAAGTCAACTAAACAGAAAGGAAAACAGTTATGCAAAACATGAGGGGGGAAAGCTATAAAAAATATAGAAAACAAATAGCAAAATGACAGAAGTCCCTCTTTGTCAGTAATCAGTTTAATTTTAAATGAATTAAACTATCCAATAGAAAGACAGAAACTGCAGAATGAATAAAACACTCAATCCAACTGCTGTATAAAATATGCCATCTAAGAGAGACTCACTTTAGATCCAAAGAAACTAAGGTAAATGTTAAAGAATGAAAAAGTATTCCATGCAAATACTAACCAAAACAGAGCACAATGTCTATACTAATATCAGACAATATAGACTTTAAATTTAAAAAAAAATTACATGAGAGAAAGAAAGATATTAAATTTAAAAAAAGTTTAAGTAGAGCAAGAAGATACAGCCATTATAAACATTTACACAATAATATAAAATAAAAATATATGAAGAAAGATTTTCAGAATCAAAAAGAGAAATTCTATAGAGAAGTTCTATAATAATAGTGTAGATTGAGTCAGTGATGAAAAATCTAACAAAAATTTTTTGAAACAATGGTTTCACTGGTAGATTCTACCAAACATGTAAAGAGCTACCACAAATGCTTTTGAAACTTTTCCTTCAAAAACTAAAGGAGAGAACACTATCTGACTCATTCAGAGACCAGTATTACACTGATATTAAAGCCAAAAAAGACACAACAGGAACCAGAAACTTGAGACCAATACCCCTTATAAACATTAATTCACAAGTCCTCAACAAAATATTACAAAACTGAATTCAGTAGCATATTAAAATGATTATACACCTTAAGCAAGTGGGATTAACTTCTGCAATTCAGGGGTGGCACAATGTAGGAAAATTGATCAATGTTAAACACCATATAAACAAAATGAGATTTAAAAACACATGAGCCTGGTGATGGGTATTAAAGAGGGCACATATTGAATGGAGCACTGGGTGTTATATGCAAACAATGAATCATGGAACACTACATCAAAAACTAATGATGTAATGTATGGTGATTACAAAACATAGTAAAATAAAAAAAAAACATGATCATCTCAATTGATGCAGAAAAAACCTTTAATAAAATTCAACACCCTTTTATGATAAAAACTATTGGAAGCGCCTGGTGGCTCAGTCGTTGAGCATCTGCCTTCGGCTCAGGTCATGATCCCAGAATCTTGGGATCGAGCCCCACATTGGGCTTTCTGCTCAGCGGGAGACCTGCTTCTCCCTCTCCCACTCCCCCTGCTTGTGTTCCCTCTCTCGTTGTCTCTTTCTCTGTCAAATAAATAAATAAAATCTTAAAAAAAAAAACTATCAACAAACTAGGAGTAGGAAGAAACTAAAAGCCAGATATGAAAACTCCATAGTCAACATCATCCTCAATAGTGAAAGACTGAAAGCTTTTCCTCTAATAATGGTGAAGTATGCTCATATTCACCATTTCTATTTAATACAGTACTGGAGGTCCTAGCCAGAGCCACCAGGTAAGAAAAATAAATGAAATTCAGAATATATAGAGAATTCCTAAGAGTCAACAACAAAATATTTTAAACATCTAACTTCAAAAATGGCCATGGACTTGCATAGAAATTTCTCCGAAGGGGGGGCATCTGGGTGGCTCAGTTGAGTGTCTGCCTTTAGCTTAGGTCATGATCTCAGGGTCCTGGGATTGAGCCCCACATTAGGCTCCCTGTTCAGAGAGAATTCTGTTTCTCCCTCTCCCTCTGTTTTTCCCCTTGCTTGTTCTCTCTCTCTCTCAAATAAATAAATAAATAAATAAATAAGATCTTAAAAAATATATTTTTCCAAAGGAGATATACAAATAGCCAATAACCACATGAAAAGATGCTCAATATCATTAATTATTAGGGAAATACAAATCAAAATTACAATGAGGTAATTCACACTGCTAGGATGGCTAATATGAAAACAAAACAATTATAGCAACAACAACAGTAACAAAAACATGTGTTAATGAAGATGTGGAGAAATTGGAACTCATGTGCACTGTTGGTGGGAATGTCAAATGGTACAGCTACTATGGAAAACAATGTGACTGTTTCTCAAAAAATTAAAAGTAGAATTACCATATTACCTAATAATCCCATTCATGGACATAGATTCAAAAGAACTGAAAACAGGGTCTCAATGAGATATTGGTACCTCTATGTTCATAGAAGCATTATTCATAATACTTAAAATATGGCAGCAACCCAAGCATCTATTTAGGGATGAATGGGATGTGCCACCACCAAAATGGCAGAATAGGAGGTCACAGCCCCCATACCATGAAAAAGATTAACAATTAGATTGCTATCCATGAACATTCAGCTTAAAAATGTTCAGCAGTCCACTTCACAAATTTTAGCAACATAGTGAAAGAAACAAACAAAATATCTGGGAATAACTGCACACAACATAGAAGGAATAACAACCTCATTTTGTCTGCATTACTCTCTACCCCAGGCCAACATTGTTCAGCATGGGGAGGGAATCCCCAGTTCAAAAAAGTTCCTTTCACCAGGAAAGGGAATTGGGTGAGCAACAAGTTTCCTCATCCTTTTGGGGCACCACACAAAAGTATTGCTTTGGTTTCATTCCACCTAAACACCCCAAACTGAGACGTATATATAGCTAGGAACAAAAAAAAAAAAAAAAGAGTAGAGGCTATCAGTATCAGCTACACAGTAGGAGTAACTACAGTTACCAGTGAACTACTCCTTTTAGAAGCCTACTGAAGGAACCAAAGTTCAACACAGCAACCCCAGACCCACTGCAGATTTCACTGCTTTTATTATGTATCTTAAAGAAATTTGAAGTTTTAAGGCATTCAATTAGCTTCATGAACTTGTGTCTCCAAATCTCTCCCCAACACTTTAGGAAGTTCTCAGCCATTATTTATTTGATTTAATACACCTTCTTCCCCCCCCCCTTTTTTTCTCTCTCTCTACTTCTTCCAGGACTTTAATTATGGTAGTTGTTAGGGCTTTAAATGTCAGTCTGTACTTCTTTGCCTGCAGGATCTCACCACAGGCGTATGCACAGATTTGAAAGCCATCAAAGGAAGTAAGGTAGAGCATGTTCAGGTGCACAGTTAGAAGGGGTATTTGCAAGTGCACTGATGAGTCAGTGCATCCTAATGACAGAAGATAAGACCAGATCCAGGCCCACCGGCAGCTGTGAGAACCTTGGCTTTCAGCATGCACTTCCATAGCTTCAGAATCTCACCATGGGCATGCACACAGCCGGTGAAGGTTGGTAGTATGCAGGTATATAGCTGAAGGGGCTCAACCCAATGCACTTACAGTGATGGAGATCAGCTGCAGGGGTCTAATCTTTCTTCTTGCACAAGCACAGCCACGGTAGCCTGGTCTGGATACTGGTAATGGTCCCAAGATTGGGTGGGCATTGGGGTGAAAGAGTATGGAGGGAGTCAGACATCTGATATCTGTGAGTAAGAATAACTGTGAGGTGAAAACTCCATGAGGATATCAGTTTATTTTTCAGCAGAAACTGTGCAGGCCAGAAGGTAGTAGCATAATCAATGTGCTGAAAAGAAAAATCCTATCCAATCCTGGGTAAAGATATTTTACCCAGCAAAGTTATCATTCAAAATTGAATGAGACATAGAGTTTCCCAAACAAAAAATAAAGTGTTAATCACCACTGAATTGACCTTACAAGAAATGTTAAAGGGATTTCCTTAAGCTGAAAAGAAAAGGTTATAAAAGAAAATTATTGAAGAACAAACCTCACCAGTAAAAGCAAACAGTAAATGCAATGGACCAGCTACTTATTAATTTAGTATGAAGGCTAAAGATAAAAGTGGTAACAGCCATCATATATATAATAATTAGTTAATAAACACATAAAATTAGATGTAAATATCACATAAAATGTGAATTGAAGAGTAAAAATGTAGTAGTTTTAAAATGTGTTTAATAGTATTGGAAGTTGTGGAATACTAATCAGACAAGAAAAATAAATAAAAGGCACCCAAAGTGATAAGAAATAAGTAAAACTTCACTATTTTCAAATAATATGATATATAAATAGACAACCCTAAATACTCCATCAAGAAATTTAGAAATAATAAATTAATTCAGTAAAATTGCAGGATACAAAATTAATATAAGGAAATCAATTGTATTTCTACATAACAAAATACCACAAAGAGAAGTTTAAAAAAAATCTTATTTAAAATTCCATTAAAACAAATAAAATACCTAGAAATAAATTTAACCAGAGAATGTCAATATCTATACTCTAAAAATACTAATGAAAGAATTTGAATTTGGCACAAATAAATGGAAAGATATACTATGCTCATGGATTGAAAAAATATAAAAGTGTTAAGATGTCCATATTGTCCAAAGCAATTTACAGATTAAATGCAATCACTACCAAATTACTAATAGTAATTTTCACAGAACTAGAACAAATAATCCTAAAATTAGTATGGAAATGCAAAAGACCCAGAATAGCCAAATCAATTTGTGAAAAAAGAACAAAGCTGGACCTATCATGCTACCAGATTTCATACCATATTACAATGCTATAGTAATCAAAACAGTATGCTACTGACACAAAAACAGACATATAGAACAATGGAAAAAAATAGAGAACTCAGAAATAAACCCAATCTTATATGATTAATTAATAATTAATCTACAACAAAGGAGGTAAAAATATAAAAGGAGGAAAAGACAGTCTTTTCAATAAATGGTGCCAGTAAACTTGACAACAACATGAAAAAGAATGAAACTGATTGACTTTCTTACACCATATGCAAAAATAAATTCAAAATGTATAAACAGTCTAAATGTAAGCCCTAAAACCATAAACTCCTAAAAGAAAAAAATAGGCAGTAAGCTTCTTGACATTAGCCTTAGCAATATATATTTTTTTCAAATCTGTCTTCTTAGGTGAGGGAAAAACAAACTATTAGGACTACATTGAACTAAAAAGCTTTTCACAACAAAGAAAGCCATCAACAAAATGAAAGGGCAACATACTGAATGGGAGAAGATTGCAAATGATATATTTGATAAGGGGTTAATATCCAAAATATATTTAGAAATTTATACTACTCCAGAAAAAAAAATCTGATTAAAAAATGATCCAAAATAAGACAGGGTGTTGTATGGAGGTGCTGAATCGCTCTATTGTGCACTTGAAACTGATAGCACACTGTATGTTAAGTAACTGGAATTAAAAAAAAACTTTAAAATTTAACAAAAAAATATTCAAGACATTCACGGGGAAAATTATAAAAATTAACTGAATGGCATTAAGACCTAAATAAATGGAGAGAAATGCCATATTTATGAGTTGGAAGATATGATTTAAAAAACATCAGCTTTCCCTTTAGTTAATCTGTATATTCAATGCAGTTCTAATAAAAATTCTGATAAAAAAATCCAAAAACCTGAATAGACAGTTTTCCAATGAAGACACACAAATGGCCAACTGAACCTAAAAAGATGCTCAGCATCACTAATCTTCATGGAAATGCAAATCAAAACTACAATAACACATTGATTCACATCTGACAGAATGGAAAGAATAAGAAAGAAAGAAAGAAAGGAAGAAGAAAGGAAGAAAGGAAGAAAGAAAGGAAGAAAGGAAGAAAGGAAGAACGAAAGAAAGAAAGAAAGAAAGAAAGAAAGAAAGAAAGAAAGAAAGAAAGAAAGAAAGAAAGAAAGAAAGAAAGAAAGAAAGAAAGAAAAAGAAAGAAAGAGGAGGGAGGGAAGGAAGGAAGGAAAGAAGGAAAAAAGGAAGGAAGGAAGGAAGGAAACAAATGGTGAGAATGCACTATTAGTGGGAATATAAATTGGTGCAACGACTATAGAAAATACTACAGAGGTTCCTCAGAAATTTAAAACTAGAGCTACCATATGATCCAGCATTTTCATTTCTGGGTGTATATTTGAAGAAAACAAAAACACCAATTGAAAAAGATATCCACATCCCTATATTTATTGCAGCATTACTTACAATAGCCACAATATGGAAGCAATGTAAGTGTCCATGATAGATGAATGGATAAAGAAGTGTCTATGATAGATGAGTGTATAAAGGTCAATGGAATATTATTCAGCTATAAAAATAATAAAATCTTGCTATTTGAGAGAACATGAATTGATCTAAAGGGTATTAGCTCAGTGAAATAAGTCAGAGAAAGATAAATACCATATATTTTCACTTATATGTGGAATCTAAAAAGCAAAACAAATGAACAAACAAAACAAAATAGAAATAGACTCCTAGATACAGAAAATAAACTGTGGGTTGCTAAAGCAGGGAGATGTTGAGGGTAACAGGTGAAATAGGTAAAAAGGATTAAGAACTACAATCTTCCAGTACTAAAAACTAAGTCACAGGAATATAAAGTACACCATAGGAAATAATTTAAATAATATTGTAATAATTTTGTATGGTGACAGAAGCTAATTAGACATCATAGTGATCATTTTATAATCTATACAAATGTCACATCTCTATGTTGTACACCTGAAATTAACATAATATTGTATGTTAACTATACTTCAATCAAAAAATAAATGGATATAAAATAATGAAAATTGAAATATATGCAGTATTGAATACTATCTTCCAGAAAAATTATATTTCTTCACATATATATTAGTGAAGTTCTATTATTTTCTTGACATAGGCTCTTCACTTTTTGTTAAAAATATTTTAAGTTAGGGGGCAGAGCAAGATGGTGGAGGAGTAGGAGACTTGCATTTCATCTGGTCTCAGGAATTCAGCTGATTAGGGATCAAACCATTCTGAACACCTACGAATTCAAAAGGAGATCAAAGAGAGTAGCAACAACTCTCTGAACAGAGAAGCGACCACTTACTGGAAGGTAGGACATGCGGAGAAGTGAATCCAAGGCGATATTCAGGAGGATAGACCGCGGGGGAGGGGGCCTCTTTTGGCTGCTTCCGCCAAGTGATAGTGCAGCGGAGCACAAAATCGGAACTTTTAGACAGCTCCGCTGAGGGACATCGCTCCAGTGGCTAAACTGGGGGTGGAACCCTCGCGGGACAGTGTGGTCTCAGGACTCTCGGGATCACAGAAAGACTGGGGGTGCCTGAGTGCAGCAGAGCTCCCAGGTATTGGAGCGGGGAAGCCGGCTACAAAGACAGAGCCGAGGCATGGGCTCTCAGCTCGGGGTGGCCATAAACTGTGATCGGTGACAGTGGGGCACTGCTTCTCCAGCAGGGACCCAACAAGCAGCAGATCCGGGGAGACTCCCCCTCCTCCCCCAGGAGGAGTGGCGCGAGAGCACACCGCAGGGATCTGCTGGGTTTGGAGACTCCACACAGGATCAGGAGCCAGAGATAGAAACACTCGGTCACAGGCCGGGTGAGCACGGAGTGTGGCCAGAGACCGGGGAGATGAGAGTGACTGCTTTTCTCTGGGGGTGCACTGAGGAGCAGCATCCCAAGTTCTCAGCTCCTCCTGGTGGAGATTGGGAGGCCACCATTTTCACTCTGGTCCTCCAAAGCTGCACCAAGAGCTTGCAGGGAACAAAAGCTCCTGAGAGCAAACCCAAGCAGATTGCTTAGCCCGGACCGACAAGGGCGGGGCAATTCTGCCTCCGGCAAAGACATTTGGGAACCACGGCAGCAGGCTCCTCCCCCAGAAGATCAGCACGAACAGCCAGCAAACCAAGACCAAGTTTACCAATCAAGGAGAACAGGAGAACTCCAGCGCTAGGGGAATACTGCACATAGAATTCACGGCTTTTTTTACCATGATTCATTAGTTTTTCAAAGTTAATTTTTTAACTGTTTTTTTTTTAATTTTTCTTTTTCCCTTTTCAACCAACATTTTATCAATCCCTTTTTTTTAAAAAAATATTTTTTATTTTTCATTTTTAGAGTCATATTTTATCCTTTCATAGTTGTTACCCTTATTTTTGGCATATATATATATATATATATATATATATATATATAAGTTGTTCTCTCCTTAAAATTTTGAGATACAGTTTCTTCTAACAGATCAAAATATACCCTAAATCACTAGTGTATGGCTATGTTCTAGTCTCCTGCCTGATCACATTCTCTCCCTTTTATTTTTAAATCTTCTTTCTTTTTTCAAACAACTTCTTATCTTATCAATTCCTTTTATAAAATCTTTTATAATTTTCATCTTTACAGTCATATTCCATCCCTTCATCGTATTGACAGTCATATTACATCCCTTCATTGTATCAACCCTTCTTTTGTACATTTATAAGTCTTTCTTCCTTTAAAATTTTAGGAGGCACTTTCTTCTAACAGGCCAAAATACACCCAAAATCTAGTGTGTGGCACTGATCTATGCACTAGCCTGATCATATTTGATTAGATTCTGTTTTTTTTTGTTTTGTTCTGTTTTTGTTTGTTTTTATTTTTTTCTTTTTCTTTCTTTTTTTTCTCTTTCTTTTTTCTTTCTTTCCCTTTCTTTTCCCCTGGTTTCAGGTCTTTTCTGATTTGTATAGAGTATATTTGCTGGGGACGTTGTTAACCTGTTAGCATTTTGTTCTCTCATTCATCTATTCTCCTCTGGACAAAAATGACAGGACAAAAGAAATCGCCTCAGCAAAAAGAACAAGAGGTAGTACCGTCTGCCAGGGACCTACTCAATACGGACATTAGTACGATGTCGGACCTAGAGTTCAGAATCATGACTTTAAAGATACTAGCTGGGCTTGAAAAAAGCGTGGAAGTTATTAGAGAAACACTTTCTGGAGAAATAAAAGAACTAAAATCTAACCAAGTCGAGATCAAAAAACTTTTAATGAGGTGCAATCAAAAATGGGGGCACTAACTGCTAGGATAAATGAGGCAGAAGAGAGAATCAGCGATATACAAGACCAAATGATGGAAAATAAAGAGGCTGAGAAAAAGAGAGAGAAACAACTACAGGATCACGAGGGCAGAATTCGAGAGATAAGCGATACGACAAGACGAAACAAATTAGAATAATTGGGATCCCAGAAGAAGAAGAAAGAGAGAGAGGGGCAGAAGGTATATTGGAGCAAATTATAGCAGAGAACTTCCCTAATATGGGGAAGGAAACAGGCATCAAAATCCAGGAGAAACAGAGAACCCCTGGGCTCCAAGGTTGGTTCAACATCTGCAAATCAATCAACGTGATACAATACACTAACAAAAGAAAGAACAAGAACCATATGATCCTCTCAATAGATGCAGAAAAAACATTTGACAAAGTACAGCATCCTTCCTTGATCAAAACTTTTCAGACTATAGGGATAGAGGGTACATACCTCAATATCATAAAAGCCATCTATGAAAAACCTACAGCGAATATCATTCTCAATGGGGAAAAGCTGAGAGCTTTTCCCCTAAGGTCAGGAACGTGGCAGGGATGTCCACTATCACCACTGCTATTCAACACAGTATTAGAAGTCCTAGACACAGCAATCGGACAACAAAAAGAAATCAAAGGCAGCCAAATCAGCAAAGAGGAAGTCAAACTCTCACTCTTTGCAGATGATATGATACTTTATGTGGAAAACCCAAAAGACTCCACCCCAAAACTGCTAGAACTCATACAGGAATTCAGTAAAGTAGCAGGATATAAAATCAATGCACAGAAATCAGTGGCATTCCTATACACCAACAACAAGAGAGAAGAGAACAACAAGAGAAGCAAGGAGTCGATCCCATTTACAATTGCACTCAAAAGCATAAGATACCTAGGAATAAATCTAATCAAAGAGGCAAAGGATCTGTACTCAGAAAACTATAAAATACTCATGAAAGAAATTGAGGAAGACACAAAGAACTGGAAAAATGTTCCATGCTCATGGATTGGAATAACAAACTTTGTGAAGATGTCAATGCTACGTAGAGCAATCTATACATTCAATACAATCCCCATCAAAATACCATCCACTTTTTTCAAAGAAATGGAAAAAATAATCCTAAAATTTGTATGGAACCAGAAGAGACCCCGAATAGCCAGAGGAATATTGAAAAAGAAAAGCAAAGCTGGTGGTATCACAATGCCAGACTTCCAACTCTATTACAAAACTGTCATCATCAAGACAGTATGGTACTGGCACAAAAACAGACACATAGATCAATGGAACAGAATCAAGAGCCCAGAAATGGACCCTCAATTCTATGGTCAACTAATCTTTGACAAAGAAGGAAATAATGTCCGATGGAAAAAAGACAGTCTCTTCTACAAATGGTGTTGGGAAAATTGGACAGCCACATGCAAAAGAATGAAACCGGACCATTTCCTTACACCACACACAAAAATAGACTCCAAATAGTTGAAAGACCTAAACATGAGACAGGAGTCCATCAAAATCCTAAAGGAGAACACAGGTAGCAACCTCTTCGACCTCACCTGCAGCAACTTCTTCCTAGAAACATCGCCAAAGGCAAGGGAAGCAAGGGCAAAAATGAACTATTGGGATTTCATCAAGATAAAAAGGTTTTGCATAGCAAAAGAAACAGTCCACAAAACCAAAGACAACCGACAGAATGGGAGAAAATATTTGCAAATGACATATCAGATAAAGGGCTAGTATCCGAAATCTATAAAGAACTTATCAAACTCAACACCCAAAGAACAAATAATCTAATCAAGAAATTGGCAGAAGACATGAACAGACATTTTTCCAAAGAAGACATCCAAATGGCCAACAGACACATGAAAAAGTGCTCAACATCGCTCGGCATCACGGAAATTCAAATCAAAACCTCAATGAGATACCACCTCCCACCAGTCAGAATGGCTAAAATTAACAAGTCAGGAAACGACAGATGTTGGCGGGGATGCGGAAAAAGGGGAACCCTCCTACAATGTTGGTGGGAATGCAAGCTGGTGCAACCACTCTGGAAAACAGTATGGAGGTTCCTCAAACAGTTGAAAATAGAGCTACCATACGATCCAGCAATTGCACTACTGGGTATTTACCCCAAGGATACAAATGTAGGGATCTGAAGGGGTACGTGCACCCCAAAGTTTATAGCAGCAATGTCCACAATAGCCAAACTGTGGAAAGAGCCAAGATGTCCATGGACAAATGAATGGATAAAGAAGTGGTATATATATACAATGGAATATTATGCAGCCATCAAAAGGAATGAGATCTTGCCATTTGCAACAATGTAGATGGAACTGGAGGGTGTTATGCTGAGTGAAATAAGTCAATGAGAGAAAGACAGGTATCACATACACCTCACTGATATAAGGAATTCTTAATCTCAGGAAACAAACTGAGGGTTGCCGGAGTGGTGGGGGGTGGGAGGGATGGGGTGGCTGGTTGATAGACATTGGGGAGGGTATGTGCTATGGTGAGTGCTATGAATTGTGCAAGACTGTTGAATCACAGATCTGTACTTCTGAAACAAAGAATGCAATACATGTTAAGAAAAAAAAAGAAGATAGCAGGAGGGGAAGAATGAAGGGGAGTAAGTCGGAGGGGGAGACAAACCATGAGAGACGATGGACTCTGAAAAACAAACTGAGTGTTCTAGAGGGGAGGGGGGTGGGGGGATGTGTTGGCCTGGTGATGGGTATTAAGGAGGGCACATTTTGCATGGAGCACTGGGTGTTATGCACAAACAATGAATCATGGAACACTACATCAAAAAAATATATTTTAAGTTAAAACACAGAAACCAACCAACCAACAAACAAAACAAACAAACAAACAAAAAAAACAGGTAATTGTGATTCAGTCTCAAGAAAAAGAAATTTAATGTATTAATGTACATTATGCATGAAGATGCCTCAGTAGACACAAGGAAAATATGGAAATTAAAGAAATTATAATTCCCAAACTGAATAATACAGAATATGCAAAAAAATTGTTGTTTGTATTTAACAGCAGAATAGAGATAAAAGATGAAACATCCCCTGCCTAAAAAAAGCTTGAAAATAGAAAAATGAATTGACATAATGTAAAAAAGAGATTTTAAAATATTTTCAAAAAAGGAGGTTTGGAAGATGGTGGCAGAGTAGGAGGACCCTAGGCTTGTCTCACCCTAGGACTACATTCAGATAACTATCAAATCATCTTAAATACCACAGAAATGGACCTGAAGCCAGGCAGAACCAACTCCACAACTAAGGGAAGAGGAGAGGCCACATTGAAGATGGTAGGAAGTGCAGAGATGTGGTTTAGGGGAGAAATACTGTGGCTGCTGCAGCTGGGATGGAGCTGAAATTACTGATAAGGGTGAGGGACAGACTAACACACAAGGGAACATGGGAAAACAAATCTCCATAGCAGATGGCTTAGAAAGCAAGAGAGGCTGAGTTTTCATGACTTCTGGCAACCACAGAGGCTTAAAGCCTGGAATTTCAAAGGTCAGAGGACTTGGCTGGGATAGAGTCCTGAGGGCATTGTGTTACTCCTGGAGAGAAGGCAGGCAAACAACCCAGACACACAGCATGGAAACAAGAATCTGAAGAGCAGCTGGGGCATACAGTGGGGAGGTTAGTTGCTCATCTTGGAACACATCCCAGAGAGAGCACACTCAGAGAGAGACCCCACCTGAAACAAAGACCTGGCCAGCACCATTTCCCTCTCTTACCCTTCAGCATAAACAGAGGGCACCTGTGGGAACCAGCAGAGTTCAGACACTTATTTAACTTGCTTACACCAATCCTCACCTCCCCCATGCTCTGCTGGAATTGCCCCTTGCAGTAACCCGTGCCTCAGTCCCAGTGTAGACAGCCTCTTTCCCCTTCCTGAGAAGCTTGGCCCAAACCCTTCTCACACCAGGTCTCCCAACATGGGCGTTTTGCAGAATCTCAGTTCTGGCAGCAGTGGTGATAGGTCTCATTTCACAAACAGACCAGAGCGCAACTAGTTAAAATTCACCACATTTAAGCCAAGGACCAAACACTGCTCACAGTAGACAAATACAGCCTATGCAAATGACTGGTCTGAAGGACAAATAGGCCAGGACAAACAGCAGAGCATATGCAGCACACATTGGAGACACTCCTGGAAGGGCAGGCCCTGGGAAACAGGGGATACCACAAAGCAGGGCACTACAGAACTTCTTCTTCATAAAGCCATTGCCCTCAAAAGCTGACATTCCTAACACAGAGAAACAGGCAAGAGAGATTTACACAAATAAGAAGACAGAGAAATTTATCCCAAATGACAGAATAGGACAAGGCCATGGCCAGAGATTTAAGCGAAACAGATATAAGTAACATGACTGAACAGAATTTAAACTAGTAATCATAAGAATAATCACTGGACTTGAGAAAAATGGAAGATATGAATGAGAGCTTTAACACAGATAAGGAATAACATAGCAGAGATAAAGGGCACATTAAATGAAATGAGAAACACCTATGGTGGAATGAACAGCCAGCTGGAAGAAGCAGAGTAATGAATTACTGACCTAGAAGACAGAGTAATGGAGAGTAATCAAGCTGAACAAAAGATAAATAGAACTACATAAATGAGAATAGACATAAGAAACTCAGTAACTCACAAATCTAATAACATTCATATTATAGGAGTCCCAAAAGAAGAGAGAGAAAAGGGAGTAGAAAATGTATTTAAAGAAATAATAGCTGAAAACTTTCCTAATCTGGGGAAGTAAACAGATATCCAGATCCAGGAGGCACAAAGTGCTCCCATCAAAATAAATAAAAGCAGATACACACCAAAACATATTGTAATTAAATAGGCAAAGTATAGTGATAAAGAAAAAAAAATAAAAGCAGCAAGAAAAAAAGATTTCAATAACTTAAAAGGGAAAACCCATAAGGCTAGCAGGGGAATTTTAAACAAAAATTTTCCAAGCCAGAAGAAGGTGGCATGATATATTTAAAGTGCTGAATAGGAAAAATTTACAGCCAAGAATACTCTATCCAGCAAAGCTAACATTCAGAATAGGAGAGATAAGAGTTTCCCAGACAAACAAAAACTAAAGGAGTCCATGACAACTAAACTAGCCCTGCAAGAAATATTAAAGGGGACTCTTTGAGTGGAAAGGAGAGACCAAAAGTGATAGTATAAAAGTAGGAAACACAAAAGCAGTAGAAATTCCACCAAAAAAAATCAATAAACTCACAAAATAAAAGGATGTAAAATATAACAACATATATCTAAAACGTGGGGAGGAGAGGAGTAAAGAGTAAGTTCAAACTTAAACAACCATCAACTTAATATAGACTGCTTTATCCAGAAGAGGTTATATTAAAACCTAATGGTAACCATATGTATATCATATATATATATATATATATATATATATATATATATATATATATCACATATATATATATGATTTATATGATATATATATATCAATAAAACACTAGTAAACATAAAAAGAATGAAGAGAAAGAAATCCAAATATATCACTAAAGAAAATCAGCAAAACATGAGAGAATTACAAGAAAGGATCAGAGAAAATCTTCAGAAACATCCACAAGACAAATAGACTTTAAACAAAGAGTGTAACAAGAGACAAAGAAGAACACTATGTAATAATAAAGGGGACAATCTAACCAGCAGATATAACAATTATAAATACTATGCACCAAACATAGAAGCACCCAAATACATAAAATAGTTAATACCAAATTTAAAGGAACTAATTGATATTAATACAGTAATATTAGGGAACTTTAACACACCACTTATATCAGAGGACAGATCATCTAAACAGAAAATCAACAAAGAAAGAATGGCTACAAATGATACACTGGACCTGATCGACTTAACAGATATACTCAGAACATTTCATCCTAAAGCACATTCTTTTCAAGTGTGCATAGAACATTCTCTAGAGTAGTTCACATATTAGCCTACAAAACAAGCCTCAGCAAATTCAAGATCAATGTCATGCCATGCATATTTTCTGACCACATGGCTATGAAACTAGAAGTCAACCACAAATGAAAATCTGTCAAGAGCACAAATACATGGATGTTAAATAACATGCCACTAAACAATGAATGGGTCAACAAGGAAATAAAAGAAGAAATAAAAAAATACATGGAAACAGAAGGAAGCTAAGATGTTGGCATAGTAGGAGGACCCTAGGCTTGCTTTATCCCTCGAACACAGCTATATAATTATCAAGTCATTCTGAATACCCAGGAAATCAACCTGAGGACTGATAGAACAAACTGCACAACTACAGGGAGAGAAGAAGCCACATTGAGGAAGGTAGAAAGTATGGAGACATGGTTTGGGGGAGAAATGGATCATTGGTGTTGTGAAGGGAGAGAGCCCAGGTTAAGGAGAAAGGCAGAGAGAATGGAATGCACAGGGAAACACTGAAAGAGAATACTTCCCCAAAGTTATTGGCTGAGCTGATTTTCATCAGTTTGCAAACCAGTGGTATTCAAAGACTAGAATTTTAGAGGTTGGCAGGCTTGGCTGGGAAGGATCTCTGAGGGCATTGTCTTACCCCTGGAGAGAAGGTGAACCAGCAACCCTAGGGCAGAAAATGCCATCTGAGGATCACCTAAGGTGCACAGGGAGACACTGTTCACTCTTCTTGGATTTCATCTATGAGGGGTGGTATTTGCAGAGAGACCTCTCAGGGGACAAAAGAACCAGCAGCCTCCATTTCCCTCCCCTGCCCCTCAGCATAGGTGCAGAGATACCTGCTGAGGGAGGCTAACCCAGACCCTGGCTCTAACATGTTTTGTCCAAATCCCACGCCCCTTCACTCTGGCATGACTGCCCTTCTCAGTCAGACCTGCATCAGCCCCAGAACAGCGAGACCCTCCCCCAAAAGATCAGTGCAGGTCCCCACCACATCAGGTCTCTACAGTTTGGAGTTGTAAAAGTCAGCAGGCTTGGCTGGAATAGAGCCCAAACTGCACTGTGCTGCTCCAGGCAGGCAAGCAACCCAGAAGCAGACAGCATAAAAACAGTGATCTGAAAAATGCCTGGGACAGTATGGAGATTCCTCAAAAAGTTAAAAAAGGAACTACCCTATAATCCAGCAATTGCACTACTAGGAATTTACCCAAAGGATACAAAAATACTGATTCAAAGGGATACATGTACCTCAATGTTTAGCAGCATTATCAACAATAGCCAAATTATGGAAAAGGGCCTCAATGTCCAGCGACTGATGAGTGGATAAAGAAGTGGTGTATATATATCATGGAATATTACTCAGCCATAAAAAAGGATGAAATCTTGCCACCTGCAATGACATAGATGGAGCTAGAGAGTATTATGCTAAGTGAAGTAAGTCAGTCAGAGAAAAACAAATACCATATGATTTCACTCATAATGTGTAATTTAAGAAACATATCAGATGAACATAGAGGGGACAAAAAGGGAGAGACAAACCAGGAAACAGACTCTTAACTGTAGAGAGCAAACTGAGGGTTACAAGAGTGGAGGTCGGTGTGGAGAAGGGTTAAATAAGTGATGGGTATTAAAGAGGGCACATGTGATGAGCACTGGGTGTTGTATGTAAGTGATGAATCACTAAGTTCTACACCTGAAACTAATATTACATTGTATGTTAACTAACTGAAATTTAAAGAACTCGAAAAAATACATGTAAATAAATGAAAATGAAAACACAATGATCCATATCCTTTGGGATGCACCAAATGGGATTCTAAGAGGAAAATTTATGGCAATACAGGCCTAACTCAAGAAGCAAGAAAAATCTCAAACGACCTAAACTTACACCAAAAAGGGCTAGAAAAAGAAAAACAAAGCCCAAAACAGCAAAAGGAAGGAAATAAAGTTTAGAGCAGAAATAAATGATACAGAAACTAAAAACAAAACAAAACAAAAACATGAAATAAGGAACTTGTTCTTTGGAAAAAATCAATAAAATTGATAAACCCCTAGCCAGGCATATCAAGAAAAGAAGGACACAAATAAATAAAACCACAAATGAAAGAGGAGAAATAACCACTGACACCACAGAAAAAGAATTTTAGGAGAATATTATGAAAAACTATATGCCAACAATTTGGACAACCTAGAAGACAACCTAGAAGAACCTAATTCCCAGAAACATATAAACTACCAAAATTGAAACAGGACAAAATAGAAAATTTGAAAAGATTGATAACCAGCAAAGAAATGGAATCAAGGGCACCTGGGTGGCTCAGTAGGTTAAGTGTTTGCCTTGGGCTCAGGTCATGATCTCAGGGTCCTGGGATCAAGTCCCATATCGAGCTCCCTGCTCTGTAGGAGGCCTGCTTTTCCCTCTCCCTCTCCCTCTGCCTGCCACTCCCCCTGTTTGTGCTCTCTCTCTCTCTCTCTCTGTCAATCTTAAAAAAAAAAAAAAGAAAAGAAATGGAATCAATAATCAAAAACCTCCCAAGAATCAATAGTCCAGGACCAGATGGCTTCACAGGTGAATTCTACAAAACTTAAAGAAGAATTAATGCCTATTCTTCTCAAACTACTTCAAAAAATAGAAAAGGAAGGAAAACTGCCAAATCCATTCTGAGGCCAGCATTACTCTGATTCCAAAACCAGACAAAGACTCCACTAAGAAACACAACTACAGGACAATATCCCTGGTAAACATAGATGCAAAAATCCACAACAAAATTCTAGCAAACTGAATTCAACAATATGATAAAAAAAAATAATTTACCATGATTAAGTGGGAGTTATTCTTGGGTTGCAAATGTGGTTCAGTATTTGCTAATCAATCAACATGAAACATCACATCAATAAAAAAAGGATAAGAACTCTGATCATTTCAGTAGACACAGAAAAATAATTTGACAAAGTACAATATCCATTTATGATAAAAACCCTCAACAAAGTAGGGATAAAAAGAACGTGCTAAAGCCCATAAATGAAAAACCCACAGGAAACATACTCAATAGGGAAAAAACTGAGAGCTTTCCTCTGAAGGTCAGGAACAGGACAAGGCTGTCCACTCTCATCACGTTTATTCAATATAGTACTGGAAGTCCTAGCCACAGCAGTCAGACTACAAAATAATAAAAGACATCCAAAATGGTAAGGGAGAAGTAAAACTTTCCCTATTTACAGATGGCATGATACCCTATGTAGAAAACCCTAAAGAGGAGGGGGGGGCAAGATGGCAGTAGAGTAGGGGACCTCATTTCATCTGGTCCCTCGAATTTAGCTGAATATCTATCAAACCATTCTGAACACACAAATTCAACCTGGGATGTAAGAAGATTCATCTGGATCCCCACAAGCAGGAAAACGACTACTTTTTGCAAGGTAGGAGGTGCAGAACCTTGAATCTTTGAGGGAAATATCTGAAGATAAGAGGAGGGGGGAGGGAACCTCCATAAGCTGGCTGCAGGAAAGTGATACAACACCAGAGCAAAAAAATCAGGACCCTTGGAAATCTACTCTAGTGAGAAGCACCCCTTCTGAAAAGTGCACAGGGGGTGAGTAGGGCAGAATTCTAGGTAGGGCAGAATTCTAGGTGGATCATTGTGGTTTCAGGATTCCAGGAGACTCAGAAAGAACGGGGAAGCCCGAACCAATAGAGTACCCAAGCAGTGGAATGGGGAGACTGGTTATAGTCAGCGAACCCAGGGGGGACTTTCAGCTTGGCACCATAAACTGTGAGCTGAGCTGGTAGGGAGACTGCCCTCTGCCTGACCACCCTGAAAAGGACTAGAAGGTGTGAGTTGTCTAACATCCTAGGGGAGATATAGAACTGCTTGCACCCATGACAGGGACAGCTCTCAGGGAAATGTGGCACACGAAGAGACACTGGGGTGGCACCGAGCATGACCTAGGAACTGCAGAATGAATCCACGGCCGCTGGCAGTTGCAGGGTCACAAGGCGCTGTGAGATGCTCACGGGTCCCCGTAACTTTCCCAGGAGAATTGCAGCTGGCAGAAGCCCCAGGATTCAGCAGTTTGGCACACAAAAAGCTTATGCCCACACCTGGGCAACAGCTCTCAGGGTGGTGGGACCCCAAAGGGACCCTGGGGCAGCACCCAGCGTGACCTGGGAGCTGCTGAAGAGAGTGCACGCACAAACCCAAGGCTGCGAGTAATTGCAAAGTCTCAAAGTGCAGAGACACTCATGTTCCCGTGACTGCCCCGGGAAAGGTGTGGCGGGCACAGATTGTGTGAGTCTGTAGAGTTTGGTGGGTAGAGGTGGAGACGGATTGACCTGGAGGATTTGTTGAGGGGGGAGGGGACGGTGACACTGTGGCTCTGGGCCAGAGATTCCCACATGGCCATGTTTGCTATGATCCTCTAAAGCAAACCGGAAAGACACTGAGGGAACAAAAACTGCACAGCCAACCAGCTCACATTAAGCCCATCCCCCTGACAAGGGGTGGGGCAACTCCACCCGGGGAAAGATGCCTGAGAAGTTGAGCAGCAGGCTCCTTCCCCAGAAGACAGCCTGGAAGAACAGGTGAATGATAAGCTTATTTCCCACAGGAATGTTAAACTCCAGCACCAGGGGAAAAAAATATAGGGACCTCCAGGTGTTCCCTCACGACCTGCTTATACTTCAGGCTAATATTTTACATTTCTTTTTTAGTTTCTTTTCTTATTCTTCTTTTTTTAACCATGCTCCTGTTTTAAATGGATTCGTATTTCCCAATTTATGTTTTTAAGTCGCTTCTTAAATTTATTTTTTTCACATATGTTTTATAGATTTAGCCCCATACTAGCCCATTTTTCACTCTATTCAATTTTATCTTGATATATGTGTCTTCTAACACAAAGACCAAAAATCAAGCAGAAATGGGCAGATCACCCTGCTTTGTCCACCCTGAGAGATTATAATCTCTCTCCCCGCCCCCCCTGTTTTTTTCTCTCTTCTTTTTTCTTCCTTTTTTATTGTTTTGTTTTTTGTTTTGTTTTGTCTTAAGATTTTATTTATTTATTTGACACAGAGAGAGAGAGACAGCAAGAGAGGGAGCACAAGCAGGGCGAGAGGGAGAGGGAGAAGCAGGTTTCCCGCTGAGCAGATAGTCCCATGCAGGGCTCAATCCCAGGAGCTGGGGATCATGACCTGAGCCAAAGGCAGAAGCTTAATGACTGAGACACATAGGAGCCCCTCTTTTTTATTGTTTTGGATCAGTTTGGCTTTGGTGGCGTATCTGTGGTAGCTTTTGACCACCTCAGATTTTTTCTAAGATGCATTTTGCATGGGTTGTGGTTGATAATTTTCTGTCCATTTGCTCAACCATCCCTCAACAGAATGACTAGGAGGAGGAACTCCCAACAAAGAAAAGAACCAGAGCCAATGTCCTCTGCCACAGATCTAATGGATATGGATATAAACAAGATGTCAGAGATAGACTTCAAGGTAGCAATAATGAAGTCAATAGCTAGGCTTGAGAAAAGCATCAGTAACAATATAGAATCTCTAAGGACAGAAATGAAATCTAATCAGGCTGAACTTAAAAATGCTATAAATGAGATGCAGTCTAAACTGGGTACTCTAACAGCCAGGGTAAAGGAGGCAGAAGAACAAATTAGTGACCTAGAAGATAAGCTGATAGAAAGGAAGGAAGCTGATGAAGAGAGGAATAGGCAGCTAGAAGCCCATGAGGACAGACTTAGAGAGATCGACACCATGAAACATTCCAATGTCAGAATTACTGGGATCCCTGAGGGGGTGGAGAGAGAGAGAAGATGACTAGAAGGTATATCTGAGCAAACCATAGCTGAGAACTTCCCTAATCTGGGGAAGGAAACGAATTCATATCCAAGAGGCAGAGAGGACCCCTCCCAAAATCAATAAAAATAGACCAACACCCTAGCATATAATAATGAAACTTGCAGATCTTAGAGCCAAGGAAGCTATCCTGAGAGGAACTTGGGGGAAGAGATTTCTTATGTATGGAGGAAGGAATAGCATAATAATGTCAGATCTATCCACAGAGACCTAGCAAGCCAGAAAGGGCTGGCAAGACACTAAATGAGAAGATCATGCAGTGAAGAATACTTTATCCAGCATGGCTGTCCTTCAGAACAGATGGAGAAATAAAGAGCTTCTAGGACTGGCAGAAACTGAAAGAATATGCGAC
Organism: Eumetopias jubatus; assembly: GCF_037043125.1. Taxonomy (NCBI): domain Eukaryota; kingdom Metazoa; phylum Chordata; class Mammalia; order Carnivora; family Otariidae; genus Eumetopias; species Eumetopias jubatus. Next base: position 111,536,262 of record NW_028274809.1, on the reverse strand, counting down.
CACCAAGCCAGCCCTGCAAGAAATATTAAGGAGTATTCTATAAAAGAAGAAAGATCCCAAGAGTAATATAGACCAGAAATTAACAGAGACAATCCATAGAAACAGGGACTTACTTTACAGGCAATATGATGGCACCTAATTCATATCTTTTAATAGGTACTCTCAACGTGAATGGGCTGAATGCTCCCCATCAAGAGACACAGGGTTTCAGATTGGATAAAAAGACATGACCCATCCATATGCTGTCTACAAGAGACTCATTTTGAACCTAAAGACACCTCCAGATTGAAAATGAGGGGATGGAGAACAAACTATCATGCCAATGGACCTCAAAAGAAAGGTGGGGTAGCAATTCTCATATCAAACAAATTAGATTTTAAACCAAAGACTGTAGTAAGAGATGTAGAGGGACACATATCATACTTAAAGTGTCTATCCAACAAGAAAATCTAACAATTATAAATATCTATGGCCCCAACATGGGAGCAGCCAGCTGCATAAACCAACTATTAACCAAAATAATCATGTTGATAATAATACATTAATAGTAGGGGACTTCAACACCCCACTCACAGCAATAGACAGATCATCTAAGAAGAAGATCAATAAAGAAACAAGAGCTTTGAAGGACACATTGGACCAGATGGACTTGCCATTTGAAATGACATGGATGTAGCTAGAGAGTATTATGCTAAGCAAAATAAATCAATCAGAGAAAGACAAATACCATATGATTTCACTCATACGTGGGATTTAAGAAACAAAATAAGCAAAGGGGGTAAAAGAGAGAGAGAGAGAAACCAAGAAACAGACTCTGAATTATAGAGAACAAACTGATGGTTACCAGAAGGGAGGTGGATGGGGGAATGGGTTAAATAGGTAATGGGGATTAAGGAGTGCATGTTGATGAGCACTGTGTGATGTATGGAAGTGTTGAGTCAGTATATTGTACACGTGAAACTATTATAACACTGTATGTTAACTACTGGAGTTAAAATAAAAACAAAAAATACAAAAAAAAGTATTTTAAAATAATCTCTCAGGATCTATGAGACTATCGTATATAAAATAATTACTGGTGTATAATGACAGAAAATGGGAAAGGAAACTATTTGAATTAGTAATAACCAAGCATTCCTAAATGATGAATTCAGATGAAATAATCCAAAAGGCAACCAGAGAACTCTGAGTAATTGTAAGGAAAAGGCAAACTGGTTTGGGTTCCAAGGACTGGACAAACTGCAAAGTGGCAGGATATTTTGTATCATCCACCCAACAGGTGATATCCACCCTGATTTGGCATTTTCTGACTACTAAACTAGCAATAGTTGGCAACACAGGTATGTTCATTCCATTCTTGGATCAAATGAGTTTTCCCCTGAAAATATCAGGTGATCCAGAATTACTTGGAAGGGGAATAGAATGGAAATCCCACAGGAAATAAGTAACCAGCAGTAGCACTCTCCTTTACTGATAGACCTGATACACCCCTTTTGTAACAAGTGATACCAAGGCAAGTGGGCAGAGTCAGTATGAGGGATTTAGCTATAGCAGGTAGTTATGTTCAGTAAATCTCTTTGTCTCCACTGACCAGAGACACTACTACCCTACTAAGAGACACAAGGGTAAACAGGTGGAACCAGCCACAGCAAAGGATCTTTGTCCCCATGAGACCTACTCTCCTTCTACACCCAGAGACACCTGGGCAGGCAGGCAAAAAGGCAGAGATCTCATCACACCCCTCCACCACTGAGATACAACCAATGTTCCAGCCTGTAGAATCTCCCTCTACCCACGCAAGCAGCAGCAACAGAAACCTGTGGGAGTCCTAGTGGTACTGTATAAACTAATGTCACCAAAAGAGCACAACAAAGTCTCTGATAATTAAATTGCCATTAGAAATAGAGACAATAGATGTAGGAGAAAAAATATGTATACTAAAACTAAACAGGATGACTTCTTGCTAAAATAAAAAAATAAATAATAATAAATCCTAGAGTCATCTAAGATAATAGAAAAAAATTTCCAGTTTACAATAAAGAATAACACATCTTAAAAAGAACCAAGACTGTACCTGTATGAGGGAAGACAATCAACTGATGATGACACCAGGAGGAATCGAATCAGATTGGACTTATTTGAAAAAGTGTTTAAGCAGCCATCATAAAACTGCTTCAACATTCAATTACAAATTGTTTTGAAACAAAAGAAACATAGAAAACCACAGTAATTAAATGGTTGTTTTTAAAAGAATCAAATCGAAATCATAGAACTGAAAAATACAGTAAGAGAATTAAAAACAAGGAAACCTCACTGAATGATCTCAATAGTAGAGTAGAGATGAGAAAGGATAGAATTAGTGACCTTGAGTAAAGTAAAATAGAATTTACGCAATATGAATGACAGAAAATAGATTGGAAAAAAAAATTTAAGTGACATTTGAAACAACAACAAAGGATTGAACATTTCTATTGTCAAAGTCACAGAAAAAGAAGAGAAAGAGAGTAGGGTTGAAACTTACCAAATTGGTGAAATGAGTGTGTTTGTGTGTGTGTGTGTGTGTGTGTGTGTGTGTGTGTGTACACACAAGTTACTACTACATATGATACATTATACGTTGTATATTACATATTTTATACATTTATAAGATATATATTATATAAGGTATATTATATATACACAATATAACATCAAAAGAAAACCACTACAAAAATCTATCAAAGATATAAAATTGAAGGCACTGTAAATAAATTAATATGAAATTGTAAAAAAAAAGAAAATATTAAAGTAACTTACAGAAAGCCAAGGAAATAGAAACAGAAAAACAAGAACCAAAAGGAAAAAAAAATAATAATAAAATTTGTGCTGCCGGATCAATAGTTATCTTAAATGTAAGTGATTTAAATACGGCAATCAAAAGAAAAAAGATTGGCAAAGTGGATTTAAAAAAATGACCTAAAATGCGCTGCTTGTAAAAAATACTCACTTCACATTCAATGACAGTTTAGTTGATAATGAAGCAATGAGAAAAAGCATATCATTCCAACGTTAATCAAAAGGAGCAAGAGTGATTATATTAATATTTGATAAGATAGACTTTAGAAAAAGAAAATTAATGGGACATCTGAGTGGCTCAGTTGGTTAAGCACCTGCCTTCTCCTCAGGTCGTGATCCCAGAGTCCTGAGATCAAGCCCTGCCTTGGTCTCTCTGCTCAGTGGGGAGCCTATTTCTCCCTCTCCGTCTGCCTGCTGCTCCCCTCTTGTGCTTTCTCTCTCTCTCTGCCAAATAAATAAATAAAATATTTTTTTAAAAAAGTAAATAAAAAAAGAAAATTGCTGGGGGGCCTGGGTGGCTCTGTTGGTTAAGCGTCTGACCCTTGATTTTGGCTCAGGTTATGATCTCAGGGTTGGGAGATCAAGCCCCACATCAGGCTCTGCACTGAGCATGGAGCCTGCTTAACATTCTCCTTCTCCCTCTCTCTCTGACCCTCCATCCTCTAAAAAAATTACTAGGAACAATAGGGAGGCATTATGTAAGGATAAAAGGATCAATCCACCAGGAAGATATTCTAAAGATAATTCTAAAATTTCGTTTATGCATCAAACAACATATCCTCAAAGTACATATATAAAACAAAAACTGGCAAAGTTAAAATGAAACATAAAAAAATCACAATTATAATTGGGGATTTTAACACTTCTGCCTCAGAAGCTGATAAAGTCACTGGACAAAAAGTCAACAATGATATATAAAATCTGAACAATACAATTAAGCTACAGTATCTAATTGACAAATATAGAACACCCAACAATAGAATACACATTTTTAAAGCACATATGCAATTATTCAATATAGATAATTTCCTGTACATAAAACCAACTTCAAATTAAAAGAACTGATAATGTGCAGAGTATGTTCTCTTACCATAATGTAATCAAACGAGAAATCAAAGCAGAAAAAGGAAAAGATAATCTCTAACAGTATGGAGATTAAAGAACACACTTAAGAAGAATCCTCTTTGACACAGTCTCAAAGGAAATTAGAAATATACATAGACTGAATAAAAATTTAAAAAAAAACAGTATGGAGGTTCCTCTAGATGTTAAAAATAGAGCTACTCTATGACCCAGCAATTGCACTACTAGGTATTTATCCCAAAGATAAGGATGTAGTGAAAAGAAGGGGCACATGCACCCCAAAATTCATAGCAGCAATGTTCACTACATCAAAACTAATGATGTACTATACAGTGGCTAACTGAACATAAAAAAAATGCTCTAAGCAGCACTGTCTACACTAGCCAAACTGTGGAAGGGGCTGAGATGCCCTTCAAAAGATGAATGGATAAAGAAGATGTGGTTCATATATACAGTGTAATATTACTCAGCCATCAAAAAGGATGAATATCGAAGATTTGTATCAACATGGTTGGAACTGGAGGGGATTACGCTAAGTGAAATATGTCAAGGAGAGAATAACAATTATCATATGGTTTCACTCATATGTGGAACATAAGGAATAGCACAGAGGGCCACAGGGGAAGACAAACCATGAAAGACTCTGGACTCTAGGAAACAAACTGAGGTTTCAGAAGAGGGGGGTAGGGTGGGAGGATGGGGTAACCAGGTGATGGGTATTAAAGAAGGAACGTGTTGTGATGAGCTCCGGGTGTTATACACAACTGATGAATCGTTGAGCACTACATCAAAAGCTAATGATGTACTATATGTAGGCTAATTGAAAATAATAATAATAATAATAATAATAAAAAGCACAACATACTGCATTTGTAGAATGTAGCTAAAGGGAAATTTATAGCACTAAATGTTTAGATTAGATATGAGAAAAGTTCTAGCAAAAAGAAAATAGAAAATGTAGAGCAAAACAAACCCAAAGCAAGCAAAAGAAATAACAAATATAAGAACAGAAACAAATGAAAATAAAAATCCATTAGAGAAAATCCATAAAGCAATAAAGCAAAAGGCCGGTTCTTCAAAAAAATAGCATAACTGACAAAAATAAGGACAGAGAGCACATTAATATCTAGAAGGGAAATAGTAGATATCACTATAAATCTTACAGCCCTTAATGAGATAATTAAGGGGATATTACAAACAACATAACACTTATGAATTTAACAACCTAGAAGAAATGAACCAAGTCATGAAAACAAGGAAACTACCATAAGTCAATCAAGATGACAAATCTTGTATAGCTCTATAACCATCAAATTAAATATAATTAAATATAATATAGAGCAAATTAAACAATATAAGCAAAAGAAAGGAAATAGTAATGACAAAAAAATAAAATTGAGTAAATGAAAAACAACAAAAAATAGAATCAATAAAATCAACAGGTGATTTTTTATTAAGATAAAAAAATGTTGTAAGTATCATACTGATGAAGCCAAGAAAAGAAGATACAAATTACCTAAAGTAGTAATGAAATAGAGATCATGACTACAAATCATATGTCATTAAAAGGATAATAATTTATTTACAATAATGAGAAAACTTAAATGCCATGGTTAATTTCTTGAATGATGGAAACTTCTATTTTTATATATATATTTATTTATTTTTTATTATGTGATGTTAATCACCATACATTACCTCATTAGTTTTTGATGTAGTGTTCCATGATTCATTGTTTGCATATAACACCCAGGACTCCACGCAGAATGTGCCCTCTTTAATAACCATCACCAGGTTAACCCATCCTCCCAACCTCTCCCCTCTAGAACCCTCAGTTTGTTTTTCAGAGTCCATCGTCCCTCATGGTTTATCTCGCCTCCGATTACGCCCCCTTCATTTTTCCCCTGCTGCTATCTTCTTTTTTCTTCTTCTTTTTTTTTTTACATAATATATTATTTGCTTCAGAGGTACAGATCTGTGATTCAACAGTCTTGCACAATTCACAGTGCTAACCATAGCACATGCCCTCCCCAATGTCTATCACTTAGCCACCTCATCACTCCCACCCCCACACTCCAGCAACACTCAGTTTGTTTCCTGAGATTAAGAATTCCTCATATCAATAAGGTCATATGATACATGTCTTTCTCTGATTGACTTATTTTGCTCAGCCTAACACCCTCCAGTTCCATCCAAGTTAAGGAAATGGCAAGACCTCATTCCTATTGATGGCTGCATAATATTCCATTGTGTGTGTGTGTGTGTGTGTGTGTGTGTGTGTGTGTGTGTGTGTGTGTGTGTGTATCACTTCTTCTTTATCCATTTATGTGTCGATGAACATCTTGGCTTTTTCCACAGTTTGGCTATTGTGGACATTGCTGCTATAAACATCGGGGTGCACATACTCGTTCGGATCCCTACATTTGTATCTTTGGGATAAATACCCAGCAGTGCAATTGCTGGATCATATGGAAGCTCTACTTTCAACTTTTTGAAGAACCTCTATACTGTTTTTCAGAGTGGCTGCACCAGCTTGCATTTCCACCAGCAGTGTAGGAGGGTTCCCCTTTCTACACATCCCCACCAACATCTGTCATTTCCTGACATGTTAATTTTAGCCATTCTGAATGGTGTGAGCTGATATCTCATTGAGGTTTGATTTGGATTTCCCTGAAGCCGAGGGATGTTGAGCACTTTTCCATGTGTCTGTTGGCCATTTGGATGTCTTCTTTGGAAAAATGTCTGTTCATGTCTTCTGCCAATTTCTTGATTAGATTATTTGTTCTTTGGGTGTTGAATTTAAGAACTTCTTTATAGATTTTGGATACTAGCCCTTTATCTGATATGTCATTTGCAAATATCTTTTCCCCTTCTGTCGGTTTTCTTTAGGTTTTGTTGACTGTTTATTTCCTGTGCAAAAGCTTTTTATTTTGATGAAGTCCCAATAGTTCATTTTTGCCCTTACTTCCCTTGCCCTTGGCGATGTTTCTAGGAAGTAGTTGCTGTGGCTGAGGTCGAAGAGGTTGCTACCTGTGTTCTCCTTTAGGATTTGGATGGACTCCTGTCTCACATTGAGGTATTTCAACCATTTTGAGTCTATTTTTGTGTGTGGTGTAAGGAAATGGTCCAGTTTCATTCTTTTGCATGTGGCTGTCCAATTTTCCCAACACCATTTGTTGAAGAGACTGTCATTTTTCCATCGGACATTCTTTCCTGCTTTGTTGGAGATTAGTTGACCATAGAGTTGAGGGTCCATTTCTGGGCTCTCTATTCTGTTCCATTGATCTGTGTGTCTGTTTTTGTGCCAGTACCATACTGTCTTGATGATGACGGCTTTGTAATAGAGCTTGAAGTCTGGAATTGTGATGCCGCCAGCTTTGCTTTTCTTTTTCAACATTCCTCTGGCTATTTGGGGTCTCTTCTGGTTCCATACAAATTTTAGGATTATTTGTTCCATTTCTTTGAAAAAAGCAGATGGTATTTTGATGGGGATTGCATTGAATGTGTAGGTAGCTCTAGGTAGCATGGACATCTTCACAATATTTGTTCTTCAAATCCATGAGCATGGAATGTTTTTCTATTTCTTTGTGTCTTCCTCAATTTCATTCATGAGTATTTTATAGTTTTCTGAGTACACATTCTTTGCCTCTTTGGTTAGATTTATTCCTGGGTATCTTATGCTTTTGGGTGCAACTGTAAATGGGATCAACTCCTTAATATCTCTTTCTTCTGTCTTGTTGTTGGAGTATAGGAATGCCACGGATTTCTGTGCATTTATTTTATATCCTGCCACTTTACTGAATTCCTGTATGAGTTCTAGCAGTTTTGGGGTGGAGTCTTTTGGGTTTGCCACGTAAAGTATCATATCATCTGCAAACAGTGAGATTTTGACTTCTTCCTTGCCAATTTGGATGCCTTTTATTTTTATCATGTTTTATTGCAGTGGCTACGACTTCTAATACTATGTTGAATAGCTGTGGTGTTAGTGGACATCCCTGCTGTGTTCCTGACCTTAGGGGGAAAGGTCTCAGTTTCCCCCCCTTAGAATGATATTCACTGTAGGTTATTCAAAGGTGGCTTTTTTGATATTGAGGTATGTACCCTCTATCCCTATACTCTGAAGCATTTTGAACAAGAAAGGATGCTGTACTTGGTCAAATGATTTTTCTGCATCTATTGAGAGGATCATATGATTCTTGTTCTTTCTTTTGTTAATGTATTGTATCACGTTGATTGATTTGCAGATGTTGAACCAAACTTGCAGTCCAGGGATAAATCCCACTTGGTCGTGGTTAATAACCCTTTGAAGGTAATGTTGGATACTATTGGATAGTATTTTGGTGAGAATTTTTGCATCCATGTTCATCAAGGATATTGGTCTGTGATTCTCCTTTTTGATGGAGTCTTTGTCTGGTTTTGGGATCAAAGTAATGGTGGCCTCATAAAACGAGTTTGAAAGTTTTCCTTCCATTTCTATTTTATGGAACAGTTTCAGAAGAATAGGGATTAATTCTTCTTTAAATGTTTGGCAGAATTCCCCTGGGAAGCCATCTGGCCCTGGGCTTTTGTTTGTTGGGAGATTTTTGATGACTGCTTCAATTTCCTTAGTGGTTATAGGTCTGTTCAGGTTTTCAATTTCTTCCTGGTTCAGTTTTGGCAGTTGATACACATCTAGGAATGCATCCATTTCTTCCAGGTTATCTAATTTGCTGTCATAGAGTTGCTCATAATATGTTCTTATAATTCTTTGTATTTCCTTGGTGTGTTGTGATCTCTCCTCTTTCACTCATGTTTTTGTTGATTTGGGTCATTTCTCTTTTCTTTTTGATAAGTCTGGCCAGGGGTTTATCAATGACGTTAATTCTTTCAAAGAACCATCTCCTAGGTTTGTTGATCTGTTCTACTGTTCTTTTGGTTTCTATTTCATTGATATCTGCCCTGATATTTATTATCTCTCTTCTCCTGCTGGGTTTAGGCTTTATTTGCTGTTTTTCTCTAGCTCCTATATGTGTAGGTTTAGGTTGTGTATTTGAGACCTTTCTTGTTTCTCGTGAAAGGCTTGGATTGCTATATACTTTCCTGTCAGGACTGCCTTTGCTGTATCCCAAAGATTTTGAACAGTTGTGTTTTCATTTTCATTGGTTCCTGTCAATTTTTTAATTCTTCTTTAATTTCCTGGTTGACCCATTCATTTTTTAGTAGGATGCTCTTTAACCTCCATGTATTTGAGTTCTTTCTGACTTTCCTCTTGTGTTTGAGTTCCAGTTTCAAAGCATTGTGGTTTGAAAATATGCAGGGAATGATCCCAATATTTTGGTACCAACTGAGACCTGATTTGTGACCTAGGATGTAATCTCTTCTGGAGAATGTTCCATGGGCAGTAGAGAAGAATGTGTACTCCCTTGCTTTGGGATGGAATGTTCTGAATATATCTGTGAAGTCCATTTGGTCCGTTGTGTCATTTAGTCTTTATTTCCTTGTTGATCTTTTGCTTAGATGATCTGTCCATTTCAGTGAGGGCGGTGTTAAAGTCCCCCACTATTATTGTATTGTTGTCGATGTGTTTCTTTGCATTTGTTATTAACTGCCTTATATAATTGGCTGCTCCCATGTTAGGGGCATAGATATTTACAATTGTTAGATCTTCTTGTTGGATAGACCCTTTAAGTAGGATATAGTGTCCTTCCTCATCTCTTATTACAGTCTTTGGTTTAAAATCTAATTTGTCTGATATAAGGATTGCCACCTCAGCTTTCTTTTGGTGTCCATTAGCATGGTAAATGGTTTTCCACCCCCTCACTTTCAATCTGGGGGTGACTTTGGGTCTAAAAGGAATCTCTTGCAGACAGTATATCAATGGGTCTTTTTTTTTTTTGTATCCAATCTGATAGCCTGTGTCTTTTGATTGGGGCATTGAGCCCATTTACATTCAGGGTCACTGTTGAAAGATATGAATTCAGTTCCATTGTATTTCCTGTAAGGTGACTGTTACTGTGTATTGTCTGTGTTCCTTTCTGGTCTATGTTGCTTTTAGGCTCTCTCTTTGCTTAGAGGACCCCTTTCAATATTTCTGTAGGGCTGGTTTCGTGTTTGCAAATTCCTTTAGTTTTTGTTGTCCTGGAAGTTTTTTATCTTTCCTTCTATTTTCAATGACAGTCTAGCCGGATACAGTATTCTTGTGTGTATATTTTTCTCCTTTAGTGCTCTGAATATATCATGCCAGTCTTTTCTGGCCTGCCAGGTCTCTGTGTATAGGTCTGTTGCCAATCTAATGTTTCTACCATTGTAGGTTATATATCTCTTCTCCCTAGCTGCTTTCAGGATTTTCTCTTTGTCTCTGAGACTAGTAAGTTTTACTATTAGATATCAGTGTGTTGACCTATTTTTAATGATTTTGAGAGGGGTTCTTTGCCTCCTGGATTTTTATGCCTGTGTCCTTCCACAAATTAGGGAAGTTCTCCACTATACTTTGCTCCAATATACCTTCTGCCCCCCTCTCTCTTTCTTCTTCTTCTGGAATCCCAATTATTCTAATGTTTTGCCTTATGGTATCGCTTATCTCTCGAATTCTGCCCTCGTGATCCAGTAGTTGTTTATCTCTCTTTTTCTCAGCTTCTTTATTTTCCATCATTTAGTCTTCTATATCACTGATTCTCTCTTCTGCCTCATTTATCCTAGCAGTTAGCGCCCCCTTTTTTTATTGCACTTCATTAATAGCCTTTTTGATTTCGACTTGGTTAGATTTTAGTTCTTTTATTTCTCCAGGAAGAGTTTCTGTAATAACTTCCATGCTTTTTTCAAGCCCAGATAGTATCTTAAAATCATGATTTTGAACCCTAGGTCCAACATCGTACTAATGTTCATATTGAGTAGGTCCCTGGCAGTCGGTACTACCTCCTGTTCTTTTTGTTGAGGTGATTTTTTCTGTCTTGTCCTTTTGTCTTCCAGAAAGTTGTCGCTTTTCTGTTCAGAGAGTTGTTGCTATTCTTTTCTTCCATCTCCTGTTGAGTTCGTAGGTGTTCAGAATGGTTTGATCCCTATCCAGCTGAATTCCTGAGACCAGGCAAAATCCAGGTCCCCTTCTCTTCCACCATCTTGCCTAAACTCGAGTGTTTGTTATTCTTTTCTTCAATCTCCTTTTGAGTTCGTAGGTGTTCAGAATGGTTTGATCCCTATCCAGCTGAATTTCTGGAACCAGACGAAATCTATGTCTCTTACTCTTCCACCATCTTGCTCCCTCCATGGTTCAAGCTGATGGAAACTTCTTAAGAAGGAGTAGATAACCTGAATAGTCCTATATCTATGAAAAAAAAATAATAAGTCTTTCTCACAATGAGAATTTCTGTACCAGAAATTTTCTGATGAATTAAATCAAGTACCTCAGAAAGCTATAATACAATTTCTTTTTTAAAAAGATTTTATTTATTTATTTGTCAGAGAGAGAGAGAGCACAATTAGGGGAACAACAGGCAGAGGGAGAAGCAGGCTACCTGCTGAGCAAGGAGCCTGAAGCTGGACAGGATCCCAGGACGCTGGGCTCTTAACCTGAGCCAAAGGTAGAGACTTAACTGACTGAGCCGTCCAGGCAGCCCAATAATACAATTTCTACAAACACTTTTTCAAGAAATTAGTAAAATTAGGAACAATTTTCAAATTATTTTATGAGGACAGAATTACTCTGATGCCAACTCAAACCAAGAAGAGACATCACCAGAAGAAATAATCTGCAGAACAGTAACCCTCATAGTTGCAAAAATCTTCAACAAAACATTAATTAATTGAATTCAGTAAAATGTAAATAGCATCAGAAAGTTGATTCAACTTATAAGAAATAAAAAAAATCCTTATTCCAACAGAAAAATCATGTAATTATGTCAACAAATTAAAAAAAAAGATTTGACCAAACTTAACATTCTTTATGATTTTTTTTTTTTTTAGTAAATTAGGAATAGTAATGCATTCCCCTAGCTGGAAAAGAGTATCTGCAAAAATCTACAGATAATATCATAATTATGAAAGACTAAATACTTTTATCCTAATATAAGAAATAAAACAAAGATATTGACTTTTACCATTCTATTCAACATGGTGCTGGGCATCCTAGCCAGTACTATTGCCCTGCATGTCCACCACCACATGTCAGCTAAGTGAGGCAGGACTGGGTCTGGGGCATCCTTCCATCACCCAGGACCTAACACAGGTAAGGGCCCCAGTAAATGTAGCCTTTAGAATAAAAAATTCACAGGAGTAAGGATTGTTGTTCGTTTGCTGGGCATTCAGTAATTTCTCAGTATATATTTCTTAAATAAACAAATGACTGTAGGGAAAAATCAATATATGTTGAGGAATGAATTATAAAGAGAAAGAAAGAGGAACTAAGTGGAAGTCATATCCTTTCCATTTATAGCTTGTAAACAAATCCTTATGGAAACCTGCTTCCTTGATGTCCTTGACCTCCCACAGTTTTCAGAAACCTGCTACCCCACTATGCGTACTTGGAATTGCTGTGCTTGATAAACTGTCAGAATAAGGTTATATTCCTCCACTCTACAGAGAATCAAAAAGCCTACTAAATTTTCTGCATAGCATCAACCCCCAATGGGGCTAAGAAGAAAATTGTGTTATCAGTGGATTTCTACATTCTGTGTCCCCTAGGCTGTGAAGTGCCAATTTCATACATTAGAAGTCAAAGAGAACAGGAAGTAAATCACACGTGTCACTTTGCCATCTCATATGGTCTATCTCACCCATATCATGAGGCCTAGACCTCAGGAACTCTGGGGTTGGAAAGATAAGGAACATGACCTTCTGCCCACAAGGGCTTGGTTGTGGGCATTACAGTCTTAGATGAAACCCTGAGCATGGGGGCTGGTATTTCAGGATCTGAGATAAGAACAGAATGCTTAACCTGTGATAGCAGGAGGGATAAACCAAGCAAAATCCGTTACAAAAGCTTAGGTCCAAGTACTGGATATAGCATTCTCACTCAACATCCATCCATGTGCCAGACAAGACCTTACCAAAAACCTAAGTGCCTGGCTTGTGATGGGTATTCAATGCATGTGAGATGCAAATTCTCACAAGTTAAAGACTGAAATAGAGATTGAAATTAGTAGGGAAAATAATGTCCATGCCCATTCCCTAATCTCCAGAACAGTGAATGTGTTACCTTACATGGTGAAAAAGACTGCAGATGTGATTAAATTGCAGACCCTAGGATGGGGAATTTATCCTGAATCACTTCCCTGGGCCCAGTCTAATAACATGAGTCTTAAAAGATGAGAACCATTTCTGGGTGTGGTCAGAAAGATGCCATGTGACAAGGACTCAACTTTTTTTTTTTTGGTTTTCTTAAATATCTTTTTTCTTTTTTTATTATGTTATGTTAATCACTATACATTACATGATTAGTTTTTGATGTAGTGTTCCATGATTCATTGTTTACGTATAACACCCAGTGCTCAATTCATTATGTGCCCTCTTTAATACCCATCACCAGGCTAACACATCCCCCCCCACTTCCCTCTAGAACCCTCATTTTGTTTCTCAAAGTCCATTTTCTATCATGGTTCATCTCCCATTCCAATTCCCCCCCCCCTCATTTTTCCCTTCCTGCTATCTTCATCTTTTTTTTTTTAAACAATAATGTATTATTTGTTTCAGAGGTACAGGTCTGTGATTCAACTGTCTTGCACAATGCACAGCACTCACCACAGCACATACTCTCCCCAATGTCTATCACCCAGGCACTCCATCCCTCCCCCGCACCACTCCAGCAACCCTCAGTTTGTTTCCTGAGACTAGGAATTCCTCATATCAGTGAGGTCATATGATACATATCTTTCTCTTATTGACTTATTTTGCTCAGCATAATATCTTCCCATTCCATCCACATTGTTGCAAATGGCAAGATTTCATTCCTTTTGATGGCTGCATAATATACCATTGTATATATATACCACATCTTCTTTAACCATTCATCTGTTGATGTACATCTTGGCTCTTTCCATAGTTTGGCTATTGTGGATATTGCTGCTATAAACATCAGGGTGCACGTACGCTTCAGATCCCTACATTTGTATCTTTGGGGTAAATACCCAGTAGTGCAATTGTTGGGTCATAGTTAGCTCTATTTTCAGCTTTTTGAGGAGCCTCCATACTATTTTCCAGAGTGGATGCACCAGCTTGCATTCCAGCCAACAGTGTAGGAGGGTTCCCCTTTCTCCTCATCCCCACCAACATCTGTCATTTAGTGATTTGTTAATTTTAGCCATTCTGACTGGCGTAAGGTGATATCTCATTGAGGTTTTGATTTGGATTTCCCTGATGCCGAGGGACGTTGAGCAGTTTTTCATGTGTCCATTGGCCATATGGATGTCTTCTTTGGAAAAATGTCTGTTCATGTCTTCTGCCCTTTCCCTGACTGGATTTGTTGTTTCTTGGGTGTGGAGTTTGATAAGTTCTTTTTAGATTTTGGATACTAGCCCTTTATCTGATATGTCATTTGCAAATATCTTCTTCCATTCTGTCAGTTTTCTTTTGGTTTTGTTGACTCTTTCTTCTGCTATGCAAAAGCTTTTTATCTTAATGAAGTCCCAATAGTTCATTTTTGCCCTTGCTTCCCTTGCCTTTAGTGATGTCCCTAGGAAGTAGTTGTTGCGGCTGAGGTCGAAGAGGTGGCTGCCTGTGTTCTCCTCTAGGATTTTGATGGACTCCTGTCTCACATTGAGGTATTTCAACCATTCTGAGTCTATTTTTGTGTGTGATGTAAGGAAATGGTCCAGTTTCATTCTTTTGCATGTGGCTGTCCAATTTTCCCAACATCATTTGTTGAAGAGACTGTCTTTTTTCCATTGGACGTTCTTTCCTGCTTTGTCGAAGATTAGTTGACCACAGAGTTGAGGGTCCATTTCTGGGTTCTCTATTCTGTTCCATTGATCTGTGTGTCTGCTTCTGTGCCAGTACCATACTGTCTTGATGATGACAGCTTTGTAATAGAGTTTGAAGTCCGGCATTGTGATGCCGCCAGCTTTGCTTTTCTTTTTCTTTTCTGGTTCCATACAAATTTTAGGATTATTTTTTCCATTTCTTTGAAAAAAGTGGATGGTATTTTGATAGGGATTGCATTGAACGTGCAGAATGCTTTAGGTAACATTGACACCATCACAATATTTGTTCTTCCAATCCATGAGCATGGAACGTTTTTCCATTTCTTTGTGTCTTCCTCAATTTCTTTCATGAGTATTTTATAGTTTTCTGAGTGCAGATTCTTTGCCTCTTTGGTTAGATTTATTGGTAGTTATCTTATGGTTTGGGGCATAACTGTAAATGGGATCGACTCCTTAATTTCTCTTTCTTCTGTCTTGTAGTTTGTGTATAGGGATGGCACTGATTTCTGTGCATTGCTTTTATATCCTGCCACTTTACTGAATTCCTGTATGAGTTCTAGCAGTTTTGGGGTGGAGTCTTTTGGATTTTCCACAAAAAGTATCATATCATCTGCAAACAGTGAGACTTTGACTTCTTCCTTTTCAATTTGGATACCTTTTATTTCTTTTTGTTGTCTGATTGCTGTGGTTAGGACTTTTAGTACTATGTTGAATAGCAGTGGTGATAGTGGACATCCCTGCCATGTTCTTGACCTAGGGGGAAAGCTCTCAGTTTTTCCCCATTGAAAATGATATTCACTGTGGGTTTTTCATAGATGGTTTTTATGATCAAGAAAGGATGCTGTACTTTGTCAAATGCGTTTTCTGCATCTATTGAGAGGATAATATGGTTCTTGTTCTTTCTTTTATTAATGTGTTGTATCACATTGATTGATTTGCGGATGTTGAACCAACCTTGCAACCCAGGGATAAATCCCACTTGGTCATGTTGAATAATCCTTTTAATGGACTGTTGGATCCTATTGGCTACTTTTTGGTGAGAATTTTTGCATCCATGTTCATCACGGATATTGGTCTGTAATTCTCCTTTTTGATGGGATCTTTGTCTGGTTTGGGGATCAAGATAATGGTGGCCTCATAAAACAAGTATGGAAGTTTTCCTTCCATATCTATTTTTTGGAACAGTTTCAGAAGAAGAGGTAATTCTTCTTGAAATGTTTGGTAGAATTCCCCTGGGAAGCCATCTGGCCCTGGGCTTTTGTTTGTTCAGAGATTTTTGATGACTGCTTCAATTTTCTTAATGGTTATAGGTCTGTTCAGGTTTTCTATTTCTTCCTGGTTCAGTTTTGGTAGTTGATACATCTCTAGGAATGCATCCATTTCTTCCAGGTTATCTAATTTGCGGGCATAGAGTTGCTCATAATATGTTCTTATAATTGTTTGTATTTCTTTGGTGTTGGTTGTGATGTCTCCTCTTTCATTCATGATTTTATTTATTTGGGTCATTTCTCTTTTCTTTTGGATAAGTCTGGCCAGGGGCTTATCAATCTTGTTAATTCTTTCAAAGAACCAGCTCCTAGTTTTGTTGATCTGTTCTACTGTTCTTTTGGTTTCTATTTCATTGATTTCTGCTCTGATCTTTATTATTTCTCTTCTCCTGCTAGGTTTAGGCTTTATATGCTGTTCTTTCTCTAGCTCCTTTAGGTGTAGGGTCAGGTTGTGTATTTGAGACCTTTCTTGTGTCTTGAGAAAGGCTTGTATTTTTATATACTTTCCTCTTAGGACTGCCTTTGCTGCATCTCAAAGATTTTGAACAGTTGTGTTTTCATTTTCATTTGTTTCCATGAATTTTTAAAATTCTTCTTTAATTTCCTGGTTGACCCATTCATTCTTCAGTAGGATGCTCTTTAGTCTCCATGTATTTGAATTCTTTCTGACTTTCCTCTTGTGACTGAGTTCTAGTTTCAAAGCACTATGGTTTGAAAATATGCAGGGAATAATCCCAATCTTTTGGTATCATTTGAGACCTGATTTGTGTCCTAGAATGTGATCTCTTCTAGAGAGTGTTCCATGGGCACTCAAGAAGAATGTGTATTCTGTTGCTTCGGGATGGAATGTTCTGAATTTATCTTGAAGTCCATTTGGTCCAGTGTGTCATTTAGTCTTTATTTCCTTGTTATGCTTTTGCTTAGATGATCTGTCCATTTCAGTGAGGGGGGTGTTAACGTCCCCCACTATTATTGTATTGTTGTCGATGTGTTTCTTTGCTTTTGTTATTAATTGCCTTATATAATTGGCTGCTTCCATTTTAGGGGCATAGATATTTACAATTGTTAGATCTTCTTGTTGGATAGACCCTTTAAGTACGATATAGTGTCCTTCTGCATCTCTTATTATAGTCTGGTTTAAAATCTAATTTGTCTGATATAAGGATTGCCACCCCAGCTTTCTTTTGGTGTCCATTAGCATGGTAAATTGTTTTTCATGCCCTCACTTTCAATCTGGGGGTGAGTTTGGGTCTAAAATGAGTCTCTTGCAGACAGCATATTGATGGGTCTTGTTTTTTTATTCAATCTTTTAACCTGTGTCTTTTGATTGGGGCATTTAGCCCATTATATTCAAAGTATCTATTGAAAGATATGAATTTAGTGCCATTGTATTGCCTGGAAGGTGATTGTTACTGCATATTGTCTGTGTTCCTTTCTGGTCTATGTTGATTTTAGGCTCTCTCTTTGCTTAGAGAACCCCTTTCAATATTTCTTGTAGGGATGGGGTCATGTTTGCAAATAACTTTAATTTTTGTTTGTCCTGGAAGATTTTTTTATCTCTCCTTCTATTTTTAATAACAGCCTAGCTGGATATAGTATTCGTGGCTGCATATTTTTCTCATTTAGTTCTCATGAACTAACTAGTCCTTTCTGGCCTGCCAGGTCTCTGTGGATAGTTCTGTTGCCAATCTAATGCTTCTACCATATGTAACCTCTACCAGGTTACATATCTCTTCTCCCGAGCTGCTTTTAGGATTTACTCTTTGTCTCTGAGACTCATAAGTTTTACAATTAGATGTTGGAGTTTTGACCTATTTTCATGGATTTTGAGGGGGGTTCTCTGTGCCTCCTGGATTTTGATGCTTGTTTCCTTCCCCAAATTAGGGAAGTTCTCTGCTATAATTTGCTCCAATATACCTTCTGCCCCTCTCTCTCTTTCTTCTTTTTCTGGGATCCCAATTATTTTTTTTTTAAGATTTTTGTTTAGTTATTTGACAGAGACACAGTGAGAAAGGGAACACAAGCTTGGGGAGTATGAGAGGGAGAAGCAAGCCTCCTGCTGAGTAGGGAGCCCAATGCAGGGCTTGTTCCCAGGAGTCCAGGGTCATGACATGAGCCGAAGGTAGAAACCCAACCCCTGAACCCCCCAAGTGCCCCATGGGTTCCCAATTATTTTAATATTGTTTTGTCTTATGGTATTACTTATCTCTCGAATTCTGCCCTTGTTATCCAGTAGTTGTTTATGTCTTTTTCTCAGCTTCTTTTTTCTTCATCCTTTCGTCTTCTATATCACTAATTCTCTCTTCTGCCTCATTTATCCTAGAAGTTAGAGTCTTCATTTTTTTATTGCATCTCATTAATAGTCTTTTTGATTTCGACTTTCTTAGATTTTAGTTATTCTATTTCTCCAGAAAGGGTTTCTCTAATATCTTCCATGCTTTTTTCAAGCCCAGCTGGTATCTTTAAAATTATCATTCTGAACTCTAGTTCTGACATATTACTAATGTCCATATTGATTAAGTTCCTGGCAGTCGGTGCTTCCTCTTGTTCTTTTTTCTGAGGTGATATTTTCTGTCTTGTCATTTTGTCCACATCAGAATAGATGAATGAGAAAACAAAATGCTAACAGGGTAACAACAACCCCAGAAAAATATACACTAAACAAATCAGAAGAGACCTGAAACTGGGGGAAAAGAAAGGGAAGAGAGAAAAAAGAAAAAATAAAAGAATAGGAAAAGAAAAAAACAAACAAACTAAAAAAACAGAATATGATCAAATATGATCAGGCTGGTGCATAGATCAGTGCCACACACTAGATTTGGGGCATATTTTGGTCTGTTAGAAGAAAGTGTCTCCTACAATTTTAAAGAAAGAAAAACATATATATACAAAAATAAGGGTAAATACAATGAAGTCATGCTATATGACTGTAAAGATGAAAATTGTAATAGATTTTATAAAAGGAATTTATAAGATAAAATGTTGGTTGAAAAAAGAAAGAAGAGGATTTTTAAAAAAGGGAGAGAATGCATTTAGGCAGGAGACTAGAACAAAGCCATAAGCTAGATATTTAGGTTATATTTTTTTCTGTTAGAAGAAACTGTATCCCAAAATTTTAAAGAAAGAACAACTTATATATATATACCAAAAATATGGTTAACTACTATGAAGGGATAGAATATGACTCTAAAAATGAAAAATAAAAAAGATTTTTTAAAAAAGGGATTGATAAGATGTTGGTTGAAAAAGGGAAAAAGAAAAATTAAAAAAACAAAAGAAAAAGAAAGTTTAAAAAAATTAACTTTGAAAGACTAAAGAATCATGGTAAGAAAGCCATGAATTCATGAATTCTATGTACAGTATTCCTGTAGAGCTGGAGTACTGCCATTCTCATTGATCAGTAAACTTGGTCTTGGCTGGCTGTTCTCACTGATCTTCTGTTGCCGTGGTTCTCAAATGTCTTTGCTGGAGGTGGAATTGCCCCGCCCCTGTTGGGCCGGGCTAAGTAATCTGCTCCGATTGGCTCTCCGGGGTTTTGTTCCCTGCAAGCTTTCTGTACAGCTTTGGAGGATGAGAGCGAAAATGGCGGCCTCCCAGTCTCTTCCCTGAAGGAGCCGAGAACTCGGGGCCCCACTCCTCAGTGCGCCCCCAGAGAAAAGCAGTTAGTCACTCCTATCTCCCTGGTCTCTGGCCGCACTCTGTGTTCACCCGGCCTGGGACCGAGCTTTTCTATCTCTGACACACGACCCCATGTGGAGTCTCTAAACCCAACAGATCCCTGCAGTGTGCTCCTGCGCCACTCCTCCCAGGGGAGGAAGTGGTGTGTCCCCAGATTTGCCCCTTGTTGGGTCCCTGCCCGAGGAGCAGTGGCCTGACTGTGCCACAGATCACAATTTATGGCAACCCCGAGCTGAGAGTCCACCTCTTGGCTCTGTCTCTGCAGCTGGCTTCCCCATTCCGATACCTGGGATCTCTGCTACACTCAGACACCCCCAGTCTTTCTGTGACCCTGAGGGTCCTGAGACCACACTGTCCCGCGAGGGTTCCACTGCCCGCTTAACCACTGGAGGAATGTTCCCTCAGCAGAGCCGACTTCTAAAAGTTCCGGTTTTTTGCTCTGCTGTTCTATCACTTGCCTGTAGCGGCTGATGAAGGCCCCCTCCCCCTCTATCTTCCCGAATATCACCTCGGCTTCACTTCTCCGCACATCCTACCTTTCAGAAAGTGGTCGCTTTTCTGTTCAGAGAGTTGTTGCTATTCTTTTCTTCAATCTCCTGTTGAGTTCGTAAGTGTTCAGAATGGTTTGATCCCTATCTAGCTGAATTCCTGGGACCAGACAAAATTTAGGTCTCGTACTCCTCTGCCATCTTGCTCCTCCCCACCCAGGACTCAACCTTCTATTGATGGCTTTGAGGTTAAGGAAAGAAGCCACAAGCCAAGGAAGGTGGGTAATGATTTATAGAACTTGGAATGGACTTCAGCTTACAGCCAGCAAGAATATGGAGGCCCCAGTTCTATAACCACAAGGACTGAATTCTACCAACAACATAAATGATCAAGGAAACCAATTCTCCTCGAGAGCTTCCGGAAATGAATGCAGACCTGGTGAGGCCAGTGTTCAACTCCTGACCCACAGAATTGTAAAATAGTAAATTTGTGTTTTTTTAAGCCACTATAGTGGTGAAAATTTGTTACAAAGGTAATAGAAAACTAATACAACAACCAAAATTTCAAGGATAACTATAAGCAAAATCAAAATAAAGGCAAGCTGATAATTTGTAGGAGATCAAGAGCCTTCTTAAAACATTGGGACATGAAACTCACTGTCCTTGGGTGCAAGTGCATAGTATAGATACAAGTTCAATTGATGAAGTATATTGGATACTGGGTAGACAAAGGTACCTATCAAAAATTTCTGTCTTGGGTGCCTGAGTGGCTCAGTTGGTTAAGCGTCTCTCTTTAGCTCAGTCATGATCCCGGGCTCCTGGGATCAAGTCCCACCTCAGGTTCCTTGCTCAGCAGGGAGCCTGCTTCTCCCTCTTGACTGCCACTCCCCCTGCTTGTGCCTTCAATCTCTCTCTCTATCTGACAAATAAATAAATAAAATCTTTTTAAAAAAAATCTGTCTTATTCCCAATCTCTCAGGCCCTTGGTCTTTGTTATGACCAAAGGAAGAGAAAAAAATTAGGGTAGTTAGGGGCGCCTAAGTGGGTCAATCATTTAAGCGTCTGCCTTTGGCTCAGTTCATGATCCCAGGATCCTGGGATCAAGCCCCCCATCTCTCCCGGCTAGCAGGGAGGCCTGCTTCTCCCTCTCCCTCTGCTGCTCCCTTTGCTTGTGCTCTTTCCCTCCCTCTCTGTCAAATAAATAAATAAAATCTTTAAAAAAATAGTGGAGTTAATAGGAATGGAAGCACAAACTGGGGTAAAATTCACAGAAGCCAATAGAAAGTAAACCCAAGAAATGATAAGGCAAAAGTAGCTCTTTTCCAGTAAAAGAAAAAGCAAAAACAAAAACTGATTTCTAAGGTAGCAGTCCTCAGCTTAGGTTGCAAATCAGACACACCTGGTGAGCTAAAAGAAACCCCAAAGAACAACAAACAAAAACCTTGATGCTGATGCTCTACTTCCTTTTTTGATTGTTTTGTTTTGTTTTATTAAACATTTTTATTTAAGTTCAATTAATTAACATATAATGTATTATTAGTTTCAGAGGTACAGGCCTACGATTCACCAGTCTTATATAATACCCAGTGATCATTGCACCCCGTGACCTCCTTAATGTACATTACGTAGTTACTCCATCCCCCCCCACCTCCAGCAACCCTCAGTTTGTTTCCTATGATTAAGTCTCTTATATTTTGTCTTCCTCTCTGATTTCATCTTGTTTTATTTTTCCCTCACTTGTCCTACGCTCCTCTATTTTGTTTCTTAAATTCCACATATGAGTGAGATTGTATGATAATTGACTTTCTCTGACTGACTTATTTCGCTTACCATAATACCCTCTAGTTCCATCCAAATCATTGCAAATGGCAAGATTTCATTTTTTGATGGCTGTGTAATATTCCATTGTGTGTGTGTTTGTGTGTGTGTGTGTGTGTATACTTTCTTTTTTTTGTATTGCAAGTTTTTATTCTCACATTTCTATAATTCTCAATGTAAATATTGATTTACAAATAATATAAGATGGTTAATTTCAGGACAAATCTACACAGAAAACAGTTTGTTCTTGGAGGAATTGGAAAGATTTCAATGTTGTTTCATTTGGGGATGAATCTTTTTTTATTTTAAAGATTTTATTTATTTATTTGAGAGAGAGCACAAGCAGAGGGAAGAGGTAGAGGGAGAGGGAGAAGCAGGCTTCCTGCTGAGCAGGGAGCCTGACGTGGGGTACATCCCGGGATCCTGTGACCATGACCTGAGCCGAAGGCAGATGCTTAATGACTGAGCCACCCCGACGCCCCTCACTTGGGGATGACTCTTAAAATCAGATAAATACCGAAATCTCTAGTGGCTTTGAAGTCTGGGACAAAAGGAAGGGGTAGATTTTTATCTCTTCCTTGATTTGTATTCAAACTACAAAAGAAAAGGCAATCTGAGGATCTTTGGCTAGGAAGACAGCATTGAAGAACAGCATCTGTATTTTTGATTCACAATTTATGATAGCAGAGTAATAGGCAATAGACAAGAATTTCTCCCTATATCAGGGGAAAATGGGTTACCAGGAAACCTTACTGGCTAAAAAGACACTTAGAAAAGAAGATTTGAGGTATGGAAATAAAAAATCCTAGATAAAGCCATAAGAAGAGATAGTATAAAAAAAAATGGTATAACACAGAAAATAATTCTCAGGGCGAAAAAAAAAATACAGGAAAAAAGTGAAAATAGTTGCTATAACCTATCATTTTCTATATGTCAATAAGCAGTTGTTGTTAATGAACACCCCTTTTTACTTTCATAAATAAAAAGGTAGAATTTTTATCCTGGGAAGCAAATATGAAATATCTTAGAACAGCTCTGAGCAAATTTTTCCTCTATGTGGCCAGATAGTATATTTTTGGGCTTTTCCAACTATACAGGTCTTTTCAACAAATACACAGTTTTGCCTATATAGCTATACCACCTTCTCTTTATCCATTCATCTGTTGATGGACATCTTGGCTCTTTCCATAGTTTGGCTATTGTGGACATTGTTGTTATAAACATTGGGGTGCACGTACCACTTCGGATCCCTACATTTGCATCTTTGGGGTTGTTTCACCTATACCATAGCTCATCACAGGTACAGCCAGACAGGACATGGCATCTGGAATTTCATTCCCATTATTAGAGAAGAGCTCTGAGCTTCACCCTTGAAGAGACTGAATGAACAGAGGCTGTGGGAGTGTGAGGGGAAGCAAGCGCCAGATCTCAGTGACCTGTGATGGATCTAGACAGGGACAAAAGTGATGGGCAGAACTCTGAGTAGTGCCTGCATACAAGGTACACTCACCCTGGTCCTCACTACAGAGCTCACAAATATCCATGCACTAGGGAGTTTTATAACTAAGTCAGGCAACTTCACAAAGACATTAAGGGTCTGGAAACAAGTTTAGGTCAGTCTAATTCTAATAGGCCTGCTCTTCCACTAGCTAACCCATTTCATTCATATTGAAATACTAGGAACTTCATATGAAATTCCTCCAAATAATTTGCATCTTAAAAAATTGAATCTGGAGAAGGCAATGCTTAGCCTAAAGTTCTGAATTCCTGTTTGTTGAAATTATATGCTGTTTGTTTATTATCCTTCTAGCCATTTTTTTCTGTCATTGGAAGACAGTTGCCTAAACATTACCATTACTCACATATACGAACTACAAGATAATCATCATTCAACCCAGGCTTCCCCAATTATTCATGCCCTGGTTAGACTATAAAGGATCATTTGGCCTGATTAGCTATTCTGAGCTTCCAGTCAATTAGCTGAGTAATCTCTGCTTGTCTTACTCTGTTAGTGTTCTGCAGAGAGCCAGAGGAAAGTGCTCCAGGAAGGACACTCTGGCTACTTTTGCATTCATACAGCAGCCAGTAGAGCTTTGTTAATAAAATTTGCAGTCATTCTAACTCCCCTAACCTTTCAAAGTTCATCTGTGATAGATCTGTGCTATCTGTGATCTTGCTCAATTCAAGCTCAGGGGGGAAATTTGGTCTTCATTTCATTTTTTCAAAAATTAACACTTCATTGGAGCAAGGAAAACTTCTTTCTCAATTAGAATGGCAAAAATGGACAGGGAAAGAAACAACAAATATTGGAAAGGTTGTGGAGAAAGGGGAACGCTCTTGCACTGTTGGTGGGAATGCAAGTTGGTACAGCCACTTTGGAAAACAGTGTGGAGGTTCCTCAAAAATTTAAAAATAGAGCTACCCTATGACCCAGCAATTGCACTCCTGGGTATTTACCCCAAAGACACAGATGTAGTGAAAAGAAGGGCCATATGCACCCCAATGTTCACAGCAGCAGTCTGCAATAGCCAAACTGTGGAAAACGCCGAGATGTCCTTCAACAGATGAATGGATAAAGAAGATGTGGTCCATATATACAATGGAATATTACTCAGCCATCAGAAAGGATGAATAACCAACTTTTATATCAACATGGATGGGACTGGAGGAGATTATGTTAAGTGAAATAAGTCAAGCAGAGAAAGTCAATTATCATACGGTTTCACTTATTTGTGGAACATAAGGAATAACATGGAGGACATTAGGAGAAGGAGGGGAAAAATGAAGGGAGGGAAATCGGAGGGAGAGATGAACCATGAGAGATTATGGACTCTGAGAAACAAACACGGTTTTAGAGCGGAGGTGGGTGGGGATGGATTAGCCCAGTGATGGGTATTAAGGAGGGCATGTATTGCATGGAGCACTGGGTGTTATATGAAAACAATGGATCGTGGATCACTACATCAAAAACTAATTATGGATTGTATGGTGACTAACATAACATAATAAAATTTAAAAAAAAGAAAATTTCTTTCTATATTTCTGTGGAAAATGAAAGCTCAAAGCAATTAATAACAGGTCACACATCCACTGGGGTATTATGAACCCTAGACTGCAGTCCCTGGAGTGTCTGATGCACCCAATTTTCCCACAAATTCCTCCAAGAGATGATAATGACATTATTTTGGATAAAGATGTTAGATGATCAAAGTCCCAAACCAAAATTATTTCATATCTAAAGAAAATGAAGACTTAGAAAATATTCATTGTAGAGTTCATTTTCCTTTCTAATCCCAAACCTTCTTGTCGATTTAAGGCAGTTGTATAGGAAAAACTCACTGCTTTCCTATGTCCACATGCAGCACTTCTGACACTATTAGTGTGGGTTTATTTCCACTTCAACCAATTCTCTGACAACAGGTGAATATCTTACAATTCAATTCAGTTATGATACTCTCTACTCTGGGTTGGCATCAGATCTCACAAATTAAAGGCTTAGTTCCACAAGACTATCCCTACTTCAGATGCCAATCACAAGTCCCAACTGTCCCTGGTACTTCCAACAGTCCAAACGTAAATCAAGGTTCCCATGATATTATATAGGATATTATAAAGAAATGCACAGGACAAGGTATGGGGAAGAGGTGTAGAGCTTCAATGCCCTCTTTGGGCATGCCAATCTTCCAGCACCTCCATGTGTTCAGCAACCCAGAAGCTCCATGAACCCTGTACTTTTGAATTTGTATGGTGTTTCATCACATAGGCATAATCAATCATTAGCTCAATCTCCAGCTCCTCTCCCCTTCCTAGAGGATGAGGAGGTGGGGTTGAAAGTTCTAAGCTTCTACCCATGGCTTGATCTTTCTGGTAACTGGCTCCCATTCTGAAGCTGTCCAGGAGTGTACTAAGAATCACTTCATTAAAAAAGAAAAAAAATCACCTCATTCAAAAAAAAAAAAAAAGAAAAAAAGAAGAAGAAAAAGACAATGATGATGATGACAAAACTACTATCGTTCAGGAAATTCCAACAGATCCAAGATCTCTGTGTCAGAAACCAGGGTCAGAGACCAAGTATTAGAACAAAAGATATGCTTGTAACTCTTATTACTTAGGAAATCTCAAAGATTTCAGAAACTCTGTGCCAGGAACTGTATACACACACACACACACACACACACACACACACACACACATGGTATACTGTAATTTTACAGTAGTGTTTCTCAAAGTATGATTGCTGACCTTGTAATCTAGTTATTTTAGTTTTAAGAGCCCTTTGTAGGAA
Organism: Eumetopias jubatus; assembly: GCF_037043125.1. NCBI lineage: Eukaryota > Metazoa > Chordata > Mammalia > Carnivora > Otariidae > Eumetopias > Eumetopias jubatus. Next base: position 111,509,918 of record NW_028274809.1, on the reverse strand, counting down.
ATAATGAGGATAATGACATATATACATATAGGTATTAATTGTAGCAAAGTTTATAAACACTCAAATATACAAAAATAGAGAAATGTTTTTAAATAGAACATTAAGGACCTTGGAAAATTTACCCCTCAATAAAGCCAATGAAAAAGATGGAAAAAATGATCAAAACCAACATTTTCAAGAGCTTTGGAAGTAAACCAAAGACTTATAGCAACCTAAGTAGGATGAGAAAAGTAGTTGCATCTTGGTAGCATTTTAAAGTATACCATTGCTATTGCCCATTCCCAGCTCTGTGGTAGCCTTGGAAATGATACCCTTTATTCCTGGTAAGATAGGGAACTTTATTTTCAAAAACTTTTCTCTTCTTTTCTACTCTTTTCTTTTTACTTTTCTTTTCTTTTCTTTCTTTCCTTTCTTCCTTCCTTCCTTCCTTTCTTTTTATTTCCTTTTTTCTTTCTTTCTCTTTGTTTCCTTCTTTCTATTTGACCTGTCTAGTGGTTTCTAGGACGATTTGACTTGAAAAGCTTTATTTTAATTGTCTTCTAATGCTAAAAGCAGTTTCCTGAAGGACAGTGACACTGTAAAATATTTACCATCAAAGTTTTAAAGGTATGGTTAAATGAAATAACAGATAATAGTCAAAGTAAACAATTGACTAACCAAAAACCCAACCAAAAAAGAAAAGGTAAGGTCTGAGATGTCCATATGGCATTGAAAACCTCCAACAAATGCCTGGAGATGTAGAATGCACATGTAGAGTCATGCATATGTTCAAGAAAGACCTGAAACTTCCTTACCTTCTCACCTCTGGATGATCTGAAGCTCTGCATAAACAGGATGACAGTTAAGACAAGATTGTAAACTGCCTGTCTGGAAGTTAAAAGTATACCCCAACAAACATACAGAGCCTCCTGGGAAAGACTCAGAGATATACTGGTTTTAGGCATTTAAGGACATATCTGTCTATGTTTAGATGATCAGTAATCTAACCAAGTAGAAGCTTCAGTGGTCACACACAAAAAAGAATACAGACTATACAGAATTAGTTCAGAAATCATTAAATAAATACCAACAATTACAACAAACATCAGCAACAACAAACTCTGGGGAGGGAGGAGAATATTTTTTCCAGAGCTGTCACATTATAATATTTGAAATTACACTCTTAACAACAACAACAAAATTCCAGAACATGAAAAGAAATTAAAAAATATGGCCCATAAACAGGAAAAATCAATCAATTGAAACAGTCCCTGAGGAAGATCAAATATTAGACTTACTAGACAAAGAGTTTAAATCAGCTATGTAAAATATGTTCAAATAACTACATGAAACCATGTCTAAAGAAATAAAGGAAATAATTAGAATAAGATTTCACTAAGCAATAAAGAGAAATTATAAAAGGGAACCAATATTTTTTCCAGAGCTGTCACATTATAATATTTGAAATTACACTCTTAACAACAACAACAAAATTCCAGAACATGAAAAGAAATTAAAAAGTATGGCCCATAAACAGGAAAAATCAATCAATTGAAACAGTCCCTGAGGAAGATCAAATATTAGACTTACTAGACAAAGAGTTTAAATCAGCTACTTAAAATATGTTCAAATAACTACATGAAACCATGTCTAAAGAAATAAAGGAAATAATTAGAATAAGATTTCACTAAGCAATAAAGAGAAATTATAAAAGGGAACCAAATTCTGGGTTTGAAAATGACAATATATGAAATGAAAAATTTAACTTGAGGGGTCAAACAACCGATTCAAACAGAGAGAAGAAAGAAGCAGCAAATTTGAATAAAGGTCAATTAATTTTTACAATAAGCTTTATGGACACCTTCAAAAAAAAAAGGTCAGTAGATATTGTCCAGTTTGATGAATAGAAAATAAATAAATAATAAATAAATAAATAAATAAATAAATAATAAAACAAATCCAAAGAGACATGTGGGACACCATCAAGCATACCAACATATGATAAAATCAAGCAATCGGAAGGAGAGGAGAGAGAGAAAACACTATTTCATTAAATTATTTTTAAAATTATCTAAAGTTGATAGAAAGCATTAATCTATACAACCAAGAAACATAATGAACTATATAATAAATTCAGAGATTCATATCTGGATGACTATAATCAAACCATAGAAATCCAAAGATAAGGAGAGGCTCTTGGAAGTAGTAAAAGAGACGTAATTTTGGTACAATAAGATTAATCAATATCAATATAATTCAATAATTATCATTATTATTCAATATTATCAATATTATTCAATATTATCAATAATAATCAATATTAATCAATAAATAAGATTAACAGCTGATTTATTACCAGAAAGCATAGAGACAAAAAGGGAGTGAAATAATGTAAAGTATTGAAAAAGAAAAACAACCTGTCAACCAGGAATTCTATATACAGCAAAACTACCCTAAAAAAGGGTAAAGAAATTAAGACATTTCCAGAAATACAAAAACCTAATTTGTTATTAGCAGACCTGCCCTATAAGAAATACTAAAGGCAGTTTATTGGGATGAAATGAAAGGAGACTAAATAGTAACTCATATGAGGAAATGAAGAGGATTGGTAAAGGTAACCACATTTTAAAAAACAATATAAACTTTGTTGTTGATAGCACCATTTTTTCCCATGTGATTTAAAGATCAACTACATAAAGTAATAACTACAAATCTAAGTTGATGGATACAAAATGTATAAAGTTGTAATTTGCAACAATAACAAAGGAAAGGAATGGAAGAAGGAAACTATAGAAGCAGCACTTTTGCGAAGGAGCAAGATGGTGGAGGAGTAGGAGACCTGGATTTCGTCTGGTCTCAGGAATTCAGCTGAATAGGGATCAAACCATTCTGAACACCTATGAACTCAACAGGAGACCGAAGAAGAGAGTAGCAACAACTCTCTGAACAGAGAAGCATCCACTTACTGGAAGGTAGGATGTGTGGAGCAGTGAATCCGAGGCGATATTCCAGAGGATAGACGGCGGGGGAGGGGGCCTCCGTCGGCCCCTCCGTCGGCCGCTTCTGGCAAGTGATAGAGCCACGGAGCACAAAATCGGAACTTTTGGAAGTCGGCTCCACTGAGGGACGTTGCTCCAGTGGCTAAGCTGGGGGTGGAACCCTCGCAGAACAGTGTGGTCTCAGGACCCTCGAGGTCACAGAAAGACTGGGGGTGCCTGAGTGCAGCAGAGCTCCCAGGTATTGTAGCGGGGAAGCTGGCTGCAGAGACAGAGCCGAGGCGTGGGCTCTCAGCTCGGGGTAGCCATAAACTGTGATCTGGGGCCCAGTCGGGCCACTGTTCCTCCAGCAGGGACCCAACAAGCGGCAGATCCGGGGAGACTCCACTCCCTCCCTGAGGAGGAGTGGCACAGACGTGCACCACAGGGATCTGCTGGGTTTGGAGACTACACACGGGGTTGGGTGCCAGAGATAGAAATGCTCAGTCACAGGCCGGGTGAGCACGCAGTGTGGCCAGAGACAGGGAGACGAGAGTGACTGCTTTTCTCTGGGGGCGCACTGAGGAGCGGGATCCCAAGTTCTCAGCTCCTCCGAGTGGAGATTGGGAGGGCACCATTTTCATCCTGGTCTTCCAACGCTGTACCAGAGCTTGCAGGGAACAAAAGCTCCTGAGAGCAAACCCGAGCAGATTGCTTAGCCTGGACCGACAAGGGTGGGGCAATTCGGCCTCTGGCAAAGACATTTGGGAACCACGGCAACAGGCCCCTCCCCCAGAAGATCAACACGAACAGCCAGCAAGCCAAGACCAAGTTTACCGATCAAGGAGAACGGGAGAACTCCAGCGCTAGGGGAATACTGCACATAGAATTCATGGCTTTTTTGTACCATGATTCATTAGTTTTTCAAAGTTAATTTTTTAATTGTTTTTTTAATTTTTCTTTTTCCCTTTTTCAACCAACATCTTATCAATCCCTTTTTTTAAAAAAACATTTTTTATTTTTCACTTTTAGAGTCATATTTTATCCCTTCATAGTAGTTACCCTTATTTTTGGCATATATATATAAGTGGTTCTCTCTTTAGAATTTTGAGATACAGTTTCTTCTAACAGATCAAAATATACCCTAAATCACTAGTTTATGGCTTTGTTCTAGTCTCCTGCCTGATCACATTCTCTCCCCGTTTTAGTTTTTAATTTTTCTTTTTTTTTAATATTCTTCTTTCTTTTTTTAAACAACTTCTTATCTTATCAATTCCTTTTATAACATCTTTTATAATTTCCATCTTTATAGTCATCTCCCATCCCTTCATTGTATCAAACCTTATTTTGTACATATATAAGTCTTTCTTCCTTTAAAATTTTACAAGTCACTTTTTTCTAACAGACCAAAATACGCCCAAAATCTAGCTGTGGGACTGATCTGTGCACTAGCCTGATCATATTTGATCATATTCTGTTTTTTTGTATTGTTCTTTTTTGGTTTTTATCTTTTTCTTTTTTTTTTCTTTTTTTTTTCTTTCTTTTCTCTTTCCTTTTTCTTTCTTTCCCCCTGGTTTCAGGTCTTTTCTGATTTGTATACAGTATAGTTGCTGGAGATGTCGTTAACTGTTAGCATTTTGTTCTCTCATTCATCTATTCTCCTCTGGACAAAATGACAAGACGAAAAAAATCACCTCAGCAAAAAGAACAAGAGATAGTACCGTCAGCCAGAGACCTACTCAACACGGACATTAGTACAATGTCGGACCTAGAGTTCAGAATCATGACTTTAAAGATACTAGCTGGGCTTGAGAAAAGCGTGGAAGTTATTAGAGAAACGCTTTCTGGAGGAATAGAAGAACTAAAATCTAACCAAGTCTAGATCAAAAAGGCTATTAATGAGGTGCAAACAAAAATGGGGGCACTAACTGCTAGGATAAATGAGGCAGAAGAGAGAATCAGCGATCTAGAAGACCAAATGAGGGAAAATAAAGAGGCTGAGAACAAGAGAGAGAAACAACTACAGGATTACGAGGGCAGAATTCGAGAGATAAGCGATATGATAAGATGAAACAACATTAGAATAATTGGGATCCCAGAAGAAGAAGAAAGAGAGAGAGGGGCAGAAGGTATATTGGAGCGAATTATAGCAGAGAACATCCCTAATGTGAGGAAGGAAACAGGCATCAAAATCCAGGAGGCACACAGAACCCATCTCAAAATCAATAAAAATGGGTCAACACCCCGACATCTAATAGTAAAACTTACGAGTCTCAGAGACAAAGAGAAAATCCTGAAAGCAGCTTAGGAGAAGAGATATGTAACCTACAATGGTAGAAATATTAGGTTGGCAACAGACCTATCCACAGAGACCTGGCAGGCCAGAAAGGACTGGCATGATATCTTCAGAGCACTAAACGAGAAAAATATGCAGCCAAGAATCCTATATCCAGCTAGGCTCTCATTGAAAATTGAAGGAGAGATAAAAAGCTTCCAGGACAAAAAAAACTAAAGGAATTTGCAAACACGAAACCAGCCCTCCAAGAAATATTGAAAGGGGTCCTCTAAGCAAAGAGAGCGCCTAAAAGCAGCATAGATCAGAAAGGAACAGAGACAATATACAGTCACAGTCACCTTACAGGTAATACAATGGCACTAAATTCATACCTTTCAATAGTTACCCTGAATGTAAATGGGCTCAATGCCCCAATCAACAGACACAGGCTATCAGATTGGATTAAAAAACAAGACCCATCTATATGCTGTCTGCAAGAGACTCATTTTAGACCCAAAGACACCCCCAGACTGAAAGTGAGGGGGTGGAAAACCATTTACCATGCTAATGGACACCAAAAGAAAGCTGGGGTGGCAATCCTTATATCAGACAAACTAGATTTTAAAACAAAGACTGTAATAAGAGATGAGGAAGGACACTATATCCTACTTAAAGGGTCTATCCAACAAGAAGATCTAACAATTGTAAATATCTATGCCCCTAACATGGGAGCAGCCAATTATATAAGGCAATTAATAACAAAAGCGAAGAAACACATTGACAACAATACAATAATATTGGGGGACTTTAACACCGCCCTCACTGAAATGGACAGATCATCTAAGCAAAAGATCAACAAGGAAATAACGACTTTAAATGGCACACTGGACCAAAAGAACTTCACAGACATATTCAGAACATTCCATCCCAAAGCAGCGGAACACACTTTCTCCTCTAGTGCCCATGGAACATTCTCCAGAATTGATCACATCCTAGGTCACAAATCAGGTCTCAACTGGTACCAAAAGATTGGGATTATTCCCTGCATATTTTCAGACCACAATGCTTTGAAACTAGAACTCAATCACAAGAGGAAAGTCGAAAAGAACTCAAACACATGGAGGCTAAAGAGCATCCTACTAAAGAATGAATAGGTCAACCAGGAAATTAAAGAAGAATTAAAAAAAATTCATGGAAACCAATGAAAATGAAAACACAACTGTTCAAAATCTTTGGGATACAGCAAAGGCAGTCCTGACAGGAAAGTATATAGCAATACAAGCCTTTCTCAAGAAACAAGAAAGGTGTCAAATACACAACCTAAATCTACACCTAAGGAGCTAGAGAAAAACAGCAAATAAAGCCTAAACCTAGCAGGAGAAGAGAAATAATAAAGATCAGAGCAGAAATCAATGAAATAGAAACCAAAAGAACAGTAGAACAGATCAACGAAACTAGGAGCTCGTTCTTTGAAAGAATTAACAAGATTGATAAACCCCTGGCCAGACTTATCCAAAAGAAAAGAGAAATGACCCAAATCAACAAAATCATGAATGAAAGAGGAGAGATCACAACCAACACCAAAGAAATACAAACAATTATAAGAACATATTATGAGCAACTCTATGACAGCAAATTAGATAATCTGGAAGAAATGGGTGCATTCCTAGAGATGTATCAACTACCAAAATTGAACCAGGAAAAAATAGAAAACCTGAACAGACCTATAACCACTAAGGAAATTGAAGCAGTCATCAAAAATCTCCCAACAAACAAGTGCCCAGGGCCAGATGGCTTCCCAGGGGAATTCTATCAGACATTTAAAGAAGAATTAATACCTATTCTCCTGAAACTGTTTCAGAAAATAGAAATGGAAGGAAAACTTCCAAACTCATATTATGAGGCCACCATTATCTTGATCCCAAAACCAGACAAAGACCCCATCAAAAAGGAGAATCACAGACCAATATCCTTGATGAACATGGATGCAAAAATTCTCACCAACATACTATCCAATAGGATCCAACAGTACATTAAAAGGATTATTCACCATGAACAAGTGGGATTTATCCCTGGGCTGCAAGGTTGGTTCAACATCCACAAATCAATCAACGTTATACAATACATTAACAAAAGAAAAAACAAGAATCATATGATCCTCTCAATAGATGCAGAAAAAGCATTTGACAAAGTACAGCATCCTTCCTTGATCAAAACTCTTCAGAGTACAGGGATAGAGGGTACATACCTCAGTATAATAAAAGCCATCTATGAAAAACCTACAGCGAATATGATTCTCAATGGGGAAAAGCTGAGAGCTTTTCCCCTAAGGTCAGGAATGTGGCAGGGATGTCCACTATCACCACTGCTATTCAACATAGTATTAGAAGTCCTAGCCACAGCAATCAGACAACAAAAAGAAATCAAAGGCATCCAAATCAGCAAAGAGGAAGTCAAACTCTCACTCTTTGCAGATGATATGATACTGTATGTGGAAAACTCAAAACACTCCACCCCAAAACTGCTAGAACTCATACAGGAATTCAGTAAAGTAGCAGGATATAAAATCAATGCACAGAAATCAGTGGCATTCCTATACACCAACAACAAGACAGAAGAGAGGGAAATCAAGGAGTCGATCGCATTTACAATTGTACCCAAAACCATAAGATACCCAGGAATAAATTTAACCAAAGAGGCAAAGGATCTGTACTCTGAAAACTAGAAAATACTCATGAAAGAAATTGAAGAAGACACAAAGAAATGGAAAAACGTTCCATGCTCATGGATTGGAATAACAAACATTGTGAAGATGTCAATGCTACCTAGAGCAATCTATACATTCAAGCAATCCCCATCAAAATACCATCCACTTTTTTCAGAGAAATGGAACAAATAATCCTAAAATTTGTATGGAACCAGAAGAGACCCCGAATAGCCAGAGGAATGTTGAAAAAGAAAAGCAAAGCTGGCGGCATCACAATCCAGACTTCCAGCTCTATTACAAAGCTGTCATCATCAAGACAGTATGGTACTGGCACAAAAACAGACACATAGATCAATAGAACAGAATCGAGAGCCCAGAAATGGACCCTCAACTCTATGGTCAACTAATCTTTGACAAAGCAGGAAAGAACGTCCAATGGAAAAAAGACTGTCTCTTCAACAATTGGTGTTGGGAAAATTGGACAGCCACATGCAGAAGAATGAAACTGGACCATTTCCTTACACCACACACAAAAATAGACTCCAAATGGTTGAAAGACCTAAACGTGAGAGAGGAGTCCATCCAAATCCTAAAGGAGAACATAGGTAGCAACCTCTTCAACCTCAGCCGCAGCAACTTCTTCCTAGAAACATCCCCAAAGGCAAAGAAAGCCAGGGCAAAAATGAACTATTGGGATTTCATCAAGATAAAAAGTTTTGCACAGCAAAGGAAACAGTCCACAAAACCAAAAGACAACCGACAGAATGGGAGAAAATATTTGCCAATGACATATCAGATAAAGGGCTAGTATCCAAAATCCATAAAGAACTTATCAAACTCAACACCCAAAGAACAAATTATCCAATCATGAAATGGGCAGAAGACAAGAACAGACATTTTTCCAAAGAAGACGTCCAAATGGCCAACAGACACATGAAAAAGTGCTCAACATCGTTCGGCATCAGGGAAATCCAAATCAAAACCTCAATGAGATACCGCCTCACACCAGTCAGAATGGCTAAAATTAACAAGTCAGGAAACGACAGATGTTGGCGGGGATGCGGAGAAAGGGGAACCCTCCTACACTGTTGGTGGCAATGCCAGCTGGTGCAACCACTCTGGAAAACAGTATGGAGGTTCCTCAAACAGTTGAAAATAGAGCTACCATACGATCCAGCAATTGCACTACTGGGTATTTACCCCAAAGATACAAATGTAGGGATCTGAAAGCGTACGTGCACCCCAATGTTTATAGCAGCAGTGTCCACAATAGCCAAACTGTGGAAAGAGCCAAGATGTCCATGGACAGATGAATGGATAAAGAAGAAGTGGTATATATACACAATGGAATATTATGCAGCCATCAAAAGGAATGAGATCTTGCCATTTGCAACGACATGGTTGGAACTGGAGGGTGTTATGCTGAGTGAAATAAGTCAAACAGAGAAAGACATGTATCATATGACCTCACTGATATGAGGAATTCTTAATCTCAGGAAACAAAATGAGGGTTGCTGGAGTGGTGGGGGATGGGAGGGATGGGGTGGCTGGTTGATAGACATTGGGGAGGGTATGTGCTATGGTGAGCGCTATGAATTGTGCAAGACTGTTGAATCACAGATCTGTTCTTCTGAAACAAATAATGCAAGATATGTTAAGAAAAAAGAAAAAGAAGAAGATAGCATGGGGGGAAGAATGAAGGGGAGTAAGTCGGAGGGGGAGACGAACCGTGAGAGACGATGGGCTCTGAAAAACAAACTGAGTGTTCTAGAGGGGAGGAGGGTGGAGGGATGGGTTAGCCTGGTAATGGCTATTAAAGAGGGCACATTCTGCGTGGAGCACTGGTTGTTATGCACAAACAATGAATCATGGAACACTACATCAAGAACAAATGATGTAATGTATGGTGATTAACATAACAATAACAATTTAAAAGAAGCAGCACTTTTGCATATTATTGACATTTAATCGGTAATGATCTGAACTAGACTAATATAAATTAATATAATAATTGCAATACTCAGGGCAATGGAGACTGTAAAAAAATATATACTAAAATAAATGACAAGGGAATTTAAATGCTATGCTAGAAAATATCTATTTAACTTCCAAGAAGGCAGTAATAGAATAATAGAATTAAAAACAGACATCAGGCATAAAGAAAGCAAACACCAAATGTAGATTTGAATGCCAGTTTATCAATAAGTACAATACATGTAAAGGACTAAGTTGTTCATTTTTTTATTTAAAAAGATATATTACAGTTGTATATGTGATATACCTACATGCTATCTATAAGAGATTGAATTTGTATTTAAAAATAAATAAATAAATTGGCTACAAATAAACCGGTGAAAAATATATACCAGGCAAGCAAGTAGTAGAGTCTTTCTACTACTGTAAGACAAAAAATGATTTTAGGAAAAAATGTTAATGTCAACATAGAAGGACATTTTATAATCATAAAAGTATTAATTCATCAGGAAGACATACTAATTTTGGGGGGGTGGGGCAAGGGAAGATGGAGAGAGAGAAAATCTTAAGCAGTCTCCATACCCAATGTGGAGCCCAACACAGGGCTCCATTTCACAACCTTGAGATCATGACTTGAGCTGAAATCAAGAGTCAGATGCTTAACCAATTGAGCCATCCAGGTGCCCAGGAAGACATAATAATTAACATACATGCTTCTAAAAACAGAGCACCAAAATAATGTAAAAATAAGCAGAATTGAAGAAAGAAATAAAGTTTTATAATAAGATTTAGAGAATTCAATCCCTTACTTTTAGTAATGTATAGAGTAACTATACAGAAGAGCATCAAGGAAATAGATTTCAATGACACTATTAACCAACTAGATTTAACAGATCTATATGGAACACTCCATACAACAAGGGTAAAACAAGCATTTTTTCAAGTGCAAATAGAACATTATCAAAGATAGATAATATTTTAGGCCATAAAACATGTATCAGCAAATTTAAAAAGAAACAGAGAAACAAAACCAGTGATATATAAAACCTGATTGATAGATTGTCTCATACTGGCATACTGTTATGGAAGCTAAGTCCTACGATCTGCTGTCTGCAAGCTGGAGAACCAGAAAAACCAGTGATATAATTCAGTTTGAGTTCAAAAATCTGAGAATCAAGAGGACTGATGGTGTAAGCCCTGATGTGAGTCCAAAATCCTAAAATCCAAGAGTGTCCACATCTAAAAACAAGAGGAAAATGTCTCAGCTCTAGCAGAAAGAGAACACAAATTTGCCCTTCCTTTATTTATTTATTTATTTATTTATTTATTTATTTATTTATTTATTTAGTATTATTCAGGCTCTCAATGAATTGGATATGCCCAGTTACCCTGGGGAGAACCATCTGCTTTACTTAGTTCACCAAAGCAAATGCTAATCTCTTCTGGAAACATCCCCACAGACACATTCAGAAATAATGTTTTACCAAGTAAATGGTCCAGCAAAGCTGATACATAAAAATAACCATATGGCAAGCATGTGGAGAAGTCAGAACTCTCATACATTGCTGGTAGGGATGTAAAATAAAACAGCCTCTGTGCAAACTCTTTCAGTAGTTCCTCAAAATGTTAAACATAGTTTTTAATATGACCCAGCAATTCCACTCCTAGATTATATATATATATATATATATATATATACACATATATTACATATATATACATAGATTATATATATATATATATATATATATACACATATATTACATATATATACATAGATTATATATATATATATATACACCTCAAGACCAAAAACTCAGACATAAGTAGCATTATTCATAATTCAAAAATACAAACAACTGATGAATGTATAAACAAAATGAGAATGAAGGAATGACCAGTAATGAAGGGTTTCTTTTTGGTGTGACAGCAGTGTTCTAAAACTAGATTATGGTAATGGTTGTATAATTCTGTGAATATACTAAAAAAATGAATTGTACACTTTAAGTGGATAATTGTATGTTATAAATTGACATACAATTTATGTCTTCCCTTGCCCCACCCCCCCAAAATCTTTTAAAAAAACGTGCTTGGACATCAAAAGGAGAAAATAAAAGAGAATTTTTGTCAACGTCTTGCTAGATGCAGATACTGTTTGGGCTATAACTTGTTGGATAGCAGGGTACAAACACTGGGTTGCACAGACAAGTCTCATGGAATAGAAAGTGATTGCAGAAAGAAAAGTGGGTCACCAAACCCTAAGGGTAGCCATCTGAGCAGCCACCTTTTTGGATTAGAGTTAGCAGAATTATCAAGGAAGTAGAGGGAAAGAATATGACACCTCTGGCTGGAAACACATGGAAAGCTCTGCTGACAGCTTTCTATAGCCAAGAGAACACATCTTATAAGGCCAAAAGATCCTCTGGATACAATAGTACCACTCTTGATCTGAAAGGGGCATTACCCTGGTCCCATGACTTATAAGCTGGGGTTAAATCTGGAGTAGTGAAACTTTTTGTAGACTGCTGACAACATAGATACAAGGGAACCTACACTCAAGTCAGGAGACCTAGTGCCTTTAACAATCAATTGGAAATAAATTCACCCTAAAACATGTCAGACTACCAATCCTTCTTATGCCCTCTTACCAAGGCAAAATTGACCACTTCTTGTGTCTTCACTGAGCCCATCCATAATCCTATAATAATAACTAAAGCACTTTGTTGCATTTGTGCTTGCCAGACTATTTCTCCTTCTAATCCATTATTCTCTAATTAACAATTGTTTTATGTGTCTGGACATATGTGTTTTATGTGCCCTGGACACCTAGCAGAGCACCACGCATATTTATGGATGGACATTGGAGATGAAGTTCAAGAACTCTACTGTGGCCCCAGCCTGCAGGTTTATTAGACCCCATGACTCTCAGAAACAATAAATGCCAAAAGGGTAATTTGGTGATTCTTTTAAGACCCATCATCAGCTGCATCACAGTACTCTGTGTTAATGTGCCTCTTTTCGCTACACAGTCTTTTCCCTTTCAACTTCAATACCCATGTTCCTACAGAGCACCAGAAGTAGAAGCAGTGGAGGTGGTTAGTGAGCACATGTAAATATAAACTTTAGCATTAGGCCACCCATATTTGTGTTCCTTTCCCAAGTTGCTGGCTATTCTTTTTTTTTTTTAAGATTTTATTTATTTATTTGACAGAGAGAGAAGTGAGAGAGGGAACACAAGCAGGGTGAGCAGGAGAGGGAGAAGCAGGCTTCCCACTGAGCAGGGAGCCTGATGTGGGGCTTGGGATCCTGAGTCTGGGGATCCAGGTCCTGGGATCACAACTTGAGCTGAAGGTAGATGCTTAAGGACTGAGCCACCCAGGTGCCCCAAGTTTCTGGCTATTCTAAGCACTTTGCATATAATCACTCATTTTATACTAATAATAATTCTATGACATTAAGCAAATCATTTACATTTTTCATGACTCAATTTCCTCATTTATAATGGGAATAATAATATTACCTACCTGTAGAATTATTGTTAGTATAAAATGAGTGACTATATGCAAAGTGCTTAGAACAACTACCAGGTGCATTAGATATTCTTACAATTATCTGTAAAATATCTATAATAATAGGAATTCTTTATAGGGTTGCTATTAAGTTATCATACAATACTGGTTATAATCATTTCCAAACTACTGTCAATGCTACTTATCTGTACAAATCAGGAAATTAAGTTTGAAGCTATAAAGGACTTCTACTTTATTCCATTTTTTGAAAGCTAAGCCTATAATAAAAAAAAAAACTCCTCATTTCTTGAAGGAAAAAAATAAGCTTAATAGTGAGATGCATGATGCCACATTACCGTCATGTTTTACATACTGGCTATGAAGTTAGATAAGAAAAAGAAAATGGCCACTCAACCAAGCAGTTAGAGTCAAGGAATCCAGTTCCAAAGTTGTCACTCTCCTGTGCTTTTCCATCACAGGCATTCACAAAAGCAGGAACAGTGGCATTATAAATTATAATAATGGATCCTTCCTATAACTGTGAGGTGTATGTCATTGTGAAAAATTATGGGTTTGGGGAGCAGGTGGACTTAGATCCAAATCTGGAGTTTTCTCTTACTAAGTATGTGAAACTAGGAAAGTTATTTAAATTCTATGAGCCTCTATTCTTCTGAAATAATTACCCCTTGAAATTGTTATGAAAAAAATAGACACTGAACCTGAAGTGTTTTGCACATTGGGTACTATTTAATGAGTGTTTAAAAGATCATAGCTACTCTTATTGAATCTAATTGAATCTTTAAAAATCAAGATAGTAGAATCTTTCTGCTCTTTGGCCCAACATTGACTTCTGGCTGTTTGGTTGACATAAGTCTGAGATTTTCCAAATTGGGCAAGTCACAGTATTTTCCACTCCAGCTGGAAAACATAAGGGTGAGAGGTACAGTAGGCAAAATGAGGGAATCTAGGGACAGCATATTGAAGCTGTACGAGGTGAGGCTCAATGATGATTCTTGTGTTTGGGTTTAGTCACTGGGAAATGCTGGTATCCACCAAAATACCAAGTCATGAAGAAACAGCAATTTTGGATGTAGATCTCTTGTATAAATTGCCCCATTGGGTTCAGTTGGTTATTCAGGTCTGAAACTCAGGAAAATGCTTTGGGCTGGAGATAATTATTTGGGTAGACTCTTTATCTGGGAAGAGTTGGGGGAGGGGAAAGGAGAGCCAAGCATTTGGAACAAGGCCTGTCAAAGAGCATTCTCCATCAGTGGGGCTGAGACAGGGAAAGCTGAGCCTGTAGAGGAACCAAGAGGAGATGGGCAAAAACCCAGAGAAGAACCTAAAGGCTGCAGGTGCACAGACCAAGGGAGGATAGTGAGTCCTGGGATGAACAGGACCCAGGTACACCAGAGACTCTACTTGAGAAATGTAATTAGTATACAGACAGAGAGGGTGAAAAATCTCAAAGAAGGCTCAGTCAGTCCTGAAGGCAATGGTTGGGGATGGAAGGTAAAAAAGAAGGTAGGCATGAGTGAGGAGGAACAGAGAGAAAGAGACCCAGGAGGTGCTGGTAGTGAGAATGGATAGTTACATGTAGGAAAATAGGGCTTAAAACATTTGAATGAAATGAGAATAATCACCTAAAATATACAGAGATATGAAAAAAAATAAAATATAGATAATGAGTATAGACTAGACTATTAAAATGAACTTTAAAGAGAAAAAAATAAAGATTTTTAAAAGGAGAAGAAATCAAACTTGCTGGAGAAAAGCTGGAATAAGAATGGAAACAATGTTGGCCATGGCCTCAGGGTAGTTCCACAGATTTTGACATATATTGGGCAATCACTAAGATTGTCCAGAGGTGGGAGGCCATAGACATTTATTGGAGGTTTGTTTATTTTTGTTTTTGTTTTTGCTTTTATGCAAGTAACTATGATTGGGAGAATTTTCCCACTATGTTACAATGACAAGAAAATACCCTTAGAAATGTCAATTCCTGACAAAAAATAAGTGGAAATTTTTTCTGGGGAAAAGAGCAAAGAGCAATTAACTGTCCAGCAAGAGAATTGAAATGGAATTCCTTTATCAGTGGGGATAATAATGCCTATGCGATGAAGTTATGGGAATTAACTAAGGCAGGGATTGCAGACAGCTGAGAGGTGCGCTCAACCAACAAAGACCATTTGCTACTTCCCCATCACATCCTAGTGTATTGCCTCCCTTGACAAGAGTCACCTTATGTAAAATTAGAGGTGAGGGAATGGACTAGAAGGTATTTTTTTTTAATAAAGAGGTATTATATGCATGTGGTAAAGCAAACAAACAAAAAATCTTGTATAGTATGAAGATGAACCTCTGTCCACTGGGGGGAGAAAAATAAAAAAGTGAAAAAATAAACAGGGAGAGAATATCTGCCACACATAAAAAATACACGATGAATATCAAAAGCTGAAGAATTCCTATATATCAACAATAATAGACAAGCAATCCAAAAGAAAATTGAGCAAATAATTTGAATAAGAATTGCACAGAATTTGAATGGTCAATAAACATATGAAAAGATACTCAACTGCTTTAGTGATCAGATAACTGCATACATAGTAAAATCACAATGAGATTGCATTTCACACCCACCAGATCTGTACAAATTAAAAGTATGGCAATTCCTAGTATTGGTGACACTACAGAGCAATGGGAGTTTTTATATCCTGCTGGTGAAATAGTGAATTGGCTTTTAAAAATTCCATTTAGTAGACTAAAGCTTGGCATTACCCACTAACATAGGGCAAGATTCTCCATTTTGGCTACGGTATAGTAGATTGTTCATATTAATCCTCAATTTAACAATAAAAGCTAGAAAAAAATACAAACAAAAACAAACAAACAAAAAAACCCATCCATTTAAAGCCAGGAAAGCACCCAGGGTTTGAATAATCAAAATCCAAGAGAAGGGAAACACATCACCCCCTCAAATTTATAGCTATTTTACCCATTGGGCATTTGCAAATCTTCCAAAGACCAAACGAAAGCAATTTGCTCTGTCTTTCAGCAGTCTCACTGGGATGGAGAGCCACAAATTGGAGTTCAGGGCTACCAACATAGCCAGGGTAACAGGGCCCTAATAAACCTGATCTAAGCACCCATTTCAATGACCTCAAAAGCCAAAAGAAAAAGAAAAAAAATAAAATGGGAGGAAGAAAATAATAAAGATGAGAGAAGAAAATTATGAAAAAGGAAAAAAGCTGAAAATAGAAAAAGACCAGCAAAACAAATAGGTATTTCTTAAAAGACTAATAAAGTTGTTAAATTTATTTTTTAAGATTTTATTTATTTATTTATTTATTTATTTATTTATTTATTTATTTGAGAGAGAGAGTGAGAGAGAAGGAATGGGGAAAGGGCAGAGAGAGAGGGAGAAGAAGACTCCCTGCTGAGCAGGCTTGATCCCAGAGCCTGGTGATCATGACCTGAGCCTACTAAGCCACCCAGATGCTCCAAGGTGCTACATTTCTAAAGAGAGACAGACAGACAGACAGACAGAGGTGAAAGAGAAAAAAAAAGAAGATATAGTGACCAAAATCAGGAAATAATACTGGGAACATCATTATAGATTCTGTAGACACAAAAAATAATTAGAAGGCATTATAACTTTAAAACTTCAGATGAAATGGAGAAATGCATTAAAAATAGGCTTACCAATGGTGGCAAAGAAGAAATAGAAAATGAATATTTCTATATGCATTAAATAAATTAAATCAATAATTTTAAAATTTTTCCATGAAGAGAACTTAAGCACAGATGGCTCAATGATAAGTTCTTCTGAATATTTAAGGAAAAGATAATAGTTTTACACAAACTCTATGAGAAAATGGAAAAGGATGAATTACTTTTTGAGGTGATTTTTGAAGCCAAACTCAATTTATGCAGTCATCAAAACTGGATAACAAAGTCTGACAAAGACATGATAGAAAAATTACAGATTAATATATCATTAACATAGATGAACATAGATACAAAAACTTAAAATATGCACAAGCTGAATCTAATAATGTATAAAAATATATAATTCACAGCAACCAAGTTGGGTTTATTCCAGAATTCTGAGTCTATCTTAACATTAAGAAAATAATTAATGTAGCTTATCACACTTACAGAAAAAAGAGAAAAAATATATGATCATTCTAAAGGGTACAGAAAGAAACATCTCATAAAATTCAATACCCATTTATAATTAACAAGAACAACAACAAACCTAATGCACAAATTATGCTTATGGGTGAAATATTGAAAAATTTACCCCTGAGATAAGGCACAAGACGAAGTTGTTCATTTCTATTCAACAACTATATTGTCCTAGACAGTATAATAATGGAAGACAAATAAAGGATTTGGAAAAGAAAAAAAATAAAATGTCATTATTTGAAGATGATACAATTGTGCATACAGAACCCAAAAAGATAGATTACTCGAATTAATAAGCAAATTTAGCACCTGTATAAATTGGACATATTTACAAATGTTTGCTTCTTCTGCACACCTCATTGGAAGTATATCTGCCTGCCTCAGTGATGTTGAACATAGTCATATAACTTACTTTGGCCAATGGAACATGGGCAGAAGTATGAGTGTGCTCAGGCTTTCAAGGTTTCACATGTTTCTGTTCAGCCTTCTAAGAGCTTACCTCCTCCTCCGTGAGAAAAAAAGAAATTATATATATATATATAGTGCCTGCCCATCCAGCCTGTGCCCCAGAATGAGACATGTGGAAGAAAGCTGTTCCGAACAGTTTACAGTTTGTCATCTAAAAGCAGTACAATCCCAGCTAATTGTAAATCACACACCTTCATGCAGAGCTTCACCAATTTATCTGTTGCCACTGAACTTTGGGGTGATTTCTAATGCAGTATTTTTGTGCTAATAGCAGATTATTACAAAAAGATGTTGGATACAACGTCAATATTTAACCTTCTATTGCAATTCTATATACTAACAAAAAGCAATTCAAAAAGGACATTTTAAAACGTGACACCTTTTATAAAAGCATAGAACTCAAATTCTTAGGAATAAATTTAATAAAAGATGTGTGAGACCTCTAGAAAAAAAACTAAGGACACTGAGAGGAAAAAAAAAAAGAGCTAAATAAATGGAGTAATACACCATGTTCATATATTAGAAGACTTAACATTAAAAGATGTAAATTTTCATTCATACTATTTTATAGACTCAGTGCAATTCCAATCAAAGGCTCATCTGATTCAAACTTTATATGAAGTTACAAAAATATCAATAAAAGAAAAGACAGTTTTCAAGAACAAAATTAGAGGCCTTACACTACAATGTCTGAAGGCTTTTAGTAATGTACAGTAACTAAAACAATGCAGTATCAGTGTAATGACAACACATAAATGAACAGAGCAAACCTACACATACAGAAAGAGTACAAAAACAGATACTCTCACACACAATCACCTCAGTTAATGACGAAGGCAGTAATGCAAGACAGTGGAGAATTATGATCCTTTCAAATATGTCAACTGAATATTCAAATGGGAAATAACAGATGTTTACCTACTTTACATAAGGAACAAAAGTTAATTCCTGATGGGTCACATACCTGTGTATGACCAGTAAATACATAAAACTTATATAAGGAAATATGGGAGAATATTTAAGGAGCAAGAAAAACTTTCTTAAACAGGACAAAATAAATCCTTAACCACAAAGGAAAAGATTGATAAATAATACATAAAAATTAAGAACTTCTGTTTATTAAAACATTATGAAAGCAAAAAACCAAAGCCACATTTAGATGTTCCTCACCGGTACATCTATAAAATAGAGGATTATCATAGAGAACATAAAAAAGAACTCCTACAGATCAAAAAGAAGGGGTCAAAAAACCTTTTACAAAAATTGGAAAAAGTTTTTGAACATTTTATAAATGTCTAATGGGCATAAGACACTGTGTCAAATATCTTTAGTCTTTAAGGAAATGCAAATTAAAACCATAATGAGATACTAATACACACTCAGTAAAATAACTGAGATGTTTTATAAAATGGCAATACCAAATAATATTGAAGGTATGGAGGACCGGGAAATCTCCTTTTCTGCTAGGGGGAATAAATAGATGTAGAACAACTACTTTGGAAAAGCCCATAGCAATACATCCCAATGCTAAATATAGATAAATCCTATGCCCCAGAAATTTCTCACTCCTGGTTATAGGAGGGCAGTCAACCTCAGGGAGGGATATATATTTATGGGCAGAAAAGACAGTATTTGTGAATACTCTAAAGGTATGCATCACATATGTTTACTAAAAGACATGTATGAGAATTTTCGTTGCAGTACCATTTGTAATAGCCAACAAAGTATTTAGTTATAGCTATGGTGGAATCACTGGCATCAAACTAATTCTCCTGCTCAAAGGCAGTATAAAAACTGGATAAAATGTGTAAGACAACAACTTGTTGTTGGCTAAATTGGAACTATGAAAGAAGGGAAGCAAGCACATGAAAAGAATTCCACATTCAGCTGGACATAATGGACATGATCTCTTTTCATCTTTCTCTCTTGATGCATTTTTTCCAAGGAATTTTTTTCGATATGATTTGGTATTGCTCTAAGGAAATAGAGTCCAAGCTGTCTTGTGAGGCATTAAAACTAGATATCAGGCTGCAGAAACTTCCAGGATATATAGGACAAGATATCAGAGGACAGAGAGCCATGAAAAAGGATTCCCAGAATTCAGACAAAAATAAGCTGCCCATGTGCATGGTTGTAATCTGGAAGGCCTAGCAGAGAAGAGTTACTTGGAGGCTCAAGGGCTGTGCAGAGATTTTAGGGACTGCACAGTCCTCGGAACTGGTTGAGTTCAGGGCAGTCAGAGTGAATAGAAGATGACCCAGAAATGCCACAGTGTAGAAACAAGGCACACCTACTAGACATATGGGAAAAACTGAAATGTGCCTACCTCGAGCCAAATCTCAATAAAATCAAGGTGATCCACTGGTGATTTCATTGGCTTTCAGAACAAAAACATGAACAACTTTTGGAGGAAGATTCTATAATTCAGAATTTTTTTTATTATTTTATAATTCAGAACTTTTAAAAATGTATCATTGAAAGTGAATGGTCTATAATAAAAAATATACTAGATACTAGATATATGATCAAGTTAGGCAAAATGATTGGAAATGAGTGGTTGAACTAGCCAATAGAAACAGACCTAGATATGATGCAGGCATTAATTAGCAAAAACTTCAAAATAATTATACTTAACATATTAAAGAAAACATAGCAAAAAATGAACAAAATGGGTGAAAAAATAAGTATATCAAGAGAATTTGAGTCTATAAATATCAGATATATATTATGGAACTAAAAAATACAATATCTGAAATTAAGAATTTATTGGATGGATTTAATAGAAATAAATCACAGCAACAGACAAGATGAGTAAATACAAATACAGGTCGATAAAGCATATTCAAACTGAAGCAGATAAAGATAAAGAATGGAAATGATCTATCTGTTCATCAAAAGGGGAATAAATAAATGATATGACATATACAATAGTATGTTATATATCAGTTTAAATAAATGAAATATAGATACAGTTGACTGAACAGAATAGGTTTGAATTATGCAGGTCTACTTATATGCAGCTTTATTTTGGTAAATACAGTACAGTACTGTAAATATATCTTCTCTTCCTTATGATCTTCTTAATATTTTCTTTATCTTACTTTATTATAAGAATACAGTATATAATGCATATAACATACAAAATATGTGTTAATTGATTGTTCGTGTTATTGGTAAGGCTTCCACTCAATAGCAGGGTATTAGAAGTTAAATTTTGGAGGAGTCAAAAGTTAAATGTGGATTTTTGACTTCTTGAGGATTGGTGCCTATGTTGTTCAATGGTCAACTGTATAAATAATCTTGAACAGACCTCAGCAATGCAATTATGAGTAATAATAGTATGATGTTATTCAAGTAAATTTAAGCAAACACACACAACAATTTTCTATTACTTTTGGCTATATATAGAAAGTAAAATAATATACACTATAAAGATGTTTAGCAAATAGTTTATGAGAGTGAAGAGAAATACATAGGCTTGAGACAGGAGTGATTCAATGTGTACTAATTACTCTTTTATTCCTTTTATTAAAAAGAAAATGTGGACAACAAATAAAAGATTTTTTTAAAAAATTTGTGTGGTGGACACAAAGTTGTGTGTTAATATATTTTTGTACTTTTCTAATTTTTTTTCAAAGCTGAAAGAATAAAAACAAAAGTATTCTATGCAGTATAACTGTTGAAAGACATTCAAGGTAAAACATGTAATTCCCCTTTGCCCTTGAGACCCTTGCATTCCAGTCCATAAATATTCTAAATTTTACCTCTTATAATCCCTACCCAGGAAGCTAAAGGCAGTTGTGCTGCTCCAAAATGAGAAAGGAAGCCAGGAAAGAGGGATATGTGAGACAGATAATACAAGATGTCCAACACAATTAAGAGTCAAAGGGAATTCCTAGGATGATGGTGAAGAGAGATCCTAGGATAATAGCTATTCATGACTTTAGAACAAAACCACACCAGAATATCATAAGACTCCTGGAGATATTCCTTCAAGAAGAAAGATGGAGGGGTGCCTGAGGGGTTCAATCTTTAAGCGTCATGATCCTCGGATCCTGGGATCGAGCGCCACATTGGGATCCCTGCTCAGCCGGAAGCCTGCTTCTTCCTCTCCCACTCCCCCTGCTTGTGTTTCCTCTCTCACTGTGTCTCTCTCTGTCAAATAAATAAATAAAATTAAAAAAAAGAAGAAAGATGGAAACCAGAACAGCAGATTCATTGAAATGAGGTAGACAATTGGTAACTTGAGGCTGAGTTAGTAATTAAATAAAAGTAAGAATTATTAATGCCAAGAAAAACAATATTTTTAAGAAAATGAAAATAATAGAATAGCATAATACTCAACTGTTTATGTCATTTTTATGGCTATAAGTTTCTAAATACTGACTGTTAATCTAATCAAAATATATAATACAACTATACTGGGATGATAAGGGGATAAGAAAAGTCCATTTATAGAATGAGATGAAATAGATTAAAATCATCATGTTTTACAGAAGGAAGTTAATACATAATACCTGAAACAAAAGAAAGAAGAAAACAAGAATAGAACTATAACATGCTGTTTAGTCACGTATGGCTATATTTTTCAAAATAATTAGCTAGAATAGTAAATAATTAGTTAAATTAGTTAGGGGCTTGGGAAGGGCCTAAATGAGAAGGAATTGGGTGACTGGTGTTTTCTATAATCAACTCTGTAGAATTATGTGATAATTTTAATTCTGTATAGGAAAAACTTTGGAAAAAATAGAAACTTTTAAAAAGTGATTAAGGATAATATCATTACTTTCCTTTTCTATAACACTAATATCAGTCTTTCTCTCCCTACCATTATGCTACTGTTGTCCTGTGTTTTAGTTTTGTCTTTTTTTCTAACATCCAAATTATATATTATTATTATTGCTTTATGCAATCACATTTCCCTTATTTTTACCATTTTCTTTATTAGACTTTTGACCTTGCATCTCACATATTTCTTGTGCTATCATTTCCCTTTTTTTTTACATATTTAGAATTTGGGTTAGTGAGTGATTAAACTCACGTTTTTAAATTTTTTTTGTTTTTCATCTTTTTGAGAACTTTTTTATTTTGTTTCCATTCTAGAAAGATATGATTGTTTTATGCACAAGTCTGTGTTGACACTCTCACCACTTTGAACATAGCATTTCACTGACTATAGATATGAATTTATTTTCCATGTTTTTTGGTTTGGGCTGTTTCCTGGTATCTTTTATCATTTCTGGCAATTTTATATATTCAGGTACCCCTTTTCCTTCACTCTGTATTTTTTTCTTTCTGGGGTTCTAGTATGATAGATTTGTGTTAAAGGTTTACCTCTGTCATTCATGTTTCTTAAATTCTATTAAAAGTTTTCAATCTCCTTTTCTGTTTGTGTTGTGTTCTGCAAAATTTTTTCAAATCCTTCTATGTTTTCTTGAGTTTTGTGTTTAATCTGCTGTTTAACTTAAAAATTAACTTTTTATTTAAGAATTACAGATTTTAAGTTACAAAGTTCTGTTCAAACTCTTCTGGCTGGTCTCATAGTCTCCTATTCTTTACACATATTTTCAGTACATTCTTTATATATTTATTTTATATTTGATATTAAAAAATTTCAATATCTGGAGTGTTTGTGGGCCTGATTCATCTGTTTGTTGTTTCTATTGATACTCCCTCATAGTGCTTTATTTCCTTTTATTTTTGATTATTTTATTTTATTTATTTATTTTTATAACATCATGTTTCTTAATATGTCATTTGTGTGAATTCTTTGGAGATTCTGTTTAAATTGCGGTCCTCCTAGGAGCATTTCATTTTACTTTTATTAGGGCCAGGAGAACTAACAGTAAAGAATGAAATTAGACTAAGTTCTCAGTTTATTTTGGTCACAAGGATCCTAATTCTTTACTGATAGCCCAGTAAGGCTTAGCTGCTACTGTTAAATTTTCAGGGAATTAAGTTTGTACACCTTTAAACCAAAGCAAATACTAAGAAAATAAAAATTCCTCATGGTCTCTCTCCATGGAGAGAGATGTTTTTGTTTCCTAATTCAGTCACTGTGGCAGTATTCCTTTGAAGGTTTCAGTTTATGCAGAAATCTTCCATTTGACTTTCTCCCTCCTGAGTAATACAGACTTTGTCTTCTATCCTGTGCAATAGAAACCTGAGCACAGCAAAGACTGCTCCTTCCCACAGGACACAGGGCTAGTTCATTCGTTTGCCTCTCTGAATTCATTCACTGCTGTTCTTTCTTTCCCTTTCTCCCTCTCCATCTTCCTCTCAATCTCCCTCCGTCATCTCTCTCTCTCTGGGGGAGAATTGGTGTCTTGAAGGATTTCCCATATTTTCTGGCTAGTTCTTTTGTTGTTTTTGTTAAGAATTATTTTAAAATATTTTACATAGCAGTTGTTTTATTACTGAATTTTTGAGGATACTTAAAATTCCATAATAAAAAATTATTATTTATAAAAAAATACCATAGAGTAATCTATCCATTCAATAATGTGCATCTCATAATGGGGTACTATGGAAAAAATACCCACAGGTCCTTATTATACAGAGTCATTTTGGAGTTTTAAATGAACCACAGGTGGGTGGGAATGAAGGCTGACAGTTCTTGCTTAGTATATGAACACATGGATTTCAAACACATAGGCCCCTTTTCCCTTATGCGGAGTTCTTCCTCTCCAAGACAGCCAATACAATGTAGATAATTGTTTTCACTTCTATTGTATTTGTTTAAAATAATTACTGTAATAGGACGTACATTCATGTGTTTCAAAATTCAGGAGGTACAAAGCAATATGCAGTATAAATTCTTTCAGTAGATATTGATAATGAAAGAAGCTATGCAGGTGTAGTTCAGGGAGTATATGGGAAATCTCTATACCTTCCACTCAATTTTGCAATGAACCTAAAGCTGCTTTAAAAAATAAAGTCTATTAATAAATTCTCCCATCCAAGAAAGGGGAACCCTCTCACACTGTTGGTGGGAACGCAAGCTGGTGCAGCCCCTCTGAAAAACAATATGGTGGTTCCTCAAAAAGTTGAAAATAGAGCTACCCTACAACCTAGCAATTGCACCACTGGGTATTTACCCCAAAGATACAAGTGTAGTGATCTGAAGGGACATGTGCACCCCAATGTTTATAGCAGCAGTGTCCACAATAGCCAAACTATGGAAAGAGCCCAGATGTCCATCGACAGACGAATGGATAAAGAAGATGTGGTATATATATATATACAATAGAATATTATGCAACCATCAGAAAATGAAATCTTGCCATTCACAACGATGTGGATGGAACTAGAGGGTATTATGGTAAGCAAAATAAGTCAATCAGAGAAAGACAAATATATGATTTCACTCATATGTGGAATTTAAGAAACAAAACAGAAGAGCATAGAGGAAGGGGGGAAAATAAAACCAGATAAAATCAGAAAGGGAGACAAAACATAAGAGACTCTTAATCATAGGAAACAAACTGAGGGTTGCTGGATGTGAGGGGTTGGGGGGATGGGGTAACTAGGTAATATACATTAAGGAGGGCACGGGATGTAATGAGCACTGGGTGTTATATAAGACTGATGAATCACTGAACTCTACCTCTGAAACTAATAATACACTGTATATTAATTAGTTGAATTTAAATTAAAAAAAGAAGAATCTTTGGTCCCACCCCAGACCTCCAGGGAGGAGAGAAGGACCAGAGGTTGAGTCAATCACCAATGGCCAATGATTTAATCAATTGTGCCTATTTAATGAAGCTTCTGGCTTGGAAAGAGTATGGAAGCTCCTGCCCTTTTCCCCATGCCTTTTCCTATGCATCTCTTCCATCCGGCTGTTCCTTAGTGATGTCTTTTTATAATAAACCAGTAATCTAGCAAATAAAATGTTTTTCTGAAAAAAAATTTTCCCATCCATCTTTCTGTGAACTCCAGTTTCTTCTCTACTGAGTGGTCAATGGTTTATTATTTTATTTTATTTTATTATTTTATTAAGATGGAAGGTTTGGGGTCCCTGGGTGGCTCAGTTGGTTAAGTGTCCAACTCTTGCTTGTGGCTCAGGTCATGATCTCAGTGTTGTGAGATCAAGCCCTGTGTTGGACTATACTCTGGGCATGGAGCCTGCTTAAGATTTTCTCTTCCTCTTCCTCTGCCCCTCCTCCCATCTCTCTTTCTCTCTGTCTCTCTCTCTCTCTCTCTCAAAAAAAAAAAAAGATGGAAGCTTTAACACCCTCAATACTAAGATATTTGTTTTAGTGGGACCAAAGATTTAGTAAGCACTGAGTTTGTACAGGATCTATGTTATTGAACCCATCAGGTAAAAGGTTAAAAATGAAGAGATTAAGTAATATGTGAGAGGTCACAGAACTTTTCAATGGCAAAACAAAGGGTCACACTAAGCCCTGAATTATTTCAAAGCACATACTCTTTTTTAGTTCCTACCTTGCCCCCCATATGGTGTTTCTTGATCACCACTTGAAGAAGAAAATAAATTCCCTTATTTGAAGTTCCCAGACACTGATTCTCCTGCCAGACCTTTGACTTGGCAGGAACACAGGGGTTAAACAAAACCCAGAACTGTTCTCCTCTTTTTGTTATGTGTTTTAGGACAGTCTTGTAGAGGTGAGGCCGACCTCGCACAAGCTGCACCTGCTGTCCCAGTGAGCTGTCCCTTCCCATACCCCAGGCAAGTGCATTATTTGTTGGGCTCAAAGCAAGACTTGACATTGAAAGAAAGAAAGATGTCTGCTCAGCTATATTCGAATGACTGCCTGGAATCATTCAAATTATAGTATAGGTTGGAAACGAAATGTTAAGACTAACTTTTTCCTATATTTCCTGTGTGGTCTTGTACAAGGCACCCAAATTGCTGGGCTTCAGTTTCTTCATCTCTAACCTGAAGAGTCAAACTAATTGATGTTCATGGTTTCCCCAAGCCACACTTTAATACAGAAGGAGAGTAAAATATTCTCCCACCCACTCTCATCTCCTTGGGACAGAGAAGAGCTCTTCATCCAGAAAGGACAGAATCTCTTAGTGAGGAAATGGTCAACTCTCTTCCCTTTACTAAATGAAGCTCAGCACCCAGAATTTTTCCAGACAGGAGACCAAGCCAGGGGTGCCCAATTACGATTTAGTTTGTCTGAAAATTAAAGTTCCTTTGGGGTGGAGTGAGGAAGTAAGCCAATTGTTTAAGGCCATCTTCTAGCTGGTTTCACTGATTTTTTTCCCCTGAAGCAAGACTTCATGTGGTTGTTCAGAGGGAGGTTTTAGAATCAGACCTGAGTTCAGGTCCTTGCTCCACCATACCTGCTTCATGTAACCTCTGTCTCAGCTCTGAGACAGCTGAGAATGAGAATTGGATAAGCCTCATGTTGTTGATAGGGATAATGAAATAAAGCCTCTGCCTGGTATCTGTTACATGGTCTGCCTCCAGTGCCCCCTGCATTCTCTGCTCCTGCAGATTCTCCCTGGGTGTGCTCCCTTCTGGTTCATGCATCCCCTCATGCTGCATGTCTGGCTTTGCACTGTTTCCATTTGGACACATGTTGGAATAAATAATTTCTCCTATCATATAAAGTAGAGGTTCTCAACCCAGGTTGAACCTTAGAGCCACCTGGGGAGCTGTTAATAAGTACAGAAACCTGGGATTTCTGTAAGTTTAAATCAGAGGTTCTGATTTAATTGCTCTAGCACTGGGGCCCTGCTATGGACTAAAGGTTGGTGTTTCCCAAAATCAATGTTGAAGCCCTAACTTTCAATGTGATGGTATTAGGAAGTGGGGCCTTTGGGAGGTAAATAGGTTAAAATGAGGTCATGAGGGTAAGGCCATCACAATGAGACTAGTGCCCTTATAAGAAGAGGAAAATACATCAGGGCTCTCTCTCTCTCTCTCTCTCTCTCTCTCTGTGTGTGTGTGTGTCTTTCTCTTCTGTGTGAAGACACAGCAAGCAGACAGACCTGGAATGGAAACAGGCTCTTGCTAGACACTGGATCCGCTGCACCTTGATCTTGGACCTCCCAGACTCCAGAACTGTGAAAAACAAATATTTGTTGTTTAAGCCATCCAGTCTATGGTATTCTGTCATAGCAGCCTGAACTGATAGGAAAGGCTTCAATGATTCCATCGTGCAGCCACACTGCAATGGGAACCAACTTTAAGCCTTCTAAGGTTCCTTTTGGGAAGGTAAATGACCAAATTTGTGCAACCTCAGTGTTCACCTGTGTGACATAAATTTGCTTAATCAATCTGGGTAGTTTTGTGCCACTGCTGGGGGACTGGCAATAAGGAGCCATATTGAATAGGGTCAGAGAAAGAGGTGACATACATAGAATTTATCACCTTGCAGGAAAGGTTAGGACAATGAATTTCACCCTGCTCAGGGAAAAAGGCACCAGCAGCAATTATACAACTTTCTCTTGCATTTTAACTCATTGGATATCTTGGACCTATAAAAAAGCAACTGCATTGGCTCTCCACTAAACACCTATGTATCTTTTGTCCTGCTAATCTCTGCAAGTATTAGCCTAGAAGGCAGACATTTTAATCCCTGTTCAGAAAGATGAATTAAATTGTTGAAGATCCTCTGGGTAGAAGTTCTGAAGTAAAGATTCAAAAATAGGTCTATTTCAAAGTTTCAAAATGGATGCCCTTTCAGCTCTATTCTAATCACAGAACAGGAGAACCAAATCTTTGAGACTTATAATATATATGTTATATATATTATATAATTATTTAATAAATAATATATATATTATATAAAGAAATACAAATATTTTCTGAAAGTAGTAACACCAGAGGTCTGGACCCACAGTTCCAATTTTCTCTGCAAGTATGAGGGCACCTACAAAATGCTGATTCAAGATTCACAAAGTTTTCTTTGCTTTTGGTATAAACAAAAAACTACAAATTGTTTCTGCATATTCAAACATATGCCTAGGATTCCACTCAGCCCAAATGTGGTATGTTTCAAGATGTATTTCATGTCCTACCTTCTGAAAGAAGTCTTTGTTTATCCTGTCACCAATTTATGTTTTTTTTTCATTAATCTGTAGCTTTTAGTGATGACAGACTGCATACACCAAAGGACGATAATAGCCAGACCACATCTGACAAGAGAACTCTAACACACAACCTCTGCAGTAAGTAGTCCAGAGCAGTCAGCACTTGATTAATAACTGAAAATTTCCCTAATTTTTGTCCTTGCCTCCAATTTAGGACCAACAAATCCCATAGGTGCCCTGCTTCTGGTTAGCCCGCCTGATCTTCCTAATGCCAGCAGTCTCTAGTCAGAGGACACCTGAAGCTTTAGCTGTTTCCACTATACAGAGTTCCCATTCTGCCTGCCATTAAGTCTCTGCCAGATGGAAGTGGTGGTGGCTGACTCCCTTGCTTTGTAGCAAGCTCTGAATAAATATTCAGTTCCCGTGTGAATGGTCTTCTTCACTTTCAACAATGATTTCAAAGAACCACAGCAACATTGTTAATAATAGAGGGGATCTTAGTACACTCTGGGACTTGTGTTTTCTCATCCTGACTCTTAGCATCCTCTCAAGTGACCAGAAGCCTGGCTGGAAAAAGAGAAGGGATAGGAGATAACGCCTACTGTACCTGGAAGTCTCTGTGACAACTACATGTTATTGTGTGAAAAGTCGATGGAAAGAGTGAGTTTTAGACCCAGTTAAACCTGAATAGCCGGCTAGAACTGACACTCACTAACTGTGAACTTACTCCTCTGGGCATCCCTCTCCTCACCTATTCGACAGGAAAGAAAATGATTTACTCCATAGGACTGTTGGGAAGATTGAATACAGTCAAAAAATCAGGTGGCCATCAGCATGCTTGCCATAGCAGGTATTTAAACAGTGCTATCCCTCCATACTCTTCCTTTCCCAGACATACCTATGTAAACAGGTACCTGATATGAGCTTGCTTTGTCAACATTTACTAATCTCAAATTGGAGAGTGACTTGCATTCATGTGACTCCTTAATACTAATGGTCTTAGTGTTTATTAACACAGTTTATTCACCCAAGACTTTTTTTCTACAAGACAATTGGCTAGATGTTCAAGAAGCATGGCAATACCTAACACATGCTCCCTGATTGTTCATGTAAGGGGAAAACGTTGTCCCTTCTTTGCTTCTAGCTTCTTTGGCTGGTCTAATAATTAAATAGACATAAGACAGATTGACAGGAGGGAAAAAAAGCTAATAGGATATTCTATGTACAGGAGCTCCAAAGATATGAGGTTCTCAGACAGTCAGGCAATTGAGGATTATATGTCACCCTGAGCTGAGCAGAGGGGAGTAGGGTTCTGGGACTTCAAAGGGGAAGACCACAATTCACAGGAAGATGGGAGAACAAATGTTTGGTAAACAAATGTCTGCCATGCTCTGCAGAGAAACTGTTCTGATGTAAAAAGTTATCTCTGGTAATAATTCTTTTCATGAAACAGCCCCACTATCCAAATTCTTTAAGGCAGTTAAGGGGAAGGTAAGGGAAACACACACACACACACACACACACACACACACACACACACCAAACAAACCAAACCTCTTCCTGAGTCTCTTGGGACTCGACTGCCTTCAGTTTAAAATAATCCACATGCCAAAGCGGCACAAAGATCCACATATTTTGCTCCCCTTCACTCATAATTTAACCAGGGGAAGAGTCATCACCCAAACAAGTAAAGTAGATGATGTCATAGGATAGGCCCAACCTGTGACAAGGGTGATAAGTGTTCCTGTAGTTCAAGGGAAGGGACAAACCTTTGTCTGGTGACCTAACAGTGACGTGTGGCCAGGATGGAGCTTCATCCGGGTGTTAAAGCACACATAGAATTGGCTAAAAGCTACAAGTATAGTTTTAAAAAAGTCTTTGTCAAAATAATTCATGCTTGTTATATATATCCAATGAAATTTTGTAAGACACAGAAAAAGTGAACAAAGAAATTACCCATAATCCACATTTTAGCGATAATCACTGGTAATATTTTGATGTATTTACTCTTAGTCTTTTTTGCTATATATAATTTTAAAATTATGTGTTCAACACTTATAAAAATTTTAGATGCATAATATATAAAATTTAAGAATACATAGTTATTTAAAATAAATATAAATTTTATAAATATATAAAAATATATACACATATATGTCATTTCAGTATGATTTGTTTTCATAATTTATGATGGGCATTTCCATATATTATCAGAAGCTTTTGTATTTAGAAATTGAACACTTGTGTAATATTCTTCAAAGTGTATGAAATAGTTTAAAGGTCTTTTGTTATTAACCACATTAAATTATTATGTTATTATGTGTCTTCTTCTATTATTTATACTGTTTCCATGTTTTCAATATTTTGAATGAAGCTGGTAAATAAGGCAGTGATGTAGAGCTTTACACAAAACTATTCCTCTGGGGAGCCTGGGTGGCTCAGTCCATTGAGCATCCAACTCTTGGTTTTGGCTCAAGTGATGATCTCAGGGTTGTGAGATTGCTGTGTTAAGCTCCATGCTCAGCGGAGAGTCTCCTTGAGATTCTGTCTCTCTTTCTCCCTCTACCCCTCCTCCTGCTCATGCTCACACTCTCTCTTTCTCTCACACAAATAAATAAATAAATCTTTAAAAATAAAAACCACACTACTTCTCTGAAGTTTGGATAACATCTTTAGATTTCCCAAATGTGGGATTTCTTTCTCAAAGGGCAAAAACCTCTTCGAAGTCCTCAGTACATATTGGGAAATGTTTTTTCACAGGGTCAGGTGTACACTGTCTCACTGTAGGGTTTCAAGAGAAGGGGACCACAAAGGAGAGGGGAGGCCACCCTGATGCAGAAACAGCATGAGTGAGTGAGTGAGTTTCTCAGGGGAGAGTGGTGGGGTCACCAGGAAGACGTACCACAGTTCCTGGTACTGAGCATTGGTCTGCTAATTATTTGATGAATAAATGAAAGTTGCAAAGCTGAAGAACTGTTGACATGTTGGAAAAGGTAG
This sequence comes from Eumetopias jubatus, assembly GCF_037043125.1. Taxonomy (NCBI): domain Eukaryota; kingdom Metazoa; phylum Chordata; class Mammalia; order Carnivora; family Otariidae; genus Eumetopias; species Eumetopias jubatus. The sequence goes on along the minus strand of NW_028274809.1, from coordinate 111,477,836 downwards.
AATGGAGTATTCTTTTGGAAGGGATAAAGTCTTTGAACAATATTGTGAGAGAAGTTTAGAGTAGATAAGACATCTCTAGAATACCAGAGTGAGGGTTTGGAATTTAAATCCATACACCAAAGGGAGCTACACAAAAATTTTGCAAGGGAACAATATGACGAGAGTAATGAATTTTGCAAATAACCCTCAGGGTAGCTGTGAGAGGGTTGGAAAAGGCCAACAGCAAGTCAGTAAACCTCTGCTTTGAGCTTGTATGACTCAGGATTCTCCTTTAGGCTACTTCAATGATCTAGATATAAAGTAAGAATATCTGGGATGGGGATGGAAAAGAGGTTGTGAGGAAACAAACCTGGGATGGTTAACTTATTGGACGTGGGAGGGAGAATAGGAGGATCCTCAGCAACCAGAAAGGGGGTCCTTTCTGGAGGAATGGGGGGTCCCAGAAGGAAGCTAGTTTGGAACCCAGTGAGTGTGATTTTGGATATATTGATGTTATGTGGACCACTAGCATCTGTATCTCAAGAGATACTGGAAACAGACCCAAGGATTAGGGGATCATCTATGGAAGAGCAATAGCTGAATATCCAGGAAGTGACAGAATTTGCTTGGTAATGGATGCAGGAGAGCTGAGGTCTAATTAAATTTGGGGATTTTTTTTCAGATCAGAAGGAAACAAAAAGAAAAAAAGAAATAAGTCATAGAACGTTTGCACAACTGATTATCATGAGGATAGTGACTTTCAACAGGACGGTTTTATTTATACTGATAAGGATTAAATATATCCATCATAAAAAGAAAGACTAATGGAAACTAAAAACAAACAGACTGACAAAAAGTCTTTCTCCTGCTGGACCATCCCAAGTTATAAGCAATGCATTCCATTATGGTTTTCCAATCAACACCACAGCTGCCAGGCCAAACGGGCTAGAGGACAGGAAGGGAAGTTTCCTCCAGGATCACTAATGATCTGTGGAGCCTAGGAGAATCCATCTAATCAGCAAGTAGTCTGGAAATCTGAGAGGACAACAGAGACCAAAAGACTAAAGCACCAAATCAGAAGGGCTTAGGGGAAAATAGACATATGGGTCCTTGCCAGGGTGTTTAGCAACCATGCCAGACTGTTGCGGCAATTAGGCACCTGTATGACCCAACCGTGGGTGTCATTGTGATGATTCTTTATGGGGATATAGAGAACCACTTCCTGTGGGAGGTGTGGGGACAATCTTGGTACCAGCCCAACATTGCTATAAATACATCAGTGCACATACTCTCAGCTTCTGACTCTGGCCTCAGAAGGGCTGTTCAGCTCCCTTGGCCTGAACAGATGCTTTGACAGTGGATGAACGTGGGGAACAGCAGAACATTCATGCCCAATTCAGATAAACACAGTGTGTCCTCATAATGGAAAGCCATACATGAGTGCAACAAACCAAGAATGTACCCATGGCAAGGAGGGGCTTTGGAGGAGTCTAGGGTGAGTCAGGGCAGGGATAATAACAGGCAATGTACTAAGAACTTGCTTGGTTCCAAGCCCCCACCAAGGCACTTTACATATGATACCACAGCTGCATCTCACAACGGCTCCGCCCTCCCCTTGAAAAGACAGATCCTGAAGCATTAAATAGATGGACAGAGTGTGGGGGTCTGGGAGTCCTGAGCATCAATCTTTAGCACTGTTCTAGCCACCGCCCCCATGTGGCTCTTTCTGCGTATTCCAGGCTGTGGCAAAGCCAGGCAGAGAACTTGGTCAATGTTTTCCTTTAGTAATATTCCAATTTTTAATTTGGAGAATTGGCCTTAGCCTAGGCATTGCCTCTTACTCACCCTGTGGTCTTGGAGAGTTCACTGTGTCCCTCAGAGCACTGGGGATAAGAGAAGGAACCTTGATGGGAGGAAAGAGGCTGACATCTGGGCCTCCACTCCTGAACCCTTGGACATGGGTAATGACCTGACCACCTGGGTCTGGCACTGCCCCAGTCCGGACATGGGATTAGAATGCCCATCTTCTGGAGCAGTGGTAGGGTCAAATGTGAAATATGCATGCAAGTGCTTTATGAACTCTCAAGGGCTACCCAGGGGTGAGATGAATATGTTTCAGAATGGTTACAATGTTACACATACATCTCATCTTGGGTTTACATGCATGCTTGGGGTCCATCCAAAGATGGTGCCATGGGGGTGCTGCACACTCATTCCAAAGACACAGTCTGTCCTTGGGCCTTCCTGGATTGTATAGACCAATCAGGAAGTGAGGCCTCTGAGCTCAGCTTAATTCCCAAAGGATGAAAAGCCAGATGCATAACAGTGGGAGACATGAAGGCACTATAATTGGGAGGGAGAGGGAATATGAACAGAAGGAGCCAGGCTTTGGAGATAGCTGTACTGACACAGATCTCTGTCATCACACTTCCCATGCCCAACAGATGACCAAGTGACCAAAACCTCTCTGGGCATCCTTTCTTCACTGGTACGTGGGGTGACAGCATCTTTATTGCAGGCTCACATCAAAATTAATTTGGGTAATGCCTCTAAATGCCTGACACAACATAGTGACACATAATAAACAGTGGGTGATGATGTTGGGAAGAAGGTTCCAAGGCTTTCAATCTTCCCACCAGAGTCCCTTTCAGACAGTAATCAGCCCCCACTGGCCCTAGGGACTCTATCTCATCTTTTCCTATGTCAGACTTGCCCTTGGGTTAAGTTCAAAGGGGAAAAAAAGATGGGAACATGTAGGCGACTGACCAGTGGGTTTATTCCTTCGGGATGCCTTCAGAGCCACATTAAAACATACTGAAGTAAATGTGTTTCATTCCTTGATAACTAGACCTATTTGACCAAATAACACAGTGTCCGGTTTAGGCAACTCCTCAATGACCAGACTTGGCTGTTGAGAGGATGATGTGAGATTATGTAATTAAAAGCATTTCTCACAGGGGTGCCATGACTTTATTCAAATTTGAACAGCAATGAGCTCTTTACAGTTGAATTGACTTTACTGAGAAAGTTACATGAAAGAAGCAGTGACTAACTTACTACGTAACTAGATGGGACAGAAGAAATATCTATTCCATCCTTTTCATTATTTTTTGTTTTAGTAATATAACATTTATTCATTAAGTATACATTCATTCATATGGTTTTCAGATTAAATTTACATAAATGATTAACCCTTTTTACAAACTTAAAGTACCTCACACATTTTATACTATATTTACAAATTGAGTATGTCACCAGACAGACACAAAAATCTCCTCAAGGACACATAGCAAATTTGGAATGAATCAGAACTTGGACATTAGTCCACACCAACCTTAGAAGGCAACCTCTTCCATTTTTGTTAATTGAACATGAGAGAATGAAGACTCAGAGAAGTTAAATAATTTGTCTGAGGTGACATAACTAACAAATGACAGGGCCAGAATTCAAACCCAGATGGTGTCAGGCATTGAGCTACACTGCCTCTGAGTCAAGGCTGCCTGGATGGTGAAGTGTACTCATCAACCCATTCCTTAGTGGAATGTGGATAGCTTTTAAAAACCAGTGGGTGGGGGGGTGACAGTGGAAAACCCTTATTTTTCTTTCTTTCTTTCTTTCTTTCTTTCTTTCTTTCTTTCTTTCTTTCTTTCTTTCTTTCTTTCTTTCTTTCTTTCTTTCTTTCTTTCTTTCTTTCTTTCTTTCTTTCTTTCTTTTCTCTCTCTTTCTATTTTATTTAAGCAGGCTACAGATCTAGAATCAGCACCCAGGGGATGCTTCCCTGGGTCTGCATGCCCTGCAGAACTGTCCTTTCTATGCAGCCCTCTGGCTGCCTTGCACACATGTCCACCCCAGGTTCGGATTGCCTACTCTCTTGGTGGTCAGGAAGAGCCTGACACATTGCACTGCTCAGGAAGTCCTCTGTCTCTTGCTAGAAAATTTGGGATGAATGTCATAGTTCTGAGGCCTCTTGAAATTGAATGATTTGAAGTTTAAAGATCTGGTTAATGTGAGTAACTGTGAATACAGTGTAAGGAGAGGTGACAGGGAACCAGGCAGGCGAGCAAAAACAAGTCAACCGAGAAACAGGCATGATCAATTATTTAAACCCTCTTTAAGCATGTGCATTGCAAAGAGATGGGTGACTTGGCTTTGACTCATAAGATGAGTACAATCTGTAGGAAACTCCAGGGCACACATGGCAGAGAAATTTTTTTCCAAAGTCATTCAGATTTCCATATGTGAAAAATTATGACATTTCTAAATGCTTAGGGCCAAGAAAGTGGGTGGGCAGAGCTGGCAGCAGAGATGGTGCTGGTTTCCTCATATGTGAAATGGGCTAATGGTCCCCACCCACATATGCATCTGGAGGGGCAGGTAAGATGATGAGGGAAAAGGCCCAGAACATGGCAGACATAGACAACATGTGCGGGTTCCCTTTCACACAACTGAACTTTTCTCAACAATACTAATATTCCAGTTCCTAGGGCAGGTGCTGAGAAACCAAAAACAGTTAAGGAAAGCTCCAACTTTCAAGGAGCTTCCAACCCACAGGGGAGCCGGGAAAGTGGATGGTTGCATGCTGCAAGTGCTCTACCAACATCCTAGGGTACACAAGTTGGGAAGGCTCTGAACAGAGGAAACACTATGTTGGTTCATCAAAACTCTATCACCATACCTGCAACACCTGTGGATCTCACTATTTTCCCTGGATTGTCCTTTAGAAACAGGAAGAGGCTGCCAGCATGGCATGACTTAAAGGTGGCCAGAAAGCCCCACTCCCTGAACCTTAAACATTCTCTCAGAATTCAGAAAAGACTGACCAGTAGAAATGTATTCTCTGGTAGGTTCAGAAATATGAATAAGGCTCTCTTTCTCTTTGGGGAAATGCCACCTTCCACCATCAGTTAATCAAGGGTGTTCCATTGATAGTGAAGTTCATGTTAGTTCCAGTTTCACCAGCTCTGGGAAGCTCTCACTGACTATTCTGTTTGGAAGGCTTCAAAGGTTTGTATTTATGTCAGAGAGATTCATCATCTTCTTTGAAGAGCAGTCCCAGATCACGTGCCTCCATTTTTATAGGATGTATCCTCAGGATAGCTCATCAAGACAGACACAGCACTGGTCATTTCAAATACACTATAAATGATGCCCAAGGCAGTGGGGGCTCAAGGCTTCAGAGCCTCAAGTAAAAGTAAGGAAGCAAGCAAGAGGCTTGTCAAACCCTGGAGGGAAAATAAAGCTGCAAGATCTTGGTATACATTCAGATCTTTGACTGATTTTTTTTTCTTTGATTTGTGAGCTTTCAGCTAGCTGCTTAGGAAGGGGTGTATGTGCACACATGTGTGTGCATGGTCTCATCTTACCAACTATATCAATGTCACTAGATACCAATGGTGGTGATTCTCAAAAGGCACCTTTTCCCTGAAAAAGAAGGGAATAGCAAATGACTCACAAATGAAATATAACTCATTTTTGTATGTATTAAAATAAATAAAATCTGTTCTGTTTTCAATTGAGTATCATCAGTTGAACTATGTACTCTTTTGAAACATTTTATTGGGAATAAAAATGAGGAAATTGGCATAGCAAGCAATTTTTTTCAGACAGGGTTTGAGGGGTTGCTTCTTTGAAGAATTAGTGCAACAATAATTTTTTTTATTTTTCTTTGCCTACTTGACACTTCTATCATGGAGACTTATAAGAGCAGGGAATGAACCACAGCCCTCCAAGGACAAATCTACAACTGTTCTGTCTCATGAGTGCCTGGCAGCCTGACTGATACTGCTCCCAAACCTGCAGAAAGTGGGGATGCAAAAGAATCATAGTCAGATGCTGACAAGAGAACTAGGATGACAGACCCAAGTTGGAGCTTGTCTCTATGCCCCCACTGGCAGACATGAATATTTGGCAACACTCACTGAATACTAAGCCAGGAGCTGTGCTGGGTGCTGGGTATGCAGAAGCTGGAAATACAAGAAGCCCATGGCTGCTCAGGGGAGCTCAGGTTTACCCATGTCCTTGCCAGATACCATGTTGTTGTCCCTGTTACCCAACCTCCAGCCCTGGTGCTCCCTCTGATTTACCTAGGGGTTCACATCTAATTGCCCTTCAAGCCCTAGTGGAAGTACAACCTTCCCTGGGGGATCACCCCTGCCCCAGCTTGATCTCAGTGCCTGTCCTCAGCCTCACTATGGAGATTATATGCACAGCCTACTGCATGGATGTTCTATTTTCACCTCTGTAAAAGGTACTAGCTTTTGTGCATTGGTACTGGTACTAGCTCATCCCTGTATACTTCCAGGGCTGTTGCTTGCTGGCACTAGCTCATCCCTGTATACTTCCAGGGCTGTTGCTTGCTGACTGGCGAGGCTGGTGACATAGACCAGATCCCTGGGGCCAACTCTGTCTAGAATCAGAATCTATCCTATGCCTTGCTTAGCCCAACTCCACTCTCCTCTCACCCTGCCCTGACAGCTAACCCACTGTCTCACATTTGAATTTGACCAATAACTGTTATACAGTACTTTAAATTTACAAAACCCTTGTGTATTTATCATTTGGTTTCATCTCCTAGATAATCTTGTGACTTCATTGCCCTAAGGGGAAACTGAGGCTTAATGAGACACTGTCACTCTATGGAGCACAGGTTCTGGGTGCCCATTTCACCATTCCTCCAACATGAGTGCCCAGTTCTGCCTCCCTAGTCCCTGAGAGCCTTGTGCCCCTACCCTTGTCTGGCTCCCCAAGCCCAACATCCATCAGGACCCCTTTTTTATCACCCCTGTGCCCCACATGATAACACTCCTCTCTTCCACTGGAATCTTCCATGGTGACACCCACCTGTAATGGTGGCCTTTGAGACAGGTGCCAGTCTCCAAACATACTCACATGCACATACACACACACACAGGCACACATACAGATACCATGCATACCCACATTCATACTTAGATATACACATATATACATGTCCACACTTACACATATATGCCCACACATAGACACATATACACACATCCAGGTATATACACACACATGCATGCATGCACATACACATACACAACTAAACATACACGCACATGTCCATACACATGTATACACTCATACACCCCCCACACATATACACACATGCACTCATATACACACATAAATACACACACACACACACACACACACACACATACACATACATCCTAGTTCCTTGATTTTGAGGTACTTGTTTCCTGTTCTTATAATGCACCAAGAGCCTAGTATGAAGTCAGCCACATGGTAGGTGCAAAGTGACGATAGAGTCCATTACATTTAATTGCCAGAGCAGCCAGATTTCCAGGGCAGAGCATCCAGCTCAGTGGCCCACCAGAGCAGCCAGATTTCCAGGGCAGAGCATCCAGCTCAGTGGCCCACCCAGTGCCCACACAGGCACCTGCACAGGCCTACCTCCAATAAGATGTGTTCACTCCTCTCATGGCCATCCTTCTGATAAATCCTCCTGAAATTTCCCTTTGTGGCACTGCCTTTAAGCAGAAAATCAGGAGCAAAGTCAACAGAAAGATGTTACTATGTCTCTAAGGAAAAAAACATCAATCCATTTTTTTTCATTTTCCATTGAGCTTCTCATTTTAAAAATAACTGAAGCCATGGTGGATATATTTATCCACATCCATAGAATATACAACACCAAGAGCGAACGCTAATATAAACTATGGACTGTAGGTGATAATAATGTGTTCATGTAGGATCATCAATTGTAACAAATGTCCCACTGTTGTGAGATGCATTGATAATGGCGAGAGACTATGCATGTGTAGAGGGAGGAGGTATATGGGAAATCTCTGTACCTTCCACTTAATTTTGAGGTAAAATGAAAACTGTTCTAAAACATAGTCCATTAAAAAAAGTGATTGAAACCAAGGCTGGAAAGGTGCATAAATTGTTCAGCTAGTACTAAAAATCATGTCAGCTGACTCCCTGTTGTTTATAAAGAAAGAACTGTGTGTGGAGGATAAACCCTCACGTTTGGCACAGCAAAACCAAGGAGGCACATTCCTCTTATGACATAAGGATGCTGGGACACAGTGAACTGGGAAGCCATTCTATCTCCTCGGGAAATGTCCTCACAGAGTCTCAGGGTGGCATGTGCAAAGATGTTCACTTCAGTATCCTACAAACAACCTAAATTATCTTCAATACTGGACAGTAGTTAATGAAATATGATGCTTCCATACCAAGGAATACCACACAACCATTATAAAGATGTGTCTTAGAGTGATCTCCAACTGATTATTGATTGAAATAAGAAATAGGTAGAATGATATGGGAAGAACAACCCTATTTATAAATCACACACACATATTGCATTTATGTAATTAATGCCAATCTAGACACATTTAGGGTAAATTCATACCGGGAGCTTGTAGTGGAGAAGGGTAATTTTTACATTTTGTATATGTTTTGAATTTTTGAAATGATAATGCATTTGTAATTACCTTCTGTAAATTATAAAAGGAAGAAATCATTTACTGTAGATAAAAACTTCACAAAATCATAAATCAAAATTTTAAAAGATTTTATTTATCCATTTGACAAAGAGATAGAGAGAGAGCACAAAGGCAGAGTGGCAGACAGAAGGAGAAGGAGAAGCAGGCTCACCACTGAGCAGGGAGCCAGACGTGGGGCTTGATCCCAGGACCCCAGGATCATGACCTGAGCCGAAGGCAGCCACCTAACTGACTGAGCCACCCAGGAGCCCATAAATCAATTTTTTATTACCAATTATTGAGTATCAACTGCATGTAAGGAACTGAATATGTACTGCCAATTTCCATGCATAATCAAGGAAAGTAAGAATGGCCATCACATTTCTTATGTGAGGAATCTGAGACTCACAAGGTTAACAGAATTTACCTGAGGTCATAAGGCCAGGACCACCATCCCAGGCTGATAGCTCCGTGGCCTGGGCTTTGTACACTACATGCTGCCATTCTTTAACCAGATATATCTCTGAGGTGTGGATCTTGTCCTAAGTATCAAACCCTGATGCTTATAGTCAAATATAAGGCTTCAAGAAGGACACAGGTGGGCTGATCAGTGTGAAGGCAAGACATCACCCACCATGAATCCTGAAGTCTTCCCATTTTTATTTTAAAAGCTCCGCTGTAGTCTTCTGAAGCTGCAGGCTCCTCCAGGTTCTTATTTTATACCCCTATCCAGAAAGTTAAACAAAGGATCTAAGTCATTGACCAGGTTTAAAGAGATGACTTTCTTCTTTTTTAATTTTTTTGAAGATTTTATTTACTTATTTGAGAGAGAGAGAATGAGAGATAGAGAGCACGACAGGGAAGAGGGTCAGAGGGAGAAGCAGACTCCCTGCTGAGCAGGGAGCCCGATGTGGGACTCGATCCCGGGACTCCAGGATCATAACCTGAGCCAAAGGCAGTCGCTTAACCAACTGAGCCACCCAGGCACCCAAGAGATGACTTTCTTATACCATACACAAAAATAAATTAAAAATGGATTAAAGACCCAAATACGAGACTTGAAACCATAAAAATCCTAGAAGAGAATACAGGCAGTAATTTCTCTGACATCAGCCGTAGGAACTTCTATCTAGATATATCCTGTAGGGCTAAGAAAACAAAAGCAAAAATAAATTATTGGGACTACATCAAAATAAAAATCTTCTGTACAGTGAAGGAAGTGATCAACAAAATTATAAGGCAAGCTATGGAATGGGGGAAGATATTTGTAAAAAACATATCTGATAAAGGGTTAGTATCCAAAATATATAAAGAACTTATGAAATGCAACACCCAGAGAATGAATAATCCAATTAAAGTGGTCAGAAGACATGAATAGATATTTTTCCAAAGAAAACATACACATGGCCAACAGACACATGAAAAGATGTTCATCATCATTCATAACCAGGGAAATACAAATTAAAACGACAATGACAGGGGCGCCTGGTGGCCCAGTCAGTTGAGTGTCTGCCTTCGGCTCAGGTCATGGTCCCAGCGTCCTGGGATCGAGCCCCACATCAGGCTCCCTGCTCTGTGGGAAGCCTGCTTCTCCCTCTCCCACTCCCCCTGCTTGTGTTCCCTCTCTCGCTGTGTCTCTCTCTGTCAAATAAATAAAATCTTTAAAAAAAAAACGACAATGACATGTCAATTCACACCTGTTAGAATGGCTAAAATCAACACAAGGGATGACAAGTGTTGCCAAGGATGTAGATAAAGGGGAAGCCTCTTGGCCTGTTGATGGGAATGCAAACTGATACAGCCACTGTGGAAAACAATATAGAGTTTCCTCAGAAAGTTAAAAATAGAACTGCCTTATAATCCATCCATTGCACTACTAGGTATTTACCTAAAGAACACAAAAATACTGATTTAAAGAGATACATGTACTCCAATGTTTATAGCAGCGTTATCTACAATAGCCAAGTTATGGAAACAACCCAAATGTTCATTGACTGATGAATGGATAAAGAAGAAGTGATATATATACACAATGGAATATTACTCAGCCATAAAAGGAATACAATCTTGCTATTTGCAACAGTGTCGATGGAGCTAGAGAATATTATCCTAAGCGAAATAAGCCAGTCAGAGAAACACAAATACCATATGATTTCTCTCATATGTGGAATTTAAGAAACAAAACAAATGAACAAAGGGGAAAAAAAAAGAGAGAGGAGAGAGAAAAATCAAGAAACAGACTTTTAACTATGGAAAACAACCTAATAGTTACCAGAGGGGAGATAGGTTAAATAGGTGATGGGAATTGAGGAGGGCACTTGTCATGGTGATTACTGGGTGTTATACGGAAGTGTTGAATCACTAAATTGTACACCTGAAACTAATATTATACTCCATGTTAACTAACTGGAATCTAAATAAAAACTTAAAAAAATAAAAGGTCTAATGCAGAAAATAAACTTATGCAGTATTTGTCAGATTTCTGCTCCCTCCACTCTGCCAGTATTTACTAAATCCTTATATGTGGGTCACTATGCTAGCTAATGGGTCATATATAAAGGAAATATAGCCCTTACCTTTAAGGAGCTTAATGTGCATTGGGAAACAGTTTAAGTTACATTAATTTATAAATGTATTCATCATGTATATACAATTGAAAATATGTTTAGATGATACCCTAGAACATGGTCAATTAAAAGAGAAGGGAAAGGGCACCTGGGTGGCTCAGTCATTAAGCGTCTGCCTTTGGCTCAGGTCATGATCCCAGGGTCCTGGGATCGAGCCCCGCATCGGGCTCCCTGCTCTGCAGGGAGCCTGCTTCTCCCTCTCCCACTCCCCCTGCTTGTGTTCCCTCTCTCACTGTGTCTCTGTCTGTCAAATAAATAAAATCTTTAAAAAAAGAGAGAGAGAGAGAGAGAGAGAAGGGACATCCTTACCCTTTAGGAACTTAGGATAAATCAGGAAGTGATTTGGCCTCTATAACATTAGATAATTTATTATTTAGTGTCCCAGCAATTAAAGAGCACTTACTTTGTGAGGGAAGTTTTGCTCAGTTCCTGAAAAATTGATGTGCAATACAGTCTTTCGTTCCAGGTGACCACAGTCCAGTGGGACAGGAATGCCAGTTGGCAAGAGCAGCAGTGCTGTTCTAACTTAGAGCTCAGGCACACATGTCAGCTTCCACTGGAGTAGAGCCCATGTGTGGGGCAGGTTATGCTCTATGAGGAGAGGCAGGAGTTAGCAATGAACTATATACTACAGGCCACGTTCACCCCAAGTCAGAACCCATTGGAGCCGGCCTCCACTCTCCTTTTCCTCTTCTCAGGACTTATCCTGAACACCTGCTCCAGTGCTCTGAAGATAGATCCCACCCAGCCTGGTGCTCTTGGGGTTCAAATGATCTACATCCTGTTCAGGGGCTTGCCCTCCCTTCCACCGATGCAGGATCCAACCTTCCTATGTATGAACTCAACTACCCTTCTTAATTACAGTTTGGAGTCTTCAACTGCGCAGTCTAGTTTAGTCTGAATAAACAAAACTACCCCCTGGTCTGGCAGCCCCCAGGACACATTAGGTTTTTCTAGCCCTGTGAACAAGATCCACTATCAAATTTTTGCCATGGTAGAATTCCCTGTCAATTTCATCTCCTCATTATATCCCTTTCAGTTCATTGCACACCTCTTCTGGATCCCCACATTTATCTGATCTATCATCACGATAGAAGGTGATTCTTTACAGAGACTGAACACCCAGTATGAGGGAGGCTACTATGGATGCTTCATGGAATGCTTGCCCTCTTTTTAATGAACCCAGCTTCATAATGTTTAATAAGATTACTATCTTGCTGTACAGAAATCTTGTCAACATGGAAAAATCATCTTTGCTAACAGCATGAAATGTCTCAGATAACCAACATGAAGAATGCCATGTAACAAAGGCACAAAATAAGAAAATAATCAGTTTTTCCACTCAGATGCCTTCTAATATTGCTCACACTTTTATAAAAGCATCAACATCCATAGTAAATAATGCAGAGGCTTGGCATGCCCTGATCTCTCTGTCACCAGCCAGCACTGAGTTGTGGAGTAAAAATATTTCATTTGGGATAATCTGTATACAGCCATATATTTGTCAATGTTTTTATAATTCTGAGGACTCCACGAATATAAGTCCTCTGTCCTCTTACAGACTGAGGACATCAAAGTGTACGTAAAAAAGGCAGGTCTGATGATGCTTTTATTCCATTTATTGCAGGGGCACTATTAATGCCACTATAGGTGAAGGTCTGCTGGCAGTTTTATTAGGTACCACTTCTGCAGGAGTTTATAAGTTGGCTATAAAAACAAGTTCTTTTGGAATGAAACTTGTGCTAAGATACATATTTTAAAATTGAATGTTCCGATGTAGCCATTTGAAAAGTGATAGCATTTTGTGATTCCTAAAAGCTATTTGGTTCATTAGATTACACTGTTTCACTGTTCTAAGCCATCTTCTCCTTTCCCCCAAATGAGGAATAAAATAGCAAAAACAATCCTCCCAGTACCTCCTCCACATAGAGATGTTCTAAGTCACTCTCAGAAAAAAATACTTAGTCTTAGCACTGAGGGAGAACAGAAATGTTCCTCTCATTCATTTGTTTGCTCTTGGTGGGAGAAAAATATTACTTGGTCAAGTGAGGTGAAAAATCTAGTTTTAAATCCTTCAGAGAGAGGATAAAACCTTTACCCATCTCCTGTCACAAGTTCCAAGTAATTTCATACTTATTCTCAAGAAATAATTCATCTCCTATTTAAATTTTGCCCATATCATGGTCTTCTGGGCCTCACTTCATCATCCAGCCAAGCAGGAGGCTCCAAGAAGTGACTTTGAAACATCTAGTACTCACTATCAGCTGGTACTGTCAGTGTTCCACATGAATGGATGGATGGATGATGGATGGATGGATGATGTATTGATGGATGAGTGCAACATTCAGAAGCAGGGACTTTGAAGTAAGACAGACAACTTGACTTTAAGCAACTCAACTTTCACCTCTGTGTGCTTAACACTCAGCCTCCTCCAGGAGGCACAGCTTATACTTCCTGCATCACAGACTAGCTGCACCAATTCACAAGACAAAGCATGCTTGGGAAACACTAACACTGAGCCTGGCTCATCCCAGGCACTCGGGGCATGTGGGCTGCTGTTGGTTGATTACCATCATTATCACTACTATGATGAATATGTTTTTTCTATTTGTCTCTGGCCAACAACCTTTCCCCGATCTCAACACTTCTATGCAAAACATCTTGACATTTTTGTCCTGTAAAATCATTATCATTTCTGGTGATTTCACCAGTCCTCACTGAGTGAAGCCTCAGTTTCCCAGCAGACCTCCCTGGTGAGGTGCTAAGTCACCGCTTTCCTGGCAAAATCCATGAGTCAACAACAAATTAGACTTTACCTTAACCATGCGTTTGTTGGGTATAAAGCCTGAGCTTCAGTCTAGGCCCTAAGGCTTGTTTAGATTTACCATGGCCAGCCCAGAAAGCAAGGTTGAAGCAAACTACATTTAGCTTTTGGAAGTCAGGTTGAGAGAAAGACAAGACATGATTTTGCTAGATGGGTTTTCCTGGTCATGGTCGTTACCACACTTGACCTGGAAAGGTGGTATTCCTTTGCAGAATCCCCCTGCCTCCTAGATCACCTATGATATAATGTAAGGCCTTTATCTATTTCAGCCTTTAGTTGGAACATGTCTGTAGGATAGATTACAAATATATCAGAAGGGGATTTTTAGGATGTATCTCCATCAAGAAAGTGAGACTTTTACAAATTCGATCAATCGTGGACAGACTTCTAAATTATTCAATGTGAGAGGAAAAGCCATGACTAATTTGACTTTAAAAGCCATCCTTGTGTAATTCCAAGAACATAGTATTTAATCAAACATTTTGATGAGTGAACCAGAGGATAAATGGCAAACTTTTTCTGCCTCAATTCTATGAAATGAATTTCAAATCCAATATAATTCATTTCATTAGCTTCATACTTACCTTATCTTGTCCCAACTCGAAGCCCCTGATTCTAGCCCTTGGCATTTCTGTACTCACCTATATCTGTGTCTACCATGAAGCCAGTACTGAAAGTTCCATTTCCTAGCAAAGCAAATAAAAAGGCAGTAGAACTCTAATGACCATCTTGAACCTGGGCCAGCAGGTGAGGCCAGCTGGACCATTAGGGTGAGGCCCTAGCTTCATTTGTGCCTAGATCCTACAAGGGCAAGCTCAAGTCCTTCCTGCCTCTGAAACCAACCCTGCAAAAAAGGGGGAAGACAGACCTGCCAGTTTACTTCAACCTCTATGGTTGTGTGAAACTTCTCTGTGGAAACCCAGGTTTATTTATTTCACTGGTCCCAGCACATAGATAATTTGCATTTCTACATGATGCTTGGTCATCCTGTAATGGAACACATGAGTACACGTGACAAAACAATGGGAATCAGACTTGTGGATTTCATGCAAAAGTAAAATAGATTTCTCTGCCACAAGAGATTTTGAGTCATCTTCTCTGCTTAAAAACAGTGTTACATAGACTCGTTAGCTGTGACAAATGTACCATGGTAATGTAAGATGTGAACAGCAGGGGGAACTTGGGTGAGGTACATGGAAACTGTAGTATCTTTGCACATTTTTTGTAAATCTAAAACTAGTCTAAAATGTTCTTAAAAGTTTATTTTAAAAAATAATCAATCTATTTTTCTCTCAGGGTTTTTAATATATAGTTTTTTACTTATCAAAATGAATGATGTTGCATATATAATTTTGAGTTCTATACTAACATTAGCATTTTCATGTTGTTATAAACTATTTGCAAACATTATTTTTAATGGTTTGATCATGATAATTAAATAGATGTATAATAGTTTAATTACACATTTCCCTTTGTTCAACACTTAAAAAGAAAAACACTAGCAATGATTCCTAGGAGACGTTAGGTTATATAGAGAGCCACACTGTGCCAGAATCTTCTATTTCCTTTCTTGCTACGGCTTTGAAGTGCATAACCTTTCTGGGCTGACTAAATTTGTCTTCGTTTGTACTGTTGGGGTTAATTTCTTCATAATGTTTGGATGAGAGATTCTGTGATCTGGCTTCCCTCTAACAATAGTACTCAGAAGTTTTTGTCTATCACATAAACCAGGCATTTTTTACAACTCCAGTATTCTTTCAATTAAGTCCAGACATGGTCCCAGATACTGCATTATCTCTTAACACAGTGGCCCTGAAACTTGCCATCAGCCTCCCACAGGTAGCTGAGAAAGGGAATCAGAGACCGAGGCTCTGCTGAGAGATGAGCTTGACCCCAAGCTCATCTCTGCTGCTGCTCACTGAGGTTTTGGCTACCACCCTCCACAAGCACAGGATACAACCAGTCTTCCAATCCCTGGAAAGCAAGGCAAAAGGTAAAACCAACTACTGTCTGGATTCAGACCACAGGACTGCTGTCACTGGATTTTGATTGGCATCAAGAAAGGCCATGGCATGTCACAGGGAATATAGGTGATACATATCAGCCAGGGGACAGAAAATTCCAGGAATATGACACTGTCTCTCCTGCTAAGATACCTCCACAAAATTGTTTGGTCATTTTCTTGGTGGTGAAAATCCCCTTTCCCCTCACAAGGTAAGTGTGCTGCCCTGACTACTCAAAATTACTAGTGCCAATTTTGCTTTTATAACAGGCTTGGCAAGTGTTTTGCCCCAGCGTTAGGTGCAATTTTTGTGTAATAAGAATTATAATGCCAAACTCCTCTTAAAAGTCCATTTTGTGTTCTGCTGATGACTGACTCAACAGTCTTATGATTTACCTCCTTAATTAGCTGACCCCCAGTTCATACCCATCCTCATTGCCCTCAAAATATATCATACGTGTAATACCTGTGAGCTTTATTTCCTGATGCTCATTTTTCCCCCTGGCCCCTCCAAATGTGTACAGCATAGAGACTCTTTCCCATTCTGACTTATAATCTACTGTGTTACCTGACAAGAGTCTTTTAAGTGGAATTGCTCTTGTTACTGCTATAATAAAATCTGTCAAGAAGATGTAAAGCCAGCCATTATGGGCTCATCTCCTTTTTTTCTTGGGTGAGATTCTCACACACAGAAAGTTCTACAGTGCATTAACATTGTTAATGTTATCCCAAGTTTGCAATTTCAGTAGCCAGGAGAGCTCTGAAACCCTGGGTGGAGAGTCCCAAACCTGAAGCTGAGCCGCTTACCATGCCAGGTCCACTGTCTCCCAGGCAGGCAGCAGCATGGGCCTTGCATGATTTGCTTTGCTTTCTTTGGTGGGTTGTAGATGACCCTGAAACTCTACTAGGAACCAAGGTATTTCAAGGTGTTCCTGAGGCTGTACAGAGGTGTCTGAGGATGGAGAGGGAGAAATCTGTCACAGAAAGGGCTGGGAAGCTTTTGGACAAGGATGTTGAACAAACTTCACCTTAAGTATAATTGATTTGGAGTAACTGATTGTGTCATTGTGTTAAGAAGGATTCTGTGCTCCATCTTTGCTCAACAGAAAAAAGAGCCATGTGTGCCATAGGAGCAAGGGTGAGGGAAGGGAGAGTCAAGGCACACATGCTTCTCATCCCTGAATTGCCTTCCCTGATCCAGGAAGGCAGACTGAACATTTCCTACTCTGCACTCACATGAAAGCAGAAAGTCAGAAAAACGTGACCTGATAGAGAACAATGAGCTTGTTCCTATGTAATAATAAGATCTATGCCAGGGCACAGCTGTGATTAAAGGGTAGGATTGTCTCAAACGGTGCCAAGACACTGCTGAATATGCTTTCCCAGGGGAGGAGAAGCCCTGGGTTGGGAGTTAGAAGACCTGAATTCTCATTTTCTCATCTTTTCATTTTATCCAGCAACAGCTTTGTGAGCATGCAATGTGCCAGACATGAATGTAGACAATAAGACACAGTCCTGGCTTCAAAAAATGGCTGGGCTGATTTTATTTTCATTCTTCTTACCACCAACCATCTACATTTTCACTTAGGACAAAATCTAGGCTTCTGTATCCTCTCAGCAGGAATATATCATGGACCAGCATGGGTCAGACACTAGGCCAGGAGTGGCAGACCCAGAGCGCAGCAGGCAGCATCCTAACTTTCCAGGGCTTAGAGTGGGAAGGCAAGGAGGTGCTCCCAGAGGCATCAGTGGTAAGGCATAGTGAGGGCACTCTTGCTTGGGGACAGTTGGGGGTGGTGTTCAAGAATGGCTTGTCAAACTGAATTGTAAAAGACAGAATCAGTACTCTCCAAGCAGGAAGGACATTGTCAGTGGGAAGAGAGGTTTAAGCAAAGATCTAGAGGTGAGGGAATGCATCAGGCATGTGCCACCTTGCACATATTTTTGTTCCAGCTTACTGCTGGTTTTGAGCTGCAGTGAAATCAAAGTAGAGCCTGGAGAGGTAGACAGGGTCAGACCTGCAAGCACCTTGCGCCTTGCTCAGAATGTGTGACTTCATCTTGAATGGCAGAGTGCAGTCACATCTTGACTTAGAAAGCATCCTTATTCATAGCATGGAAGAGTCAGGGCTGGAGGGTGGCACTGATGGCAGGCAGACCCAAGAGTGCCCATGGCTACAGTCCAGAGTGGGCAGCAGGAGGGTCACATTCCATCATCTGTCACAGGGCCTGGCACACAGCAATTGTTATTGAGTTGATGGACTCATGAAGAAGAAGTGGGTCAGTGAGATGACATTAGCAATAGAAATGGGGAGTGGACAATGGCCCTATCATTGTAATCAACTGGACGGTGGAGCTGAGGATGGAAGAGCCATTAAGGAACCCTCCCCTCCCTAAGTTTCTCTTTCTTCTTTGCGGAATAATAATGCAGATCTAAATGTTTTCTATTGTTCCCTCAGATCCAATGTCCTGTCACTTGCTAAGCAAAATATTGGTTGTCTGCATGAATTAGGAGATGTTATTTGGCTGACAGCAACTTGCACACACTCGACACATAGAAAAAAGCTCTCTAAGTCAAAACATCTCAAACTCTACACCCATAAGAGCCACACAGATGATGGGGGCCCACAGCAGAGCAGTTGTGAGGTATCCTGGAGAACATGCTTGTCTGACAGTGCTGACGGTCCACACATCCAGGAGCATTGCTTCAAATGACAGAATCCCAGGGACTTAGGTAAGCTGGAGGAGGAAGAGGCTGAGGAAAGTTGGATGATTTCTACCCTTAGGCTTAAACTTTCAAAGTTGGGATCTTCCAAGTCTTCTGACCATCAGGCAGGGGCCAGAGCTCAGATACCAGGAAGAGAAAATCTTCTGAGTTGAAAATATTCTTATTCTCTTTTCTGTGTCTGTGTTTTGTTAAGTTCTTGTCCATTTTTCTTTAGGGATAAACAGTAAAACCCTTAAAGCATGATGAATCTATGTGCTTAGCTCAGAGGAAAAGGGGGAATTGGGGATACTACATCCCCTTCTGCAGCCAAGGTTCTGAATGAGAAACCATTTTCTTAAGGAGAGAAAGACCGGGGCATCTTGCAGGGGAGGGTAGTGAGGCCACAGGATGGGGTCAGGGACCAAGAGCAGAGCTACTGTGAGCGGGTCTGAGGAAAAGAAAGTCCAGATGGGGGCTCCTCATGTGGGATCTTCTAAGGGGGGTGGGTTGTGCTCTCCAAGGCCCCTGGTACAAATCTTGAAGAGCAGGGAGTTCATGTATGAACAACTTCTTCTCAATGCTAACATTCTTCCTTGAGGTCCTTCCTCTGGTATTTTAAATTTACCCTCTTCAATATATCTGCCTTTACGCAAGGACACCTACCATCATGATAGCCTTACAATGTCTCTTTGAGGGGGGAATTTTGACACCTCATTTCAAAGGTGGGAGGGTTTAGTCCATTAGATAATTGCCTAAAATCACATAGGAGATAAGGATAGAGCTGTGGATTGAATGCTGGCCTCCCTCACCAGCTCGCATTACTGGCAATAGGGACATCCACACAGAGGCAGGCAGTAGGAAAGGACAATCCAGGTACACAGGAGAGCAAATGGGAACTAAAATTCAATCTCTAGCTCCAAGGAACAAGAATTTTGACTAATCCACTCACCAAATCCCCTGGGTCAAATAGCCTTAGAGGTCCCAACCTCAGGAATCACAGCTGCCCAGTCCCTGCTGACAGCTGCCTATCACCCCATAGCAGGCCTGGGAGTGCCTTCTACGTAGGGGTTTGTTCATTGCCCTTTGCCTGACAGTTGATCCAGCGTAATTATTAATAGCACATTCTTTTACACTCAAAAGTATTCTGGTTTGGAGATAAATTATAGGTTTTTCCTGCTCAAAAGGAAAGAAGCCACCAGCCAACCTTCCTGCTTTTGCAAGAGCTAGCTTCCTGCTGGTGGTCTTGCCTCCTAGAAGCTGGGACTCCTCCTCTCCATGACACATGGGTTCACACTTTACCAGTGTCCACACCAGAAGCAAGAGTACCTAGTCTACACTGGCCTTTGCATGCACAGGTTATGTCCTAATGGGTCCTATTCCTCATTCAGCCTAAAACAACCCTTCCCACTCATCACTTGGCTAGGTGTCCTTGGAGGTCCTTATCCTCAACTCTATCCAGCTGTCTCCACACTTGTCATTGTTGGAGTCAGGGCTCCCTCACTATGAACTCAGAGTCTCCCCTTCATGGGACCCATCCCTGCTGGATATAATGCATGTATGGAGGGACCCAATGCTTTACTCATCAAATCACACAGAGTCTAACACACGGTAAAAGAATAGCAAAGGTCTGTTGAATGGATGAATGAATGAATATCTCTTTGTGTCTTCTGTCCTTTGAAAGGCTGGAGCCATTTCTCCCTTCTTTTTGTCCCCAGCACCCACACAAGCACCTAAGATAGAGTGTGCAGCCAGTGAACATCTGCTGAATTACCTGACACCTCACCTGAGCCAAGAACTGCTATTTGCACCTCAAGCCCATCTCAGGCAGAAACTTCTTCCTTGAGCCAGAATCATCTTGGTCTCGTGAGCAGAGCATCGCTTAGCATTAGCAGTCAGAAAACCAGGGCTGAAGGATTTTCTCTAGTACTTGGGAGCTGTGCAGCTTAGGAAAAATCACTTAACACTTTCTAGACCTCAGCTATAAAAGGTGAGGAAAATATGACTTGATTTACTCCATCCCACCCACAGCCCCCTGCCAAATCTTCTGTAGCTTTCTGTTGCTCACAAGATAGCTGGACACAAAGGATAAGGCACAGGATCTACAGGTCCCAACTCTTCACCCTTGCTCTCAGCTCGCATGGCCTCCTGCCCAGGGGCCTCTTCCCTTCCACGTTGGAAACAAGCCCCCTCTATCCTTAAATGCTTGGCCTGCATGCTGCTCTCCTCCACTGAGGTGAACTTTGTATGTTATGTTCTTCACACCTGGAAGTGACTCAGCCACTTAATCACATGTGGCTAGCACTGCACTTGTCCCTTAGTGTGTGCTTTGGAGAGACTGCCACGGAACCATGTATAGGTCATCAGGCCCCACAATGCAGAGGACTCCGGGCATTACAGGTGTTCAGTAAGTCCTTGCTAACTGGAATCTCTAGTTGAGTTCCTTGTTTGAGTTTGTCTTCCCCAACCCCCTAATCAAGAACAATGAGGTTCAGAGAGGACTGACCCTTGGTCACATGCAAGTCCCAGGCAGGGTGGGGCCACACCCAGGCCTCCCCACACTGCAGCCTCTTTCAAATTCACCATAGGGCCTTTTGTTCTCTATTAAAAAATGGGAAATTTTTGATCAAAGCTCTCTGAACAATTACTTTTATTATATATTTCATGAGACACTGCTTCTTTTTCTCCTCATTTGACTTCTAGTTCAGTTTCTTAAATGGATTATTTGTTAGGAAAAAATAAAACACTGCACAACATAAACTGCAAAGCAGCACCATGATTTACAATAAGAAGAATCACTTTGAGCAGCACTAGCTTCCTTGAGCAATAACTATCCAACACTCACGGTGAAGGAGGACGTGAGAAAGTCAGGCTGAGCGTCCCTGGACCCTGATGGCATGCCCGAGAGCACTGTGCCCTGAAGGTGTGAGGGACTGCCATCATTCACAGAGCATGCTTCATTTACAGGTAAACTGAGGCTCAGAGAGGGTTGGAGCGTGTCCAAGGTCACAGAAGGTGAGCACAGACCCAGATGCTCAGGTGTTCTCCATGACATTCGGGGCCAGTGAGTGACACAGGGCAGCAGGTTAGTGCCTTCAGGAAGGAAGGAGATGAAAGCCCAGACCAGCCTCAGATCGCTGGAAATGTCAATCTCTTGAACTGTTTGAACCCGTGTTGTCATGTTCTTCCCCACCCCCAGAGGGCAGTGGGGAAAGTGTTGCCAGGGATTTTGGGCTGGGAAGGAATCATCCTACAGACAGGGATGGAAAGGTAGGTCTACCCCATACTTCAGAAAGAAGACATTCCAGGGCCTGCCTTGGGCCTCTCCTGGGATACTCATTACAGACACAGATGGACATGTCTGTGCCCCTGGCCCCATACTTCCCAGCTCACCGTAGTCTCCCTGGCACCTGGGTTTGCATTTCCAACATTTTCCTGAGCACTGTTGAGTGTCTGCTCACCCAAACCACTATGTAGGAGGGACTTGAGCTCCTCCCAGGCACAGTGGAGGCTGACAGAGAAGGGAAAGACAGAAGCAAGGATTTCGGGGACAAGCCTGAGTGGGCCCTGTGTCCAGGGATTAAGTCCATTCTCTGTTTTTTTCTTCATCACCCTCTTGACACTTTTCCTAAGCCAGCTCTCCCTGATGATAGGAACTGCCTGGTTCTTATCAAATGCCAGAACTTCTTCCAGACAGAGCAAATCAGAATTTCCAGGAAAGGGGCCCACATTCTTAATAAGGACTCTAATGATCGGAAAGCTGGCTCACATCCCAGGCCCTGATTAGGCTGTGCACCTGTGGATGAAAGCAGATGGGTGATGGAGGTCATTACATTCAGGTGTGAATATGTCTCTTCTTCCACCCTGCCTCTCTTCAGCTGGAACTCTAAGGACCAGGAGCCACTTCTGTGCTAGATGATGCCTGCCTGTGGTCTTTCTCTTGCCTCAAGGACACCAACTAGAGCTGGGGCTGGGTAGTGCCAGGCTGGCCTTGTCCTAGGTCAGCTTAACACCTGGCTCTGTATCTACCCTGCAGCTTTCCTCACATCCAGGTGAAATTTTGGTCTGGCAGGTGTGTGGGTATGTGTGCCGGGTGGGGGGCATTGGCCACTGACAGATGAACGTCTGACAGCCTTTTTTCGCTTAAAGCTATTTAGGCCTAATCAGCTTAGGAAAGTGGCATTCTCTACACACACACACACACACACACACACACACACACACACACACACACACACGCCTGCCCCCCAGCTAATTGTGTATCAAAGCTCCAGGTAAGGATCCAGGGTTCTTGGGCCTTTCCTTGGTGCCTTGTGCCTTATGGCTCTGGAGTAAAGAAATGTGTTCTAGGGTAGAATTCTGGCCTTCCTGAGCACCATGACTAACAGTGGCTTCTAGCACACCACATTCTGGCAGTGTGCAAGTGCAATCCATCCCCTCATTGAGGATTGAATGACTGCAGATTTCTCAAGCACCAGGATATACAGGGGCTATATAAATTATAGTTTCCTGAGCCACAGTGAAAAGAGCCATATATTTCTCATAACAGACTTCTAAGCAGTTTTTCTATTTGTCTTTGTATTTTTTCTTTTCTGTCTAAGCCAGTGGTTCTCAAACTGTAATGTACCTCCTGAGCTTATGAAAAATGCAGATTCATACTTCTCACCTACAGATATCCTGATTGTTTAGGTATGACCTGGAGCCCAGGAACATGCTATTTTAATAAGTGATGCAAGTGATCGGGAAGCACTGTCAGGGAAGGACCACCCTCAAGGAGGCCAGAGTGGGGCTGAGCAAGACCATAGCTGTACCAGACAAGGCTGGAGGTGGAGCTGGGGCTGAAGTCCAAACAAGGGAGTCCATGCATGGAGGGATCAGGGGTCATAATCAAGGCTCTTAACAAGCCCCAGGGTTAGGACAGAACAGGGTTAGTGGCTGTATAGCCTGTACTAGGTGGGGGAAGCTGGAGGGGCCCAGGCTTTTGCTGAGTGAGCTAGCACCTGACCTCTGGTGGGGTGCCTGCCACAAAGCTGAGACTAGTTTAAAGCAGATGAGCCAGACAATTTCCCCAGCACACAGTACTCTGCCTGAGACAGCACAGCTGCTCAAAATGTATTTCTTTGTTGGTGGGAGGAAGAAAGGAAAGAAGGGAGGAAATAAAATTGTAAGTGTCCCAATTTAGGCACTGGATATTGCAAATTATTTTATAATTGCCATCTTCTTCAAAGTGACTTAGCTCATGCAACTTCCCAGCTTGGAGTCCTTCTCAACCATAGACCAGCATGATGGTAGGGAGAAGGCAGCTCAAGTGGTCAGCCAGGTTGAAGAGTCAGATGAAGCTGGGGGAAAGAGGAAGGGCCCAGGCGTGAGACCCCAGTCCATGCCTGCCACCACCCTAGAGGCCCTCAGACAAGGGATGAAATGGACCATGAATGTGAAAGCATTTTCAAAACAACTATACCCTGTGTATACGTGATAAAGCATTCTTTTATTTGATGGCCAGAATATTTTTTTAAAAAATAAAGTAACACCTCAGAAACATTAAAAACCATTTGGTAGAATGCTTAAACTAGCAAGGATTATAACTGAGTAACTAAACATGACCATTGCCCCAAAGATATTCTCTAATTGCTCCCAAAAGACCGTTGAAAAGTGTCTCTTCAGCAAGCCTGAGTGCCTGCATGTAAATAATATTGTCTATAAAATGAAGACAGAAAGGGCCACAATGATGTTATAATAAAGTCACCTAATTAAAACAGGATTTAGGAAAGTTCGAATTCCTTGGTAATATTGCCCCACTCATAATAACATAATTTTCCTTCACAAAAAAATTATTGAAATAGGAAATATTTAAACCATGAAGTAAACATGTTTTTTTCAATATCAAACATGTTTCATTATGAGAAAAGTTATCCTGTCTGTTTCTACAGTTTGTGTACTTAAATTTATAACCTCATCAGTAAATTCCACATTGTGTCACTCAGGGATTTGTTAAAATTTAATAAATGTCTTTGCTACTAAAATGTAAGAGTAAAAACTAAACACTGACTGAGATGAGCTTGGTTAGCTGTGTGCCAATCAGGGGAGAAGAAATATGAAGTAAGGCACTTGAGAGAGTTGAAAATCAGTGAAGGGCTCCTTTAGGAAGCCAGGGGGGCTCCCAGAGGGCACCAGGCAGATTAAATTAATGGTTTTGCAGATGTGTCCTGAAATGTAATGTCACCGATGTTGCTGCTACACAGGAAGGGCACTCTGATTTTCCTCACATATCCATTTGTTGAGGTGGTGAGAAGGCAAAGAAGAATGATCATTGCAAGTCAACAGGAGGTGTTAAAGGTGGGCATCAGGCATTGCCTGCAAGTTTCCACTCAGGTGTGAGCATCGGCCCCTTCCCTCCCCTCCTCTCCCCTCCCCTCCCCTTCCTTCTCTTCCCTTCCTCTTCTCGCCCCCCCACCGCCTTTTCTTTCTGTTGCAACAGCTTCATTGATCTGTAATTCACATACCATACAATGCACCTAGATAAATGTACACTTCAGTGGTGTTTTAGTACATCCACAGAGGTACGCAACCTCACCACAATTTATTTTTATCATTCCAAAAAGAAACCCACTGGTAGTCACTTCCAAATCGCCCCATCTACTTTCTGCCTCTATGGATTGGCCTATTTTGAACATCTCATATAATATGTAGAGCTTGTGACTGGCTTCATCCACTGAACATAATATTCTCAGGTTCATCCATGTTTATCTGTGTGTCAGAACTTCATTAATCCATTGTAGGGATATACTACTTTTATTTATCCATTCAGCAGTTGATGGACATTTGGCCTTCTGGCTATTATGAAAAATGGTGCTATGAAAATTCATGTACGAGATTTTTGTGTGTGTGTGGACAAAGGTTTTTATTTTTCTTGAATATATTGTGAAATTGTTGGTTGTGTCATAATTCTGTTTACCTTCTTAGAGAACTACCAAATTGTTTTCAATAGTGGCTGCATCATTTTATATCCCCACTAGGAATGTCTGAAGCTTCCTATTTTTCCACATTTCTTACCAACACTTGCTGTCTTCCATTTTTTTTTAATTATAGCCATAACATGGAGGAGTATCTTATTGTGGTTTTTATTTGTATTTTCTTAATGACCAAAGATGTTGAACATCATTTCCTGTGCTTGCTGGCCATTTGTATATCTTTTATGGAGAAATGTCTTTTCAAGTCCATTTTTAAATTGAGTTGTTTTATCTTTTTATTGTTGGGTTGTAAGAGTTTGTTATATATTCTGGATGTTAAATTTTTATCAGATATATGAGTATTTACTTATTGTGTTTTCACTTTACTGATGTCCTTTAATACCCAACAGTTTTTAATTTTGATAAAGTCCAGTTTATCTATTTTTTTTTCCTTTTTGCTCCTGGTTTTGGTCTCCAGTCTAAGGATACATTGCCTAACCCAAGATGACAAAGACCTGTTCATGATTTCTTTAAGAGTTTTATAGTTAGCTCCTACATTTAGTTCCATGAGCTAATTTTTAAGTAAGGTATGAAGAAGGGCTTCAACTTCATTCTTTTGAATTTGCAATTAGATATCTAATTGTCTCAGTACCATTTGTAGAAAAGACTTATTTTCCACACTGGATTGTCAGTACTCTTGTCAAAAATCTATTGGCCATAAATGTAAGGGTTTATTTCTAGACCTTCAGTGTATTTTGTTGATCTATATGTTTATCCTTCTGCCACATGGGACTATCATGATTACTGTAGTTTTATAATAAATTTTGAAATTAGGAGGTATGTGATCTTCTTGTGTTCTTTTTTGAAAATTTTTTTTCTTATTCTATGTCCCTTACAGTTGTGTATGAATTTTGGAATCAGTTTATTAATTTCTGTTAAGAAAAAAAAAAAGCCAGCTGAGATTTTGATAGGGACTGAGTTGAATCTGTAGATTAATTTAGGGAGTATTGCCATCCAAATAATAAATGTTATGATCCATGAACATGGGATGTCTTTTCATTTATTTGGATCTTCTTTAATTTCTTTCAACAGCATTTTGGAGATTTCAACCTGCAAGTCTTGCACTTCTTTCATTTAATTTATTCCTAAGTATTTTATTCTTTCTGATGTGGTGTTAAGTAAAATGATATTCTTAATCTCATTTTTTGGATTATTCATTGCTAATGTATAGAAATACAGCTCATTTTGGCATGTTGATCTTATATCATGCAAATTTTCTGAATTTGTTTATTGGTCTTATGAAATTTTTAGTGCCATTCCTTAGAACTTTCTATATATAAAATCATGTTATATATAAGTAGAAATAATTTTACTTCTTCCTTTCCAATCTGGATGGGCTTTACTTTTTACACCCATATCACCAGCTCTCAGCGTACACTGGAAACTGCAGGAGAACTTTCTCTAGCAATGTCCTACCAGCACCCTCCACTGAAAAGCTTAACATTGATCTACATCACTGTGCAGGAGAAATGCTTAGTGAAACTCCATTGTTTATCACAGAGTACATACTGAAGGGTTTAGTCAGAGCTGAGAGGCAATAAGTTGGTAGCCAACACACCACCACAAGTAAAATTCCTCTGGGTGGTGGGGGAGTAAAAGGAATATTAATATTTGAAGAACAGATAAAATCATCTTGTGTGTTAAAATTTTTAATTTTCATAACTCTGAAAAGATAAGCATATGTACTTCCATTTTATGTTTGCATAAATAGAAGTACAGGAATATTACAATTATTATTCCAAAGACATGCACATCCAACAGGGGTCACATCTCTTATCACCTCTAGTCTCACAAGTGTGTGCTCTTGCCATTGTATCACTGTCTTTAGTCAATATTTGTAAGACTAAATATTTTTGGAGTTCCAATCTAGTAGAGGAAAGAGGTAGAAATGCCTCCCCCAAATCTGTTGGCAAAGGGATGAGAATAATATAGTGTTTTCAATGTCAATATCAAATAAGAAATCCGGTCACCAATGTGACAAATAAAAACAATTCATTGACTGCACTGAGAGTCATTGTGTTTTACTGTTAGAACTGGTGGAATATAACTTAGATGGTTTTCTGTGTGTCATACTGAATTTCTCATTTTGGACCAAATTTATTAGAGCTACTAACAAAAACAGATGGAAAGCTCTACACTGTTTTATGCTACAGTGAGAAAATATAAAAGTATGGTATCACATAAAATAATGGATGCTCAACCTAATGGAAAAGTATAACCTGCTCAAATTGAAGCATAACTATACAGGAGTCTTTTCTTTGAATTTTCCAATTTATAGTGCCATAGCAATTGCACAGACTTGCTCTTCTGCACTAGGCTTCTGGAGGATAATTTCAGAGATGTAGCCCTAACACTGTCAGTGTCATGTGTCAGATTTCAGTGGATCAGAACTGAAATAATAGCCCTACCCACTTACAGATTGCCTTTCCCTCAGCAAATTAACAGTTTCATCCACTGACAAGTATGCAATGCATTGGAAGAACCACGAGGGGACTCCGAATTGAATCAGAAATCCTGAGCCCAAGGGGATAAATTAAAATCTCCTACAAAGTAGGCAAATGATAAATGGTTTATGCAAGCCTGAGGAAGGAAAGATTTGATCATGTCGATACTTCCGCTTGGTCACTTCCAAAGAGAAACGTAAACTCAGGGCTAAAAATCATGCTGTCATAGAATGGGCATCACAACCCATGTCCTGGGCAGCTGCCAAGAGGCTGAAAGAAGCTAGTGAAATTAAAGAGTTCAGTGCATGGTTGGGGACTGACAAATATCTATTTCCTTTCTCCCTCTCTACAACGCACAATTAGAAAATCTCAGAGCAGTCCAACTTCATTTGAAAGTTCAAACATGTTTATTATAAGCACAAAGGATCATGCCACCGTAGCTCTCCCAAGGTCACAGTCCTCGGGAAGCCACAGAACAGTGAATCAGCAGCTGTGATAGCCACCTGGGTGCCTGGGGCACGGAGCTAACAGACTCACTGAGAGGACCCCAATCCTGGGCATACAAAGACCCGGGCTCAGTCCTAACATATTTCCAAACTTGGGAGCCAATAACTATTCTTAAATGGGTACTACAAAAAATGATTGAAATGATTTGGAGAAATTCTTAATCACATGTATGTACTTAATGACAAGTATAATTAAATAAAATAGCACTAAGGTTAATATTCAATAATATCTCATGATTGTGTTCTCACACAAAGATGGGAAGTTGTCGCTAATCGTGAGCTATAATACTTAACCTATGAGTGACGTATTATTATCTCCTTTTTCTGACTGACAGAGGGAGTC
This sequence comes from Eumetopias jubatus, assembly GCF_037043125.1. Taxonomy (NCBI): domain Eukaryota; kingdom Metazoa; phylum Chordata; class Mammalia; order Carnivora; family Otariidae; genus Eumetopias; species Eumetopias jubatus. The sequence goes on along the minus strand of NW_028274809.1, from coordinate 111,448,921 downwards.
CCTTAGTGGCAGGTTATAAGCTTTTAAGTGGCAAAGCTGAGACTAAAACCAGCTCTTACTGATTACAGAGTCTGTCTCCTCTATTTTGCTGCTGACCTCTGTCAAACACATTATACATTCTGACAGGAAACTTACAGGCATCTTTGTGTCCTTCATACCTCAGCCATAACCCAATTAACGATCCTTTACCATAATTAGGCCAAATATATCATCTTTACATACTAATCATCCTCTAGGCTGCTGTACCTGCTCCTTGAATACCATCTGTAGCCTCAGCAAGGGGCCTCTCTGTAGGCAGGAAGGAGGGCAGGCCTAGAAGGACAAAGCCTGGCCTGGGGGACCCTCTCTGCCACTTACCAGGGCTTCCTGCAACCCAGTCAGCTTCTTAGAGCTCCATAATAATGCCAGCCTCCTACCTCACAAGGCCTCTGGGAGGATGTGCTCAGCACTCAACTTTGTAAACAGAAAGTCTCTTTAAACCAAGGGCTCCTCGGAGGAAGCAGCAAGGACAATTTGAGCCTGATTACATAAGCACAATCTTAGCACATAGTAGGTGTTCAATAAGCACCTATTAAATTGAACTAAAGTGCTAACAGATTAGGGATCTTTTTAAATTAAATACACAGTAAAATACGCTTTTATTGCTGTAAATTTTGTGAAGTTTAACACATGTATAGATTTATATAAACATGATAATCAGCACCGCAGAAAACTCCTTGGTGCTATCTCTTTGAAGTCACACCCTCTTCTTCTCTCTAACCACTGGTCTGGTCTCTGTCAATACAGTTTTGTCTCTTTGAGAATGTCATATAAACAAAATTATACAGTATACAAAGTATACTTAAAAGTATACTTTTAAGAATGGCTCCTTTCCCTTATCATGACGTCTCTGAGAATTATCCAAGTTATTTGTATATTAATAGTTTATTCCTTATTGCTATGTAGTAATCAATGGATATGCTGCAATTCCCTCTGCCCGTCACCAGCTGGAGGGGATTTGGTTTGTTTTCAGTTGTTAGTTATTATGAGTAGAGCTAATATAAACATTTGTGTACAGATATTTGTGTGAATTATTACACAATTGTTAGTTCACCTGGGTAGATAGCTAGGCGTTTGATTGCCGGATCCTATAAGCGTATGTTTAACTTCATGAGAAACTGCCAACCTATCTTCCAGAGTGGCTATGCCATTTTACATTTCCCCCAGCAATCTATCAGTAATCTGGTTGCTGCACATCCTCACCAGCACTCAAGATGGTCAAAATTTTTTCAATCCATTGTGATAGGTGTGTAGATGTAGTTTATTGTGGTTTCAATTTGCATTTCTGTAATGGGCAATGATGTTGATTGAACATCTTGTACTTATTTGCCATCTGTATCTACTCTTTGATACAATGCCAAAAGTTAAGATCTGTTGCCCACTTTTTATTTGGGTTATTTTCTTATTCTTGAGTTTTAAGTTTTTTGTATCTTATGGATATAAGCTCTTTTTTTGTACATGTGATTTGCAAATATTTTCTCTTAATCTGTTATCTATCTTCTCATGCTCTTACCTGCATATTTTGCAGAACAAAAGTTTTCCTTTTTTTTCATTTTGGTGAATTCCAATTTTTATTTTTTTCTTTTATGAATTGTGCTTTTGGTGTTTCTTGACCCAGGTCGATAAGATTTGGTCCTATATCTATTCTAAAATTAAAAGTAAAATTCTAGGGATGCCTGGGTGGCTAAGTCGGTTAAGCATCTGCCTTTGGCTCTGGTCATGATCCCAGGGTCTTGGGATTGAGTCCCATATCAGGCTCCTTGCTCAGTGAGGAGTCTGCTTCTCTCTCTACCTGCCATTGCCCCTGCTTGTGCTCTCTCATGCTCTCTCTCTCTGACAAATAAATAAATAAAATCTTAAAAAAAATAAAATCAACTCTAAAAAATTAAAAAATTAAATTAAATTAAAAGTAAAATTCTAGTTTTAAGTTAGATATTTAAGTCTGTAATGCATTTTTGTTAAACTTTTATAAGGGTAAAAATCACTGTTTTTGCATAAGAATATACAATTGATCAAACACCGTTTGTTGAAAAAAACTATCTTTTCTCCATTTTGTTTCTGTATTCTTGTGAAAAAACAATTTATTGGGTCTGTGTCAACTTTCTACTGTGTTCCTTTGATTTGTATGTTTATCCATTGGAAATACCACACTGACTACATTATTATAGCTTTAAAGTAAGTCTGAGCAATAGGTAATGAGATTTCTCCAACTTTCTTCTTTTTTTTTTTTCAAAATTATCTTGGCTATTCTAATCTTTGACTTTTCATATAACTTTTTAATCAGCTCATCTATATCTATAAAAAATCCTGCTAGGATTTTGATTAGGATTATATTTAATCTATAAATCAATTTGGGGAGAACTGGCAAATATATATTGTTGAGTATAATCCACAAACATGGTACAACTCTCCATTTTTTGTGGTCTAAACAAGTACTTTATGTCATCTCTCCTTTTTATTTGTTAGCTTTGCTATACATATCAATTTTATTGCTTTCCCTAAAACCAACTTTTGGATTTTATTAATTTTTTTCAGTTTTCAATTTCATTGATTTCTGTTTTTGTTATTAATGTCTTCTTTCTGCTGGATTTATTTTTTGTTTTAGTTTTTCTGGTTTATTGAAGTGACAGTTTAAAATTTTCATATGAGAATTTTTAATTTTTATTGAGGTATAATTGACATATAACATTATGTTTCATAGTGATTCAATATTTGTATATATTGCTAAATGATCACCATATTAAGTCTACTTATTATCAGTTACATTACAGATTTACAAAAATATTTTTACTTGTGTTGAGAACTTTTAAGATCTAAGGAATTTTCAAATATGCAGTACAGTATTATTAACTATAGTCACCATGCTATACATTATACCCTCATGAGTTATTTATTTTATAACTAGAAGGTTGTACTTTTTGACCCCTTCACCCATTTCACCTCTTCCCCCATCTTGCCTCTGACAACCACCAAACTGTTCTCTGTATCTGTGAGCTTGTTTTTGTTTTGTTTTGGTTTTTGTTGTTGTTATTTTTAGATTCCATATATAAGTGGGATTGTATAGTATCTGTCTTTCTTTGTTTGAATTATTTCACTTAGTATAATGCCCTCGCGATCCATCTGTGTTGTCGCAATGGCAAGATTAGATTTCTTTCCTTTTTATGGCCAGATAATAGTTCTACACACATGCACGCGTGCACACACACACACACACACACACACACACCATATTTATACCACATTTTCTTTACCCATCCACCCACCAATGCATATAGGTTGTTTCCATATCTTAGCTATTGTAAATAATGCTGCAGTAAACATGGGGAGGCACATATTTTTCAAGTTAGTGTTTGTTTTCTTAAGATAAATACCCAGAAGTGGAATTGCTAGATCATATGGTAGTTCTATTTTTAATATTTTGGAAAACCTCCACACTGTTTTCTATAGTGGCTGCACCTACTTATACATTCCTACTAACAGTGCTCAAGAGCTCCCTTTTCTCTACATCCTCACCAATACTTGTTATTTCTTATCTTTTTGAAATAGCCATTCTAACAGGTGTGAAGTGATATATTGTGCTTTTTTTTTAAGAGAAACAGAGAGAGAGAGAGAGAGAGAGTGCAAGCAGGAGAAGGGGTGGAAGGAGACGGAGACAAGCAGACTCCCCACTGAGCGGGGAGCCCAATGTGGGGCTTGATTCCAGGACCCTGAGATCATGACCTGAGCTGAAATCAAGAGTCAGATCCTTAACCAACTAAGCAACCCAGTCACCCCTCTCCTTGTGGCTTTGATTTGCATTTCTCTGAGGATTAGTGATATAAGCACCTTTTCACGTACCTGTTGGCCATCTGTATTTCTTCTTTGGAAAATGTCTAACTCTTCTGCCCATGTTTTAATTAGATTGTTTGTTTCTTTTTATTCTTGAGTTGTATGAGTTTTTTTATATATTGGATATGTTGCTGGCAAAACTTTTCTCCCTTCAGTAGATTGCCTTTTCATTTTGTTGATGATTTCCTTTGCTGCGCAGAAGTTTTTTAGTTTGATGTAGTCCCACTAGTTTGTATTTTCTTTTCTTGCCATTGTTTTTGTGTGTCAAACCCAAGAAACCACTGCCAAGGAGTTTATTGCCTATATTTTCTTCTAGCAATTTCATGGTTTCAGGGCTTACATTTAAGTCTTTAATCTATTTTGAGTTATCTTTTGTGTATGGCATACGATAGTAGTCCAATTTCCTTCTTTTGCATGTTGCTGTCCAGTTTTCCCAATACCATTTATTGAAAAGACTATCCTTTCCCTACGGTGTATTCTTGGCTCCTTTGTCATTAATTAATTGACCATTTATGCATAGGTTTATTTCTAGGCTTTGAATTCTGTTCTATTGATCTATGTGTCTGTTTTTATGGCAATCCATAGTTTTAATTACTATAGTTTCATTTGAAATCAGCATGATTCTTCTCACTTTGATCTTATTCCTCAAGATTTTTTTTTTATTAAAAGCTGGACATGATGTATCTAGTAACAGGAACTAAGATTCATAAGGCTTTAGTATGAGGATTTATGCTGATCTGGCTAGAAGTTCAGATATGTTTAATGTTTGCTATAGCTCTAGGTGCTAAAAGCTTCAAATTCTTCTAGGGTTCTATTTGTTTTCTTCCCTGTTAACTTTGTGCTTTCCCAAAAACTCCTCGCCACAGAAAGTTTGCATGATGCAGCACTTTAGCTTTAATCCTCTCTTATTATACTGGAGCTCTGTTGGTGTGATGGAAAGGTGTGGGAGAGGAAGTGTTTTTCAGTATTATGATTAAATCCTGGTCTTCTAATGAACTTGTGTCTCTGGGCTGGGACCTTTTAAAGTGTTAGCTTTTTCATTTTTTTTCACCCTTAGGAAGGCTAGAGGAGGCTAGAGAGGGAGAAATTCCCTTTCCCTTGTCAGGATGAGGCTCTGGTAAGCTCTTTTTTCCCTGGAGAGAAGCCCATGTGGAGTAAAATGTTCCAGGCATATTTCACAAATATTACTTTTCTCCTTCCACCACCAGAGCCCCAGGGTTTCCTTCTCAGATCTTCTCCAGAGAACATGGTAGGCTCCACAAAAGTGCAGGCGCTGTTTAAGACTAAAGGCTTCTCTGTGGCCTCTCTTTAAATTAAAAAAAAAATGTTTGTTAATTGATAGATAAATGCATTCACATTGTTAAATAAATAGAATGGTATAAAGGTATACTTTGGAAAGGCTCCTGTTGTCTCTCCAGTTTTCACCATCACTCACAGGTAACCACAGTTATTTCTTTCTTATATATCCTTCTGCTTAATTTGTGCGCACACAAGCAAATTAATAGTATTTCTTAGTACCCTCCCCCATTTAATTAAATATGGTGTAATGTGCAATCCATTCTGACACTCATTCCTTTCATCTGATCAGTATTTCTTGGAAATCTTTTCATATCATTTCATGGGAAGCTACCCCCTTTCTTTTTGTAGCTGTAGAGATCCCATCATATAAATACAGTCTCATATTGATGAACATTTGGGTTGGTTTTCATCTTTTGCTACTATAAACTGTTTCCATTAATAACCACATGCACATGTTTTTTTGGGCACACATATGCATAACTGTAGGATAAATTCTCAGAAATTGTACTGTAGAGTCAATGATATCTCTACCTTTACCTTTGCTTAAATATTGTCAAACTGCCCTCCAAAGGGGTGGCACCATTTTTTATTGCCACTGATAATGTGTAAAAGTGAGTACCTTTTTCCCCACAGCTTCCCCACAGAGGTTGCATTTTTCAGAGGGGAGCTACTCCCTCCCACACACAGTGAGATAAGTTAGATGAAGTGCTCTACTTGCCCACCATCAGCTCACCAACTTAACCACCATTTATCAGTTTCCTTCTGCAACTACCAAAGGTGCATGATAGACACTTGCAAACATCCCTCACTCTACTGTGTCTGGACTAGAAGGAGCAAAAGGCCAGTCACACTTGGGGAAGACTGGTACCATCCCAGTTCTGTTTTTCTTGAATCCAGATATAAGTCAATTCTACATAGCTCTTTCCTCACAACTCTGCAAGGGAGTCCCGGCCTCCTTCTCTAGACTTTGATGAGATCCAGCCCTTTATCAGTCACAGAGTTGCCTTCACTGAGTATCCCCAGCTACTTCTAACCTGTTATGGTGGAGACAGACCCATCAGGCACTGTGGTGCTTTGCCTTTATGCCCTCTATGTGTCCTCTAAAAATAGGAACAACTTTCAATCAAGTATTCACAGTGTACCACCATATTCGATGCCCAAGAGTCCTGATATTTATGTGTACTTGACTCCAAAGTGCCTGCTTTTAATTCCCCTGCAAAAAGGCAATACTATTGTCTTAAACCGTAGGCTTGACTTCTGAAATAAACAAAATAAAGAAGATAATGACTGATGGAAAGGAAGGTTAAATATACAAGTCAATGAATGAGTTTTATGCTACTTTAGGGTGGAGAGTTAATTTCCAGTACCCACTTATTGTGCAGACTGGCTCTTACAGGAGGTATAATATCCTCCTTGGAGATAAGCTTGAGGAATGGTAAAGGATGGCTTATGACAAGTGATTCAGGACTCCCTGTGACTATAATACAGGCATTTGGTGTCTTTTCTCACTGGCTCCTGCTTCACAGCAGTCAGGATACACGACAGGAAGGAATTTTATAGTGTGCAGCTTGGATGTCACCAACAATCAATGCATTGACCAACTCTATCCAGGCACACTAGTGGACACAGCTTCACCTCCAAGTCCTAACAAGTTGTTTTCCTAATGAAATGACTGTGTTCTTGCCTGGTTGTATTCCTGTCTCTTCCCCCTCACCGCAAGCGCTACTGATATGTCTGCAGATAAAACTGAAATGGCAATTCTGAAAAAAAAAATTGTCATGCTGCACGTTATTTTGGGGAGGTGATGTGGAAAAGGGCCAGAAACCTGGCCTACTTTATGCTCTCAAAATTTCATAAATTTCTTATATTCAGAATGGTACAAATCTGGGTTATGCCTATTAATGTTCCTGGAGCTGTAAGAAACCTTTTAGATTTATTGTTAGCCACATCTGCAAACCAGTCCTGACAGAGGAATGAAACCTAATTGAGTCAGGCTGGCCTCTTTTATTCTGTTGTGTTTGGGGGTTACACTTACGCATGTGCTTTAAAGAAAATGGACAGCTGCATTGATTCAAACCCACCAAGGAGAAAGAGAGTCCACTTTGCACCTTTTCTTTCTTGTCTGTCAATGCTCAATATTCTTTGCAGGTTTTTTCCCCTCTTTTTTCACCCATATATATATGTACATGGAAGTGTACTGATCTCAGGAGGAGTCGTTTCTCCCAGCCTCCTGGGATCTTCTTGGTAGGTGCAGAATATCAGGTGAATGACACCTCAGGCATTTGCACTGTTGATATTTTAACAACTATTCACATCTTGCATTTCATGAGAAAACTCAGTTTAGGAGAAAGAAGCCTGGACTTACAAGTCCCCAGACTTAGCCCTTGCTCTGTCTCTGTATTAGTGACCATAATCCTACCTAGAATAATAAAACTACTTTCCTTTCTTGAATCAGGAATGAACTATCATTCAAAAGCACTGTCTTTTAGCCAGGCAGCTTCAAGTAATGGAATACATCTGGTTCTCGGGACTCAGACAGAACTTGAACTCAAAATTAGGCCTCTTCACTACCCACTCTACAAACCTAGGCAAAGTGCTGCCATGCCTGGAGCCTGTTGTTCTCTCCTGTGAACTCAGAAGAATGGTGCCTGCCTGGGGTTACTAAGAGGATTAATGTAATCATATTTGTGTGGCACCTAGCACAGATGGGGCTCTGTAAACAGCATATGCTTCCAATGTAAGGACCTGCACCCTTTCCTACCATAGGAGAGGAAGCCTGAAAAGGAGGGTGGGCATTCTTGAGCTCAAAATCTCTCCCACCTGCTGGTGCTAACACCCTGATAAAAGTCTCTGTCCCAGTCTGAAGTCTTCCCAGGGTAACTACTCTTACCCACCAGCCTAGGAAGAATAGACGCATTTCATTTCTCTTAGATTAAAAATAAGTTTTCTAAACCCAAGTTCTAGCACAGCAGAAAAGCCTGTTATGGTTGATTAGTTATGTCTGGCCTGGTCAAGTTATGAGTGAATTGGGCACCTGTGCTATATTTTGCTTACCCTTGACTAATACGGTGATTTCCTCAAATTATAGCATATATTAATAATCCTGCCATCTTTAGTTCCCAGCACAAGTCCTGGCATAGAAATATATTATTCTCATTTATTGGTGGAGGGGACCATCTTGAGTTTATTGAGTTCTGTTATAGTAAGATTCCAGAAAGTGTCTGGCATGGCACCCTAGACTTGCCATCAGTGGGTATGCTCAGGGCCAGCCAAATACTGAAAGTAAGAGAGGAATTCCCTGGTGGGAGATGAAAACAAAAAAGCTTGAATGAGGGTAAAATCCTTTGGGGTGGGAACTAAGTAAGATCAAATTAAGGTAGAGAAGGGTAAATTAATTCAAAGTCCAAAGTGAGATCTGGTCTATGAAAACAAATGGGCACAGGTCTGAGAGGGCTGGGTAGGTGAGGGCTGGTTACCAACCAGACAATGCTAAGAATTCTTTAGTCCAGGGCTCTGAAAAAGGGTCTGATACCCCTGCCATGCAGTGAAGCATCCATGTGTCTGTCTGCCTCAGTGCCCACCAGAATACATTGGAGTCTTCTGGTTATGCCTCAGATGCCTCCCTATCTGAAGAGAGAGCCTCTTGAGAAAAGGGACTCCCTTTTTTTCATGTCTGTTCTCAGGCCCAGTGTAGGTGGCACATGCAGGTGCTCAAGGAATACTCTGTGGATAAATGAATGGATTAATGGATGGATGGATGTTACAGACATGGGGTATTGTTTCTTATTTGGCTTCCTGAAGACACAGAATGGCCTTCTCCATGGACACTGGGACTTCAGGGAGAGGCTTAAGAGATGCCTCCTTACAGAGTCTTGATAGGAACTTGGGCCAAATGGAATCCTCACTCTCCACTGGGTGCTCAGGATGGGGATTGGCCATTGGGATCATAGTAATTAAGGCCACTGGATGCTGGTAGAGTCATTTAATACTAAATCCTGCTAGGACTCTGGGCAGGGTTGAAGAAACACTGGCCCATCTTTCTTTTACCAGTCCAAAGGAAGGGAGCAGAGCAGCCTATAAACACATGGAAGTCATCATACTAAGAATAGTTATCATAATGGGCACTAGATTTTTATATAGTTAGAATTCCTGGAATGGAGTTAGGACTGGAGCAAGGAATGGAAGTTTGCATTTCCCTAACTATTGCATGGTAGCCTGTCACTCTGGCTGTGTTCTCCAAAGCTTGGTGCCTTCCTACCTGTCGTCCTTGTTCCAGTCTCACTGGGTTGGGACAGCAAGACTCTGATACAGAACATGAAGTGGTCAGAGTTTGAACCTCAGTTTTACTCTCACCAAATAGCAGCTTTGATTGTGTTTACATTTTCTGTGTCTTTATTTCTTTCATCTGCAAAATAACATCACCCAGCTCATTTTAAAGATTAAAAGAAATAGCATACACTAAACACCTGGAATGCAATAAGTTCGCAATACATGGCAGCTATTTTTAATGTCATTTCATGTCACGAAGAAAGTCATTAGATTTATGAGAGCCTCAGTTTCCTTATCTACAAAAGAAGTCCCAAACTCCATACCTACTATAATCACAGGGTTTTTAAGAGTAAGAGGAAAGTGAATATAATGCAGTGTCCATTCTGTCAGGTGACATAGTGACCTTCCACAATTGTCTGGGTTACTTTAGGCCTTGTATACATCTGAAATGATGAAGAAACTGAGACACAAAGGAGCAAATGTCTTGCCTGAGTTATATAATTAAAAAATCATATAATTTAGTACTGAAAGATATTTTAGAGGTCAACCATTTTATACTTCTTTACGCATAATATACTTGGTGAATGAGTGCTAAATAGATTTGCAGACTCACTGATAATGAGATTTGTGATAGTTAATAAACTGCATATATCTTTTCATTTTTATTTTTGTACAATTAGGCACTATAAAACCTAAGATTAGATAACAATCCTCCTGCTATGACCATCATTTCTAAATGATAAGAAAACAATAAATAAAACCTGTGAGATGGAAGAGTGGGGCATCAAGGAACTAGCCCTCACCCCTCACATCATTTAATCCCCCATCACTGTGAAGCAGGAATTATCATTCCTAATTTTCAGAGGGTGGCACTAAGTGCCTTTGCCTAAAATGCCACATGTGTTAAATTACAAACCAGGCTTTTGTGTCTGGATATTGGACTTTCTCTATTAGATTTCAATGCTTCCAAATCAAGTTGACATTAATCTAATTCATGGTCTGAGTGTTTGCTAAGGAATTATTTTTAATTTTGGTAAGAGTCATGCTGGCCTTGTGATTATTTGGGGAAGGAGGAAAACAAGCAGTTCCTACTTCTGCATCCCCTCTGAGTAGATTATTGGTGAAATATTGCTGCTCAGGCTCTTTTCCCTCTCGGTTCTGTTTGGGCTCACCAGTGGGAGGCAGCACCAGAGGATCTGAGAAAGAGGTGGCATTTGTCCCCTGGCTCCCTCCCTTCCACAGTCTTGGTGGACATGTTCCTATCTCTCATCCATAGATCCCTGTGGGTGACTCGACTCCCAGAGTCATCAGGGCTGGCAACCACACTTCCACCCTTGCTGTTTCTGGAGGGCCCATTGTTGATGGTCCTCAGATCTCCTGTAGCCCTGGTTGATTCCCATAACCCTCTCCACACCCAGAAAGTAAGCCTTTAATAAGCTCTCAGCTAAATCCTTGAGGGTAGCTTCTATTTCTTGCCAAGACTCTTTCTTGTGAAAAAAAAAAGAAGGAAGGAAGGAAGGGGCATGGGTGGGAGGTAGGGAGAGAGAGAAGGGAGGGAGGGAGAAAGAGACAGAAAGAAAGAAAGAAAAAGAAAGAAGAAAGAAAGAGAGAGAGAAAGAAAGAAAGAAGAAAGAAAGAAAGAAGAGAAAGAAAGAAAGAAAGAAAGAAAGAAAGAAAGAAAGAAAGAAAGAAAGAGAAGAGAAAGAAAGAAAGAAAAAGAAAGAAGAAAGAAAGAAAGAAAAAGAAAGAAAGAAAGAAAGAAAGAAAGAAAGAAAGAAAGAAAGAAAGAAAGAAAAAGAAAGAAAGAAAGAAAGAAAGAAGAGAAAGAAAGAAAGAAAGGAAAACAGAAGACAAGAAAAAAGGAGGTAGGTTTTGGTTATAGAGGAGACAAGATTGGCTTCAGGTTGATAATGTAGAAGCAGAGACATGAGAACTCATTATAAGATTCTCTCTTCTTTTTAAATCATTGAAAATTTCCATAATACAATTTTGAACTAAAGACTGTACACTGTAATGGGGATGGTCCAGCCTCACCTTGTTACATCTTCAATGCCCCCTGTTTGGCAGCTAAATAGGAGACAAGACATCTGAGGACACACTTGTTAAGGCTTTGTTAGAAAGTAATTACAGGTAACTTGGTAATGGCAAACATGCTATCAGGCAACTCAGGTTGCTTATAAACAAAATACTTCATTCCTAGAAGGTTCTAATATTTTCTTTGAAATTAACACACAAATAAAGAACTTTGAAGATGATATTCTATATGAGATTGCTTTGAATGGCCTGATTTTTCCTTGTCAAGAAATGGGAGGAAGTCAGGTGCCGAGAACTTTGTCCCTATGCCCTCTTCCAATCAAGTCTACCTGACACCACATTTCTTTCCTCCTTCATTTGTCTCAAAACAAGTTTAATGGCTCACACACAGAAGGTAAAGCTCTCAGCCAGTGCTGAATTTTAAAGATGAGCCCCCAAGGCAGGCAGGGAAGACGTCACACAGATGACTGCAGCATCAGTTGCATGTAAATGCAATGTGTTTCTCTTACTCAGGGGTATTTGGTGGGGAGCATGTGAACATTTGGAAATGTGGTTTAGTTGATTGGCAAATAGCTTTGTCAAAAAGTGAACGTAAGGATTGAATGTGGAAAGTGCCTAAAAGCCCATTGATTTTCCTGCTTTAGGGCTGGGGCCATAACTAGGGATAGGATATATGATGTTTCCTGAACTCATCACCCCTGACCCCACTCCCCACTGTGGCACCAAGTACCATGGTTTCTGCCATGCTTACCACAGATTAGCTTCTTACTTCTGGATGGCTGTGACTTTAAAGTAAGGCTTGAAATTGCTGGGCAGTTAAACTGACACATAGAGCAGTTGCCCAGTTCATTGTAGTCAGGTGATCAGCACTGCAGAGGGCAGGAGATTCCCCTTTATCACAGAAGTCTGCTGAGTCTTCCTGGTCTCCACCCTCCTTCCCCTCTGTCCCTGCAGAGGACACCCTCCAGGGCTCCCACTGTTTCCTCTTTTTGTTCCTTCTTTTCCCTTGTTTCTTCATATTTTCCCTTATTTTTTTTCTCGTTCCCTTTCTTTCCCCCTTCTCTTGTTTTTATTTTAATTTAATTTAAATAAAGTAAAATAAAATTTTTATTTTATTTAATTTAAAAACAGCATACATGCTCATTTTTTTTAAAGTAACCACTATTGACAAGGAATAAAGGGCTTACTTGGACTTTCATTCCCTCCAAGTCCCTCCTTCCTGCCTGCTGGGTTCTTGCAGAGCAAGTGACTCCTACACAAAAAAGAGCACACACAGACACTCATACTTATGTATCCTGCTCTGCAAACTATTCAGAATAAGAAATTATACTATAACTTAATAAAATAACAGCTTTTTTGTCAGATAAACAGCTTTAATTTTTAAAGTCAAATTTAAAACTTTGCTTACTTATTCTCAACAATGTCCATAAAATTCTTAGGTGAATTAATTTCAGGTATATGGTGTCAATGACCCTCAGTAGAAAAAGGCCTAGTCACCTGGGGTGAATCAAGGACATAAGTCCACCTGTCTTTATTCTATTTAGAAATTCAGAAGGTGGAAGATCTTAATTGGATGAGCTAGGCAAATAGCATCTGTCTGCTAATTAGACAAATTCTCTGCTCTCAGAGTCTGTCTCTGCAGGGGAGGAAACAGATGTACCATGTAGGCAAGGGATATATCCTGAGAGTCTGAGCCCCACAATCAGGGCAGCTGTGGCCAAGGCCTGAATCCAGGATCAAAGATTTAGGTCCTAAGTCCTGCCCATTGACACTGTGGCAGGTGTCTCCTTACCTTATAAGCAGAGTTTTTCAAACCCAAAGCCCAAGAGCTAGCCAAGTGGGAGCATTTCCTGGGGATAAGATTGGGGGATTGGAATCTGACCCCATTGAGGCCTATAGGGGTCCACAGGGCAGCATGCCAGTGCATTCCTTCACAGAAAGGGTGTGCCACCAAGGTGAGCTACCTAGATGGGCCTGGGCAGTTCAGTAAGGTCAAGGGTGGCTGTCACAGTCAGAGCCAGGGCCAGAAGGTCAGAGTAAGGAGATGAGAGTAAATTCAAGGGACTTGAGAGCAAGTGGAAGGTGTGGCTTATGGGACAGCACACCTAGGGTAATGTAAAAGTGGCTCAGCTAGAATAAAGGGCAGGGCTGGAGCAGGACAAGGAGGTTAATACCTCCTGAGTTGTGCCCTAGGACCCTAATAGAACCTATCCCCAGGCATGGTCACTCCAGGTTCCAGCCTACTGTGCCTCCTTTATCCATCAGGAAAGCCAGCTGAGGGCTAAGTGGGACCTAGTCAAGGACTCCTCCTCTCTGTCCCTGATCCCATGAGAGGCAAGCTGAATCAGGCTCAACCTGCTGTCATCTCCAGAGGACTGAAGGATTCCCTGTGGGTGCAGTCACGGCTGTGGGGGAAACCATGCTGTGTTAGTTAAAGTAATTTGAGCTGCTGTGAACATGGAACCTTGGTATTAGCTCATGTAAAATGTACTTGGTAAAGAGTGGAGTGTGGAAGGAAGATTCCACTTCACCCAGTTATTTGGGGACTTGGCTGACAGAGTCTTTCTTCTCTTAATCCTGTGGCTTCTGAGGTCACCCAAGGTGTCATCCTCCAAGCAGCAGACGGGCAAGAGAGAACAGAGGATGGTATGAGAAGTTTCTACGGTATTCACTCCCACCCTATTCCATTGGCCAAACGTCAGTCTTATTGCCCACCCAACTCCAAGGGCCTCTGGAAACATCATCTAGCTGAATATATGCCCAGCAAGAGGAAGAAAACATGCATGCATTTGTGGGAGTCACCTGCCTCTGCCACACCATAGTCTGCTGCTCCCATTCCAGCTCAAAGCACAGAATTCACTACAGAGAGGTATGTGTGCCTCTTCCCGAGGTTAATTACTATAAACAAATCAATTTACATGAACTTTTCTCATCCACTGCCTACATCCAAACCAGAGGGGACAAACACTGGTGGCCTGTGGGCCACACATGACAGGCAGGCACATTTTGGTCAGAAGACACAGGGTAGGGGTGCTTGGGTGGCTCAGTTGGTTAAGCATCTGCCTTTGACTCAGGTCATGATCTCAGGGTCCTGGGATTGAGCCCCTCATCGGGCTCTCTGCTCAGCAGGGAGCCTGCTTCTCCCTCTTTCTCTGCCTGCCTCTCTCTCTCTCTCTCTGTCAAATAAATAAAATCTTAAACACACACACACACACACACACACACACACAGGGTATAAAAATATATGTATAAAGCAAACCACACAAAAGAACTTAGTTTTTGCTACTACATTAACATGTTTAGAAGAAATCCAAGAAGATTTCATGGGAAATCTAGATTTCCTGCATTTTAAGTCATTGAAGGGACTGGCCACAGAGCCTGCCTTTCTGTGTGGTGGGTGTCACCTGCAGCAAGTGGTAACAGCTCCTCATCTTTCGGTCTGGACTTTTCCTCAGACCCCAACATTCCTATTGTCCCTCAGAACTATGATTCACATGGGCCACATCTGTCACTTGTGGACATGTGAGTGTATATGTAAATTTTCAAACCTTCCTATTTTCCTGCTGCCTCAATGTCCCCACAGACAGGTTATAAGTACCTGCCCAGGTGACCAGGTGCGCCTGTGTGATATGGCTGGTCCCTGCCACAAGTTCCCCTTCTTGCCCTCCTCTATGACCCAGTGAGATTCAAATGTATCGGTGAAATCCCATTATGGCTTTTCCTTGTGGTCTCCACCCTGACCCCTAATGAAGGCACTGGTTCACAGGTCCTCCTTCTCTCTCACCTCCTCATCTATTTGATTGAGCCCAGTCCCTGGGAGCTCCTCCCATGCAGCCTCCTCCCCTAGGACTTGTGTGTATAATACACCTGCAGTTTCATATGCTTTTCCAAGGTTGGAGTGATCATTAAAGACCCCAAAAGGGGGCACTTGCTCCCCCACTGACAACACAGAGGGAGGCTCTAGTCTGCATGTCTGTACTCCATGTACTCAGGGTGGGATTGATCCTGGTGATCAGAGTGTAGTGAGCTGAGAGATGACACCTTCATCCAGCCAGGGGTCTGGATGTGGGTGCTGTGCCTTGAAGTCCATCTCATGAATAATGGTGGACTGCAGGACTGTCCATAGACATGAAACCCAAGGAAGTCATAAGCAAGTCAGTCTGGAAGGTAGCACAGGGCTCAGAGGGAAGGGGTTATGGTAGAAGAGGCTGGGAATATAGCTAGAGATGTAGGAAAGACCAGAGTAAGTAGGACTGCAGGTGCAGAGCCTTTATTTACCTTGCAGGGCAATGGAAAGACCTTGAAGCTCTTTTCAAGGTAAAAGGAGTGGCCATATTTGGGCTTTAGAAGGCTTGCTTCCTCTGTTGTCTAAGAAAGGATGTATAGGGTGCAGAATAGGAGGCTGTTGTGGGGAAAAGCAGGTGCCATGAGTGCTTATTCTAGGTCTGCTGAATGGGGTGTGAAAGAGTGCCTGTTCTACCAAGATCAAAAATCCCTGGGTGCCAGGTGCCCAACGATGTCAAGCAGTGTTTGCCACTTCCAGTACCAGAGGAGCAAATGGCAACATCTTGTCCGGAAGTTTCCATCTGATTGGGGCCTGAGGGACTGACTCAGAAGCCATCATCACCAAATGAGCTCCTGAGTGGAGCTTAATGCTTTCCAATGGATCACGTACACTCGAGAAGTAATTAATGATTTGATTCATTGTGCTTTAGGGAGCCACTGTCCAACAAAATAATCCAAGTAATTTAAATCTGCAATAAAATAGGAGTACAACAACATTTCATGGCTGCACACAGCAATGATTTGCTGGAGAGGAAAAAAAAAAGCAAGCATTTTTATTAGAGCCACATCCAAATAATCCATAGGAAAGCAATATTGAGTTCACAAGTGATTTGATTACATTCCTTCACAACAGTCCTCCAAGGCAGTCAAGTCCAAAAGCATTTCAGTGAATGTGCATAATACCAAAGGTTCTGTAAACCAACACATTTCATCAAAATTACTCTGTGCGTGTCTGAGATAGAAAATGTTTGCAGAATGTTAACCGCCTTTTTATTCAGAATAAATTTCCTCTGCCATTTAGCATCTGGCATCTGCAACTGATAGAAGCACAAATGCATGCCCCCATGGAGTTTAGGATCTTCCTCTACAAGCCCCTCTCCAGTGTCCCTAGCTACCAGTGCACATGTGCAGCCCTCTCCATCCTTCAAACACCCACAGAGCAAACTGCGCCCTGCTCTGTGCCAGGCATTGCCCCTGAACTTGAGTGCCCAGGCTGCTAGGAGAGGCAGCCCCACACTGAAGTAGGCAAATGTGATGCAGTTATGGGAGGGACAAAGAGGAACCCTGGTTCTATGCGGCATGAGAAAGGGTTGACTGGAGGTGATGAGGCTAAGCAGTTAGCTGGAAGCGGGATTAGGAAGGGTAGGCAGAGTGTTTCAGGTGGCACCCAGTAAGCGATTTTGATGGAAGGTGCACACATTTCGTTAATTGATTATTGACTTCAGATGGACAGAAATGAAATCCCTAAGTCAATAATAGGGTAGATAGAAGAGATTCAATGAGCCTTCAAAGCAGGGGATACCCACAGGTTCAACTCAGAGCCTTACCCACTTTACTCCTCTAATTCATGTTTCTTGAGTGCTTACTGTATTCCAACACCATTCTGGGTGAGAACAAGGCAGAACTAGTCACTGTTTTTGTGGATCTCACATTTAAGTGGGCAGAGAGACAATTTACTAATAACTGCAATGAGACCCATGCAGGAAATTGCAAGGGT
Source organism: Eumetopias jubatus (assembly GCF_037043125.1). Taxonomy (NCBI): domain Eukaryota; kingdom Metazoa; phylum Chordata; class Mammalia; order Carnivora; family Otariidae; genus Eumetopias; species Eumetopias jubatus. Next base: position 111,431,670 of record NW_028274809.1, on the reverse strand, counting down.
GGAGAGGATAAGCAATACAAAACAAAACGAGGCACCTCCTTTGGATGATGGGTGTTGAAGTCTGAGGAGGATATATTTGAACAGAGGTCAGAAGGACAAAGAGGAGCAAGCACATTGCTGGTGGAAGGCACTGTGGGGAGGGGGACAGCGCCAAGGGTTGAGAATGGAAAGGCTGGCAAAATCTAGGGTCATCAGCCATGGTTGAGTGAGTGAGCAGATAGAGCAGGAGAGGGTATGAGATGAAGCTGGAACCGCTGACAGACCACAGCTGGACTCCCAATATGCTCCATAGCCCTCGGAGGCTTCTCAAAGTTGCCCAAGGCTGTGGGGCAGCATGATCTCCACAGGGTGAGGTTCCTCCCCATAACAATTGGTCATATGTCCAGGGGTACCCCAGGGATACCCTCTCTTCTTTCACTCTCAAATGCATCGTTGCTGGGATTATAAATTTTATGACCACCTGATCATGATAAAGGAATGATTTCCAGACAGACCCTACAACCCACTCAGCTGACTCATTCTCTCTCATCGTGGATATGAACACTTTTCAATGGCTATATACAACCAAAACACTGCAATTTGGTTTAAATTAGAGTCCTGGTCAAAAACATGTTTGAATGGATCCTATGTCTAATTATATCTGAAGAGATGATGTTACCAAATTTGGAGATCACTTATATGACAATATCTCCTGAGCTCAGCTTTCACCCACAAATGTAACTACCCTCTCTTAATGCCACACTACATGTGCCAGGTTTCATGAAAACAAACTCATTTACTCCCACAAGATCATGGCCCCTGCTTTACTCCAAGGACTCGGCAACCTTATCCAGGGCATATGCTGATGAAGACTTGAGTCAGGCCAAAAGCTCCAGGGTCCATGTCCTCACCCACTGCACAGCTGACATCTGCAGTGATCACCAGCCCAACCCGTCTCTGGAGCTTCAAACCCCATCCCCCATTGATGCTGACCATGTCCACCAGGATGCCTCACAGACATTCCAGTTCTAATTCATTTAAATGGAAATTCTCTGTTTGTTTGTTTGTTTGTTTCTCCTATATCTGCTCCTTCTGTGTTCTTTCCTGGCAGAGGAGAATGTTGACCTACCCTCAAAGGAATCCTAACTTAACTGCATTTCTTTGAGGTTGCCCAGTTGCCTGAGGTGAATGCTCAGCTACATCCCACTTACACTCAGGCTTCCTGTAGCATCCTGCTCCTTGTCTGTGTGTACACTCCCCCTGGTTGTCCCAGTGCCCCTGCTTGAAAAGTCTAACCCCATTCCAACCTGTGTTTCTTCCTCAAACCAGCTTTCCTCCTCCATGCAGAGTACCTCCTCCAGTGCCTCAGTTCTGACTCTCAGAGAGGGACCCCATCAGATCTGCCTCTCTTGAGCAACAAATACAGCTGGCTAGAAAGAGCAAATGGAAAGGACTCTGGGATCACAGTGGGGCTCGATCCTAGCTCTGTCACTGACCAGCTCTGGGTCCTTGGGTAAAGTACTTGATCTTACTGAGTCTATGCTTCCTCATCTGCTAAAGAGCATTTCATGGGTTTTTAGTGAAATGAGCAAAATGCCCAGTCCAGTTGTTCATTAAGTAGAAGTTATTGATACACTCTTACCCTACCTCTAAAAATACAGTGAATCCAAATATTTAAATTTTTCCCTCCCTTCTCTCTCTCTCTCTCTCTCTCTCTCTCTCTCTCTCTCTCTCTCTCTCTCTAAATTGAGGATTTATGTCCCAGGTACTGTGTTAAGCAGTTTTTAAGCTTCCCAACACAACTGTCTGAAAAAGATACTGTTATATCATTTTTACCAGTGTTTTGTGTGTCATTGGCCTTATTTGGCACCAATTCTAACAAAGGGACCAAGGATATTTCTGTGTCATTAATTCATTGGCTGAACATGGATTAGAAGCATTGAGTAGAAGTAGGGTCGATGCCTAGAGGTCATCCCATAGACACCCTGTGGGACCACCATGTCTCAGTCCAGACTGGGGAAGAGAGAAAACCCAAAGACCTTACTTAAAAGACAAGATAAAATCACAGAAGCACAGCAGTCTGCAGCCACTTGACCAAGCACACACAGCCCTGCACACCCCAGAGCACAGAAAACCATAGAGAGGGGAGAAAAGCTAACACTGATTTGGTATTTACTACATGCCTGGCGATATACTAGCCACATCAGTGCTTTTCATTTACCCCACAAAATAAAATTATGGGGAGCGACATCAACAACCACTTTATGAGATAGTCATAATCCTTTTCAGGTAAATAGTCTTTCACAAACAGGGAAACAAAGACTCAAAGAGATTTGGTAACTTGGGCAAGATTACACAGCTAATAAGGCAAGAACAACATTTTAAATTCAGCTCATCACCGAGTACCTAGTAGACCTCTGAGACATACTGGGTGTTTGATCTGACATTGTCTGAAAAATGTTTTAATTCAGAGAGAAAATATGCACCTCTGCTGGCATGCAGCACCATATGCTCGGTCACCGTCTTAGACACAATGACAATGAGATGCCACAAAGGAGACTCCATCATGTATGCTAGCTCCTCTGTTGGCTTCTGTCGCAGAATTAGTAGGACAAAAAGTAAAGAAATGAGAATTTGGAACAGTTTCTGGTGGGGTCTCACTCCTCTAAATGCATTTGGCAGTATGACTGGACATCCACTCCCCCCTAGCCTCCTAGTGTTTGGAGAGCAGACTTCCAGGACAAGCAGGTTGGGCAGAGTCCTGGAGGGCCATCCTGACCACTGTCACTGGATGCATCTGAGCAGAGTCTGTGGTCAAGGAGGCCACATCCTTAGGGAAGTCCAGGCTGAATGACTTCTAGGCAGCATCTGATATTGAGAATTGTGATACATGAGTGAAGGATGTAGGAGGGTCTTTGCCATGTCTGTGGAACATCACCCAACTGCTCACTCCAAAAACCTAGGCGTCTTTCTTGATCTTGCTCTTTCCCTTACTTTCCTTATAAAACTGCTTAGCAAGGCTGTGGGCTGTACCTGCAAAGCCATGGCCTGGATCCAACCATTCCTTACCATCCTTAATGCAACTAGTGCCTCTCACCCACCAGAAAGAGCCTTCTTGCTGCATACCACTCTTACCCAATGGACAAAGTCAGCTTTCTAAAAGTTCAACCATATTATATCTTCCCTAGTTCAATAGTCTGATCAAGGACCCTGCCTCTCCCTTTGAATAATACTTGAATGTTTTAGCAAACTCCAACCTGCTCTGTCCCTCCTAAGTGCTATGACTCAGTCTGTACTACTGTCCACTTGTGCCTGCCTCATGTTCCTTGGATCACTCCAGGCTAGCCCAGCTCCTCACTGCAAATGCACACAAACTGTCTAACTCAAATGCCGCCCTGACATTTGCCCTGACCACCAGTTCCACACAGCCCCTATCCAACCATATGCTTCATGGATGTGTGAAGTTTTATTTGCTTCATAGAACTTTCAGTTACCTTGTTTATTTGTTTATTACTCCTATTCCCTACCAATCAGCTCCTGAAAGGCAGAAAGGGCATCTGTCTACTCCATGGCTATTTCCCAGGCCTGACACAAAGTAGGGGTTTAATAATCACTGAATGCATGAGTGAATATGGTGATTTGAGCCTTTGTGCCTTTAGCAAGAAAAAGCATGCCACATAGAGACAGACACCAGAGCCTGCTGGACAGCAAGCTGGAGAATCCCTTGCACTGTCACAGACATGTAGGATGTCAAGTGCTGCTGTCCCTCTGAAACGTCCCCCCCAGTCTTCCTTGCCTTCCTATGGCCCCCACTGAGGGCCTAGTGAGTGCCTGTTCATGTTTTAAGACCAGCACCCTCCTGACAGCCTCAACACTGTCTCTGTACTCCCTGGAGCTTGGCCTCACCTAACCCAGAACCCACATCAGTGGAATGACCAATCCACTTCCCTGTGTGTCTGCCCCACTGAACTTCCTCATTTATGGGAGCCCAACAGAAGCATGCTGCCCAACATGGATACAGACCTGACACATAGCAGGTGCCCAGTGCTGTGTTAAGTCCCTAAATCTAGCCACCAACTGCTAATATGAGGAACAGGCAGGTCTAGATGAGGGATTGTTTTCCTGCCTCCATTTTCTTGTAGATCCCCCCCTGCCTTCCTGATCTGTGAATGTTGGAGTGCCTTGGCTTGTCCTCAGCCTCCTTCTCCCATTTCACCCTCATTCCTTGGCTCAGGCCCACTCCTAACTCCAGACCAAGATATCCAACCCTCGTCAATGTCCTCCACATCTGGCTGACAGGTATTCCAAATTCAGTGTGCCTAGGGCTGGACTCCTGAACCCCTCTAGCCATCACCTGCTTCTATCACAGTTGTCCTCAAAGCTGTTCTTGGTTCCCCCTTGGCTCTAACCCTCTGTTGAAAATCCTCTGGCTTTCAGGGGATCTTCCCACCTACACCACCATTACCTGGTCTGGCCACCCTAGGCTCTTGCCTCACTCCTGCAGAGGCCTCTTAACCCACTTCTCTGCTTGTTGCACTGGCCCATCACTCTATTCCAACATGGGAGCCAGGGAGATCTTTTTCAGAAATTAAGTCAGATTGTATCAATTCTTCTGTTCAAATCTTCCCATCTCATTCAGAGAAATTCTAAATTAGTGGCCACAAACTACTTTCAGACGATCTGGCCCTGGCTCAGTACCTACTTTCCCTTCATCCCAAGCTCTGGGCCCATTTTTCCTGTCCCTAGAGTTTGCCAAGCCTTCCCCTCCCTTAGGGCTCTGCACTTGTTCTTGCTCTGCCTGGCCTCCCTCCTAATTCCCCATCATCAGAAGTGTTTCCATCTGAACCCTACCTCTAAAATAAAAATCCTCCAGTCACTCTCCACTCCCTTACTCCCACCTGCTCTTCTTGGTAACACTTGCTGACATGGCTATTACACAGGTGTGCATTTACTGTCTGTCTCCATGAGAATGGGGGCAGGGGAGGTATGGCTGGATAGAGGTTATTCAGAGATGATTTCCTGGAGCTTAGACTCAGTGTCACATTGTAAGGAGTTGGCAGAAAGCAGTGGGCAAGCCAGGAGGGGTGTGTGTGTGCAGTGGGCCTGAGGAAGTGAGGAGCAGGAGTGAGTTGACGGGGGCTCTGTTGGGCGTGGGTGAGTCTTGGAATGCCTGTGTCTCAGGCACAGTCCTTCATGGGAATGTCCCATAGAGGGACACACTAATTAAATCTTCCTCTGCCTTTGACCTCACAATCTCTGGCATACATGTAACTCTCTCAAAAGGCTGTAGTCACCATAGCTTCCAACTAAAACATTAATGTGCTGGGGAACCTCTTGACACTCAGCTTCTATGCTACATCCATGCAGGCCCACATAGCCCTCCTACACTGAGCACTCATTAGCCTGTCCTGCCCACCCCCAGTTAGTTCCCTTTCCTTCTCTTTTTTGGAGGAAAAAGAGCATGACTAATAGATTACATCATTTTAATCTTACTGCAGGTGAGCCTACAACATTGTGGACTGCAACACGTACTAAATGTATATGTTTTAAATTCTGTTGACTCTAAGTCTGAAGCTACAAGAGACCATGAACCCATGAGTTAATCACGTCTATAAAACTTACCCCAGGGCCTGTGTCCCACCAGAGTAATCTAACCCTGTAGGCTCATGGGGAGAAGCCACTGGATGTGCCTATTGTGAACCCTCTGTAGTGTTTCATGTAAATGTGCTTTAGCTATGCTCTGATAAGCCTGCATCTTACCTGATGCTGAGCTGAATCAGAAGCAGGTCAGGGAGACTGTGAAGTCATTTCCAAAGACTCAGCTGAGCTGGGTTCATCCTCTAAATGTTCTTCTTTTTAATTGGTAAAAACACCAGCATGATCTATCAAAAAACAAGCAAATAAACAAAGGCACTGATGGATAGGCTAACTGTGGAGAAAACTCTCAGAGGAATCAGTGAAGTTTGAAGGTTGGGTGTTTATGTGGGGGTGCGGGTGATTATTAATCTTCTCTTTTAATAGAAGTGATGACTTCCAGCCAACTCCCAGTCATTCCTTTCATTTGGTAAGAGGCTGAGGAGGGACATCCTCTGTCTAATATGTGGGATAATCTAAGCTTTGGGGAACTCCACACTCGTAGCTTTGGATGTAATGCAGAGCCATGAGCCCAACATTTCTGTTCAGTCCTGGGAGGAGGCACTCCGGGAATGTTCCAGGGTTAGTTCTACTTAGGATTAACCATTAGAGATTGCTGCTATTTAACCATTTTGACCTATCTGGCCTGCAACTTTATATGGCTCAGCCTAATATTTAAGGCTGGAAGTAAAACCAGAGTGAAATAATAACAACTAAAGTTTGAACGTGAGCATTTCTTCATTATTATATAGTGATTTTCTTGGAACCAAATCACACATAATTTTATAAAAGATATTAAAACTTATTCTAGGGGCACCTGAGTGGCTCAGTTGTTTGGGCATCTGCCTTTAGCTCAGGTTAAGATCCCAGGGTCCTGGGATTGAGCCCCACATCAGGCTGCCTGCTCCCTCTCCCACTCCCCCTGTTTGTGTTCCCTCTCTCGCAGTCTCTCTCTGTCAAATAAATAAATAAAATCGTAAAAAAAACTTATTCTAAAAATTGTGTAGTATTTATTATCTCAGGGAATTCCAGTTAATGCTCTATATCAACACCAAGTTGTGTCCATTTAGTCCTAGACCTCTTTGGGGTCGGAGCTTGTGCTCTAATTGTATGCATTGCCATATTGCCAGGAACATGTCATGCCTGAGACAGTTGGTCCTTAATCAGTATTTTTTTAATAAATTAAAAATTGAATAAATAAAGAAGGAACACTACTTTTCTTCTTAAGAAATGATGTAACATGTAGGATCAATATCTTAAGCATACCACTAGCTAGAATTTTGAGATTCAGCCAAGTTTCTTGACCTTGCTGAGCTTCATATTTCTCAACTATTAAATGAAGAAAGAAGAGTGTAATTTGAGTTAATTCCTCAGTACTACTCGGAAGAATATGGTCCGAGTAGTACTTCTAGCAGAGAAAGCAGTGTAACCACAGCACAGCTCTCTGCTCAGGTCTGGCCTTTTGCCCTCTTTGGAGCACCCTGAGTTGGAAGACAAGTACAAAGGCATGAGTCATGGGGGCTGTTGCAACTGCCTCAGTGTGGCCCACTGGTAGTGTCTGGAGACTGTTTGCTGGGACCTCTGAACTGCAGTTCCTTCATTCCCTGCCTCCCTTCTGACCACCCTCCTCAGCTTCTGCATCTGAAGTCCAGCCTTGTGGGCTTTTCACCTGTGCAGCTGCTTGGGGCATGTTGGAGAGGCACTTTCAAGACTTCTGAAGTCTGGTACCCTTCTGCAGCCCCTACTTGACCCATGGGAAACTCTCACATACCTGCTCCCCAAACAGACAGGACACACCTCACCCACCTGAAGCCTACTCCCCAGGCCCACTGCCTTGGAAACAGGCACCAGCCTCTGTGCCCCCATGTGAAGCCCTCATATTTCTAGGGACTGTACCTCAGGAGTGGCTACTAATTTGATCTTAAGAAACTGAATTAATCTGGAGGAAGCCTAGCTTTCCTTGAGCTTTATGGGATGTCCCTGCTGTGGTGATCACCACATGCAACAGAGAGAGGAGCAGGGAGCAGAGACTTTTGTGGTGGGCAAAGACACATTCTGAGCTTTGGTTTCCCCCTCTGTGAAATAGATGTGCTAATATAATATCATCCTTCTGTGGTTGGTGTGGGGATCTGGAATAACTATGTCAAGCTTGGGTGCTCAGCTCCTCAAAAAATGTTCATTTGCTGCCCCAGTTATTCAGTGAAAGAGGATTATACTAACACAGGGCAATAAAAATTCATGATCTATCCATATAGCAGAAAATGGCAAAGCAACTAATTAGATGGCTTGTCTTTCCTTATAGAGTGAGAGCTCGCAAGGGCTGAATTTTTGTTTTCATCATTCACAGTATTCAGTGTGATGCCCATCCCTGAGATGTTAGATGGATGGAGGGAAAGAAGAAGGGACCTTTTAGAGAAGATCCTTGTCTATACCTTAGGTTATTTCAAAGTCCCTCTCTTCCACAACACAGGCTGTGTATACCATGAAGCTAGTTTATTTGGCAAAGAAGGGGGAGAAACACATGATGGAATGTGGAACACAAGGTATTTTAACAGAAAATTCTTTAAATTAACCCTTCAAAAGCTGGTCTGGCAACAGTCCAGACATTGCATATATCTTGACTCTGACATTCACTCTTCCAGGTGGGAGGGAGCTTGTCACCAGCACCAAGATGCAAGTGCTTTATTGTTGCTTTTCAGTGATATTGTGCATTGCAAGAGAAACTGGTACAATCTTCCTGGAAGTCAATTTCAAAACATGCATAAAAACCTTATGAATTCTTCTCATCTTTGAAATCGTAATTCCACCTCCAGGAACCTATCCTTAGGAATAAATCAGAGATGTAGCCAAAGGTTGTTGTACACAGATATCCCTGAGAATATCTTTTATAATAGTGAGAACTTTTAAGTGACCTAAACATCCAACATGAGGAATTATTAAATAAACAATGATACAAATCATGCTTAATACATTTTAAGATAAGAAAATCTGGTATACTGTTGATAAAAAAATAAATCAGGGCATAACATTATTTTTATAGAGTCATTCTATATGTGAAAAATACAACCTACAAATTTGAGGAAAAACTTTAAAAAATCAAAATGCTACTAGTGGTTACCCATGAGAGGTAAAATAATGGATATCTTTTACTGTTTTCTTTATAGTTTTTGGAGTTTTAGATATGTACTACAGCCATTACTTCTATAATAAAACATAATTTTTCCTAAAGAAAAATATATGAGCTTTGTGTAGTGAAATATTAGAGACAGAAAGGATTTTCTATAAAATACATGTGCATTTTTAATATTCTTCTCCATGGGCTTTGAGTTGTTAATGTATCATCTAAAAATGTTAAGGCTAAGTCTTAGAAAAGGCAAAAATAGCCTTTTAGTGTATCTTGCAAAAGGATTATAATTATCGGGCAATTTTTTACTTAATAAGGTTCATATTGGTGTCACTCATTTTAAGAAAACTTAAATATAAATATAAAAGATGAATTGAATATGATACTTTGCTTTTGTTATTGCATATATGTTGGCCAGTAAAGACTACCAGCACCTGTTACTTAGAATAATAGAATAATGTTAAAAAACATGGCAAAGATATCAATATTTTTATCATGGCTTCTCCTCCTGGTATAACCCAAATGTGTTGAATGTCTATGTGTGGATTGACCCTCATGACCTCTTCTCCAAAACTGAGGAAACACATTCTTATACTTCCATGTTAAGAAACATTGCAAACATTGTGCTTTATTTTTTTCATTTGTCACAGGAAACTCTGGTGAGCCTATACCCAGTACTCTTTATAATGGACATATGCTAGAACTTGCAGATTCTAAGAAAAGGGTAAGAGGATGTTCAGGGAGAGAATACATGGGAAAGACATTTAAACATCAATAAATTTTCAATATCAGTAAATCATTTATTAGAAAAAAAATACTGTCTCTAAAAGTCTACCCAGTGTTAGGCTCTGTGCTGGTCACTGGGGACATGGGCACAGAGATGACCTCAGGAACCTTGCTATTTGCCACTGCACTGTCCATCACAATGATGGGAAAGGAGTGAGGTACTTAGTGAGGCCAAGGAGAGAGGCCATGGCATCAGGGGCAGGGGCATTCTTGACTGACAGGAGAACAGACTTAGCCTCCTATTTTTCCTAGTCCAGAAGAGAGGTCCTCCGCCAGGGTGTGAAGGGAACCCGAGAAGTCTGCTGCTTCAATCTGCTATGTGTGCCAGTCCCCTGCCTTGCCTTCACTACAACATATTAGAGGCACATAGTGCCATAAAATTCAGAGCTTTTTAGTGGTTTGCTTGTATATCCTGAGTCATTTCTTGTCTGTACCCATTTCTGGTTTGGGAATCAGCTTTCTTGGATTTGCTAAATTAGTTCACACTCCTTTCTTGCTTTCCTGCTTTGAAATGTATTCAGTAGACAGTCACATAAAGAATACTAAGACCCACTGCATGCCAACACTTGGTTCCCACAATTCCCAGAATTCTAGTGGCCAGGTGTCAACACTCCAGGCTAGAGACCAGAATATATTCTTTAGAGAATCTGATCGATCCAAAAGAAAATACAAAGATACTGACATCAGAGGATGCTTCAAGGAAATGCCCCAATATACATTTCACAATGTAATTCACAGATGAAGAACCTCATGCATTTTCCAAAGCCTTGGATCAGCCTCTCAATGTCTTGCTTTAAATATAGTCAGAAAACCAAATATCACCAGATGCTTTAAGGAATGTGGTTCACATGAGAATTAAAGACCAAACTAAGAAAGTCTTATTTAAAAAAATGTCAAAGGAAATAGAAACTATATAGAAAAACACCACCACCACCAAACTATCATAAATATTCTCAGCACTGTAAGAGAAAGTACTGTATTTAGAAAAAAAGTGTAGATGCTGTAAAAATGGAATATGCAGAGAAGAAAAAAAATTCACAAGATAGCAGAAATAAAAATACAATAGAAAATCCAGAATATTAAGGTGAAGAAATCTCCCAAGAAGGGAAGCAGAAAAGAATGGAAAATATGAAGAAGACATGATACTTAGAGAACCAGCCCAGCACAGCCAGCGTACAAAATACAAAAAATAATAATCTAGGGAAAGAGAGTGGAGATACTGTAGAGGAGGGACTTATCAAAGAAATAATTCAAGATTGCTCAGACTGAAGAAGACAAATGTTCAGTTTGAAAAGGCCCACAGAGTGGATAAAAGCAAACACTCGCAAAACACATAATTGTGAAATTTCAGAACACTGAGTATGAAGAAAGATTCTGTAAGATTCTAGGCAGAATAAAAACAAGGTTAAATACAGAGAATCAGGAAATAGAATGTATTCTGGGTTGTCAACAACACCCCCCTCCAGAAAATAGAAGACAATAAATCGATGCCTTTTAAATTCTGAAACAAGTCTACACCTACCAAACAAAAACTCAGATAGAAAGGTGGAATGAACAAAATAAATTTTCCTGTAGACACAGTTTCAAAAATTGATCTCAAAACATTGTCTCTCTGGGAGTTACTGAAAGATATGTTCCACACAGCGAGGGAGAAAACTGAGAAAGACGAACCTATGGATGCAGGAAAGAGTAGAAAGCACCAGGATAGAGAAGGAACCCCACGTGTGAGGGGACAGAAGACTACAGAAACAGCAGCTGTGTACCAGGCTGGAGGACAACTAACACAGACTGGAGCAGACCAAGGGGCTCTGGGGAGATTTTATGAAGAAAAGATTGATAAATAACTAAAATGTCTTAAAATATCAAGGGAGTTTGAGGCCTAATTTATGACAAATTCATAGAAAATGGAGACAGAGAGGCAGAAAAAGATACATTCCAAGGAAAATGAGAAAAGAGTGCTGGAAAGAAAAAGCAATCATGTATAATTCATGGCTTAGCTGGCAAGGGCACTTGCATAATTACAATAATATGAACTCTAGACGGGGGGAGGTTGGAGGTGGTGAAAGAGGTAAGTCTTGATCTAATGTAAGAAAAATTCAATGCCTCATGCCTGAAACTAAGAAACTGAAGCAGAAATAAAAGTATTTTATCTAAAGACATAGAAATACCAAAACAAAATAGAAACAGAGAACAGATAAAAAGAATGTAAATCAGTTGCCTCTGGAGAAAGGGAAATTGGGGAAGTGATGGAGAGAGGGACTACTCTTTCCTTGAATAAACTTTATAGAACAATTTGAATCTAAATGTATTGCTATGATAAACATTTTAAAGACAATATTTCAATATCCACAAATCAACAAAGATAGTTTGTTAAATGCTTCTTCTTTTCTTAATTCAAGTGGAGAAAAGTACTTGGAGCAAGTTTATTGCCTTGCTCTCTGTTCTCCTAAAAACCCTACAAACCCCCATAGACTGTCAGAGAGCAAAATATGTGAAATTAATCATTGGATGGTCTTGCCTTATTTTACCCATAGATTCATTCATTTACTCATTATGCACTTATTGTATTCTTTCCTTGTGCCAAGCATTGGGCTAGATCCAAGAAAATCAGACCCATAAACAGGTAGATTAGATAGATATATAGACAGACAGATAGATATAAATAGATGATAGATAGATAGATGTTAGATAGATAGATGATAGATAGATAGATGATAGATAATACATAGATAGGTGATAGATGATAGATAGATAATACATAGATAGATAATAGATGATAGATGATGATGATAGATGATAGATAGATATAGATAGATAGATGATAGATAGATAGATGATAGATTCTGTGTGTGTGATAAGTTGAAGCAGATGTTCTCAGTGACCCACCCACGTGCCTCTGGCCTTATAGTGAGCCCAACAGTCTACAGGTGTTAGTATCTGTATCTCTGTGTCTAGCGTTCTTTTCCAGAATTGCATAAGATCATTCTGCCCACAGTGAGAAAAGCTACACACACACACACACACACACACACACACACACACACACACACACACAGCCCTCATTCAATGAATATTAGTTGTCAGTGCATAAATACTCTTAGCTCCCTCACCCTTTGGGTGGAAAACTGAGTGTATCAGATTAGCTCACAATCACCCTGTGGGAGTAAGTCCCAATTGTTCAGTGTTTTCTGACTTAAAAATACATCTATGCATCTTTATTGGCTGCCTTTCATTCCTAGCATCCTCATGCTTCCCAAATAAACTGCTTGCACTTGAAACTTTGACCCAAAGTCTGTTAGGGGAAATCTACAAAAGACAGACATGAAACTTTGGGCAACAGCAAAGACATACTGGGTATTTGGAGAGCACAGCAAAGGCATTGAACCCAGGCTGGAAATGAGTGGGGTGGGGGAAAGTGATGGAGTCAAGGACAGCCCGTGGGAGTGAGTGACTCCTTAGTCAGAAATTAAAGCATGCTTAGCTTGTCCTTGGTTGGGAACAGAAGTACGTTAAATACAGCACCAATCATGGGCCCTGGAAAGACAGATGCTGAAGCAGGTAACTGAAAGATAAGAAGTGGTCACATGGGCCACTTGCCTTGGTTGTGGGGGCTGAAGAAGCCACTCTGCAGGAGAGTCCCACTGGCCTGGGCTATTTGACCTTTCCCTCCCTCTGCATGCACACTCTTCCCCAAGCTCTATTCATCATTTTTCTACCACTTCTCCACTTTCCCCTTGAGCTCTTCTCCTTCTGCCAATCCTCACATGTTGGTTTCCCTGAAGGTTCTGTCCCAGACCCTCTCATGTCATAGTTATGGATTCTATCTCCCCTCCCCCACACTGCTTCAATTATCATATATAGGCCAAATATTACTCATCTACATCTTCATCTCTGAGCTATTCTTTATGCTTCATGCAACCATATCCAATAGTACATCTCTCTAAGAAGCCTTGCCTAGCATCTTGCTTTACAACATGGCAGGTGCTTGAAATGAGTGGTTATTGGAAAGAGGTGAACTTCACTATGCTCTTGGTGCACAGATTTCTTTCAAACCCAGCAATTTTCTCTCTGGATGATTGAACGTATTCTTCCTGGAAAATCTTTCATGTTATGCCTCAAGGTGACTGGGTTGCATTACTCGAGGGGACACCATTCCCAGACTGCCATGTGCTCTCATTATCTTCTGAAATGCACTTTTTCATAAAGGCTTACTCCAGCCTTTCAACATAAATCAGGTCTCCTTATGCTCTTCATGCTCTCTTATCAACAAAACCATCACACTTTATAATTAGACATTTATTTGTGTGAGGACTATCTTATTCACTATTCTATACAGAATATTTACCCAGGGTCTATTATATAGTAGAAACTCAATAAACATTTATTAAATGAATAAATTGAATTGAACTCAACCCGCAAATAATTCAATTTTTACTCTGTACCAAGAGAAGGGCAGAGGTGAACAACGTAGCACCACACGGTACCTGTCCCCAAGAGACTCACAATCAAGTGCAATGTGGAGAAATCCAGCAATACAAATACGCAAAAGATAGAGAGATAACAGAAAAAATGAATAAGAAAGAGAGTGGAGTGAAGGATAGGTGTTGGTGCTGGTGTCAGAGAAGTAGGAGGAGGGGAGAATCAATGAAGGGAATGAACCAGCCTCATTCCCTGCACTGCCTCAGGAGACTCAGGCAGCCCACACCTTCACTCAGTACATAAAATAGCACTAAATAAAGTTGACTTCTAAGATGCTACAGCATTAATGATGACATAAAGTTTTTATGGGCAACATAGGCTGTAACCAAAATCTCTCTATAGCAAAATCAATACAAACAAAATTACCATGGTGAGGGCAAGCATCTCATCACTTTCAGTGGGACAGTTCTGGCTATTTATAACTGTGAAAGAAGAGATTTCACTTGAAAGTGTGAGTGAGAAATCCCCATTTTCCTTTAGAGGTGATTTTACAATTGAGGATGGCTGAACCCCAGTGACAGAGTCAGGAAAACCCCATGATGATTGGATATAATACAATGGGAGTTTATATATTAAACCCCTTATTTTTTGTATATGGAATGGAAGATTAAAGTTATTTTTGAAGGTTTTTTGATATGTTGGGGCACAATTACAAACTGATTCCAATAAAAGATAACATCTTGAACAAATACATATGAAAATGGTATCAGTTAGCTTTTGTGGCATAACATATTACCCCAAAACTTAGTAATTTAAAAGAACAAACCTTTACTATTACTCATGATTCTGTGGTCAGCTGAATCCGGAGCTGGCTAGGCTGGAGCTGGCTAGGCTAGAGCTGGATGGTCTAGGATGGTCTCATTCATATGTAGGTCACTTAAGGCAATGGGAATGGCTTCTCCATGTGTCTCTCATTACCCATTAGGCTAGTCCAAGCTCACATAGTGGTGGACACCTTTTCCCAACAGTATCAAGAAAAATTGAATCCCAATGAGCACTCTTTTCAAATTTATGTTTGTGACCCATTTGCTATTGGCCCATCAGTGAAGCCAGTTATATGGCTTAGCCCAGAGTCATTATGAGAGAGACTACCCCAGGGTAGATAAAGAAAGGGAAATTGCTGTGATCATTTTTACAAACGATTTACTACAGAGACAAATTAAGAATGTGTACAGCAAACATTGTTATGATAGAACAGTAGGGGTCCAGGGACGCCTGGGTGGCTCGGTTGCGTGTCCAACTCCTGGTTTTAGTTCAGGTAGTGATCTCGGGGTCATGGGGTGGAACCCCTCATCAAACTCCACCTGGGGCTCCATGCTCAGCGCAGAGTCTGCTTGCCCCTCTCCCTTCCCCTCTGCCCTTCACCCTGCTCACAGCCGCGCTCTCTCTCAAATGGATAGATAAATAAAAACTTTAAAAAAAAGAAGAACAGTAGGGGTTCACCATTCGGTCTTACAAAAATTTTCATCTGGAGACCCTCTGGTGCTTGGAGTCCTATATACAGAAACAAATCTCATCACCTTGCACAAATGACCAACACAGAGCTGTTGCTCAATAATTTTGTTGGCTAACAGCAGCTGAGATTTCTAGGAACTCAATACATAACACTCTTTTTATCCAAACCCAGATTCAGAACCAACTGGAAGGTAACCATAGGAGGAAGAGTAGAATGTGATTGAGGTGCTGGCCAGGTGTGCTTACTAGAACACCCACTGCCCTGTGCCTCTATTAGGGGCTGCCATGTAGAATCCACGGTATGGAGAAGCAGAGAATATTTCCACAGGAGGACCCAAAAGGGAAAAAAAGAAGATTAAGTCAAGCATTCTCAGCTGTTTCTCTCAAACTTGCAATCAGAGAATCCTCCTCCATCCAATAGGTGCTGCTTCTACAACCTAACCTGCCCCCACCACTACCAATTGCCAGATTTTTGTCTTAGCATAGTGGGCATAACCATTAATCCTACCATCAGCCAGTCATGTGGCATTCAAGGCAGTCTTAATCTTAATATATGAGAACGCTTTTCTTCTGTGGACACTGGCCAGGCATATGAACTTTGTCCCCAGAAAACAAAAATAGAAGTTGACTTCAAGGCCACTCTGTACCCAAGGTTGAAAATGAATTTTCTTTTCCATTTCCCCCTTCCATATTATGTCCAGCCACACTGCCCAATATAGTTCATCAAAGTTTTACAATGATATTAAAAACCCAGAGATATTTCAGTCATAAAATGTCAACAACATATTGATAGCTGCCCCAAATTTGAATATAAAAATCCCTCCCATTATGAAGTTCTCAGAATAAATTAAAGTTTAAATAAAGTATAAGGAAATCAATCTCCAAAATTCAATTTTGTTTTCAAATTAATGTGCAGAGAAAGTTTTAATTAAAAAAATTTCATATGTAATTATAGATTTGCATGTAGCTGTAACCAATAAGATAGAGAGATTCAGTGTATCCTTTGTGCAGTTTCCCTAAGTGATGTAATCACTTAAAAACCTGTAACACAATATTACAAGCAGGTTACTAGCATTGATGCAGTCAAGATACAGAACATTTCCATCACCACAAGGATCCTTTTATAGCCACACTTTACCCACCTGACTCCTACCCTCATCTTTCTTTAGTCATTAATAATTACTAGTTTATTCCTTTTTTATTGAACATTTTTTATTTAAATTCAATGAATTAAAATATAATGTATTATTGTTTTCAGAGGTGCATGCCCATGATTCATCAGTCTTATATAATACCCAGTGCTCATTACATCACACGCCCTCCTTAATGTCCATTGTTTTATCTTTTCCTCTCTTCCCCTATGATCCTCTGTTTTGTTTCTTAAATTCCACATATCAGTGAGATCATATGATAATTGTCTTTCTCTGATTGACTAATTATCCTTATTTCCATCCATGCCATTGCAAATGGCAAGATTTCATTCTTTTTGACGGCTTTTTGATGGCTGCATAATATTCCATTACACAAACACACACACACACACACACACACCACCTCTTCTTTATCCATTTTATCCATTCATGTGGCAATGAACATCTGGGCTCTTTCCATAGTTTGGCTAATGTGGGCATTGATGCTACAAACATTGGAGTGCAGGGCCCCCTTCAGATCATTACATTTGTATATTTGGGGTAAATACCCAATAGTGCAATTGCTGGGTCGTAGCATAGCTCTACTTTCAACTTTTTGAGGAAACTCCATGCTGTTTTCCAGAGTGGCTGCACCAGCTTGCATTCCCACCAAAAGTGTAGGAGGGTTCTCTTTTCTCCGCCTCCTTGTTAACATCTGTTTTTTTCTGACTTGTTGATTTTAGCCATTCTGACGGTGTGAGGTTTTATCTCATCAAGGTTTTGATTTGTATTTCCCTTATGCTGAGTGATGTTGAGCATTTTTTCATGTGTCTCTTGGCCATTTGTATGTCTTCTTTGGAGAAATATCTTTTCATGCCTTCTTGCTCATTTCTTGATTGGATTATTTATTCTTTGGGTGTTTAGTCTGATAAGTTCTTTATAGACTTTGGATAATGGCCCTTTATCTGATATGTCATTTGCAAATATCTTCTCCCATTCTGTTGGTTGTCTTTTGGTTTTGTCAACTGTTTTTCCTTTGCTGTGCAAAAGCTTTTTATCTTGATGAAGTCCCAATAGTTCATTTTTGCCTTTGTTACCCTTGCCTTTGGAGATGTGCCTAGTAAGAAGTTGCTGCAGCCGAGATCGAAGAGGCTGCCTGTGTTCTCCTTTAGGATTTTGATGGTTTTCTGTCCCACATTTAGGTCTTAAATCCATTTTGAGTTTATCTTTGTGTATGGTGTAAGAAAATGGTCCAGTTTCATTCTTCTGCATGTGGCTGTACAATTTTCCCAACACCATTTGTTGAAGAGACTGTCTTTTTTCCATTGGACATTCTTTCCTGCTTTGTCAAAGATTAGTTGACCATGAGTTGAGGGTCCATTTCTGGGTTTTAATAAAATATATTATTACTTGATCCTGTTCCATTGATCTATGTGTCTGCTTTTGTGCCAGTACCATACTGTCTTGATGTTTATAGCTTTGTAATAGAGCCTGAAGTCCGGAATTGTGATGCCACCAACTTTGGTTTTCTTGTTCAACATTCCTTTGGCTATTCAGGGTCTTTTCTGGTTCCATACAAATTTTAGGATTATTTGTTTTAGCTCTGAAAAAAGGTTGATGGTATTTTGATAGGGATTGCATTGAATGTGTAGATTGCTCTAAGTAGCATAGACATTGTAACAATATTTGATCTTCCAATCCATGAGTATGGAATGGTTTTCCATTTATTTGTGTCTTCCTCAATTTCTTTCATGCACGTTCTATAGTTTTCTGAGTACAGATTCTTTGTCTCTTTGGTTAAGTTTATTCCTAGGTATCTTATGGTTTTGGGTGCAATTATAAATGGGATTGACTCTTAATTTCTTTCTTCTGTCTCATTGTTAGTGTATAAGAATGCAATTACAAGTTTATTCTTAATTTTAAAGGACGTTACACTAATGGAATTATATGGTATGTAATATTTTCAGATTTAGATATTTCACTCAGCATAATTTTCTGGAGATTCATCCAAGTTGGTGCATTAATCAATATGGTGTATTTTATTGCTGTGTAGTATTTCACAGTATGAATGTGCTACACTTTGTTTCATTCAAATACAAATCAACGTCTATTTACAGGTTTTCATGTGAAATCAGTGTCCATTTCTCTGGAATAAATGCCTATGAGCACATTTGGGTCTTATGATAGTTGCATGTTTAGTATTTCAAGAAAATGAGAAACCACTTTCCAGAGTGAGTGCTTGTCCCATTTTACATTCATATCTCTTAATAGGAATTTTTCACAAAGCAAATTTTTTTAATTTTATCATTTTTTTCTCAGAATGTACATTTGATATCAAGTCTAAGAACTCTTTATCCCTAAGGCCTGAGTATTTTTTCTGTGATTTCCCTAAAGTTTTATGGTTTTAAATTTTATATTTATGCCCATGATCTGTTTCAAGATAATTTTTGTATAAGATGTAATACTTAGATGGAGGTTTTTTGGGTTGGGAGTTTTTGGAGTTGTTGTTTTTTAGGGAGGCATTGTTTTGTTTTGTTTGTTTGTTTGTTTGTTTTTGCCTATGAATGTCCAATTGCTCTAAGAATATTTGTTGAAAAGGCCATCATTCCTCCATTGAATTACTTCTGCACTTCTGTAAAAAATCAGTTGAATATATCTGTATGGGTATTTACTGGGTTCTCTATTCTGCTCCGCATATGTGTCATTTCCTCCTCCAAGACCATGCAGTCTTTACTGTAGCTATATAATTCATCCTGAAATTAGGTAGGTTGATTACTTTTTTTTTCCATAATCATTTTAACCATTCAGGTTCCACTGACTTTCCATATAAATTTTTGAATAACCTTGTTGATAGCTATAAAAATATCTTGCTGGGATTTTGATAAGAACTGGGTTAAACCTATACATAAGGGGAGAATTGTTGTCTTAACTATATTGAGTCTTCTAATTCATAAATTCCTTCTTTGATATTATTTAGATCTTGATTAGATCTTCGATTTCTTTCATCAATGTTTTGTAGGTTTCAGCATACAAGCTATATGTATGGTTCATTAGATGTACAACTAAGTAACTCATTGCCTTGTTAGATTTATGGATTTAAATGGTTGTATTTTAAATTTGGTGTTCATGTGTTCATTGCCATATGTAGAAATATATTTTATTTTGTGTGTTTATTTTGATTTCTATAATTTTACTGAACTCACTACTTCTGTGTGTTTATTTGTAAACTCTTTGTGATTTTCTATACAGACAATTATGTCATGTGTATATAGAGGCAATTTTCGTTCTTTCTTTCCAGTCTATATGCATTTTAATTCCTTTTCTGGTCCTATTGCACTGGCTAGAACATCCAGCCCCTATTTGAACAATGGTGGTGAGACGGTAGTCGGGGCAATTTTGCCTTTTTTTCCGATCTTAGGGGGAAAGCATTCAACCTTTCACAATCGAGAATAATGTTAGCTGTGGAGTTTTTGTAGATGTTTTTACTAATTTGATGAAGTTCTCATCAGTTGCTAGTTTATTGAGAGGTTTGTTTATTTGTTTGTTTAAATCATGAATGAGTGTTGAATTTTGTCAAATTATTATTGTGCATTATTGATATGATCATGTGATTTTTTTCCTCTTTAACTTGTTAATACAGTGGATTACACTGATTTTCAAATATAGACCAACCTCCTTTCCTTGAAACAAACCCTACTTTGTCATGGCATATAATTATTTTTACATATTGCTAAATTCTATTTTTTAATATTTCTTAGGGATATTTGCATCTATATTCATGAGGGGTATTAGTCTATAATTTTGTTCTGTTTTTAAACTGTCTTTGTCTGGTTTTACAATCAGGGTAATTGATAGTTTCATAAAATGAATTGAGAAGTGTTTCTTCCTCTTTCATAATCTGTAAAAAATCATGTAAAATTAGAGGTAACACTTCTGTAAATGTTTGGAAACTTCATCAATGAAATTATCTGAGGTTGGAGATTTTTGAGTGGAGTTTTTAGATTATCATATGGTTTCACTTATTTGTGGAACATAAGGAATAGCATGGAGGACATTAGGAGAAGGAAGGGAAAAATGAAGGGGGGGAATCGGAAGGAGAGATGAACCATGAGAGACTATGGACTCTGAGAAACAAACTGAAGGTTTTAGAGGGGAGCAGTGGGAGGATGGGTGAGCCCTGTAATGGGTATTAAGGAGGGCATGTACTGCATGGAGCACTGGGGGTTATACAAAAACAATGACTCATGGATCACTACATCAAAAACTAATGATGTATTGTATGGTGACTGACATAACATAATAAAATAAAATTTAAAAAAAAATCAAGTTTCCTTGGGACACCTGGGTGGCTCAGTCAGTTAAGCATCTGCCTTCAGCTCAGGTCATTATCCCAGGGTCCTGGGATGGAGTCCCACATAGGGCTCCTTGCTCAGCAGGGAGCCTGCTTCTCCCTCTGCCTGCCTCTCCCCCACTCCCCTGTTTATGCTCTCTCCTTCTCTCTCTCTCTCTCTCTGATAAATAAATATATAAAATCTTTTAAAAAGAATCAAATTTCTTTAATATTTTAAGGCTATTCAAACTATCCATTTCATATAAAATAAATTGTAGTAGTTTGTGTTTTTGGAGAATTGTCTAATTTGTACATTTATGTGTGTAGAATTGTTTGTAACATTCCTTGATTATCCCTTTGATGTCTGAAAGAACTGTGACATATTTTCTGTTTAATTTATTCTGTTTCATTCATTTCAAGTTTGTATTGTCCCACTTTTTTTGTTATTCAGTCTTAGAATATATTTGTCATTTTGAAAATTTTTTCCAATAAATGAGTTCTTTGTTTCATTGTTTTATTATTTTTATTTTCAATTTTATTGATTTCTGCTCTTCTTATTGTTTCCTTCTGCTTGACTTGGATGCATTTTGTTCTTTTTCTAGGTTCTTGAGATTGGAGAAAATATTATAATGATGTTTCCTATTCTCTAATGTAAGAATTTAATGCTAAAAATTTCCCTCTCGGCATTACTTTAGCTGTGTCTCACAAATTTTTACATGTTGTATTTTCATGTCTTTCAGTTTAGTGTGTGTGGTGTGTTTCAAAATTCCCTATGAGACTTTGACTACTGTTTATTTAGAACTGTGGTGTTAGTTTCTACATGTTTAGAAACTGTCCTGTTGAATCAGTTGTTACTGATTTCCAGTGTGGTCAGAGAACACACTTTGTATAAATTCAATTTGAAAAAATGTTGAAGTTTGTTTTATGGCTCCAGAGATTGTCTATTTTAGTATATGTCCATGTACACTTGAAGAAAAAAATGTTTTTCCATTCTATAAATATTTATTAGATCTTCTTGGTTGGTGATGTTGCATTTTTCTGTATCCTTGTTTTTCTGTTTAGTTATTCTACCAATTGACAGGAGAAGGATGTTAACATCTCTAACTAAAACTGGCAATTTGTTTATGTCTCTTTTCAGTTCTATTGGTTTTTGCTTTATATATTTTGCACTCTGTTGCCTGGTTGGTATACATGTAGGATTGCTATATCATCTATGTGAAATGATCATTTTATCAATGATTGACCTTATATAATGTCCCTCTCTGTCTCTGGTAACTTTCATTTCTCTGAAGTTTACTTTATCTGATACTAACATAGCCATTCATATTTTCCTTTGATTAATATTTTTATGATATTCTCGTCCTTTTACTTTCAACCTGCCTGTCATATTTGAAGTGAGTTTCTTGTAGATAGGATATAGATGGGTTATGATTTACCATTCACTCTTTTAATCTCTTTCTTTCAATTGGTGTATTTAGGCCATTAACATTTAATGTAGTTATTACTGCACTAGGACATAAAACTGTGCTCATTGAGATTTCCACATGTCTGGAATATATGAGGTAAAAAGAAAATCCAATAAATTCTCTACCATGTTGTTCCTCAAGCCTCAGGTGCCTAGCCAGTCTACCTTGTCTCCACTTTCCAGAGTCTATGTTTGTTTTTTGTAGAGCATCTAGAATTTTTAGTTTTATTTGGCAATAAGAGTAGGGGAAATATGTATTTTGCAACTTCCCAGAAACAAAACATTCAAAGAATTTTATGTCCACATTCTACTTCCAATTCTTCTCAGTTTTATGGCTCATGATTTGTGGGGGGTTTTTTGTTTGCTTGTTTTTTTTTCTTAATTTGTTTGTTTTTTGTTTTTTTTTTTTCCTCATGCTGAGACTTCCTTAACATTTGGAGACCATCAGTATTTCTACAGCAGCTAGAACATGGACTGTCTTCAACCATGGGGAGTGTTCCTTTAGTAAGCCCAAAGTTGAATTGGTCCAGCCCATAATCTCTGGCCTCATTTTATAATAAGTATAAACAGTTAACAGAGAATATGCATGTATCACAATATTGGCTTCATGACCACAAAATAAAAGAAAAAAAAAGCTATTCCTTAGCTATTAGAATGTTAACCCAGATAATATGTGTTCCTCAGAAAAAATGCTAAGTCCCAAACAATATATGTTTGAAGCCCCAAAAGAGTTTGAGGGAAGGAGAAGAAGGGGTAAATTCCTCTTTGTTTTAGCCTCTCCCAGTCCCTCTGTATTTATGACCTGCGTGCCTAAACACAATTTGGGTGAGTATGGATGAATGTGGAGTCTAATGAACATCAACTTAATTTAAAAAAAATACATGCACCCCAAAGTTCATAGCAGCAAGGGTCCACAATAGCCAAACTGTGGAAGGAGACAAGATGCCCTTCAACAGATGAATGGATAAAGAAGATGTGGTCCATATATACAATGGACTACTACTCAGCCATCAGAAAGGATGAATACCCACCATTTGCATTGATATGGATGGAACTGGAAAGGATTATGCTAAATGAAATAAGTCAAACAGAGAAAGACAATTATCATATAGTTTCACTTATATGTGGAACATAAGGAATAGCATGGAGGACATTAGGAGAAGGAAGGGAAAAATGAAGGGGGGGGTAATCAGTGGGGGAAATGAACCATGAGAGACTGGACTCCGGGAAACAAACTGAGGGTTTCAGAGGGGAGGGGGTGGGGGACGGGTTAGCCTGGTGATGGGTATTAAGGAGGGCATGTATTGCATGGAGCATTGTGTGTTATATGCAACTAATGAATCATGGAACACTACATCAAAAAACTAATGATGTACTATATGGTGACTAACATAATAAAAAAAATAATTTAAAAAATGCTCATTGTGCACTCAGTCAGAAGGATGGGGCCCCCTAAGGTAGAAGAAACAGGGAAGACATGTGGTGAAAGATATGAGTACCAAATCCTAACCTCATGTGAAATGTACCAACAAGTGATGTTGAAAATGATAAGTACAGAAGCAACAGTTTTGGCACCATATTTAGAAATATGACAGTAAATGTAAGAAGAAAGCCAAAAATCTACTGTTTTATTATAATCTTTCTTAGTGTTGTTGGATCTTTTAGCTATGTGCATGCATTATAAACCTAATATATAACAATTAGTAGATTAATCGTGTGGCCTCCCCTCTGCTGATATCAGCAAAGGGTTGCCCATCATGCCTTGCTTGCAACTCACCTCATTTTTCTTCATGCTAATGTCACTCACACCATATCCTGACCACAGTGACTGACAGGCAGAACACAGGTCAAGACTAGACAGTTTTTCTCAGTCAGTCCGCCTGTTCTGATCTTGGCTTTGAAGACAATGTTCAAGTTAAATCAAATCAAATTAAATCAGCAAATGCTCATTGTGCACCCACTGTGAAGTGCTCAAAGGAGTGTAAACACATGCCTAATGCACAAAGGACTACAGCTACAACTGAACATTAAGAGGCAAAGATACAAGAGTGTCCAAAATGCACATAGGTCACAAGAACTGACAGCTATAGAGCTAGAAGGGACATTGGAGAACATATGGCTCCTTCCTCATTTGACAAGTAGGAAACTGAGGCCCAGACAGGAAACTGCACTTTGCACCTAATCTGTTCTAACTCACCAGGGATCAGGTGAGGTGCAGATAAGTGAAACGCAAAGCTTCCAGATAGTTCAAAAGTAAGAGCCGGCACCTAAGGCTGTGATTGTTCCAGAACATTCCTGGAAAGGGAGAGTCCGAGTAAGACCTTGGAAAATGAGAAGAGAAGGACTTCAGAAGAAGGGAACTTGACTTCCTGCAAATTGGAAAATTTTGTTCCAATAAGGAATCTATCTGATGGGACCACTTCACTGCTACCTATGCAGAGGGCAAGAGCTGGGGCTGAGTATGATGACCTACATGGGTGCCAGAGTTGAGTAAGCAGACTCTTTCCCTGGCTTAGAGCTGCTCAAAAGCTCAGGGGCAGCTCTGCTCAAGGTGAAGCCTTATTTGCACAAGTATTTTGGTTTTATCTCCTAAACCTCTTGCAAATTTCTGCCACGACTACCACCTGGTCCAAGCCACTTCCGTTTCTTTCTGGACTGCTGCAAATGTCTTTAAATGGTTTTCTTGAATTCTCCCTAATCTTTTGTAATCAGTTATTCAAACTGCAGCTAGAGTGACATTTAAAATAAGCAAACAAACACATATGATAATGCCAATGATAAACTGTAAACCCTTTAAGAGATAAATCAAGAAAAGAAAAGAAAAAAGGAAAGGAAAGGAAAGGAAAAGGAGTAGAAAAGAAAAGAAAAGAAGAAAGAAAAGACAAACAAAACAACCTCCTGAATATGGTGCCCAGGTTTGTCTGGTCTGTCACCTCCTCCCCCTTTTCTTCAGCCTCTTGGGCACCATTCCTCTTTCTGTTCTACCTACAAACCATCTTTAGGTCTTTCCTAATTAACATATTCCTATCTGTCACAGGGCCTTTGCACATGCTCCTTCCTCTATCTGGAATGGCTACTTCCTCTCTTCATTTAATTAAGTCAGATATGAGCTGAAGAACCACGTTCTTGACAAAGCTTTTCTTGGACATCTGACTAGGCTAAATACCTGGGCAGACCGTTTTTCAATTTTACACTCAAATATGTTCTTTACTGGGTGTCTCCCAATAAGGGTGTATTCTACAAGAACATTTTTTTTTTCCTTTTAGCATGATGATTGAATAATTTTCAGTTCACTATCAGTTACTTAGCTGACAGTTAGTTAGTATTTTATCAGTGAATGAATTAAATATGTAAAACAAACCTGTTTTTAATTAATGATCAAGCCATTACTGAGAATGTTTCCTCTGTGTGCAGTGCTCTGCTAAACAGCATGCATGCAGACAAAGAAGAGAAGGCGGTTTCTGTTCTAGAATTCATTGTCAAAACAAGAAAAGCTGCATGAAAACCCAGCACATATTCCTCAAAATAAAATCACCCATCAGCCATGCTTTCCCCATCCTGAAAAAACATGGTTCTCAGTGTGGTAGGCAAACATTCTCTGAGCTGACCCTAAATGCTTTGATTTATCACCTTGTCCCTTCAGCTGGTGACCTTTTCTAGAAGATGGATGGCTTATGCTTCAGTAGCCTGTGGTGCTATCTCTTAATTAAAGGGGGGGTAGGTCAAGAAAGGCCTGTGAATTTTTTGGGGACTTGGCAGACAGAGGCCCCTGTAGTGATCTTTCTGAAGATCAGGTGGAAACCAAAAGGACCTCACAGGACAGACTTCTTGAGTAGACAGAAAATCCCTGCAAAGGCCACTCCCTGCCAGGATGTTGTGGACCTGAGGGTGCCAGCAGCTGGTGGCCTGGACCTCTGCCAGGTAAATGTAAGGACCTCGTCACCTAACAGCAGGATAGTACAGCACAACAAGAACATTATAAATGATGACTAAAGGTTAAACGTTCAGGTACAGGAGGATACATGGATCAAGGCACAATTTGCTAACTATGTGAACTGGGGTATGTTTTTACCTGTCTGAGTTTTCTCACACGAAAAAATGATGTAAAAATTGAGGGTATTATGCTAAACGAAATAAGTCAAACAGAGAAAGACATGTATCATATGATCTCACTGATATGAGGAATTCTTAATCTCAGGAAACAAACTGAGGGTTGCAGGAGTGGGGGTGGGGTGGGAGGGATGGGGTGGCTGGGTGATAGACATTGGGGAGGGTATGTGCTATGGTGAGTGCTGTGAATTGTGTAAGACTGTTGAATCACAGATCTGTACCTCTGAAACAAATAATACATTATATGTTAAAAAAAAAAAAAGAAAAAGAAGATAGCAGGAAGGGAAAAATGAAGGGGGGGAACCAGAGGGGGAGGCAAACCATGAGAGATGATGGACTCTTAAAAACAAACTGAGGGTTCTAGAGGGGAGGGGGTGGGGGGATGGGTTAGCCTGGTAATGGGTATTAAAGAGGGCACATATTGAATGGAGCACTGGGTGTTATATACAAACAATGAATCATAGAACACTAAAAAAACAAAAACTAATGATGTAATGTATGGTGACTAACATAACATAATAAAATTAAATTAAATTTAAAAAATAGGGCTATCATGATCATCAAATGAGATTACCTGTATCAAGTGCTTAGTAAAGCACCGTGCAAGGAGCAACCTTCAGTCAGTGTTGGAAAACACAGAAGGGGTGGAAGCTATGTGTTCCAGACAGGCTGTATATCCTAATTTTGTGACCTCAAGAAGTTGCTGGGGTGGAATCCTGGAGCTATGGGGAGTAACAACGTCTCAGTGGCAGAGATGGGAGACAAGGATGAGTTCAAATCTGATGGTCAATAATACAAGCTACTGTTTATGAAACCCTGACTCCATGCACCTTCTGGGTATATGCATGTAGATTTTCTATTCTCTCAAGGTAGGCCAAATTCCCTTGGTAGGAAGACTTCATACTGATAACTGCATTCATACTCAAGTCTGCCTTATTTTCCTGTTTCTGACTAACAGCACCCCTGAGAACAACATCCAAGGTCCCTGAGTCAGGGAAAGTCCCCAGGCAGGCAGGGACGATTTAACATTGCTTCACGCGGCCTCTCAGGCACAGAGCCTGTTCCCATTATCATTCCTGCTTTTAGTTCTCTGTTTCTCCAGCCAGTTTCCCCATGCTCTATAAATCTCTCTTTTCTTGTAAACATTGCAAGAGAAGTAAGCAGTGCAGAAGCGCCTGTTCTTCTCCTTTCTGCCCAGGGTTTGTCTGTCCTAGTAGGACTTATTTCCAAGTACAAATGCACACAGCTAATTCCCCACCTGGCAGGAGCTTCTGGAGAACATAACAAGTGGGTCAGCTCATCAGAGTCATTTGTCCCAAGGGGATACATGAACAAGCAGGAGAAAAACGTGTTAATTTGGCCAGAAAAATATGTGTTTCTCAATGCATCATGGTTACAAAAGGAGTTTGAATTAAACTGCTTATGTATTCATTCATTTGTGCATTCATTCACTCATTCAACACACAGTGAAAAAGGATCTAACCCTGTGGAGGACACTAGAAATACCAAACCAAAAAGGGAGGTCCATAGAATGCAGGAGAAAGGTCACAGGGTTTTGCCACCCAACTAATTTAGATTTGAATTTAAATTCTCCCATTTACTTGCTGAATAGCTTGGAAAAAGCTACTTAACCTCTCTCAGCCTTAGTTTCTTCATTGTTGGTAAAATGGGAATGATAATAGTTACCATCCAGAGTATTATACAGTATAAATGGGTTAAATGTCTACATAGTGCCTAGGGTTCAATAAATACAAACTGCTATTACTATTATTATTATCACTTTAATGCTACTATTCTAAACAAATAATAGATTGTGTTTAAGGAAACCAAAAACAAGTCAAAGCTGGCATTTGTTATTATAACCTATTATTTCACAGAATTCCCTTTCTAGAATAAAAGGGGAAAATAAAAGTTGGGAGATATTTCCAAGATAGAAATTCAGTAGTTTCAGTGTCATACATGAATGGATTATCATTTCTCTTACAGCTGTCGGCAACCGTCACCAACAACATATTACTATTTATTACTCAGCTTTGTGGGACTGAGCAAAGAAAATTTAGTAGGTCTGTCGGGAATACCCCATTCACACAGCAGATGGCTGAAAAAGCAGTCAGGGTCAGAGTGCACCACAGCTGGGCATAAATCAGCAAAGTGAAACTGCAAATACAAAGGCAAGTGTGCCCAGGGATGTGTAAATGGGATGACAGCTCAGTTCCTCCACTGGCCTCTGAATGTGACACACAAAAAATGTGTTTAGAACAATGTCACTAATATACTGGTGAAGTGAGCACATTTAGGTGCTCATTATATATCAGGCATTGTGCCAGCATATTTATTTATTATTAAAAATAACTTTTTAATCTGTTATATTATGTAACATAATAGCCGTATGAGCCATTATTATCCTCATTTTACAGATGAAGGCACAGAAAGATCAGAAATGTTGAGCAGTCTTTCCAAAGTCACGCAGCTGGTTCTCAGTGTTTGATCATGGAGTTTTCTGACTCCAACGAGGATGTTTCCTCCGACATGGCTGCTTCTATACTGTGGACTCTTCCTTGCATGGTCATTCTGTTTCACTGACGGAGTAGGGAGGAGGTTATGTTTAGTACTTTAACATACCACCAAGGTACTTCCTGATATGAAAGAAAGAGGTGACCCCTCTTATATAATATCTCAATTTTTAAAAATGATGTTATGATTCTGAACTCAGTTGCTACTTGTCTGCAGTGTTTGGGTGGAAAAGATGCTTCAAAAATGCCTCACAAAGAGCTATAGTCATCTGATGTATGTAAGAAGGACCTGATATTTCACTAATCCTGGATGTTGGCTAAAATCCTTTTCTTTCATGACTTTTTTTTACTTTACTAGAAAAAAATGAATACCAAATCCTACTTGAAAGTGTTTATTTAAAAAAAAATGTTTATAGTATTGTGCTGCTGTATGTTACTGCCCAAAATAAATGGGTTATCTTTCAAATTCAGTGTGTGAACTGATAATATGTAGGCAAAAGGAGTGCCCTCACACTAGACTGATTTAACTTGTACAAAAATGATGTGGGACAATCATTGCCACCCCATTTTACAGATAAGGAGGCTGTGGCTTGTAGGGGTTGAACATCTTCCAGAACAACTCACACTGCATTAAATAATGAATTTGAATTTAGAATACAGGATAGATGGACTCTACTACCACACCACCTTCTTTCGCACATACCTGTTTTTCTTTCACTGGAAGTTCCTGATAAAGCCCCAGGGCCATGATGTTTTGTAAGCATTATTAAACTTGACCTAACTTATGTTGCCTGGTCACAATGACAGTAACCAATCAGGTGAGACAAGCAGAGCCCACCTCACCTCTTAGGACCTATGGAAAAACTATAGCAACCTTACTGATGTTAAAATCCAAAGAGCATTAGCTGCAGTTGTATGACTTTCTGGGCTGCTGGCTGGAGATTCACAACACCCATTATGACAAAGTCCTCTTCTCCTTGCAACCCCCAGAATGGGCTTCAGAAGCTTCTGCCCCAATGAAGAGGAGGATTTCCTTTGCAGTTTCTTCCCTCTCTTTTCATTTTGGCTCAACGTGGGGCAGGGGCCAGCTGAAGCCGCCTTGATTATCTGGGACACTGACAGTCACTACTGCTTTGTGTCTCTGGGATGTGGACTGATGTAGGCACACCAATTCTGGATTTTATGAGGCAGTGGAGGCTAGCCTGTCCTCTCAACATGCTCTGCCAGGGCACGGACCTTGGAGAACTCTCTGCTCCAGTGGTTTATTCCCCAGAGATGCCCACAGAGACTGTGTATCCCCAGAGCATTTGCCTTCCTTATGGTCACCGCATGCCCCTCACTTCCACTGCCAGCTCCTTTCTTTCTCACAATTCAGGGCTGTCCTGGGAAGTCTGGTTTTGTCAGCTGAGTCCATGCCTGACATCCCTGGTATCAGAGACAAGGTTGGCCAGCAATTCTCCAGGTTGCTACCCTCAGGCAATAGTTTCTTTCAGAGTGAGGGGAAAGTGAAATAAATGTGGGAAATAACTTTACAGGCCGGGGTAACAGGTAAAGGAGTGAGGAGCAGCTGAGAGGACTGTACCAGACACATCAGCCCCTGGGATGAGAATGGACTGGGATCAGACCTCCACACCTTAGCTACCTAGTTCATCCCCCATTATTCCTTGGCACTGTGGACACAGACCTGTTTTCTGCATTCAGGGGCTTCATTCCTTTGCTTACGTTCCCACTCCCCATTCTCACCCTTCATAGGAAAGGGTTTTTTTTTTTTTTACAGGTAAAACCAACTCCACTGGCTTTCCTTTCTGCCTTTTCTCTCAAAAACAATAATTTGCCAGTTAGTTGCTTTGTCACAATATGAGTACACAGGCAGTAAAAAGCTTGTACCATTTGGGATGAACAGGCTTGCCCTACCATTAAGTTCCATCAACAAATGAAGCAAATATTACATGCCAGGCCCCATCCTTTGCTTGACCATGTAGAGGAACATCAGATGCAATTAAAGCCAAGAAAGAATGCATGCTTTAAGGTGGATATTTTATTCAACTTGGGCTTGTATAACACAATACCATAGACTAGGTAGCTTTAATAACAGACATTTGGTCCTCACAGTTTTGGGAGCTGGAAGTCTTGAGACCAGGGCACCAGCACAGAGCAGGTTAAGATGGTGATAGTTGGGGTTAGGGGTTCAACATATGAATTTTTAGGGGACATATTCAGTCCATTACATTCAACACCTGTCCTACAAAATTAATGTTCTTGCATGCAGAGCACATCCATTCCTTTCCAACAGACCCAAATGTCATCCTAGCAGAAACTCTAAAGTCCAAGGCCCAAAGTATCACCTAAATATCAGCTAAATTAGGTGTAGGTGAGACTATGGGTGCAGTCCATCCTGAGGCAAAATTCCTCTTCAGCTGTATGAACTGTGAAGCCAGACACTTCTAAAATGCAATGATGGGACAGGCAGAAGATCCATTCTGAAAAGGAAAAGAAAGAAGGAAGGAATGGATGACTGGTCCCAAGCAAGTCCAAAACCTAGCAAGGCCAATTCTACTGGGTCTTAAAGCCCAAGAATAATCCTCTTTGGCTTAATGTTCTGCCTTCCAGGCTTCTATACATTGGCCAAACACAAAACTGCCATGACCCAAATTTCCAAAAACAGGACTCACTTCTGTCAGTAACTGAAGGTGTGGGGCTGCCAGGCTGCTTGTCCTTCTTGACCAATAGTTGTTTCTGCACTATCCAACATCCATACATTAAAACCCGATTGTGTAAACCAAACAAGGAATAATTAGACCCACATCAGAAGGGCTAGATGTATAGGGAAGGATGGTACAGAGCGTTCAAAAAAACAACACTGTATAAAGGTAAATCTACTCAGGCAACTGCAAACCTCTGGGTGAGACAGAAAATGAAGGTAAGGGAAGACATTTGAAAACCTGTTGCCCAACAACAGGTTCCGTGCCACTTCTATCAGAACTACTCATCTCTGTATAGTTACTTTCCATGATTAACAGCAAGGCCTGAGTCACTCCTAAGTAACTACCTTGCCCAGCACATACTCATGGCAACCCTCTAAGTTAGGAGACATTATTAGCATTTGATAAGTAAGGGAACTGAAGAAAGGCAAGCTGAAGAAGTAATTTGAGGTCACACAACCAATAAGTGGCTCAGCCACATTTCTCTTTCTCTGAAATCAGTTTTCAAAAATACACTCTCTATGAAAATGGGGCTATAGTTACTGAATCTCTTTCTCTTGAAGTTTTAGGGGACATTAGCATAGAAAAGACTCAAAGAAGTCCTGCGGTAAACCTGCGGTAAACACCTCATTTACCTTTGTTTAACCAAGACCAACTCAACCCACAACTTCCCAGACCTACTGAGACATTTTATCACATCAAATATATGTTGAAGAACTCTGAACTGACATTCTGCTGCCTCCCCTGCCTCCCCAGTAAAAAGCTGTTTCTCTGGTCAATATCTTGAGAAAAGCAACCCAAGAGCTGACAGATGAGTGAGTAAAAGCCAAGGAGACAGTTCAGCAAAGGAGCAGTGGGCTCTAGCCCCAGCCATTAGCCACATGTGGGCATTCACATTTTTCAATTAGCTATAGGTTAATAAAATAATTTAAAAAAAGATTCTCACTCACATCAGCCATTATTTCAAATCTACAAAAGCCAGATATGGCTAGTGGATACCGCATTTGGCAGCTGAAATACAGAATATTTGCATTATGGCATAAAGTTCTGTTAAACACATCAGGGCTGGGAACTTAGATTTGTGCCTATGGTATGGAAAGGGGAGACCACTTGGTAGGTTAAGCCCACTGATCCAGCTGGTTAAGCTACCAGGCTCTGTCTCCTATGGCCATCCTCAACCAGGGAAAGGGCTTAAATGCTGGCTTATTTGTCTCTCTCTGAAAATGGGACTATTCCCGATACTTCCTCACTTCCTAAGGGTGATGAGAATAAAATGTGATAATATATACAGAAGCAATTTAGATTCATATAATATCTTTCTGGCTAAAACTCAAAAGTGTCATTATGTCCCTCGAAGCACTATGCTTTCTCCGTATTTAGAAATATAAATATTCAGATATCTATACAATCCCTTTTGAATGGAGACCTGCATTTATATGTAATGATTTTTAAAAATCCTACTGCTTTTTCTAGCTCCATTATCAAAGTGATGCTCTTATAGCTATCTTGCCTACCACTGCCAAGCAAATTTTCCTGAAATATCCATTTTCCCAAGTCCTCCCCTGATCAGAAGCCACCCATGGCTCCCTACTGTGTTTAATTCTGACTCCTCCTCACTCAAGTTTCTAGCCATCAGTGCAGCCCCTGCCGTATCTCTGCCCCACTTCACAGTCTCATTCAGCCTCTGGCTCTTATCAGTAATAAGTCAGCCTCTTCAGTGAACAACATGGCAAAGCAGAGTCATGGACTGGCTGCTCCTAGAGGGAGAAGGATGGTCAAGAAATAATGCCTCAGAGAGGAGGAGGGGAGATCCGGCCAGATTCCTACCCCTGAAACCTGTTGACAATCTCACCTTTGTGACATTTTCCAAACTTATCAGGATCCTCAGAGAGTGGGCCTGGAAACAGGTAAGTCTGAAGGCAAAAATCCATGTTTTCTCTAATTTTTCTTCCTAAAGTGCTGTATCAAATGTGCCAGTTTGCCTAAGCACCAGCCTTCTCAGAATCAAGGGTGACATGTGTCCTCTACTCTAAGCCATCCTTCAGTACCCTCAGATCAACACCCAAACCTCTCTTTGCTCATGTCCCTTTCTTAGATTTATTCATTCTGTGACATTTCCTTCCCTCTGGGTAATGTTTCAGACTCTCAGCCTGACATTCAAGACCCTTCATGATCTGTCTCTTCAGGCTCATCTCCACTACTTCTTACACCTGAAATTCGAGCAAGATGAGGGGATCTCATTGTCCTTGGGTAGGTCACAGCATTATCAGTTCTATTTTTTCTCTAAAGTACCATGAGCATCTCCTTTGCTTCTCAACCTCCATCTTCTAGGTCTGCCTTGGTTTTCTTTTATTCCCAGGATAAAAACCAAACTCCCCACATGGCCTCTGAATCCTGCCACAGCTGGGTCCTGTTGGTTTCATCAGTCTCATGTAATGCCATTCACCATTGCCTTGGTCCTGAAGCCACAACCACCTGACCTTTCTGCCCTTGACTGAGCTACTCTCTTTCAACTTTGGAGCTTCAGCACTTCTTGCCAAGGGTATTCTGTCCCAGTCTTCTTATTCAGAGCACTCTGGTATACTCAACTTACAGCAGACATCACTGCTTGTCATCATTCATTTATTTTTTTTAATTTTTTTACATAGTAACATGACTATATTCTTGTGATTTTTTTCTCATTCTTTTTTATTATTATGTTATATTAATCACCATACATTACATCATTAGTTTTTGATGTAGGGTTCCATGATTCATTGTTTGCATATAACACCCAGTGCTCCATGCAGAACGTGCCCTCTTTAATACCCATCACCAGGCTAACCCATCCCCCCAACCCCTTCCCTTCTAGAACCCTCAGTTTGTTTTTCAGAGTCCATCGTCTCTCATGGTTCATCTCTCCCTCTGATTTCCCCCCCTTCATTCTTCACCTCCTGCTATTTTCTCTCTCTTTTTTTTTTTAACATATAATGTATTATTTGTTTCATAGGTACAGGTCTGTGATTCAACAGTCTTGCACAATTCACAGTGCTCACAATAGCACATACCCTCCCCAATGTCTATTGCCCACCAACCCCATCCCCCACCCCCCACCACTCCAGCAACCCTCAGTTTGTTTCCTGAGATTAAGAATCCCTCATATCAGTGAGATCATATGATACATGTCTTTCTCTGACTGACTTATTTCGCAGCTAAACACCCTCCACTT
The DNA here is from genome assembly GCF_037043125.1 of Eumetopias jubatus. Taxonomy (NCBI): domain Eukaryota; kingdom Metazoa; phylum Chordata; class Mammalia; order Carnivora; family Otariidae; genus Eumetopias; species Eumetopias jubatus. Next base: position 111,396,755 of record NW_028274809.1, on the reverse strand, counting down.
CCATCCACATCCTTACAAATGGCAAAATTTCATTCCTTTTGATGGCTGCATAATATTCCATTATATATATAAACCACATCTTTTTTATCCATTCATCTGTCGATGGACATCTTGGCTCTTTCCACAGTTTGGCTATTGTGGACATTGCTGCTATAAACATCGGGGTGCACATACCCCTTCGGGTCCCTACATTTGTATCTTTGGGGTAAATACCCAGTAGTGCAATTGCTGGATCGTATGGTAGCTCTATTTTCAACTTTTTGAGGAACCTTCATACAGTTTTCCAGAGTGGCTGCACCAGCTTGCATTCCCACCAACAGTGTAGAAGGGTTCCCCCTTCTCCACATCCCCGCCAACATCTGTCGTTTCCTGACTTGTTAATTTGAGCCATTCTGCTGGTGTGAGGTGATATCTCATTGAGGTTTTGATTTGGAATTCCCTGATGCCAAGCGATGCTGCACACTTTTTCATGTGCCTGTTGGCCATTTGGATGTCTTCTTTGAAAAATGCCTGTTCATGTCTTCTGCTCATTTCTTGATTGGATCATTTGTTCTTTCAGTGTTGAGTTTAATAAGTTCTTTATAGATTTTGGGTACTAGCCCTTTAGCTGATATGTCCTTTGTGAATATCTTCTCCCATTCTGTCAGTTGTCTTTGGGTTTTGTTGACTGTTTCTTTTGCTGTACAAAAGTTTTTATCTTGATGAAGTCCCAATAGTTCAATTTTGCCCTTGCTTCCCTTACCTTTAGCGATGTTTCTATGGAGAAGTTGCGCAGCTGAGGCCGAAGAGGTTGCTGCCTGTGTTCTCCTTTAGGATTTTGATGGATTCCTGTCTCGTATTTAGGTCTTTCAACCATTTTGGGTCTATTTCTGTGTGTGGTGTAAGGAAATGGTGCAGTTTCATTCTTCTGCTTGTGGCTGTCCAATTTTCCCAACACCATTTGTTGAAGAGACTGTCTTTTTTCCATTGGACATTCTTTCCTGCTTTGTCAAAGATGAGTTGACCATAGAGTTGAGGGTCCATTTCTGGGCTCTCTATTCTGTTGCATTGATCTATGTGTCTGTTGTTGTGCCAGTACCATACAGTCTTGATGATCAAAGCTTTGTAATAGAGTTTGAAGTCCAGAATTGTGATGACGCCAGCTTTGCTTTTCTTTTTCAACATTCCTCTGGCTATTCGGGGTCTTTTCTGGTTCCATACAAACTTTAGGATTATTTGTTCCATTTCTTTGAAAAAAATGGATGGTATTTTGATAGGGATTGCATTAAATATGTAGATTGTTCTAGGTAGCATTGATATCTTCACAATATTTGTTCTTCCAATCCATGAGCATGGAATGTTTCTCCATTTCTTTGTGTCTTCCTCAATTTCTTTCATGAGTATTTTATAGTTTTCTGAGTACAGATTCTTTGCCTCTTTGGTTAGATTTATTCCTAGGTATCTTATGGTTTTGAGTGCAATTGTAAATGAGATCAACTCCTTAATTTCTCTTTCTTCTGTCTTGTTGTTGGTGTATAGGAATGCCACCGATTTCTGTGGATTGATTTTATATCCTGCCACTTTACCTAATGCCTGCATGAATTCTAGCAGTTTTGGGGTGGAATCTTTTGGGTTTTCCACATAAAGTATTATATCATCTGCAAAGAGTGAGAGTTTGACTTCTTCTTTGCTGATTTGGATGCCTTTTATTTATTTTTGTTGTCTGATTGCTGTGGCTGGGACTTCTAATACTACGTTGAATAGCAGTGGTGATAGTGGACATCCCTGCCATGGTCCTGACCTTAGAGGGAAAGTTCTCAGTTTTTCCCCATTGAGAATGATATTTGCTGTGGGTTTTTCAAAAATGGCTTTTATGATATTGAGGTATGTACCCTCTATCCCTATACTCTAAAGAGTTTTGATCAAGAAAGGATGCTGTACTTTGTCAAATGCTTTTCCTGCATCTATTGAGAGGATCATATGGTTCTTGTTCTTTCTTTTATTAATGTATTGTATCACATTGATTGATAGTGGATGTTGAACCAACCTTGCAGCCCAGGGATAAATCCCACTTGGTCGTGGTGAATAATCCTTTTATTTATTTTTTATTTTTTTAAAGATATTATTTATTTATTTGACAGAGAGACACACAATGAGAGAAGGAACACAAGCAGCAGGAGTGGGAGAGGGAGATGCAGGCCTCCCGCCGAGCAGGGAGCCTGATGCAGGGCTCGATCCTAGGACCCTGGGATCATGACCTGAGCCAAAGGCAGACGCTTAATGACTGAGCCACCCAGGCGCCCCAATAATCCTTTTAATATACTGTTGGATCCTAGTGGATAGTATTTTGGTGAGAATTTCTGCATCCATGTTCATCAAGGATATTGGTCTGTAATTCTCCTTTTTGATGGAGTCTTTGTCTGGTTTTGGGATCCAGGTAATGATGGTCTCATAAAATGAGTTTGGAAGTTTTCCTTCCATTTCTATTTTTTGGAACAGTTTCAGAAGAACAGGTATTAATTCTTCTTTCAATATTTGGTAGAATTCCCCTAGGAAGCCATCTGGCCCTGGGATTTTGTTTGTTGGGAGATTTTTGATGACTGCTTCAATTTCCTTAGTAGTTATATGTCTGTTCAGGTTTTCAATTTCTTCCTGGTTCAGTTCTGGTAGTTGGTACATTTCTAGGAATGCATTCATTTCTTCCAGATTATCTAATTTTGTGGCATATAGTTGCTCATAATATGTTCTTATAATTATTTGTATTTCTTTGGTGTTGGTTGTTGGTCTCCTCTTTCATTCATGATTTTGTTGATTTGGGTCATTTCTCTTTTCTTTTTGATAAGTCTGGCCAGGGGTGTATCCATCTTATTAATTCCTTCAAAGAACCAGCTCCTAGTTTCATTGATCTGTTCTACTCTTCCTTTGGTTTCTATTTCATTGATCTCTCCTCTGATCTTTATTATTTCTCTTCTCCTGCTGAGTTAGGCTTTATTTACTGTACTTTTTCCAGCTCCTTAGGTTTAAGGTTAGGTTGTGCATTTGAGACCTTTCTTGTTTCTTGAGAAAGGCTTGTATTGCTATATACTTTCCTCTTAGGACTGCCTTTGCTGCATCCCAAAGATTTTGAAGAGTTGTGTTTTCATTTTCATTTGTTTCCATATTTTTTTTAATTCTTCTTTAATTTCCTGGTTGACCCATTAATTCTGTAGTAGGATGTTCTTTCACCTCCATGTATTTGAGTTCTTTCCGACTTTCCTCTTGTGGTTGAGTTCTAGTGTCAAAGCATTGTGGTCCAAAAATATGCAGGGAATGATCCCAATCTTTTTGTACTGGTTGAGACTTGATTTGTGACCTAGGATGTGATCTATTCTGGAGAATGTTCCATGGGCAGTAGAGAAGAATGTGTATTCTGTTGCTTTGGGATGGAATGTCCTGAATATATCTGTGAAGTTCTTTTGGTCTAGTGTGTCATTTAAAGTCTTTATTTCTTTGTTGATCTTTTGCTTAGATTATCTGTCCATTTCAGTGAGGGGTGGGTTAAAGTCCCCACTATTACTGTATTGCTGTCAATGTGTTTCTTTGCTTTTGTTATTAATTGGCTTATAAAATTGGCTGCTCCCATGTTAGGGGCATAGATATTTACAATTGTTAGATCTTTTTGCTGGATAGACCCTTTAAGTAGGATATAGTGTCCTTCCTCATCTCTTATTATAGTCTTTGGTTTAAAATCTAATTTGTCTGATATAAGGATTGCCACCCCAGCTTTTTTTTTGGTGTCCCTTAGCATGATAAGTTGTTTTCCATCCCCTCACTTTAATTATAGAGGTGTGTTTGGGTCTAAAATGAGTCTCTTGCAGACAGCATATCGATGGGTCTTGTTTTTTTATCCAATCTGATACCCTGTGTCTTTTGATTGGGGCATTTAGCCCATTTACATTCAGGGTAATTATTGAAAGATATGAAATTAGTGCCGTTGTATTACCTGGAAGGTGACTGTGACTGTATATTGTCTGTGTTCCTTTCTGGTCTATGTTACTTTTAGGCTCTCTCTTTGCTTAGAGGAACCCTTTCAATATTTCTTGTAGAGCTGGTTTCATGTTTGCAATGAAATCTTTCATTTTTGTTTGTCCTGGAAGCTTTTTATCTCTCCTTCTATTTTCAATGAGAGCCTAGCTGGATATAGTATTCTTGGCTGCATATTTTTCTCATTTAGTGCTCTGAATATATCATGCCAGTCCTTTCTGGCCTGCCAGATCTCTTTGGATAAGTCTTTTGCCATTCTAATGTTTCTACCATTGTAGGTTACATATCTCTTCTCCCAAACTGCTTTCAGTATTTTCTCTTTGTCTCGAGACTCATAAGTTTTACTATTAGATGTTGGCATGTTGACTTATTTTTATTGATTTTGAGAGGGGTTCTCTGTGTCTCCTGGATTTTGATGCCTGTTTCCTTCCCCAAATTAAGGAAGCTCTCTGCCATAATTTGCTCCAATATACCTTCTGCCCCTCTCTCTCTTTTTCTCCTGGAATTCCAATTATTCTAAAGTTGTTTCATCTTATCACTTATCTCTCGAATTCGGCCCTCATGATCCAGTAGTTGTTTATCTCTCTTTTTTCTCGGGTCCTTATTTTCCATCATTTGGTCTTCTAGATCACTCATTCTCTCTTCTGCCTCATTTATCCTAGAAGTTAGACCCTCCATTTTTACTGCACCTCATTAATAGCCTTTTTGATTTTGACTTTGTTAGATTTTAGTTATTTCATTTCTCCAGAAAGGGTTTCTCTAATAATTTCCATGCTTTTTTCAAGCCCAGCTAGTATCTTTAAAATCGTCATTCTGAACTCTAGTTCTGACATCTTACTAATGTCCGTATTGATTAGGACCTTGGCAATTGGTACTGCCTCTTGTTCTTTTTGTTGAGGTAATTTTTTCCATCTTGCCATTTTGTCCAGAGGAGAATAGTTGAATGAGAGAACAAAATGCTAACAGGGTAACAATGACCCCCCAAAAATATACACTAAGCAAATCAGAAGGGACATGAAACCAAGGGAAAAGAAAGGGAAAGAAAAAAAATAAAAAAAAGATTAAAAAAAAGAATATGATCAACTATGATCAGGTTGGTGCATAGATCTCTTCCACACACTAGATTTTGGGCTTATTTTGGTCTGTTAGAAGAAAGTGCTTCCAAAATTTTAAAGAAATAAAACATATATGTACAAAAAATAAGGGTAAATATGATGAAAGGATGGAATATGACTGTAAAAATGAAAATTATAAAAGATTTTATAAAAGGAATTTGTAAGATAAGAAGTTAGTTGAGAAAAGAAAGAAGAGGAATTAAAAAGAAGGGGGGGAGAGAATGTGATCAGGCAGGAGTCTAAAACAAAGCCATCCACTAGAGACTTAGGGTATATTTTGGTCTGTTAGAACAAACTGTATCCCAAAATTTTAAAGAGAGAACAACTTATATATATATACATATACCAAAAAAAAGGTTAACTACTATGAAAGAGTAGAATATGACTCTAAAAATGAAAAACAAAAAAGATTTTTTAAAAAAGGGATTGATAAGATGTTGGTTGAAAAAAGGAAAAAGAAAAATTCAAAAAAAAAAGAAAATTTAAAAAATTAACTTCAAAAGACTAAGGAATCGGGGGGGGGGGAAAGCCATGAATTCTATGTGCTGTACTTCCCTAGTGCTGGAGTTCTGCTGTTCTCATTGATTGGTAAACTTGGTCTTGGCTGTCTGTTCTTTCTGATCTTCTGGGGGAGTGGCCTGGTGCAGTGGTTCTGAAATGTCTTTGCTGGAGGTGGAATTGCCCCACCCTTGCCAGGCCGGGCTAAGTAATCTGCTCAGGTTTTCTTTTGGTAGCTTTTGTTCCCTACAAGCTTTCTGTACAGCTTTGGAGGTTGAGAGTGAAAAAGGCAGCCTCCTAATCTCTGCCCGGGAGGAGCCAAGAACTCAGGGCCCCACTCCTCAGTGAGCCCCCAGAGAAAAGCAGTCAATCACTCACATCTCCCAGGTCTCCAACCACACTCCATGCTCACCCGGCCTATGACTGAGCATTTCTATCTCTGACACACAACCCCGTTTGGAGTCTCCAAACCCAGCAGATTCCTGTGGTGTGCTCCTGAACCACTACTCCTGGGGGACGAAAGGGAGTCTCCCTGCATCTGCTGCTTGTTGGGTCCCTGCTGGAAGAGCAGTGGCCTGACTGTGCCACAGATCATGGTTTATGGCAACCCCAAGCTGAGAGCCCACTCCTCAGCTCTGTCTCTGCAGCCAGCTTCCCTGCTCCCATACCTGGGAGCTCTGTTGCACTCAGGCACCCCTGGTCTTTCTGTGACCCTGAGGGTCCTGATACCACACTGTCCCAGGAGGGTTCCACTCCCCAATTAGCCACTGGAGCGACGTCCCTCAGCGAAACAGACTTCTAAAAGTTCCCATTTTGCGCTCTGCGGCTCTATCACTTGCCAGAAGCAGCCGACAGAGGCCCCCTCCCCGCCATCTATCCTCCATAATGTCGCCTCAGATTCACTTCTCCACATGTCCTACCTTCCAGAAAGTGGTCGCTTTTCTGTTAAGAGTTGCTGCTATTCTTTTCTTTGATCTCCTGTTGAGTTTGTAGGTGTTCAGAATGGTTTGATTCTTATCTAGCTGAATTCCTGGGACCAGACGAAATTTAGGTCTCCTACTCCTCCACCATCTTGCTCTTCCTCTATGTGATATATCTTTTTCCATTGCTTTACGTTCAACTCTTGTATCTTTGTGTATAAATAGTGTCTTTTGTAGATGACATAGGGTTGACCCCTGTTCTACTATTCAATCTGAAAATCTTTGTTTTTTGATTGAATTGTTTAATCTATTCACATTTAATGTTATTATTGATATGGTTCAATTTATGGTTGTCCTTTTTCCTTTTTTTAATGTATCTCATGCCACTTTTGTTCCTCTGCTCCACCTTTATAACTATTTTTATTTGATTAAATGGATATTTTCTACTGTAACACTTTAATTTTTTAAATAATTTAATTATATTTTAAAATTATTATTTTAGTAGCCACTTTAGGGCTTATTGTGTACATCTCAATTTAGCAAAATCCATTTCTTAATTATAGTAACTTAATTCTAGTAACATATAGAAACTTTACTTCTGTATAGCTCCATCCCTTCACTCTACTTTTTTGATGTTATTATTATGTATATCTGTCTGTTAAAAACTCACTCTTTTAGTCAAGGTTCTCCAGAGAAACAGAGTCTGTGTGTGTGTGTGTGTGTGTGTGTGTGTGTGTAGCTGTCTTTAGTTCTTTAAATATATTTATATTTGTTAATAAATCTTTGTGTGCTAAGTCTCTTCAAAAATAGTTTTTATTGCCTGAATTTTTACCTGTGTACGGATAGCGCTTTAATGTTTCTTTGCACATACATTATTTTTTGTTAAAGCTAGACAGTTTTGATAATATAGCAACTATGAATACTGTTCATCACCTCCTGCCAGGGCTGATGTTGTTATGAACTTGGTCACTCATTTTTCAGGGTAGTAACATGACTGAACTAACCCTGAAGCATACAGCCACTGATGACTGCTCAGATTTAATTTTTTTGTTGTTATCTCTTAGCCTAGCTACCTAAGGGTCACTCCTGGGTCAGCATGAGCCACTTTTTGGTCAAAAGTTGCAGTTAAGTCCCTTTGGGAAGATAATTTATTTACCTTTTACCGTTGAAGGTATGTGTGTCTTAAAGGCTGATATAAGTTTGTGTGTGTGTGTGTGTGTGTGTGTGTGTGTGTGTGTGTGTTTTCTTGCCCACTGTTACTAATTTGTTTTTTTAAATTTAATTACTAATGAGATGGTGTAGCTTTGAGCATACACACTACACTGTCTTTCAGACTGAGGGATGACAGTAATATTATGTTTAAACCTTGCTTCCAAGAGTCACCTTGCATCAGAACAAACTTATTGTTTAGTGTTTGGTCAGAGGTTGTACTTCAAGCTCCTAGTACAAACAAGGTTTCAACCCTCTGTTGACTGACCTATCTTGGGCATTGGGAATGTTTTCAAGTTTTACCCACATCATTCTCTGTGTTATTCTGATTGGTGGAGCTCAGCATTTGCACACAGCTTTCCCAGCACTCAGGGTTAATCATGATCCTCAGAGGGCTTTTTTTGGTCTTAGCTCTATCTCTCCCTGGTTATCCTAATTAACCCTGGTTTCTCTACCATTTAGACTGCTGCTACTAGTATCCTGGAGCTATGTGTGTCTTCATAATTACTTTCTACCAAGATCTGTTTGTTTGTTTGTTTCTTTGTTTGTTTGTTTTTGGCAACATCCTTAAGCATGCAGATCTGTACGCGCTTCCAAATATAGTCAGTCTTGCAAGACAGAATTGTGCTGCATTTAGTTCTTCTGAACTTCCTCCCCACCACCCCCTTTGGCAGAAATTCTGTACTGCCCAGGACCTGATGTGGGGACTGTGGAGTGGCACCCCTGTTCTGTGAGCAGACACTAGGGGTGGGAAATGATAGCCCCTCGTCTTCTTGGCTTTCCTCTCCTCACATAGAACCTCTGCCCCATAGGGACTATTCTTGGGGGGGGCGGGGTTGGAATCCTTGTACTCTTAGCCTGCTGTACCTGGAGTAGAGTAGAGGCTGGGTATAGAAGAGAGTCTTCTCAGCGGTGCTTCTCTGGAATAGAGCTTCTGCAATATGGGGCTGGAGGAAATGAGAAATGCAGCAGACGGCTCCTTCCTGAATGCAAACAGTTCCAGATTGGGAGATGGAGAAAAAAGACGCCCTCTTGTTGGCCACATCCATCTGTATGGAGTGCCTGAGGTAAAGTTTCCATAAGAAAGCTGGAAGGGATATGGAAAGAGCTGGCATTGGCTCAAATGCCCAACACACTGTCTCTTCTTACCAAGTTAGAGTAGATATTGTTTAATGAAATATTTCTCCATTTGCTGTATGTTCTTAGGACAATTTCCATAGACTTTACATAACTGGGCTTTTTAAAATAAATTTATCCAGTTAAATGGTAAGGAGTTCTGCTACATTCTTCACTTTTCTGTTCTGGAATTCCATTAAGAATCCAGATATTTTAGAAAACCGTTTGCCAGTCAGAAAGCCTATGAAGTGCTGGAAGTTTGCAGCCAAAAGTATTAGTTTCTTCCAGAAAACTGCATGAGACTAAAATTTATCATCCTACCTTCTGTTCTTGTACCCTAATTCCACACTGTGATCAGCATGTCACAGCCCCTTCAGCACAGGAATGAGTCGTCCAATGGCAGGCTTCTGTCTGACTTTGGGTAGATGAGGTAACTTCTCTGAGCTTTAACATTGCCCAACTGTAAATGGCAATACTTTCAATGTCATAAGGATTTGGAATATTATGAACTTAACCCCTGACTCAAAGAGGTCCCCCTTGCCACAACACCACCTTTACTTCCTACATTTTCTATAGCAAATTACACAAAGGAAGCATGATTCTTTATTCAGTGTATTTCTTTTCTTTTTATTTTATTTTTTAAAGATTTTATTTATTTATTTGACAGGAAGAGAGAGAGCACAAGGAAAGGGAGCAACAGGCAGAGGGAGAGGGAGAAGCAGGCTCTCTGCCAAGCAGGGAGCTCAATGTGGGCCTTGATCCCAGGACCCCAAGATCATGACCCAAACCAAAGGCAGATAATTCAGCAACTGGGACCCAAGACACCCTGTTCAGTATATTTCTTGAGAAGCAAAGGGTAATCAGGACCTGTCTTCTCTTGCCCAATTCATCCCTTAGGGAAGTCAGGGGATTTTCACCCACTAAAAAGTATGGTCCATTTAAAAGGTGGTTCTCATGATACCAAAAAATAAATAAATAATCCAATTAAAAAATGGGCAGAAGACATGAACAGATATTTCTCCAAAGAAGTCATAGAGATGGCCAGTAGACACATGAAAAGATGCTCAGCATCACTCATCATCAGGGAAACGCAAATCAAAGCCACAATGAGATATCACCTCACACCTGTAAGAATGGCTAAACTAACACAAGAAACAACAGGTGTTGGTAAGGATGCAGAGAAAGGTAAACCCTCTTACACTGTTGTAATGCAAACTCATGCAGCCACTCTGGAAAGCAATATGGAGGTTCCTCAAAAAAATTAAATATAGAGCTACCCTATGATCCAGCCATTGGGCTACTAGGTATTTACCCAAAGAATACAAAAATACTAATTTAAAGGGATACATGCACCCTGATGTTTATAGCTGCAGTATCAACAATAGCCAAATTACGGAAACAACCCAAACATCCATCAACTGATGAATGGATAAAGAAGACATGGTGTATATGTACAATGGAATATTACTCAGCCATAAAAAAAGAATGAAATCTTGCCATTTACAACAATGTGGGTGGAGCTAGAATATTATACTAAGTGAAATGTCAGATAGAGAAAAACAAATACCATATAATTTCACTCATATGTGGAATTTAAGAAACAAAACAAAGGGGGGAAAAGAGAGAAAGGGGAAAAACCAAGAAACAGACTTTTAACTACGGAGAACAAACTGATGGTTACCAGAGGGAAGGTGGGTGGGAAGGTGGGTTAAATAGGTGATGGGGATTAAGGAATGCACTTGTGATGAGCACCAGGTGATGTATAGAATTGTTGACTCACTATAATGTGTATCTGAAACTAATATTATGGCATATGTTAACTATATATATATATATGCTATACATTATGTTATGCTATATGTTAAACTAGAAATTAAATAAAAACTTAAAAGAATAATTAGAATAAATCGCAGTATCACACACACACAAAAGATATAAGTATTTGTAAACTCATGTGTAGAAGCCTCTGGGAATAGACTTATGCTAAACTCATTAAAACTGCGCTGTGTGCAAAACTTCAAAACAAAACAAAACAAAACAAAAGGTGGTCCTCAGATGGGAAGCAACAGCATCCCAGGAGCCTTAAAAAATACACATTGTCAGGCCTTGCCCCATAACTGCTAAATCAGAAACTCTAGAGATGAGGCCTATGAATTTGGGCTTTATTTACTAGGCTCCCCAGGTCATTCTCAAGGCAGTTCAAGTTTGAGAAGCACTGGCTCAGGATCCACTGGAAGCAGAAATAATCCTTTCCTCCCTGAAGTCAATTTTTCCTTATCCAAACATCCTTTAGCAACCACCACTACCTAGAAAATGAAAGCTTGGGGGAGAGGGGATGGAGGAACAAGTGTGAGAGGCAGAAAACTGTCAGTAAAAACCAAAGAACCATTTTAGCTTCAATACTTTAAGTCATCAGGACAAAAGCATAAAGTATCACTGTTTAATACCCTCTGTTAGTAAGCAGACAATGGAAGAAGGCACTTTTCCCTTCTGTAGGTATACAATACCACCCTGCTACTTAGCTCAGGCTCAACAATCCCAGGCTGCAGGGTCCACAGAGAGGCTGACTAATATGAGACCCTTCACAGAGGGTAGAGAAGCAGACTTCTCTCTGAGTATGGGTTTGTTTGCTGCAGCTATGGGATGGTTCATGGGACACCTAAGGCCCTTTGTGACAAGTACAGGAGGTGGGTGAATGGGAATGTATTAAACCTAGTGGCATTTGGGTCCATTTGTTCATGTTTTCCCAAGATTTTGAGGCCAGAGGAAGCTCAGGGTTGTTGGTGTCTCACCCTAGTTAATAACTTAGTCAAGACCCTCCTGTCACACTTACTTTCTCAACTGTGTTAGTTTGTGAGGGCTATGGTAACAAAGTGCCACAGAATAGGAGCCTTAGGCAACAGAAATGTACTTCTTATAGTTCTAGAGGGTAGAAGTTTAAGATCAAGGTGTAGGCAGGTTTGGTTCTTCTTAAAGCCTCTCTCCTTAGTTTGTAAATGGCTCTCTCTTCCCTGTATCTTCACAGGGTCTTCCCTGTGTGTGTCTGTGTCCCAATCTCCTCTTTTAAGGACACCAGTCAAACAGGATTAGGGCCCACCTAAATGGCTTCATTTTAACTTAATTACCTCTTTAAAGACCCCATCTCCAAATACAGTCACATTCTGAGGTAATGGGGGTTAGGACTTCAGCATAGGACTTTGGGAGGTACACAGTTCAGCTCTAATAATCTAAAGCTTAGAAGTTGCTACTTGTCAGCATTTGGACAGTTAGTGAGCAGCAAACAAGGATTTGAGGCAGGCCTTCCAGTCCACATAAAGTTTCCCAGGGTCTTTCTCCCACAGCTGTTCCCTTTGCAACTCTCTGGATTCCCCAACTGGCTGCTCAAAGGCTTCTGCTGCTTTTTTTTTTCTCTTAACTTTTTATTCCAATTCAATTTAGTTAACATATAATGTATTATTAGTTTCAGAGGTAGAATTTAGTGATTCATCAGTTGCCTATAACACCCAGTGCTCATTACATCAAGTGCCTTCCTTAATGCCCATCACCCAATTATCCCCTCACCCCACCCCCTCCCCTCCAGCAACTTTCAGTTTGTTTCCTATCGTTCAGCATCTCTTATAGTTTGCCTCCCTCTCATTTTTCTTCTTATTTTATTTTTCCTTCCTTTACCCTGTGTTCATCTGTTTTGTTTCTTAAATTCCACATATGAGTGAAATCATATGGTATTTATCTTTCCCTGACTGACTTATTTCACTTAGCATAATATCCTCTATAGATTTCCATCCATGTCATTGCAAATGACAAGATTTCATTCTTTTTGATTGCTGAGTAATATTCTTGTGTGTGTGTGTGTGTGTGTGTACACAGATATAGATATATAGATATAGATATAGATATAGATATAGATAGATAGATAGATATACCACATCTTTATTCATTCATCTGTTGATGGACATCTGGGATCTTTCCATATGGCTTCTGCTTCTGCTGATCTTGTAGAGAATAGTTATAACCATTATCCCAGAACCTGCCACCAAACAGACCACTTCAATGTCCAGTCAGAGCTTGTTTGGTGCTCTCCTGATGGCCTCAGGTGGGAGATAGAGCTCCAAGACCAATGAGGTGCCCACAGTGTTTTTATAATTGCCTTCCCTTGTTTTGTTCTCTTTCTTTTCTCCCTCCTAATTGAGTAACCATAAATGTCCTGCCAGCATCCTTTCCTATCCCACAGAACCATGACACTAACCTTCCCATGGTGTCTTCAACAGGTTAACACCAGAAGACAGACATAGCCATTTAACTAGTCATATCCATTCACACTGGCCCCATGCACAGCAAGACCAACATATGGCAGTCTTTGGGCTTATTGTAATTGTGTTCCCACTAGAAGCTCCACAAAGAAAGGTCCTAATTTGAGGTTTCATGAATATTTGTAAAAGAATTTCCAAATTTAGGCTAGTTATATTCCAACATAATGAGAGTGAATGGCAAGAATGCTAATTATTTTAAGACATATATCTGTGCCCATGCTATACTATAATATTATCACCACGTGGTATGACGGGGCTGCAGGGCATTGTCCTGATGCAGTCAGGAGTGCTCACTGATCCAAACAGGTATTATCATTCCTTTGTTGTTTGTTGTCTTTTACTTATTATAAAACAATTCATTCTCTGTTCTTGCTTTTTAATAACACATACAACATTTTTGCAATTTGATGTCTTGGTGCCCTTTGCTGGGGAATAGGACATCTTTCTCCTCCTCTTTTAGCTCTTAAGATGATTTCCTCAAATATGCCCATCCCACTATGGGAGGTGAAGCTAGATGCTTGCCTGAGATTGAGACCTGAAATCCACTTCTAAGAGACTGAGATAAAAAGAGAACTGCATTTGAGTGAGCTGCCCCATGGGGGATAAACTGTCCAGTTGGTATTGTTAAGACTTAATGAGTACATTCTAAGCCACTCTCTGGCAATTATTTCCCAGTGATGTATGACAAGTTGCTGTTTGTACAAGCTTATAAAATGTTACAGAGTTTCATTAATTTGTCCTTCATTAGCTATGTAATTTTGCTAATGATCCCATCTACAGAGTGTTCTGTCTTCAGAGATGCCAGCTTACTGATAAAACCTATGGAGAGTGCACATTTCTGCCCCTGCACATGGCTCAACCCCCTCCCATTGCTTTTTCACTTATATTTCAGAGTGGAACAATCTCATGTTAATAAAAGAATAACTTCCCATATGAAACTGCACATTTATTAGAAAGGTAAGAATATGAAATTAACAAATCTGTTAATTGTGTGTGACTGTCCCAGAGTAATGAGGCTGTTCATTATTAACTGTCTTTCCCCCAGGCTTAGACACATCTATGCTATTGTCATGTCTGTTCAACTGGTTCAATCCCAGACAGCACTGACAATGAGGGCTGCTGACCTCAAGGGGCAGGAGCAATGGGGATAGGGAATGACAGAGGAGAAGCAGGCTGGTGGGGAGATAGCAGGGTGTTGGTTACAGAATCACACCATCTAGGGGAGAATTTCTGGACCTGGGTCTTGCTGTGTGACTGCATGAGTCATTTTGCCACTCTGAATCCCTGTTTATTCATTTGTGAAATGGAGACAATGATTACACACTTCACAGGGTTGCCAGAAGATTTAATGATATAATTATGGAAGGTGCTTGATAGAGAGCAAAGACTCAGGGCAATGAGTTGCGCCTCAATCATTAGAGCAGAAAAAATGAATTCAATCCCTGAAAGCAAACAGCGAAGGTGTGAGCAGGCTAGTGAGGGTGGGGGGTAAGCCTCTTATAAGCTGTCAAAGCTGAAACATAAATAAAAGCCATTTAAAATTTTAGGAAAAACCCAAGAAGAGAGGAAACAAGGTCAGCTTTGTTTGTAACACCTTAATCTGTAGTCACACAATTGTAACCTCCCCCACCAGCCAGAGGCAGGCCAGGGAGCACTGGGCTCTGTGACCGCTCCAGCTGACAGACCAGAAGACAGCCAGTTGCATGCCTGAGGTCAGGTCAATTGACTTCAGCAAACATTGAGTTCTACTGGGTTCTAGACTGAATTTTGGGTCTAGATAGGATTTAAACACAAGCTCATCCCTCTCAGCCCTCAGAATGTTCTCAGTCTATCCATGGGACTGACATTTAATGATTGTTATGGTATCATCTGAAAACATCCACCTGGAGAGGAACCACTGGCCCAGCTGAGAAGGTCAGCTTCCCAAAGAGAAGACTGAGGACCCAGTAGGGTCAGGAGGATGGAGGCATGAGGGGAGATCACTGCATGGGAATCCACAGAGGATTGATACATTAAAAGCACAAGTGTGATTTGTGTCAGGATGTGGACAAAGATGAGGCTGAATAGGCAGGCTGAGCCATGTTCTTGGGACTTGAAATGCCCATAGCAACTGGACTTCATCCTGCAGTAGCCTGCTTCCTTTCATCTCTTTTTCCCTGTGTTTATTAAGAAATATTTCAAACATTCAAAAATTACAGTGAGTTACATGACAGACAAGTGTTGATATGTTTGTCATATTTTTCATGTTTTATTTTACAAATAAAACATTTTGAATTTTTGAATTGTTAAAATATCCTTAACACCTCTACCAGATCCCCTATGCTTCCTCTTTCCCCTTTGCTAGGATAATCACCATTCTGAAGTTACTGTTTTTATACTAGTACCTCATATATATATAAATTCATAAGCAGCATATTATATTTTCTGGGTATTTTAAAAATGACTTCCTATGCTTTTTTTAAAGATTTTATTTATTTATTTGACAGAGAGAGACAGCGAGAGCAGAAACACAAGCAGGGGGAGTGGGAGAGGGAGAAGCAGGCTTCCCGCCGAGCAGGGAGCCCGATGCGGGACTCAATCCCAGGACCCTGGGATCATGACCTGAGCCGAAGGCAAACGCCCAACGACTGAGCCACCCAGGTGCCCTTCCTATGCTTTTTATTTAACAAGTTTTCTTCATTTGATTTTATTTTCCTAGACTTATTCATGTGGATCTAGATCATTCATTAAGTCTGAATGATATTTAATTGTATTAATATACCAAAACATAATCATCTATTTTCTTGCTGGTAAGTGTTTATGTTTTGTTTTGTTTTTCATTTTATTGCCAACAAGTCTGCAATGAACTTCTTTGACATGCCTCCTTGTGCACACAAGCAGGAACATCTGGAGAGTATTTACCTGCAAGTAGAATTGATGAGACTTAAGGAATGTGCATCTTCATTTGGATAGACATTGCCACATTTCTTTCTCATTCAGTTATACCAATTTGCATTTTTCCCAGCAGACCTACCAAGCCTGCGTCCTTGCCAACACTTTGAAATAGCAGCCTTGTTTGTTTGTTTTTTCCAATATTATGAGAATAAAGTGATATCATTTTGTTGCTTTTATTGAGTTTTCCTGATTTCTGAAGAGCATATGCATCTTAATAAATGTTGATGTGCCAGTTGGGTTTTTCTTCTATGAATTGCCTGTACATATCATTCTCCATTTACTTTGTTGTTTATACCCTGATTTATAGGAGTTCTTTATGTATTCTGGTTACCATAATAAGTTTGCTTGGTAAAATCTCCTCCTACCCAGCAGCTTTTCAAAAAAATTTTGCTTATTTTGAATTTTTAGAGCCTAACCATCTTGTTATTTTAACTCATCAAACATCAGTTTTTTCCTTTATGTTTTATGCTGTTTTGTCTTTAAAAAAAAAAAAAGTTTCCTACCGGGATGTAATACAGATGTATTTTCTTCTAAACTTTTGTGGGTTTATTTTTTACATTTAAATCTTTAGTCCACAAAGAATACACATTTTGTGTAGTGTGAGCTAATTGCATTCTATTTTACCATAAGCAAGCCAATTGTTCCAGCACACTAACTGAGGAGTCTATACTCTCCTCCATCAATTTGTAATGCTGCATTTTTGCATTATCTATATACCTGAAAAGGCTCTTCAAAGTGGTGCTTCTGCTAAGCATGAGGGTCCTGAAAAGGTACCTTCCAAAGTCCATGCAGTTGAAGGGAGACCATTGGAAAGACAAAGAGACTAAATGTGGGTTGAAGATATAAGGCCCTCCTCCACCTTTCTTTAGTTAAAATAACCACATGCACTTTTACCTGTCTTACATACCACAAGACAAAAGAGACTATTATATGAAAATCTCTAGCCTCTGCTTTTCTCTCTACTAGGCAGGGTTCAGCTTATTCCCTCTTCTGCCCTCCAAGGAGGGAGAGACTTTCTTCCTGAACTGGTTATTTTAACTTCTGCAAAGTAGAATTGGGAAGAAAAAAAACAAGATGAGGACAAAAGATGTGCTAAACTAGCACTTATTGAAGAGTTTCTGAGTTTGGAAGAATGTGTGTGGTGTTAGAAATCCAGGGAGGAGAGGAGGGAGAACATGAAGGGGTATTGCAGGAATGGGTGTGTGATGAATGAACTACTTGTTACTTGACACCCTCCAGGAGGTGCAAGAGAAGAACAGAGTCCTTTAAGATTGTTTTGTTATTTCTTTTTAGTGGTGAACTGCATTTCAACTGCTTAGACACTGAACTGCATGAGCTCTGATTCCATGAAAGATTTCATTTCAAAGAGGAGTTACTGGTTAAGATGACAGATTGAAATTGCCACACAACAGGAAAACTAACCAGCAGCAAGTGCAAATGACTGGGGTTATAATATAATGTAATAAATTGCAAAAATTGGTGACCAATGAAAGAAATGCATCATTCTAAAGTGCCTGAGGAGGCACAGAAAGATTAGAATGCTAATCTTGTTCCCATATTCCAGAATCCCACTAATCCTGAAAATGTGCACTAGTAACCCCAAAATTCAAGGGAAGCAAAGTGAGTAGTTAGCCTTTCCATTTCCCTCTTGTCTTAAAGCAGAGAGATAGTAGGGGCTGGGGAGAAATGCATGGAAAGAACAATATAGAATAGTGCTAGCTGTATCTCAGTGCTCCCATTGAGTTATTGGAAAAGACCCAAAGCCCAAGAGTACTCCCTATTAAGAATGGAATTTATACCTCAACTTGGGAGGCTGAGAAGTCCTGAAATAGGACATTAAAAAAAAAAACCTCACATGAAAAGCTTAGGTCATTCAACTAAGGATATACGGTGGGATTCTAGATTCTTTTGGGGGCTCACCATACGCTCAGGCTACCAAGACCTGCCAGAAATCAAAGTACCCAACACCTTCCTTCCAATGGTAACTGAAGAGAGGAAACAAGCTGGCCTCAGATACTATATGGTGAGAAGGAATCACTCACTCACACTAAACTATAGAATCAATCATTCACACTAACTATAGAGATACAATAGTACTACCCAAGCCCAAGCAAGATGAAAAGAAACAACTTACTGCAGCAAATATATGTAATGTATCATATCAAAGGCACATAAAAAACTATGGGGGAAAAAAGCACAAAAATGCCAGAAAATTAACCACTATTCATTTATACTATAGAATATGATTAATAAAAACATGTATTCAAAAGTTCAAAGAAAAGCTAATAAGCCAAAATATGAGACCAAAATAAGGACTGGATAACCTAGTCAAATTAGGAACCAAAACAATACCATGATCATATTATCTCAGAACCAGTGAAGTAGTATAAACAAAGAACTGAATAGTTACCACTGGCAACTGAATTACAAGCAGAAAGACTTGATTTCAAATAAATAAATCAATTAGAGAAAAGATGACAGATATGGTAGATAGACAAAGATGATATAATCTAAGGATAACTAAGTCCCTGGAAAGAGCCTCCAACAAATGGGACAAAACACATATTCTTATACACAAGGAAGAGCATCCCCAGAGAGAAAACCTTCCCAATTCTGAAGTTCAAAAGTGCATACCATTTCCAGGAAAAATTAGATAAACTGACTAACTTCAAGTAGATCATTTGGTGAGAGTGATGGACATCACATCACATTTTTCTTCAGCACTATTCAATGCCATTAGTACATAAAAGTAATCCTAAATATTCTTAGGGGAATAAAGTATGACCAAGAATAGTATACTAAATAAAGATTTCATTCAAGTATTACAACTCTAGGGAGATCATCTCAAAGGTGATGGATCTCAAGAAACACAACATTCTTAAACTCGATTTGAAACAAAACAAAACAAAATCAAAAACAAGCAAGAAAAACCTACCAATAGTGAAAGGCAGTCAGTTGAAAAACTCAGGCATGGGGAAGGGAGAAGAGTGTCCTGAGCCTCAGAACACTTCATACATTGTATCAATGCTGAGTAATCAAAATTATGTTTATAGAATAGAATATGAACATTATAAACACTGACAATATAAAAATAATAACTGACTAATATCATGAGCTACAGGTGGGAGCTGAGGTGACTGGGAAAGAATACCATCTTTGCATTTCATGGCAGATGCTAAATTGAAACTGCATACAAATCAAAATATGTAGTTCAAATCACAACCTCTTAACATTTTTCATAATCTGTTTTCTTATGCTCAAAAGGAAATCTATTATATAATAATAGTATTTTTTGTAGTGGTGAAACACGTATTTGAAGTGCTAATGGTAAGATTACCAGTGCGAAGAATTGGGTGGAAGACCCAGTGAAGGTGGAGCCTGTTAGAAGAAGAGATGACACAGACATGACGAAGGAGAAATGAAAATAAATGAGAAGGCAGAAGCAGTGGGGAAAGACCAGAGATAGATAGAGATATATGTGGATGTAGAGCCAGGGAGATTTAGAGAGAGGTTACAGAGTATATATGATGGGATGACAAAGGTCCCGGGGCACCTAACTGTGCAATGGTCAAAGTCCAAGGGCAAGCCTGAGAGAGGCAGGGTCAAGTGCACAGGGTGAGAGTGGCAGTCCATTGCAGGAGCTACCAGTGGTGTTTGGCCACCAGCTGGTTCTTCCCTCACCCTGTTTTCTTTGGTCTCATGGCCATTGAGCAGCAGTGCTCAGATCTGACTTGATCCCTCTGGCTCAAAGACCATGGGAAGGACAACTGCAAATGACAACTCTGGGCAAGTTCTTGTCCTAGGTAATTTGAACATGTAGAGACTGGAGCAATCCCTGAGACCATGTCTCTGGAATTTCAATACAATTATATTTTAAATCTCATGAGCATAGACAGTCAATATGGGTGGGTCCAAATAGCACTTTGGAACCACTTTCCAGCCATTTAGGAAATGCCCTTGTTTATTCTACTCCTCACACATGGGGGAGGTGCCCCCAGCCTGAGCACAGAGGTCTCTAAATGGGCACAGACTCTCTAGTGCTGAGTTGGCAGTAGATGCTCCTGAGAACCTCTGCTCAGGTACAGAGAGTGGGCTTTCCATCTCACTTTTTCAATGGTTGCTTAACCCTATTTTGGAGATTTAACTGCACATCTTTGTAAGGTCCATCCTTTGTCAGGGCTAGCACAGTCTGAGAGCTTTACATGAACTAACTTATAAAACTGTTGCAGCAGATTGTATTTTATAGAGTGGATCACAACATTCCTGCCCATCCTACAGGTAATTGTAGCATGAAATGTTGATGTTCCTCTCATGAGGAAGTGGTGTCTCCTTGAGAGTGGGGCTGTTGTAAATGTTCAGAATGTTGTAGAAGTGACACTGGGTAACTTCCAAGACTGGTTCATAGAAGATGACACTTTGTTAGAATATTCCTCAAAGCCTTTCATTGCTATATAAGCCCTGAGGTTGTCATGCTGTGAGGAAGTCCAAACTAATTAACCTGGAAGGACAGCATAAGGAAACCTAGAGGCTGCATAAGGAGGGAGATCCTAGCCATCTCCAGCTGCTTCATCTACCCACCCCCAGTCCCAGCTTCTACCACCGTCTGACCACCACAACCCCAGCAAAGACACCAAGCCAAAGCTGTCCAGCAGAGCCCTTCCTGAACTGATGACACACAGAAACCATGAGATAATGTGATTGCTGCTGTTTTAAACCACTACATTTGGTGATTTATTATGCAGCAATAGGTAAGCAGACATCTATGACACAGGAACTTTTATTATCACCCCATTAAATTAATGAAGATACTGAGATACTGAGAAATTAATGACTTTCCCAAGGTTATGCTACTGCTAAGGGGAAGAGCCAGGATTTTAATCCCCAAACTGTCTGGTTCCAGAATGTTTGCTCCTAACCAGTGTTCTATACTGCTTGTTGCAGAAACCAGATGGAAAGAAAGAAGTAGTGGGAGTCAGATGGGCTTGTGTTGGGTCCTGGCTCCCATTCAGCTACCTTACTTTCATCATTACACTCTGCACTTTAGAGACCTCTGCGTTCATTGGTCATGAGACCAGCACTGTGATTTTCATAGTGTCTCAAGTGTTCCTCTTGCTTGCTGAATGTTTTCCTTCCCTGAAGCTGTGGTGTCTGTTTCCTTAATGACACAATAGAGTATAAAGATCTGTTCAGTAAAATGTATAATCACATTGTGCCTTGTAAATAGATCCAATAATAAGAAGCACCAAATTAGACAATGGTAATCACAGGTGGAGGATACCTGTTTTTGTCATCAAGGTCATTCCTCCCCCAAAGAAAGATAACGAGGAACTATCAGGGAGCTGAGGGGAAACCAGAAGTTTAAGCTTAACTTCATATGCAAAAGGATACATCATCTGGTTGTTCCATCTAAAGGGAGGGGTTTTGTCATATCCTGGGGCCAGCAGCATCACTCAGGCCCAGCCTCAGCTAATATGTTTGGACAGCAAATTCATGGTGGTGGCAACACCTGTATATTGCTCTTCCCTGCCATTACTCAACAACCTTTATGAAGTTTCCATGTCATTCAATGGAGTGGTTTAAAATTAGAAATTTAAAAACGAGTGGTTTTTTAAATCCATTCATCTGTTGGTGGACATCTTGGCTCTTTCCACAGTTTGGCTATTGTGGACATTGCTGCTATAAACATCGGGGTGCACATACCCCTTCGGATCCCTACATTTGTATCTTTGGGGTAAATACCCAGTAGTGCAATTGCTGGATCGTATGGTAGCTCTATTTTTAACTTTTTGAAGAACCTCCATACTATTTTCCAGAGTGGTTGCACCAGCTTGCATTCCCACCAACAGCGTAGAAGAGTTCCCCTTTCTCCATATCCCTGCCAACATCTGTGGTTTCCTGGATAAAGAAGATGTGGTGTGTGTATACACACACACACACACACACACACACACACACACACACACACACACACAATGGAATATTATGCAGCCATCAAAAGGAATGAGATCTTGCCATTTGCAATGATGTGGATGGAACTGGAGGGTATTATGCTGAGCAAAATAAGTCAATCAGAGAAAGACATGTATCATATAACCTCACTGATATGAGGAATTCTTAATCTCAGGAAACAAACTGAGGGTCGCTGGAGTGGTGGGGGGTGGGAGGGATAGGGTGGCTGGGTGATAGACACTGGGGAGGGTAGGTGCTGTGGTGAGTGCTGTGAATTGTGCAAGACTGTTGAATCACAGATCTGTACCTCTGAAACAAATAATGCAATATATGTTAAGAAAAAAAAAAGAAGATAGCAAGAGGGGAAGAATGAAGGTGGGGGGGAATTGGATGGGGAGATGAACCATAAGAGATGATGGACTCTGAAAAACAAACTGAGGGTTCTAGAGGGGAAGGGGGTGGGAGGATGGGTTAGCTTGGTGATGGGTATTAAAGAAGGCATGTTCTGCATGGAGCACTAGGTGTTATGTACAAACAATGAATAATGGAACATTACATCAAAAACTAATGATGTAGGGACACCTGGGTGGCTCAGTTGGTTAAGAGACTGCCTTCAGCTCAGGTCATGATCCCGGAGCCCTGGGATTGAGTCCCACATCGGGGGGGGGGGGTCCCTGCTCAGTAGGGAGTCTGTTTCGCCCTCTGACCCTACCCCCTCTTGGGCTCTCTCTTTCTCACTCTCTCTCTCTCTCAAATAAATAAATAAAATCTTAAAAAAAAAACTAATGATGTAATGTATGGTGATTAACATAATAATAAAAAATTTTTTAAAGGAGGAGGAAAGATGGCGGAGGAGTAGGGGACCTTATTTCAGCTTGTCCCCAGAATTGAGCTTGATATCTACCAGACCACTCTGAGCACCCACGAAATCAGCCTGAGATGTAAGAAGATCTGGATCTCTACAAACAGAATATCACAGGTGGTTGGTTCTGAGGTACAAAGTGGGGAGCCGTGATTCTGCAGGCAGATATCGGAGGATAAACAGCAGCGGGAGGGTGCCTGGCCATGGGGATCTTATGCCACCAGTGAGTGACAGCCTCACTCACTGGGGACGGGGCAGAGACTCACAGGCCAGTAGTGGCAGGGAAAGAATTTTAGGGCAGTCCCCGGGGCAGAAACCCGGAGCAGCGGGGTTGCGTGTGCGAACTGGGAGCTGTTGGTGGTTTTAGAAGCACAAAGGGCAGAGATGTGCCCTGACCTGGAGGCAGGATTGGGAGCACTGCGGGGGGGTGCACAACCCAGGATGCTGCAGTTTATAGCAGCATGGACAGAAATGGAGACATTGTGGCCTGGAAAGCTCACTGAAGAACAGACTGAGAACTCTCTGCTTTGAGGCAGATGGTTGGAAACGGTCTCTTCTGCTCTGACTCGCAGAAGAGATGTGGAAAGCCAACAGGGAAAGCCACCACAGAACAAAAGCCCCCAAAACTGATTCCCAGTGAGCCCATCCCCCGCCACTGGGGGGCAGGGCAACTCTGCCCAAACAGGTTTGCCTGAGTAACAGTGCGGGAGGCCCCTCCCCTAGAAGACAGGCTGGGAAAACAAGAGGCCAGCAACCCTAAGGTCCCTAAAAACAGGTGCATCTTGCTTAGGTTCTGGTCAATAATTTGGACTCCAAAATCCTCAACAAAATCCTAGCTAATAGGATCCAACAATACATTAAAAGTGGGATTTATCCCCAGGATGCAAGAGTGGTTCAACATTCACAAATCAAGCAATAGAACACATTAATAAGAGGAGGGAGAAGAACCATATGGTCCTCTCAATTGATGCAGAAAAGCATTTGACAAAATACAATATCCTTTCCTGATTAAAACTCTTCAGAGTATAGGGAGAGAGGGAACATTCCTCAAGTTCATAAAATCCATCTATGAAAAACCCACAGTGAATATCATCCTCAATGGGGAAAAGCTGAAAGCCTTTCCCTTAAGATCAGGAACACATCAAGGATGCCCACTCTTGAAACTATTGTTCTACATAGTACGAGAAGTCCTAGCAACAACAATCAGATAACAAAAAGAAATAAAAGGTATTCAAATTGGCAAAGAAGAAGTCAAACTCTTTTCACAGACGACATGATACTTTATGTGGAAAACCCAAAAGACTCCACCCCCAAATTACTAGAACTCATACAGCAATTCAGTAATGTGGCAGCATACAAAATCAATGCACAGAAATCAGTTGCTTTCTTATACACAACAACACAACTATAGAAAGAGAAATTAGAGAAACGATTCCAACAATAGCACCAAAAACCATAAGATACCTCGGAATAAACTTAACCAAAGAGGTAAAGGATCTATACTCTAGGAACTACAGAACACTTATGAAAGAAATTGAAGCAGACACAAAAAGATGGAAAAATATTCCATGCTCATGGATCGGAAGAATAAACATTATTAAAATGTCTATGCTACCCAGAGCAATCTATACCTTCAATGCCATCCTGATCAAAATTCCAATGAAATTTTTCAAGGTGCTGGAACAAACAATCCTAAAATTTGTATGGAATCAGAAAAGACCCTAAATCGCCAAGAAAATGTTGAAAAAGAAAAACAGAGCTGGGGGCATCACATTGCCCGATTTCAAGCTATATTACAAAGCAGTGATCACCAAGACAGCATGGTACTGGCACAAAAACAGACATATAGACCAATGGAACAGAATAGAGAACCCAGATAGGGACCCTCAACTTTATGGTCAAATAATCTTTGACAAAGCAGGAAAAAACATGCAACGGATAAAAGACAGTCTCTTCAATAACTGGTGCTGGGAAAGTTGGACAGCCACATGCAGAAGAATGAAACTACCATTCTCTAACACCATACACAAAGATAAACTGAAAATGGATGAAAGACCTCAATGTGAGACAGGAAACCATCAAAATCCTAGAGGAGAACATAGGCAGTAACCTCTTTGACATCGCCCACAGCAACTTCTTTCAAGATACATCTCCAAAGGCTAGTGAAACAAAAGCAAAAATGAACTTTTGGGACTTCATCAAGATAAAAAGCTTCTGCACAGCAAAGCAAACAGTCAACAAAGGAAAGAGGCAACCCACAGAATGGGACAAGATATTTGCAAATGATACTACAGATAGAGGGCTGGTATCCAAGATCTATAAAGAACTTCTCAAACTCAATACCCAAAAAACAAATAATCAAGTCAAAAAATGGGCAGAAGATATGAAAAGACACTTCTCTGAAGAAGACATACAAATGGCTAACAGACACATGAAAAAATGTTCATCATTAGCCATCAGGGAAATTCAAATCAAAACCACATTGAGATACTACTTTATACCAGTTAGAATGGCAAAAATGGACAGGGAAAGAAACAACAAATGTTGGAGAGGTTGTGGAGAAAGGGGAACCCTCTTACACTGTTGGTGGGAATGCAAGTTGGTACAGCCACTTTGGAAAACAGTGTGGAGGTTCCTCAAAAAATTAAAAATAGAGCTACCTTATGATCCAGCAATTGCACGCCTGGATATTTATGCCAAAGACACAGATGTAGTGAAAAAAAAGGGCCATATGCACCCCAATGTTCATAGCAGCAATGTCTGCAATAGCCAAACTGTGGAAAGAGCTGAGATGCCCTTCAACAGATGAATGGATAAAGAAGATGTGGTCCATATATACAATGGAATATTACTCAGCCATCAGAAAGGATGAATACCCAACTTTTCCATCAACATGGATGGGACGGGAGGAGATTATGTTAAGTGAAATAAGTCAAGCAGAGAAAGCCAATTATCATATGGTTTCACTTATTTGTGGAACATAAGGAATAGCATGGAGGACATTAGGAGAAGGAAGGGAAAAATTAAGGGAGGGAAATCAGAAGGGGAGATGAACCATGAGAGACTATGGACAATGAGGAACAAACAGGGTTTTAGAGTGGAGGGTGGTGGGGGCATGGGTTAGCCTGGTGATGGGTATTAAGGAGGGCACGTATTGCATGGAGCACCTTGTGTTATATGAAAACAATGGATCATGGATCACTACATCAAAAACTAATGATGTATTGTATGGTGACTAACATAACATAATAAAATTTTTTAAAAAATTAAAAAAAGGAAAGTCAATTACAAGCCAAAAAATAAATAGATAAATAAAAATGAGTGGTTTTTAAAATTACATCTTTTTCTTTTTTGATTATGTGTAATAAAAAGAAAAAAGTTATTTTTATTATCTCTGTGTATTGAGAAATTTAATCTCAAGGAAGATCCTTTGTTTGTAGAAGAACAGGAAGAGACAGAGGGGAAAGATCAGAGAGGAGGCAAAGAGGAGGAAGCTAGAGTGAGCACAGTGTAACAGAGCATATAGAGAATCCTAGAGAGACAGCAGACCTGGGACAGGCAGGTTGTAAGAATAAAATTCCATTTTCCTGTGCACATGGCAAGAATGCCCCTCCTCTGGTTTCCACAGAAAGAGTCCATGCAGGGTACCACTGCTGAGGAATTGGAGTAAGGGCTTCTGTTGCTGCATTGTTTTTGTTGTGGTCAATGGTGGATGCAGTGAAGTGCTGACTCTGGCTTTATGGTGGGTGTGGGAAGATAGACTACCTACAGAATGTGCATCACTTCAGCTCACACCAAAAAGCACAAGAAACACTTAGTGGTGGTAAACATCTCCCACCTCAATGACTTATTTACTTACTTGATCATTCGTATCTTTATTAAGAAATGCTGCACAGTACTTCACTGTTTAGTGTTTAATTGTAGAATCATTTTTCATGCTGAAATAATTTGACAAGTAAAACAAAACTCTATTAAGACTTGTGATAAAATTATAGAAAGTAGCATTTATCTTTGTGACTATTTAAAAATTATGTTTTCCAAGATATGTAGTATCCCCAGAAGTGTGCCATGTAACTCGGTTTTTATGTGAGGAAAACATTTCCATCGCAGAAATTTTCTGATGACTTCCTGAAGCCAAGAAGATATTTTTTGCCAGTATGGTGTATATAAATATGGAGCAAAGACATGGTGAAAGACCAGCAGATGGGAATGGAAAAGATTGGACAGTAGCTTAATGGCTCTCTTGTTCTGCTGCATCAGGATCTCCTGGAAACTGCCCAAACAAGACTGCTGGCCCTATCCCCAGAGTTTCCAATTTGGTGATGCTGATCCTGCTGGTCCAAGGTCTATACCTAGAAACCACTAGTGTGATAGGATACATGTTTTGACTTTGAAGTTAGTCAGTGCTATATTTAAATCCTTCCAGTGACATTTACTTGCAGGTCACCTTGGGTATGTCATTTAATTTATCTGATTATCCCTTTTCTTTTCTGTAAATAAAAAAGAAACAGCTTTCAAGATGATTGTGGGGATTAAATGAAATTGTATAAGTGATGTAGGTGAATGTTATCAGTGTAAACATCTGATAAATATTAATGATTTTGCTTAATCTTCATTGAAAACAATATCCTAACTACTAAATATTGGCCTTTTTAGGAAGCTATGTAGGAAAATAGAAGTCTCCTAATATTAAATATTTTATTTATTCTTTAAAGAAGCATTTGAGCGTTTAGTGTATACCAGACTTTAGGCTAGATATTGAAAATTGGTGTGTTACATAATTGTTTTACTAACTTGGCAATAAGCTTACATTTTGGAAAACTCTTGCCTGGCTAAATGAGCTAAATGTCCATGTGGATAATCTCCAAGAACAAGACTAGAACTGGCAGTGCCCAGGCATAGGCACCTGGAGCTGCAGCTGCCAAACCCTACCACTACCAATGGCTGTGACACAGAATGATTGGAACTGTGTTTATTGATCACTGTTCTTGAAATGCTAGTCCAGGGCAGGCCCAAGGTTTACCTATATTCACTTGCCAGATTCTCTGATGGGAAAAGCTCATGGTTTCTCAATTTAGTAAATACTCAAAGATAAAACACTTCCTCCACTATGTTGAAAATAAAGGTTTCTAAGCAGATGTTGCACAGGCAATCTGTTTTGCTTGAAGAGAATCATCTTGCTCATGGAAACATGTTGACATAAAGGTGATGGTGCAGATGTTATTGACTTGACTTTTGAGTTTGGCCAATCACTTTCTTTTGCGTGACTTCGGGAAAGGACCATGGCCTGATTTTACTTTTCTAAAAAATGGAGAAAATGATATCTCATTTGCAAGACTCTTATAAGTAAAAGAAGTAATTTATATGAAGGATTTTTAATAAATTTAGTATATTTTGACAACTGTTTTTGAGACAGTTGTGTTGTAATATTTAAGATACTACATGCGCTTTTTTTTTTCAATGATCCCAACCCAAGGACTTTCTTCAGACCTCAGACTTCATTCATCGGTGTTTATCTTGAATCCCAGGGTCTCTAACTACTTTCTTTTCCAACCCTCTTAACAATGAGTTGTTTAAATAAGGAAAAATAAATTACTCTTTAGATCAGATGACTCTTACAGGGCCAGGCAGGACAAACACCTAGTTATCCTACAACTAGACCTGATATTCATTAATAAGTATGTTTTAGTGATAAATTTAATCTGCAGAGCCTTGCATTTTTGCGCCCTGATCTACCTCTTCTTTTACCTCCCATTTTCACTTCAATTTAGCTTGAACACTCATCCTACAGTATAGAGAAGTGTATATATGTACACGTATAAGGGGGGGTGTATCCTACTTCTCAGGTGCCATCTAAGTAAAAAAGTTATGGGAATGGAATCATTAATTCCCTGCATCTTAGTGTTTTTTTTTTTCACAACAAACTTTTGAAGTAATGATTATCTTTTTTAATGTATAATTATAGTGTTATATAAGCTGCCCAAGATCACACACTGTTTCAGGAATGTTCCCCAGAAGCAATCACTGGAAAAAAAAAAAAAAAAAAAGAGCGAGGAGTATAAGAAGTTCAGGAGGGAAAGAGCAACACATGGGAATAAAAATGAGACTAAGACATCAGGATGGGGCAAGGTGTGCCTCACATCTTAATGACACCTGACAATATCAGCCAATCCAACTGGGAGCTCAGGGCAAAGACTGCCTGATGGAGGAGTCCCATATTAGATGGGAATGGCCAGAGTCTGGTATAGCCATGCTTAGCCATTGGCTGAATTTGCCCAGGAAGAGCAGTCTCAACTTGGAAGCTGAAACTGGGTCTTGAAATTTTTAACAGCTAAAGACTTTCAGCTAACTGCCCTCTTTGCAGAGAGGTCTGAGCAGTGCTGCCATACCAGTAGAGTGACAGTACTGTCACCTGATCTCAGTCTTTCTGACCTCAAAGTTGATGCTTTCCTTCACCTCAAGTTATTTGCTGTACATGGGTTATAAGGTCCACTGGGGAGACAGTTTTGATTGCATTCCATAGACACTTGGGATTCTGGAATCACAGAGGGATGTCTATAAACACATTTCAGGGTATTCAACATCATTCCTTAGTTCTGTCTCTCACTTGATGTTTCAGCCTCACACACATGTGGAGAAGGTATAGGTTAACCAAAACCAACTTCTCCAGCCTAACTTTCACCAGAACCTGATTTTGAGGTGATAAAAATTTGCCCAGATATTATTTAAAAACAGTAGTTTAATGCTATTGTCGTATCATTCACTGTGGACCCAGAGGTAAGGAAGGGATTTAATAAGAGGCAAGGTGGAATTCAGACACCAAAATATCAACACACAACTATTAAATATACAATATTTTGTTTGTTTTTAAATGACAACTTTAAGATTATTTCCCAATATCAACACTACTTCTGATCATTCTACTCCATTTTTCTTCCTTTTGTGCCACTGTTTTGGGTTATAATAAAAGCCCACAGGCTCATGCATAGTGAATGAAATGTTAAAAACAAAACAAAACAAAAAACTTTGAACAGACTCAGGCACTTTCAAGTAGAATGGCAGAAGCTACACCCAAATTCCAAAATAAATTTAAAAATCTCCTTTATAATTTCCAGTTTCAGTTCTAATATGAAAAAAGCTTGGATAGTAACTCCCATCCTTACTATAAGATAAAAAAAAAAAAACAGGACAAACTGAAAACCAGCAACTTTGCTTAGACCCATCAGAGAACTGACATTGCAGGGCAAATTGCCATCCCATAATGGGAAGAAACCAGTAGAGTCAGACACAGTGGAGATATGTTTACCTTGAGCAGAAGCTGCTGGAATCTACTAGGAGAAATATGCTACTAGTAGAAATATATGTGTTAACTTTGACAAATTGCTAGAGGTCAAGTGTGGACTAGCTTAAGGCTAAAAAACTCCTAGGGGCCATATCTTAGGGGACCCTGGAATTTTCTGAGCTTTATCTCTATGAAACTCAGTAGATTCTCATAAGGAAGATCTAAAAAGATGTCCTCAGGGTCTAGCAGAAAGAGGGGAAGACTAACCCTTCTGAAATCAGTCCACAGACTTCTCTAATCTCTAAGGAGCCTAATCTGCAAGGAGAAGCACTTTGCCAGAGACTTATCCCACAAAGGAAAGAGAATTACTCCCACTGCAGACCCCTCCACATTTCAAGTCTTGTCTAAGGGGAAAAAATAATCAAAAGGGGTCAGAGCTTCAAGGAAATAGATTGTGAATACTGCAGTCATAGAATAAAGAACAGAAAAACAAAAAGCTAGGTCAATGGAAAAATATTTTCAAAGGTCACATCCCAAAATGAACAAACAAAACTAAGATTTAATGAAAAAAGAATAATAGAATATTACTCCTAACCCACACTTTATCATTACGCCAGTAAGACTACAATATAATAAATAGCCATAAATTAAAGCTTAAAAAGTTACAAGACACACACTTTCTCAGGAGTACATAAGAAAACACTAAGTTCATGTAGAGGCAAAAACAAGAACATGAGAGTAATCTAAAGGCCCTGATACCTATAGCTTCAGCAAACATTAAGCACAACCCAGCTTCATGGGCTCAGTAGTAAACTTGATGAAACTAAGGAAAGAATCAATAAACGTAAGGACAAGACTACAGAAACTTGCCAAACTAAAGTGCAAAGGAAAGAAGGATAAAAGGAAATGATTAATAAAAATAATTATCATTACCATCAAATAAAATGGAACAAATTATTCAGAAAATGTGGAATAACATCAAAAGATGCAATATTCAAGTAATTAGTAAATCAGAAAAATAAGAATGACTGAAAACAGCAGAAGAAATGTTTGAAGTAATAATGGCTCTGAACTTTCCAAAATGTAAAATAACAAATCACCATAGATCTGGGAAGCTTAGAAAACACCAAGAAGGATAAGTACTGCTCTCTCCCCAAATACACACATATTGTATTAAAATTGCAAAAGAAAAAACAAACAAACAAAAAAACCACAAAGACAAAAAAAAAAGCCAGAAGTGTGGAGGGATGGAATGAAATACATATAAAAGAAAAATAAGACAAAAACTAATGATGTAATATATGGTGATTAACATAACAATAAAAAATTTAAAAAATTAAAAAAAGAAAAATAAGAATTATAGTGGACTTCTCATCAGAAAACATGCAAACAAAAAGAGAATAGAATTAAATGTCTGAAGTATAGGGGGAAAACTGCCTAGAATTCTTTTTTTTTAATTTTTTATCGTTATGTTAATCACCATACATTACATCATTAGTTTTTCATGTAGTGTTCCATGATTCATTTTTTGTGCATAACACCCAGTGCTCCACGCAGAATGCGCCCTCCCTAATACCCATCACCAGGCTAACACAACCCCCCACGCTCCTCCTCTCTAGAGCCCTCAGTTTGTTTTTCAGAGTCCATCGTCTCTCATGGTTCGTCTCCCCCTCCGACTTACTCCCCTTCATTCTTCCCCCCCTGCTATCTTCTTCTTTTACTTTTTTCTTAACAAATGTTGCATTATTTGTTTCAGAAGAACACATCTGTGATTAAACAGTCTTGCACATTCACAGAGCTCACCATAACATATAACAAACCCAATGTCTATCACCCAGCCACCCGAACCCTCCCACGCCCCACCACTCCAGCAAAACTCAGTTTGTTTCCTGAGATTAAGAATTCCTCATATCAGTGAGGTCATATGATACATGTCTTTCTCTGATTGACTTATTTCACTCAGCATAACACCCTCCAGTTCCATCCACGTCGTTGCAAATGGCAAGATCTCATTCCTTTTGATGGCTGCATAATATTCCATTGTGTATATATACCACTTCTTCTTTATCCATTCATCTGTCGATGGAGATCTTGGCTCTTTCCACAGTTTGGCTATTGTGGACACTGCTGCTATAAACATCGGGGTGCACGTACCCCTTCAAATCCCTACATTTGTATCTTTGGGGTAAATACCCAGTAGAGCAATTGCTGGATCGTATGGTAGCTCTATTTTCAACAGTTTGAGGAACCTCCAGACTGTTTTCCAGAGGGGTTGCACCAGCTTGCATTCCCACCAACAGTGTAGGAGGGTTCCCCTTTCTCCACATCCCCGCCAACATCTGTCGTTTCCTGACTTGTTAATTTTAGCCATTCTGACTGGTGTGAGGTGGTATCTCATTGAGGTTTTGATTTGGATTTCCCCGATGCCGAGTGATGTTGAACACTTTTTCATGTGTCTGTTGGCCATTTGGATGTCTTCTTTGGAAAAATGTCTGTTAATGTCTTGTGCCCATTTCTTGGTTGCATTATTTGTTCTTTGGGTGTTGAGTTTGATAAGTTCTTTATAGATTTTGGATACTAGCCCTTTATCTGATATGTCATTTGTAAATATTTTCTCCCATTCTGTCGGTTGTCTTTTGGTTTTGTGGACTGTTCCTTTTGCTGTGGAAAAGCATTTTATCTTGATGAAATCCCAATAGTTCATTTTTGCCCTTGCTTCCCTTGCTTTTCTAGGAAGAAGTTGCTGCAGCTGAGGTCGAAGAGGTTGCTACCTGTGTTCTCCTTAAGGATTTTGATGGACTCCTGTCTCACGTTTAGGTCTTTCAACCATTCGGAGTCTATTTTTGTGTGTGGTGTAAGGAAATGGTCCAGTTTCATTCTTCTGCATGTGGCTGTCCAATTTTCCCAACACCATTTGTTGAAGAGACTGTCTTTTTGCCATTGGATCCTGCTTTGTCAAAGATGAGTTAACCATAGAGTTGAGGGTCCATTTCTGGGCTCTCGATTCTGTTCCATTGATCTCTGTGTCTGTTTTTGTGCCAGTACCATACTGTCTTGATGATGACAGCTTTGTAATAGAGATGGAGGTCCGAAATTGTGATGCCGCCAGCTTTGCTTTTCTTTTTCATTATTCCTCTGTCTATTCGGGGTCTCTTCTGGTTCCATACAAATTTTAGGATTATTTATTTCATTTCTTTGAAAAAAAGTGGATGGTATATCGATGGGGATTGCATTGAATGTGTAGATTGCTCTAGATAGCATTGACATCCTCACAATGTATGTTCTTCCAATCCATGAGCACAGAACGTTTTTCCATTTCTTTGTGTCTTCTTCAATTTCTTTCATGAGTATTTTATAGTTTCCTGAGTACAGATACTTTGCCTCTTTGGTTAGATTTATTCTTAGGTGTCTTATGGTTTTGGGTGCAATTGTAAATGGGATCGACTCCTTGATTTGTCTCTCTTCTGTCTTGTTGTTGGTGTATAGGAATGCCACTGATTTCTGTGCATTGATTTTATAGCCTGCTACTTTACTGAATTCCTGTATGAGTTCTAGCAGTTTTGGGGTGGAGTCTTTTGGGTTTTCCACATACAGTATCATATCATCTACAAAGAGTGAGAGTTTGACTTCCTCTTTGCTGATTTGGATGCCTTTGATTTCTTTTTGTTGTCTGATTGCTGTGGCTAGGACTTCTAATACTATGTTGAATAGCAGTGGTGAGAGTGGACATCCCTGCCGCCTTCCTGACCTTAGGGGAAAAGCTCTCAGCCTTTCCCCATTGAAAATGATATTTGCTGTAGGTTTTTCATAGATGGCTTTTATGATATTGAGGTATGTACCCTCTATCCCTACACTCTGAAGAGTTTTGATCAAGAAAGGATGCTGTACTTTGTCAAAGGCTTTTTCTGCATCTATTGAGAGGATCATATGACTCTGTTCTTTCTTTTGTTAATGTATTGTATCACATTGATTGATTTGCGGATGTTGAACCAGCCTTGCAGCCCAAGGATAAATCCCACTTGGTCATGGTGAATAATCCTTTTAATGTACAGTTGGATCCTATCGGCTAGTATTTTGGTGAGAATTTTTGCATCCATGTTCATCAAGGATATTGGTGTGTAATTCTCCTTTTTGATGGGGTCTTTGTCTGGTTTTGGGATCAAGGTAATGCTGGCCTCATAAAATGAGTTTGGAAGTTTTCCTTCCATTTCTATTTTTTGGAACAGTTTCAGGAGAATAGGTATTAATTCTTCTTTAAATGTCTGAAAGAATTCCCCTGGGAAGCCATCTGGCCCTGGGCTTTTGTTCCATGGGAGATTTTTGATGACTGCTTCAATTTCCTTAGTGGTTATAGGTCTGTTCAGGTTTTCTATTTCTTCCTGGTTCAATATTGGTAGTTGATACACCTCTAGGAATGCACCCATTTCTTCCAGGTTATCTAATTTGCTGGCATAGAGTTGCTCATAAAATGTTCTTATAATTGTTTGTATTTCTTTGGTGTTGGTTGTGATCTCTCCTCTTTCATTCATGATTTTGTTGATTTGGGTCATTTCTCTTTTCTTTTTGATCAGTCTGGCCAGGGGTTTATCAATCTTGTTAATTCTTTCAAAGAACTAGCTCCTAGTTTCGTTGATCTGTTCTACTGTTCTTTTGGTTTCTATTTCATTGATTTCTGCTCTGATCTTTATTATTTCTCTTCTGCTGCT
Organism: Eumetopias jubatus; assembly: GCF_037043125.1. Taxonomy (NCBI): domain Eukaryota; kingdom Metazoa; phylum Chordata; class Mammalia; order Carnivora; family Otariidae; genus Eumetopias; species Eumetopias jubatus. The sequence continues at coordinate 111,361,852 of NW_028274809.1, read as the reverse complement.
GGGTTTAGGCTTTATTTGCTGTTCTTTCTCCAGCTCCTTTAGGTGTAGAGTTAGGTTGTGTATTTGAGACCTTTCTTGTTTCTTGAGAAAGGCTTGTATTGCTATGTACTTTCCTCTCAGGACTGCCTTTGCTATATCCCAAAGATTTTGAACAGTTGTGTTTTCATTTTCATTGATTTCCATGAATTTTTTTAATTCTTCTTTAATTTCCTGGTTGACCCATTCATTCTTTAGTAGGATGCTCTTTAGCCTCCATGTATTTGAGTTCTTTCTGACTTTCCTCTTGTGATTGAGTTCTAGTTTCAAAGCATTGTGGTCTGAAAATATGCAGGGAATGATCCCAATCTTTTGGTACCGGTTGACACCTGATTTGTGACCTAGGATGTGATCAATTCTGGAGAATGTTCCATGGGCACTAGAGAAGAATGTGTATTCCATTGCTTTGGGATGGAATGTTCTGAATATGTCTGTGAAGTCCATTTGGTCCAGTGTGTCATTTAAAGTCTTTATTTCCCTGTTGATCTTTTGCTTAGATGATCTGTCCATTTCAGTGAGGGCAGTGTTAAAGTCCCCACCTATTATTGTATTATTGTCAATGTGTTTCTTTGCTTTTGGTATTAATTGGCTTATAAAATTGGCTGCTCCCATGTTAGGGGCATAGATATTTACAATTGTTAGATCTTCTTGTTGGATAGACCCTTTAAGTAGGATATAGTGACCTTCTTCATCTCTTATTACAGTCTTTGTTTTAAAATCTAATTTGTCTGATATAAGGATTGCCACCCCAGCTTTCTTTTGGTGTCCATTAGTATGGTAAATGGTTTTCCACCCCCACAATTTCAATGTGGTGGTGTCTTTGGGTCTAAAAGGGGTCTCTTGCAGACAGCATATTGATGGGTCTTGTTTTTTAATCCAATCTGATAGCCTCTGTCTTTTGACTGGGGCATTTAGCCCATTTACATTCAGGGTAACTATTGAAAGGTATGAATTTAGTGCCATTGTATTGCCTGGAAGGTGACTGTGACTGTATATTATCTCTGTTCCTTTCTGATCTATGCTGCTTTTAGGCGCTCTCTTTGCTTAGAGGACCCCTTTCAATATTTCTTTTAGGGCTGGTTTCATGTTTGCAAATTCCTTTAGTTTTTGTTTCTCCTGGAAGCTTTTTACATCTCCTTCAATTTTCAATGAGAGCCTAGCTGGATATAGTATTCTTGGCTGCATATTTTTCTCGTTTAGTGCTCTGAAGATATCATGCCAATCCTTTCTGGCCTGCCAGGTCTCTGTGGATAGGTCTGTTGCCAATCTAATGTTTCTACCATTGTAGGTTATATATCTGCTCTCCCGAGCTGCTTTCAGTATTTTCTCTTTGTCTTGAGACTCGTAGATTTACTATTAGATGTCAGGGTGTTGACCTATTTTTATTGATTTTGAGAGGGGTTCTCTGTGCCTCCTGGATTTTGATGCTTATTTGCTTCCTCACATTAGGGAAGTTGTCTGCTATTATTTGCTCCAATATACCTTCTGCCCCTCTCTCTCTTTCTTCTGGGATCCCAATTATTCTAATGTTGTTTCATCTTATCGTATGGCTTATCTCTCGAATTCTGCCCTCGTGATCCTGTAGTTGTTTCTCTCTCTTGTTCTCAGCCTCTTTATTTTCCATCATTTGGTCTTCTATATCACTGATTCTCTCTTCTGCCTCATTTATCCTAGCATTTAGTGCCCCCATTTTTTATTGCACCTCATTAATAGCCTTTTTGATTTCAACTTGATTAGATTTTAGTTCTTTTATTTCTCCAGAAAGTGTTTCTCTAATAACTTCCACGCTTTTTTCAAGCCCAGCTAGTATCTTTAAAGTCATGATTCTGAACTCTAGGTCCAACATCGTACTAATGTCTGTATTGAGTAGGTCCCTTATTGACAGTAGTACCTCTTGTTCTTTTTGCTGAGGTGATTTTTTTCGTCCTGTCATTTTGTCCAGAGGAGAATAGATGAATGAGAGAACAAAATGCTAACAGGTAAACAATGTCCCCAGCCAATATACTCTATACAAATCAGAAAAGACCTGAAACCAGAGGAAAAGAAAGGGAAAGAAAGAAAAAAGAAAGAGAGAGAAAAAAAAAGGATAAAAACAAAAACAGTACAATACAAAAAAAACAGAATATGATCAAATATGATCAGGCTAGTGCATAGATCAGTGCCACACACTAGATTTTGGGCGTATTTTGGTCTGTTAGAAAAAAGTGACTCCTAAAATTTTAAAGGAAGAAAGACTTATATATGTACAAAATAAGGGTTGATACAATGAAGGGATCAAAGATGACTGTAAAGATGAAAATTGTAAAAGATTTTATAAAAGTAATTGATAATATAAGAAGTTGTTTGAAAAAAGAAAGAAGATTTAAAAAAAAAGAAAAAAAGCGGGAGAGAATGTGATCAGGCAGGAAACTAGAACCAGACTATACACTAGTGATTTGGGGTATATTTTGATCTGTTAGAAGAAACTGTATCTCAAAATTTTAAAGAGAGAACAACTTATATATATATATATATATATATGTATATATATATATATATATATATATATGCCAAAAATAAGGGTAACTACTTTGAAGGGATAAAATATGAATCTAAAAATGAAAAATAAAAAATGTTCTTTTAAAAAAGGGATTGATAAGATGTTGGTTGAAAAAGGGAAAAAGAAAAATTAAAAAGAAACAGTTAAAAAAATTAACTTTGAAAAACAAATGAATCATGGTAAAAAAAAACTATGAATTCTATGTGCAGTATTCCCCTAGTCCTGGAGTTCTCCCGTTAGCCTTGATCAGTAAACTTGGTCTTGGCTTGCTGACTGTTTGTGCTGATCTTCTGGGGTAGGGGCCTGTTGCTGTGGTTCCCAAATGTCTTTGCCGGAGGCGGATTTGCTCCGCCCTTTTTGGTCCGGGCTAAGCAAGCTGCTCGGGTTTGCTCTCAGGAGTTTTGTTCCCTGCAAGCTCTCGGTACAGCTTTGGAGGACCAGGGTGAAAATGGTGGCCTCCCAATCTCCACCCAGAGGAGCTGAGAACTCGGGTCCCTGCTCCTCAGTGTGCCCCCAGAGAAAAGCAGGCACTCCCATCTCCCTGGTCTCCGGCCGCACTCCATGCTCACCCGGCCTGTGACCGAGCGTTTCTATCTCTGGCACCCGACCCCATGTGGAGTCTCCAAACCCAGCAAATCCTTGCAGTGCGCTCCCACACCACTCCTCCCCAGGGAGGAAGGGGAGTCTCCCCAGCTCTGCCACTTGTTGGGTCCCTGCCGGAGGAGCAGTGGCCCGACTGGGCCGCGGATCACAGTTTATGGCAACCCTGAGCTGAGAGCCCACACCTTGGCTCCGTCTCTGCAGCTGGCTTCCCCGCTCCGATACCTGAGAGCTCTGCCACACTCAGGCACCCCCGGTCTTTCTGTGACCCCGAGGGTCCTGAGTCCACACTGTCCTGTGAGGGGTCCACCCCCCGCTTAGCCACTGGAGCGATGTCTCTCAGCGGAGCCGACTTCTAAAAGTTCCGGTTTTGTGCTCTGCGGCTCTATCACTTGCTAGAAGCGGCCGACGGAGGCCCCCTCCCCCACCGTCTATCCTCCCGAATATTGCCTTGGATTTACTTCTCCGCACGTCCTACCTTCCAGTAAGTGGTCACTTCTCTGTTCAGAGAGTTGTTGCTACTCTCTTCTTCAATCTCCTGTTGAGTTTGTAGGTGCTCAGAATGGTTTGATCCCTATTGAGCTGAATTCCTGAGACCAGACGAAATCCAGGTCTCCTACTCCTCCGCCATCTTGCTCCGCCCTTCCTGCCTAGAGTCTATATTGAGCAAAACAATGTTCAAGATGTGAAAGAGAAATAAAATTTCTCAGGCCAAAAAAAATATATATATATATTGTAGTGGGAGAAAGAATTTACCAGCAGCGAATCTGATCGATAAGAAGTGTTGAAAGAATTTTCAGATAGGAGAAAAATGATGGAAGTCAGACATCAGAACATACATTAAGTAAGGAAAATCTTCATAAAATGAATAAATCACTACAAGATATTTTATTTTTCTTTTCTAATTCTTAATTGATCAAAAAAGTAACTTTGTTTAATGCAATAATAGTTGCATCCATACCTTGGTTTTTGCAAATAATGCTGCAATAAACATAGGTGTGCATATATCTTTTTGCATTCATGTTTTTGTTTTCTTTGAATAAATAACCACTATTGGGATTACTGAATTGTATTATATTTCTATTTTTAGTTTTTTGAGAAACCTCCATACTCTTCCACAGTGGTTGCACCAATTTACATTCCCACCAACAGTTTCCTTTTTTCCATATCCTAATCAAAACATGTTATTACTTGTCTTTTTGATATTAGCCACTTGACACATGTAAGGTGATATCTCATTGTGGTTTTGATTTGCATTTCCCTGATGATTAGTTATGCTGAACATATTTTCAGGTGTCTGTTGCTCATTTGTATGTCCTTTTTGGAAAAAAAAATCTATCAGATCTTCTCTCCATTTTTAAGCAGATTATTTGTTTTTGTGATGTTGAGTTGTATAAGTTATTTATATATTTTGGATATTTACCCCTTATCAGATATATCATTTATAAACATTTTTTCCCATTCTGTAAATTGCCTTTTTGTTTGTTGAGATTTTTTGGTTTTGGTTTTGGGTTTGCTGTTCAGTGGCTATGAGTAAATGGATAATGGATATATATATTATATATTATATATATACACATATATACACTCATATATATGTGTATATGTAAGTATAATGTAACATATATATATATATATACACACAATGTAATATTACTCAGCCATAAAAAAGGAGATCTTGCCATTTGTGACAACATGGATGGACATAGAGGGAATTATGCTAAGTGAAATAAGTCAAAGAGAGAAAGACAAATATCATGATTTCACTTTCATATGTGAAACCTAAAAAACAAAAGAAATGAACAAACAAAAAACAGAAACAGAATCATTAATACAGAGAACAAAATGATAGTTGCCAAAGGGGAAAGGGGATAGGGAAATGGGTGAAATGGGTCAAGGAGAGTGAGAGATGCATGCTTCCAGTTATAGAATGAATAAATCACAGGGATGAAAGGTACAGCATAGAGAATATAGTAAACAGTAATACTGTTGCATGGTGATAAATGGTAACTACCATTGTGGTGAGGATAGCATGATATATGGAGCTGTAAAAATCACTATGTTTTAAATCTGAAACTAATGTAACATTGTGTGCCAATTGTACTTCAATAAAAAAGTAAAGCAACAATAGTAAAATGTGTCTGGTTATGACATATGAAAAAGTGAAATGAATGACAGTAATACCCAAAAGGCTTAGAGGGAGAAATAAATAACACTCTGCTATAAGGAATCTTCACTACATGTGAAGTGCTATACTATTATTTAAAAGTAGACTTTTATTAGCTTAAAATGTATACTGTAAACTCTATGGCAACTACCACATCTTAAAAATGTTTGATGTGGGGAGGAGTAAGATGGTGGAGTAGGAGACCTAAATTTTGTCTGGTCCCAGGAATTCAGCTAGATAGTTATCAAACCATTCTGAACACCTACAAACTCAACAGGAGATTGAAGAAAAGAATAGCAGCAATTCTATGAACAGAAAAGTGACCACTTTGTGGAAGGTAGGATGTGCAGAGAAGTGAATCCAAGGTGATATTTGGGAAGATAGACAGCGGGGGAGGGAGCCTCCATCAGCTGGCTACCAGCAAGTGATAAAGCAGTGGAACACAAAATCAGAACTTTTAGAAGTCTGCTCCACTGAGGGACATCGCTCCAGTGGCTAAGGAGGGGGTGGAACCCTCACTGGGACAGGGTGGTCTCAGGAACCCGGAGGTCACAGAAAGACCAGAGCTCCCAGGTATCAGAGTGGGGAAGCTGGGTGCAAAGATGGAGCTGAGGAGTGGGCTCTCAGCTCAGGGTTCCCATAATCTGTGATCTGTGGCAGTTGGGCCACTGCTTTTCAAGCAGGGACCCAACAAGTGGCAGATCTGGAGAGACTCCACTTCCTCCCTCGGGAGGAGTGCATTGCAGGAATCTGCTGGGTTTGGAAACTCCAAATGGGGTCATGCACCAGAGATAGAATTGCTAGGTCATAGGGGTAAGCCGGAGTGTGGCCAGAGACCAGAGAGACAGGAGTGATTGACTGCTTTTCTCTGAGGGCTCACTGAGGAGTGGGGCCATGAGTACTCGGCTCCTCTGGGGCCAGAGATTGGGAGGCCACCATTTTCATTCTTGTCCTCCAAACCTGTATGGAAAGCTTTCAGGGAACAAAAATTACTGAGAGCAAACCTGAGCAGATTACTTAGCCTGACCTCAGGCAACAGTGGTGAAATTCCATCTTGGGCAAAGACATTTGAGAATCACTGCAACAGGTCCCCTTCCCCAGAAGATCAGCAAGAACATGCAGCCAAGACCAAGTTTACCAATCAATGAGAACTGCAAAACCCAAGCACTAGAGGAATACAACACATAGAGTTCATGGTTTATTCCCCATGATTCTTTAGTCTTTCAAAAGTTATTTTTTTTAATTTCCTTTTGTCTATATTTTTTTAAAATTTTTCTTCTATTTTCAACCAGCATCTTATCAATTCCTTTTTTAAAATATTTTTAATTGTCATTTTTAAAGTCATATGCTATCCCGTCATTGTATTTAACATATATATATATATAAAGTTAAATAAAAACATATATATATGTTTTTCTTTTTTTTAAATCTTGGGATATAGTTTCTTCTAACAGACCAAAATATACCATAAATCTAATCTAGTGTATGGCTTTGTTCTAGTTCTTCCACTTGACCACATTCTCTGCTTTTTTTTTTAATTTTTTTCTTTCTTTTTCAACCACCTTCTTATCAATTCGTTTTTTAAAATCTTTTCTTTAATTTTCATCTTTACACCATATTCCATCCCCTCATCGTATTTGCCCTGATTTATATATATATATATATATATACATATATATATATATATATATATATACATATATATATACATATATATATATATATGATTTTCTTTCTTTAATATTTTGGGAGGCAGTTTCTTCTAACAGACCAAAATACAACCAAAATCTAGTGTGTGGCTCTGTTCTATTCACCAGCCTGATCATATTCTTTTTTTTTTCTAATCTTTACCCCCAGTTTCAGGTCTCTTCTAATTTGTTTAGTGTATATATTTCTGGAGTTGCTCTTACTCATTTAGCATTTTATTTTCTCATTCATCTATTCTTCTCTAGACAAAATGACAAAATTGAAAAACTCTTCTCAAAAAAAAGAACAAGAGGCAGTACCAACAGCCAGGGACCTAATCAATACAGACATTAGTAAGATGTCAGAACTAGAGTTGAGAATAAAAATTATAAAGATACTAGCTGGGCTTGAGAAAAGCATAGAGGATACTAGAGAATCCCTTTCTGTAGAAATAAAAAAAACTAAAATCTAACCCAGTCAAAATCAAAAAGGCTATTAATGAGGTGCAATCAAAAATAAGAGGGGGGTTGGAGGATAGGTTAGTCTGGTGATGGGTATTAAAGAGGACACATTCTGCATGGAGGACTGGGTGTTATATGCAAATAACGAATCATGGAACACTATATCAAAAACTAATGACGTAATGTATAGTGATTAACATAACAATAAAAAATAGAGGCTCTAACTGTTAGGATAAATGAGGCAGAAGAGAGAATTAGTGATATAGAAGACCAAATGATGGAAAATAAAGGAACTGAGAAAAACAGAGATAAACAATTACTGGATCACAAGGGGGGAATTCGAGAGAAAAGTGATACCACAAGATGAAACAATATTACAATAATTGGGATCCCAGAAGAAGAAGAAAGAGAGAGGGATGCAGAAGGTATATTGGAGCAAATTATAGCAGAGAACTTCCCTAATTTAGGGAAGGAAACAAGCATCAAAATCCAGGACGCACACAGAACTCCCCTGAAAAACCAATAAAAATAGGTCAACACCCCAACATCTAAGAGTAAAATTTACAAGTCTCAGAGACAAAGAGAAAATCCTGAAAGTAGCTTGAGATGAGAGGTCTGTAAACTACAATGGTAGAAATATTAGATTGGCAACAGAACTATCCACAAAGACCTGATAGGCCAGAAAGGACTGCCATGATATATTCAGGGCACAAAAAGAGAAAAATATGCAGCCAACAATACTACATCCAGCTAGGTTGTAATTGAAAAGAGAAGGAGAGATAAAAACCTTCAAGAAAGAACAAAAACTAAAAGAATTTGCCCTAAAAAAAATATTGAAAGGGATCCTCAAAGCAAAGAGAGAGCTTAAACGTAACATAGATCAGAAAGGAACAGAGACAATATACAGAAACAGTCACCTACAGGCAATACAATGGCACTAAATTCATATCTTTCAATAGTTACCCTGAATGTAAATGGGCTAAATGTCCCAATCAAAAGACACAGCGTATCAGACACATCGATAGGCTGTCTGCAAAAGACTAATTTTAGACACAAAGACACCTCCAGATTGAAAGTGAGGGGGTGGAAAACCATTTACCATGCTAATGGACACCAAAAGAAAGCTGGGGTGGAAATCCTTATATCAGACAAATTAGATTTTAAAACAAAAACTATAATAAGAGATGAGGAAGGACACTATATCATACTTAAAGGTTCTATCTAACAAGAACAAATAATTGTGAATATCTATGCCCCTACCATGAGAGCAACCAATTATATAAGGCAATTCACAACAAAATCAAAGAAAGACATCGACAATATTACAATAGTAGGGGACTTTAACACCCCCTCCTCACTGAAATGGACAGAACATCTAAGCAAAAGATCAACAAGGAAAAAAGGCTTTAATGACACACTGGATCAGATGGACGTCACAGGTATATTCAGACCATTCCATCCCAAAACAACAGAATACACATTCTTCTCTAGGGCACATGGAACATTCTCCAGAAGAGATCACATCCTGGGTCACAAATCAGGGCTCACCTGGTACCAAAATATTGCGATCATCCCCTGCATATTTTCAGACCACAGTGCTTTGAAACTAGAGCTCAATCACAAGAGAAAAGTCGGAAAGAACTCAAGTACATGGAGGCTAAAGAGCATCCTACTAAAGAATGAATGGGTCAACAAGGAAATTAAAGAGGAATTAAAGAAATTTATGGACACAAATGAAAATAAAAACACAACTGTTCAAAATCTTTGGGATGCAGCAAAGGCGGTCCTAAGAGAAAAGTAGATAGCAATACAAGCCTTCCTCAAGAAACAAGAACAGTCTGAAATACAAAACTTAACCCTACACTTAAAGGAGCTGGAGAAAGAACAGCAAATAAAGCCTAAATCTGGCAGGAGAAGAGAAATAATAAAGATCAGAGTAGAAATCAATGAACTAGAAACCAAAAGAACAGTAGAACAGATCAACAAAACTAGGAGCTGGTTCTTTCAAAGCATTAATAAGATTCATAAACCCCTGCCCAGACTTATTGAAAAAGGAAAGAGAAAGAATCCAAATAAATAAAATCGTGAATGAAAGAGGAGAGATTACAACCAACACCAAAGAAATACAATTATAAGAACATATTATAAGCAACAATATGCCAGCAAATTAGGCAATCTGGAAGAAATGGATGCTTTCTTAAGGACATATGAACTATCATATCTGAACCAGGACGAAATAGAAAACCCGACAGACCCCTAACCAGTAAGTAAATTGAAATAGTAATCAAAAATCTCCCAAAAAAACAAGAGCCCAGGGACAGATAGCTTCCCAGGGGAATTCTACCAAACATTTAAAGAAAAATTAATAACTATTCTTCTCAAACTGTTCCAAAAAATAGAAATGGAAGGAAAACTTCCAAACTCATTTTATGAGGCCACCATTACCTTGATCCCAAAACCAGACAAAGTCCCCATCAAAAAGGAGAACTACAGACGAATATCCCTGATGAACATGGATGCTCACCAAAATACTAGCCAATAGGATCCAACAGTACCTTAAAAGGATTATTCATTAAGACCAAGTGAGATTTGCCCTGGGCTGCCAGGTTGGTTCAACACCTGCAAATCAATCAATGTGATACAATACATTAATAAAAGAGAGAACAAGAACCATATGATCCTCTCAATAGATGCAGAAAAAGCATTTGACAAAGTACAGCATCCTTTCTGGATTAAAACTCTTCACAGTGTAGGGGTAGAGGGAACATTCCTCAATATGATAAAAGCCATCTATGAAAAACGCACAGCGAATATCATTCTCAATGTGGAAAAACTGAGATCTCTTCCCCTAAGATCAAGAACATGGCAGAGATGCTATTCACTGCTATTCAACATAGTACTAGAAGTCCTAGACTCAGCAATCAGACAACAAAAAGAAATAAAAGGCATCCAAATTGGCAAAGAAGAAGTGAAAAATCTCACTTTTTGCAGATGATATGGAAAACCCAAAAGACTCCACCCCAAAACTGCTAGAACTCATACAGGAATTCAGTAAAGTGGCAGGATATAAAATCAATGCACAGAAATCAATGGCCTTTCTACACACCAACAACCAGACAGAAGAAAGACAAATTAAGGAGTCGATCATATTTAAAATTGCACCCAAAACCATAAGATACCTAGGAATAAATCTAACCAAAGAGGCAAAGGATCTGTATTCAGAGAAGTATAGAATACTCATGAAAGAAATTGAGAAAGACACCAAGAAATGGAAAAATGTTCCATTCACATGGATTGCAAGAACAAATATTTTGAAAATGTCAATGTATCTAGAGCAATCTACACATTTAATGCAATCCCTATCAAAATACCATTAACTTTTTTCAAAGAAATGAAACAAATAATCCCAAAGTTTGTATGGAAGCAGAAAAGACCCCGAATAGCCAGAGGAATGTTGAAAAAGAAAAGCAAAGCTGGTGGCATCCGGACTTCAAGCTCTATTACAAAGCTGTCATCACCAAGACAGTATGGTACTAGCACAAGAACAGACACATAGATCAATGGAACAGAATCGAGAGCCCAGAAATGGACCCTCAACTCTATGGTCAACTAATCTTCGACAAAGCAGGAAAGAATGTCCAATGGAAAAAGACAGTCTCTTCCACAAATGGTGTTGGGAAAATTGGACAGTCACAAGCAGAAGAATGAAACTGGACCATTTCCTTACACCACACACAAAAATAGACTCAAAATGGTTGAAAGACCTAGATGTGAGACAGGAATCCATCAAAATCCTAAAGGAGAACACAGGCAGCAAACTCTTTGACCTCAGCCTCAGCAACTACTTCCTAGAAACATCGCCAAGGGCAAGGGAAGCAAGGGCAAAAATGAACTATTGGGACGTCATCAAGATAAAAAGCTTTTGCACAGCAAAAGGAACAGTCAACTAAACCAAAAGACAACTGACAGAATGGGAGAAGATATTTGCAAATGACATATCAGATAAAGGGCTAGTATCCAAAATCTATAAAGAACTTATCAAACTCAACACCCAAAAAACAAATAACCAATCAAAAAATGGGCAGAATACATGAACAGACATTTTTCCAAAGAAGACATCCAAATGGCCAACAGACACATGAAAAAGTGTTCAACATCGCTCGGCATCGGGGAAATCCAAATCAAAACCTCAATGAGATACCACCTCACACCGATCAGAATGGCTAAAATTAACAAGTCAGGAAATGACAGATGTTGGCGGGGATGTGGGGAAAGGGGAACCCTCCTACACTGTTGGTGGGAATGCAAGATGGTGCAGCTACTCTGGAAAACAGTATGGAGATTCATCAAAAAGTTGAAAATAGAGCTACCATATGATCCAGCAATTGCACTACTGGGTATTTACCCCAAAGATACAAATGTAGGGATCTGAAGGGGTACGTGCACCCCGATGTTTATAGCAGCAATGTCCACAATAGTCAAACTGTGGAAAGACCCAAGATGTCCATCGACAGTTGAATGGATAAAGAAGAAGTGGTATATATACACAATGGAATATTATGCAGCCGTCAAAAGGAATGAGATCTTGCCATTTGCAACGACATGGATGGAACTGGAGGGTGTTATGCTGAGTGAAATAAGTCAATCAGAGAAAGACATGTATCATATGACCTCGCTGATATGAGGAATTTTTAACCTCGGGAAACAAACTGAGGTATGCTGGAGTGGTGGGGTGTGGGAGGGATGGGGTGGCTGAGTAACAGACATTGGGGAGGGTATGTGCTATGGTGAGCACTGTGAGTTGTGCAAGACTGTTGAATCAGAGATCAGTACTTCTGAAACAAATAATGCAATATATGTTAAGAAAAAAAAAAGAAGAAGAAGATAGCAGGAGGGGAAGAATGAAGGGGAGTAAGTGGGAGGGCTAGACGAACCATGAGAGACAATGGACTCTGAAAAACAAACAGGTTTCTAGAAGGGAGGGCGTTGGGGGGATGGGTTAGCCTGGTGATGGGTATTAAAGAGGGCACGTTCTGCGTGGAGCACTGAGTGTTATGCACAAACAATGAATCATGGAACACTACATCAAAAACTAATGATGTATGGTGATTAACATAACAATAAAAAATTTGAAAAAAAGAAACATGAAAAATCAGGAGAATAAGACACCAATAAGGAAATACAACAACAAAGTAACAAACCGTAAAGAAATAAAGACTATGAGTTTTCATACAAAAAATTCAAAATAATTGTTTTAAGGAAGCTCAGCCAGCTATAAGAAAACACAGAACAACTCAACAAAATCAGAAAAACAATGAATAAAATGAGAAGTTCAATTAAGAAATAAAAATAATAAGAAAGAAAGAACAATTCTATAGGTGAAGAATACAATGAAAAAAATGAACAATATAATAGAGAGCATTGAGAGCAGAGTTGACTGAGCAGAAAAAGAATCTGTGAACACAAAGACAAGTAATTTGAAATTATCCAGTCAGAGGACAAAAAGAAAAACATTAAAAAGTCTGAAGAAAGCCTACATGAATTATGGGTACCACCGAATAAAACAATATTTAAATTATGGGCGTCCCAAAAGTCAAAGAAGAGAAGGGGACAGAAAACTTATTTAAAGAAATTTGGGCACCTGGGTGGCTCAGATGTTTGAGTGACTAGCTTCGGCTCAGGTCATGATCCTGGAGTCCCAGGATCGAGTCCCGCTTTGGGCTCCCTGCTCAGCAGGGCGTCTGCTTCTCCCTCTGCCCCTCACCCCTCTCATGCTCTCTCTCTGTCTCTCATTCTCTCTCTCTCAAATAAATAAACAAAAAATACTGTATGGTGACTAATATAATAAAATAAAATAAAATTTAAAAAAATTACAAAAAAATCTTTAAAATAAAATAAAATAAAGCTTATTTAAAAAAATAATGGCAGGGGCACCTGGGTGGCTCAGTTAGTTAAGCATCTGCCTTGGGCTCAGGTCATGAGCCTAGGGTCCTGGAATCGAGCCTCATGTCAGGATCCCTGCTCAGCAGAGAGTCTGCTTCTTCCTCTCCCTCTGCCCCTCACCCCTGCTTGTGCTCTCTCTCACTCACTCTCTCTCTTTCAAATAAATAAATAAAATCTTTAAAAGAGAAAGAAAAAATGGCTGTGGGGTGCCTGGGTGGCTCAGTCAGTTAGGCATCCAACTCTTGATTTTGGTTTAGGTCATAATCTCAGGATCATGAAATTGAGCCCTGCAAGAAGCATGGCACTGGGCATGGAGTCTGCTTGTGATTCTCTCTCTCCTTCTATCCCTCCCCCACCTCTCTAAACAATACAAAACAAAAAGAAAAGAAAGAAAGAAAGAAAGAAAGAAAGAGAGAGAGAGAGAGAGAGAGAAAGAAAGAAAGAGAAAGAAAGAAAGAAGAAAAAAAGAGAAAGAAAGAAAGAAAGAAAGAAAGAAAGAAAGAAAGAAAGAAAGAAAGAAAGAAAGAAAGGAAGGAAGGAAGGAAGGAAGGAAGGAAGGAAGGAAGGAAGAAAGAAAGAAAGAAAGAAAGAAAGAAAGAAAGAAAGAAAGAAAGAAAGAAAGAAAGAAAGAAAGAAAGAAAGAAAGAAAGAAAGAAAGAAAGAAAGAAAGAAAGAAAGAAAGAAAGAAAGAAAGAAAGAAAGAAAGAAAGAAGAAAGAAGAAAGAAAGGAGAAAGAAAGAGAAAGAAAGAAAAAGGAAGGAAGGAAGGAAGAAAGAAAGAAAAAGAAAGAAAGAAAGAAAGAAAGAAAGAAAGAAAGAAAGAAAGAAAGAAAGAAAGAAAGAAAGAGAAAGAATGGCTGATTTCCCAAATCTAGGAGGAGATATAAATTCCAGGTACATGAAGCTTTATAGGTCCCCAAATAGATTCAATCCAAAGTCAACACCAAGACACTTTATAATCAAACTGACAAAAATCAAAGACAAAGAGAATGTCTTGAAAGTAGCAAGAGAAAAAAAAATCTCAAAGAGAACTCTATAGAGCTATCAGTGAATTTCTCAGCAGAAATGTCCAGGCAAGAAGAGAGTAGGCTGATATATTCAAAGTGCTGAAAGAAAAATAAAAACTGCCAACCTAGAATACATTACCGAGGAAAGTTCTCCTTCAAAAATGAAGAAATGATAAATACATTCCCAGACAAATGAAAGCTAAGGGAATTCATCACAATTTGACCTGCTTTACCAGAAAAACTAAAGGGAGTTCTTCAAGCTGAAATAAAAGGAAACTAATTAGTAACATGAAAACATTACAGTATAAAACTCATTGATAAGTATATAGTCAAACTCAAGGTAGTCTAAAACTGTAATGATAGTATGTAAATCACTTAACTCTAGTATAAAAGTTAAAAAACAAGAATTTTAAAAATAAGTATAGCTACAATTTTTTGATAGCTAAACAATATAAAAGGATCTAAATTTTGACATCAAAAAGATAAAATATGGAAAGAGAATAAAAAGGTGCAGTTCTTATATACAATTGAAGTTATCTGCTTAAAATAGATTGTTATAAGACATTTTATGTAAGCTTCATGGTAATAACAAAGTAAAAACCTGTGGTAGATACACAAAAAAATGAAGAAAAAGGAATCAAACCATACCACTATAGAAATCATCAAATCACAGAGAAAGACACCAAAAGAGGAAGAATAAAAGGAACTATGAAATAGAAAACAATTAAGATGGGAAAAGTAAGTTCTCACCTATCAATAATTACATTAAGTTAAATAGATTAAATTATCCGATCAAAAGACATAGCATAGGTGAATGGAATTTAAAAAAAGACTCAACTACCCCAAAGATACAGATGTAGTGAAAAGAAGGGGCACATGCACCCCAATGTTCATAGCAGCAATGTCCACAATAGCCAAACTGTGGAAGCAGCCGAGATGCCCTTCAAAAGATGAATGGATAAAGAACATGTGGTCCATATATACAATGGAATATTACTCAGCCATCAGAAAGGATGAATACCCACCATTTGTATCGACATGGATAGAACTAGAGGGGATTATGCTAAGTGAAGTAAGTCAAGGAGAGAAAGATAATTATCATATGGTCTCACTCATATGTGGAATATAAGCAATAGCATGGAGGACCACAGGGGAAGGGAGGGAATTCTGAAGGGAGACAAATCAGAGAGGGAGACAAACGATGAGAGACTGTGGACCATGGGAAACAAACTGAGGGTTTCAGAGGGGAGGGGGGTGTGAGGAAGGGTGATGGGTGTTGAAGAGGGCACATGTTGTGATGAGCACTGGGTGTTATACATAACTAATGAAATATTGAACACTACATCATAAACTAATGATGTACTATACAGTGGCTAACTGAACATAATAAAAAAAAACTTTTTAAATAAAAAAATAAACTGATCAAGGAGAAAGAAAATAGAATTACCAATAACAGGAATGAAAGAATAAAAAATTTAAAAAAATGAAAAAAGCTGATCAAGGAAAAAGAAAATAGAATTACCAATAACAGGAATGAAAGAGTGGTATTCACTATGGTCTAACTGATATTAAAATAATAGTAAAGAACTATTATAATTTATACTATGTTATTATTTTACATATTTTATTATAGTTTTGTCCAACAAATTTGGTAACTTGGATGAATAGACAAATTACTTGAAATTTAAGTTACTGACTCAAAATGCAATAGAAAATTTAATAGCACCCTCCTAATTGAAGTAATAATTAGATAGCCACCATATACACGGATGAAAAGGCTTTTGTTTTTGTATTGTGTGTATATGCATGTGTGTATACAAAACTGCTATTCTGAAGAAGAAGAAGAAACAAAAAAGACTCAACTACATGTTGCCTACAAGAGACTCACTTCAGCTTTAAGGGCCCAAGATGAAGGGATGCAAAATAATATTTCATGCAAATGAAAACCAAAAGAGAATGGGAGTGGTTATACTTATATAAACAAAATAAAATTTAAATTAAAAAACGACAAGAGACAGGGGCGCATGGGTGGCTCAGTCGTTAAGCATCTGCCTTCGGCTCAGGTCATGATCCCAAGGTCCTGGGATCAAACCCGCATCGGGCTCCCTGCTCTGCGGGAAGCCTGTTTCTCCCTCTCCCACTCCCCCTGCTTGTGTTCCCTCTCTTGCTGTGTCTCCATCAAATAAATAAATAAAATCTTAAAAAAAAGAGAGATAGAAAGTTATGATATAAGGATAAAAATATCAAATCATTAAGAGAATTTATCAATTCTAAGTATGTATGCACATGTATGAGCTTAAATATATTAAGCAAATAACAATTTGAAGAGAGAAAAAGAAAACAACACAATAGCAGGGAATCAATACTGCACTTTCGACAATTGGTAGATAATTCAGATAGAATATCAATGAGGAAATATTAAGCTTGAATATATTTGACAAAATAATGGAATATACATAACATTCCAGAAAACAGCAGCAGAATTCACACTCTTCTCAAGTGCACAAAAAAGAACGTTCTTCAGGATGAATTCAATGTTAGGTCATGAAAGGAATCTTAGCAAATTTAAGAAGAATTGAGATTATGTCATATCCTCTCTAATCACAGTTGTATGAAACTAGAAATCAGTAACAGGAAGAAAACTGGAAGAGCCTCACATATGTGCAAGTTTACATTCTTCTGAGCAGCAAATATCTTGAGACAAATAAATAAATATAATATACCAAAATAATGGGTGCAAAAAAAGAAAAGAAGTACTAGGAAGAAACTTTATAATGCCTACATTAAGGATGTACATATAAGGATGCTTATATTGATAAATGCCTACATTAAGAATAAAAGATTTTAAATAAACAGCCTAACTTTTCACCTCAGGAAAGTATAAAAAAGAACAATAAAATGAAACTAAAGTTGGCAAAATAGGGAAACAACAAAGATCAGAGCAGAAATAAATGAAATAAGGACAAGAAACAAAATAGAAAAGATCAATGAAATTAGGGTTGTCTTTTTGAAATGATAAACAAAATTGGAAAACCTTTAAGTGACCTAAAAAAAAAAAGAAAAGACAGTAAATACAATCAGAGATGAAGGAGAAAACATTACAACTGATACCACAGAAATACAATAATCATAAGAAGTATTATGAACAATTATACACTATAAATTGGATAACCTAAAAGAAATGAATAAATTCCTAAAAACATACAACATATCAAGATTGAGTCATGATGAAAAATAAAATCTTAAAAGAAGAATAACTAGTAGGATATTGAATCAGTAGACAAAACCTCTCAAAAAACAAAACAGCAGAAAAAAAATAAAACAGCTTCATGGGTAAATTTACCAAATATTTAAAGAAGAATTAAGGGCAACCCTTCTCCAACTCTTCCAAAAAACTTAAGAGGAAAGAAAAATGTCAAACTCATTTTGCAAGATCACAATTACCCTGATACTAAATCCAGACTTAAAGACTACAAGAGGCCAAAATTACAAGGCAATATTCTTGATAAACATATATGAAAAAAGGCCCAAAACTAAAGGCAAACTGAATTCAACAGCATATTTAAAAAATCATTATCACCATTAAGAATTATATTTGCTGTGGGTTTTTCATAGATGGCTTTTATGATATTGAGGTATGTACCCTCTATCCTTATACTCTGAAGAGTTTTGATCAAGAAAGGATGCTGTACTTTGTCAAATGCTTTTTCTGCATCTATTGAGAGGATCATATTGGTTCTTGTTCTTTCTTTTACTAATGTATTGTATCACATTGATGAATTGCAGATGTGGAAACAACCTTGAAGCCCAGGAATAAATCCAACTTGGTCGTGGTGAATAATCCTTTTAAAGTACTGTTGGATCCTATTGGCTAGTATTTTGGTGACAATTTTTGCATCCATGTTCATCAAGGATATTGGCCTCTAGTTCTTTTTGATGGGGTCTTTGTCTAGTTTTGGGATCAAGGTAATGGTGGCCTCATAAAATGAGTTTGGAAGTTGTCCTTTCATTTCTGGGTTTTTTTTTTTTTTTTTTGGAACAGTTTCAGAAGAATAGGTATTAATTCTTCTTGAAATGTTTGGTAGAATTCCCCTGGGAAGCCATCTGGCCCTGGACTTTTGTTTGTTGGGAGATTTTTGATAACTGCTTCAATTTCCTTAGTGGTTATAGGTCTGTTCAGGTTTTCTACTTCTTCCTGGTTCAATTTTGGTAGTTGATACATCTCTAGGAATGCATCCATTTCTTCCAGATTATCTAATTTGCTGGCATATAGTTGCTCATAATATGTTCTTATAATTATTTGTATTTCTTTGGTGTTGGTTGTGATCTCTCCTCTTTCATTCATGATTTTAATTCTTTCAGTCCTTTCTCTTTTCTTTTTAATAAGTCTGGCCAGGGGTTTATCAATCTTATTAATTCCTTCAAAGAACCAGCTCCTAGTTTCGTTGATCTGTTTCTTTTGGTTTCTATTTCATTGATTTCTGCTCTGATCTTTATTATTTCTCTCCTCCTGCTGGGTTTAGGCTTTATTTGCTGTTCTTTCTCCAGCTCATTAGCTGTAGGGTTCCGTTGTGTATTTCAGACCTTTCTTGTTTCTTGAGAAAGGCTTGTATTGCTATATACTTTCCTCTTAGGACTGCCTTTGCTGCATCCCAAAGATTTTGAAGAGTTGTGTTTTCATTTTCATTTGTTTCCATATTTTTTTTTAAATTCTTAATTTCCTGGTTGACCCATTCATTCTTTAGTAAGATGCTCTTTAGCCTCCATGGATTTGAGTTCTTTCTGACTTTCCTCTTGTGATTGAGTTCTAGTTTCAAAGCACTGTGGTCTGAAAATATGCAGGGAATGATCCCAGTCTTTTAGTACTGGTTGAGACCTGACTTGTGACCTAGGATGTGATCTATTCTGGAGAATGTTCCATGAACACTAGAGAAGAATGTGTATTCTGTTGCTTTGGGATGGAATGTTCTGAATATGTCTGTGAAGTCCATTTGGTCCAGTGTGTCATTTAAAGTCTTTATTTCCTTGTTGATCTTTTGCTTAGATGATCTGTCCATTTCAGTGAGGCGGGGGTTAAAGTCCCCTGCTATTATTGTATTGTTGTCGATGTGTTTCTTTGCTTTTGTTATTAATTGGCTTATAAAATTGGCTGTTCCCATGTTAGGGGCATAGATATTTACAATTGTTAGATCTTTTTGTTGAGTAGACCCTTTAAGTAGGATATAGTGTCCTTCTTCATCTCTTATTATAGTCTTTGGTTTAAAATCTAATTTTTCTAAGAATTGCCACCCCAGCTTTCTTTTGGTGTCCATTAGCATGGTAAATTGTTTTCCACCCACTCACTTTCAATCTGGGGGTGTCTTTGGGTCTAAAATGAGTCTCTTGCAGACAGCATATCGATGGGTCTTGTTTTTTTTTATCCAATCTGATACCCTGTGTCCTTTGATTGGGGCATTTAGCCCATTTACATTCAGGGTAACTATTGAAAGATATGAATTTGGTGCCATTATATTGCCTGGATGCAACCGTTACCGTATGTTGTCTGTGTTCCATTCTGGTCTATGTTACTTTTAGGCTCTCTCTTTGCTTAGAGGACTCCCTTCAATATTTCTTGTATGGTTGGTTTCATGTTCGCAAATTCCTTTAGATTTGTTTGTCCTGGAAGCTTTTTATCTCTCCTTCTATTTTCAATGACAGCCTAGCTGGGTATAGTATTCTTGGCTGTATATTTTTCTCATTTAGTGCCAGTCCCTTCTCCTAATCTCCTGCCAGGGCTCTGTGAATAGGTCTGTTGCCAATCTAATGTTTCTACCATTGTAGGTTACAGATCTCTTTTCCCGGTCTGCTTTCAGGATTTACTCTGTCTCTGAGACTCGTAAGTTTTACTATTAGATATCGGGGTGTTGACCTATTTTTATTGATTTTGAGGGGTGTTCTCTTTGCCTCCTGGATTTTGATGGCTGTTTCCTTCCTCAAATTAGGGAAGTTCTCTGCTATAATTTGCTCCAATATACCTTCTGCCCCTCTCTCTCTTTCTTCTTCTCCTGGGATCCCAATTATTCTAATATTGTTTTGTCTTATGGTATCACTTATCTCTCGAATTCTGCCCTCATGATCCAGGAGTTGTTTATCTCTTTTTCTCAGCTTCCTTATTTTCCATCATTTGGTCTTCTAGGTCACTAATTTTCTCTTCTGCCTCATTTAGCCTAGCAGTTAGACTCTTCATTTTTTTTAATGATAACACCTATTTTTTTAAAGATTTTGTTTATTTATTTGACAGAGAGAGACACAGTGAGTGAGAGAACACAGCAGGGGAAGTGGGAGAGGGAGAAGCAGGCTTCCCGCATAGCAGGGAGCCCGATGGAGGGTTTGATCCCAGAACCCTGGGATCATGACCCGAGCCGAAGGCAGATGATTAATGACTGAGCAACCCAGGTGCCACTGTAGACCCTCCATTTTTTGTTGCACGTCATTATTAGCCTTTTTGATTTCAACTTGGTTAGGTTTTAGTTCTTCTATTTCTCCAGAAAGCGTTTCTCTAATATCTTCCATGCTTTATTCAAGCCCAGCTAGTATCTTTAAAATCATCATTCTGAACTCTAGTTCCAACATCTTACTAATGTCCGTAATGATTAGGTCCCTGGCATTCGATACTGCCTCTTGTTCTTTTTTTTTTTTTTTTTGAAGTGATTTTTCCATCTTGTCATTTTGTCCAGAGGAGAATAGATGAATGAGAGAACAAAATGGTAACAGGGTAACAACGACCCCAGAAAAATATACACTAAAAAATCAGAAGAGACTTGAAACTGGGGGGAAAGGAAGAAAAAAGAAAAAAAAGAAAAAGATTAAAAAAAGAATATGATCAACAATGATCAGGCTGGTGCATAGATCTGTGCCACATACTAGATTTTGGGCGTACTTAGATCTGTTAGAAGAAAGTGCCTCCCAAAATTTAAAGAAAGAAAAACATATATGGATGAAAATAAAGATAAATACGATGAAGGGATGGAATATGACTGTATAGATGAAAGACATTTTTCCAAAGTAGCCATTCAAATAGCCAACAGACACATGAAAAAGTGTTCAACATTGCTCCGCATCAGGGAATTCCAAATGAAAACCTCAGTGAGATACCACCTCACACCAGTCAGAATGGATAAAATTAACAAGTCAGGAAATGACAGATGTTGGTAGGGATGCCAAGAAAGGGGAACCCTCCTACACTGTTGGTGGGGATGCAAGCTGCTGCAGCCACTCTGGAAAACAGTATGGAGGTTCCTCAAAAAGTTGAAAGTATAGCTGCCCTATGACCCAGCAATTGCACTACTGGGTATTTACCCCAAGGATACAAATGTAGGGATCCGAAGGGGTACGTGCACCCTGATGTTTATAGCAGCAATGTCCACAATAGGCAAACTGTGGAAAGAGCCAAAATGTCCATAAACAGATGAATGGATAAAGAAGATGTGGTATACACACACACACACACACACACACACACACACACACACACACAATGGAATATTATGCAGCCGTCAAAAGGAATGGAATCTTGACATTTGCAATGACGTGAATGGAATTGGATGGTGTTATGCTAAGCAAAATAAGTCAATCAGAGAAAGACATGTATCATATGATCTCACTGATATGAGGAATTCTTAATCTCAGGAACAAACTTAGGGTTACTGGAGTGGTGGGGCGTGGGAGGGATGGGGTTGCTGGGAGATAGACATTGGTGTGGGTATGTGCTATGGTGAGCACTGTGTGTAAGACTGGTGAATCACAAGCCTGTACCTCTGAAACAAATAATACATTATAGGTTAAAAAAAGAAAAGATAGTAAGAAGGGAAAAATGATGGGAGGAAATTGGAGGGGGAGATGATCCATGAGAGACTGTGGACTCTGAGAAAGAAACTGATTGTTCTACAGGGGAGGGGGGTGGGTGGATGGGGTAGCCTGGTGATGGGTATTAAAGAAAGCATGTACTGAATGGAGCACTGGGTGTTATACAAAAACAATGAATCATGGAACACTACATCAAAAATAATGATGTAATGTACGGCAATTAACATAATGCAATAAAATAAAAAAATGTAAAATAAAAAATAAAAGTAAAATAAAAAATTAAATAAATAAAATATGAAAATAAAAAAATCATACATCATGATCAAGTGAGATTTATCCCCAGGAATCAAGATTGGTTCCGTGCATACAAATCAGTAAATAAAGAAAAAAAGATAAAAATCACACGATCATCTCAATAGATGCAGAAAACACACTTGAGAAATGCAATATTCTTTCATAATAAAAACTCTTAATGAAGTCATTATACAAGAAACATACCTCAACATAATAAAAGCTATGTATTACAAACCAACAGCTAACACCAAACTCAATGGTGAAAAGTTAAAAGCTTTTCCTTTAAGATCAAGAGCAAGACAAGAATTTCCACTCTTCCACTTCTGTTCAACATAGTACTAAAAGTCCCAACCACAGCAATTATGCAAGAGAAAGAATTAAAAGGCATCCAAATTATAAAGAATAAAATTATCTGTTTTCAGATGGCATAATTTATATACAGAAAACCCCAAAGACTCCAGCAAAAACTTATTAGTCTAAGAAATGAAAGTTGCAGGAAACAAAACCAACATACAAAACTCAGTTACTCTTCTATCACTTACAAAAAGCCATCTAAGAGAAAAATTAAGGCATCAATCCCAATTATAATAGCTTTAAAAAATAAACAACATACTTAGGAATAAAATTAACCAAGGAGGCAAAAGATATATACACTGTAAACTATGAGACATTGAAAGAAATTGAGGAAGACACACATAGGAAAGATATCTCATGTTCTCAGATTGGAAAAATTAATATTGTTAAAATCCCTACACAACCAAAGTGATTGACAGATTCAATGTAATCTTTATTAAAATTCCAGAGGGAGCGGAGCAAGATGGTGGAGGAGTAGGAGACCTGGATTTCGTCTGGTCTCAGGAATTCAGCTGAATAGGGATCAAACCATTCTGAATACCTACGAACTCAACAGGAGATCGAAGAAAAGAATAACAACTCTCTGAACAGAAAAACGACCACTTACTGGAAGGTAGGACGTGCGGAGAAGTGAATCCGAGGTGATATCTGGGAGGATAGATGGTGGGGGAGGGGGCCTCCGTCGGCCGCTTCTGGCAAGTGATAGAGCCGCGGAGCACAAAATCGGAACTTTTAGAAGTCGGCTCCGCTGAGGGAAGTCGCTCCAGTGGCTAAGCGGGGGGTGGACCCCTCACAGGACAGTGTGGTCTCAGGACCGTCGGGATCACAGAAAGACCGGGGGTGCCTGAGTGTGGTAGAGCTCCCTGGTATTGGAGCAGGGAAGCTGGCTGCAAAGACGGAGCCGAGGCATGGGCTCTCAGCTCGGGGTTGCCATAAACTGTGATCCACGGCCCAGTCGGGCCACTGCTCCTCCAGCAGTGACACAACAAGCGGCAGAGCCAGGGAGACTCCCCTCCCTCACATGGGAGGAGTGGCGGGGGAGCACACCGCAGGGATCTGCTGGGCTTAGAGACTCTACACGGGGTCAGGTGCCAGAGATAGAAACACTAGGTCACAGGCTGCGTGAGCACGGAGGGTGGCCAGAGACCGGGAGTGACTGACTGCTTTTCACTGGGGGCGCACTGAGGAGTGGGGCCCCGAGTTCTTGGCTCCTCCAGGTGGAAATGGGAGGTCACCATTTTCACTCTCATCTCCAAAGCTGTACCGAGAGCTTGCAGGGAACAAAAGCTCCCGAGAACTAACTCGAGCAGATTGCTTAGGCCGAACAAACAAGGGTGGGGCAATTCCGCCTCCAGCAAAGACATTTGGGAACCATGGCAACAGGCCCCTCCCCCAGAAGATCAGCAAGAACAGCCAGCCAAGACCAAGTTTACCGATCAAGGAGAACGGGAGAACTCCAGCGCTAGGGGAATACTGCACATAGAATTCATGGGTTTTTTACCATGATTCATTAGTTTTTCAAAGTTAATTTTTTTAAGTTTTTTTTTAATGTTTCTTTTTCCCTTTTTCAACCAACATCTTATCAATCCCTTTAAAAAAAACATTTTTATTTTTCATTTTTAGAGTCATATTCTATCCCTTCATAGTAGTTACCCTTATTTTTGGCATATATATATATAAGTTGTTCTCTCTTTAAAGTTTTGAGATAGAGTTTCTTCTAACAGATCAAAATATACCCTAAATCACCAGCGTATGGCTTTGTTCTAGTCTCCTGCCTGATCACATTCTCACCCCTTTTTTTTCTCTTTTCTTTTCTTTTTCTTAAATCCTCTTTCTTTTGTCAAACAACTTCTTACCTTGTCAATTGCTTTTTAAAAAATCTTTTATAATTTTCATCCTTACAGTCATATTCCATCCCTTCATTGTATCAACCTTTATTTTATACATATATAAGTCTTTCTTTCTTTAAAATTTTAGGAAGCACTTTCTTCTAACACCCAAAATACACCCAAAATCTAGTGTGTGGCACTGAGCTATGCACTAGCCTGATCATATTTTATCATATTCTGGGTTTTTTTGTTCTGTTCTGTTTTTGTTTGTTTGTTTTTTCTTATTCTTTGTTTTCCTCTTTCTTTTTTTTATTTCCCTTTCTTTTCTCCTGGTTTCAGGCCTTTTCTGATTTGTTTAGAGTATATTTGCTGGGGACGTTGTTAACCTGTTAGCATTTTGTTCTCTCATTCATTTATTCTCCTCTGGACATCATGAAAAAAATCACCTCAACAAAAAGAACAAGAAGTTGTACTGTCTGCCAGGGACCTACTCAATACGGACATTAGTGCGATGTCGGACCTAGAGTTCAGAATCATGACTTTAAAGATACTAGCTGGGCTTGAAAAAAGCATGGAAGTTATTAGAGACACCCTTCCTGGAGAAATAAAAGAACTAAAATCTAATGAAATCGAAATCAAAAAGGCTACTAATGAGGTGCAATCAAAAATGGGGGCACTAACTGCTAGGATAAGGGAGGCAGAAGAGAGAACCAACGATATAAAAGACCAAATGAAGGAAAATAAAGAAGCTGAGAAAAAGAGAGATAAACAACGACTGGATCACGAGGGCAGAATTCGAGAGATAAGCAATACGATAAAACAAAATAACATTAGAATAATTGGGATCCCAGAAGAAGAAGAAAGAGAGGGGCAGAAGGTATATTGGAGCAAATAATAGCAGAGAACTTCCCTAATGTGGGGAAGGAAGCAGAAATCAAAATCCAGGAGGCACAGAGAACCCCGCTCAAAATCAATAAAAATAGGTCAACACCCTGACATCTAATAGTAAAACTTACGAGTCTCAGAGACAAAGAGAAAATCTTGAAAGCAGCTGGGAGAAGAGATATATAACCTACAATGGTAGAATATTAGATTGGCAACAGACGGATCCACAGAGACCCAGCAGGCCAGAAAGGACTGGCATGATATCTTCAGAGCACTAAACGAGAAAACTATGCAGCCAAGAATACTATATCCAGCTAGGCTGTCATTGAAATAGAAGGAGAGATAAAAAACTTCCAGGACAAACAAAAACTAAAGGAATTTGCAAACATGAAACCAGCCCTCCAAGAAATATTGAAAAGGCTCCTCTAAGCAAACAGAGAGCCTAAAAGCAGCATAGACCAGAAGGGAACACAGAAAATATACAGTAACAGTCACCTTACAGGCAATACAATGGCACTAAATTCATATCTTTCAATAGTTACCCCGAATGTAAATGGGCTAAATGCCTCAATCAAAGGACACAAGCTATCAGATTGGATTAAAAAACAAGACCCATCGATATGCTGTCTGCAAGAGACTCATTTTAGACCCAAAGACACTCCCACATTGAAATTGAAGGGGTGGAAAACCATTTACCATGCTATTGGATACCAAAAAAAGCTGGGGTGGCAATCCTTATATCAGACAAATTAAATTGTAAACGAAAGACTGTAATAAGAGATGAGGAAAGACATTATATCCTACTTAAAGGGTCTATCCAAAAAGAAAATCTCACAGTTGTAAATATCTATGCCGCTAACATGGGAGCAGCCAATTATATAAGGCAATTAATAACAAAAGCAAAGAAACACATTGACAAAAATACAATAATAGTGGGGGACTTTAACACCACCCTCACTGAAATGGACAGATCATCTAAGCAAAGATCAACAAGGAAATAAAAACTTTAAATGACACACTGGACCAAATGGACTTCACAGACATATTCAGAATACTGCATCCCAAAGCAACAGAATACACATTCTTCTCTAGTGCCCTTGAAACATTCTCCAGAACAGATCACATCCTAGGTCACAAATCAGGTCTCAACCGGGTACCAAAAGATTGGGATTATTCCCTGCATATTTTCAGACCACAATGCTTTGAATCTAGAACTCAATCACAAGAGGAAAGTCAGAAAGAACTCAAATCCATGGAGGATAAAGAGCATCCTACTAAAGAATGAATGGGTCAACCAGGAAATTAAAGAAGAATTAAAAAAATTCATGCAAACCAATAAAAACAAAAACACAACTGTTCAATATTTTTGGGATGCAGCAAAGGCAGTCCTAAGAGGAAAGTATATAGCAATACAAGCCTTTCTCAAGAAACAAGAAAGGTCTCAAATACATAACCTAAACCTACACCTAAAGAAGCTGGACAAAAAACAGCAAATAAAGCCTAAACCCAGCAGGAGAAGAGAAATAATAAGATCAGAGCAGAAATCAATGGAATAGAAAACAAAAGAACAGTAGAACAGGTCAAGGAAACTAGGAGCTGGTTCTTCGAAAGAATTAACAAGATTGATAAACCCCTGGCCAGACTTATCAAAAAGAAAAGAGAAATGACCCAAATCAACAAAATCACGAATGAAAGAGGAGATATCACAACCAACACCAAAGAAATACAAACAAATATAAGAACATATTATGAGAAACTCTATGCCAGCAAATTAGATAATCTGGAAGAAATGGATGCATTCCTAGAGATGTATCAACTATCAAAATTGAACCAGGAAGAAGTAGAAAACCTAAACAGACCTATAACCACTAAGGAAATTGAAGCAGTCATCAAAAATCTCCCAACAAACAAAGCCCAGGGCCAGATGGCTTCTCAGGGGAATTCTACCAAACATTTAAAGAAGAATTAATACCTATTCTCCGGAAACTGTTCCAAAAAATAGAAATGGAAGGAAAACTTCCAAACTCATTTTTGCGGCCAGCATTACCTTGATCCCAAAACCAGAAAAAGACCCCATCAAAAAGAATTGCAGACCAATATCCTTGATGAACATGGATGCAAAAATTCTCACCAAAATACTAGCCGATAGGATCCAACAGTACATTAAAAGGATTATTCACCACGACCAAGTGGGATTTATCCCTGGGCTGCAAGGTTGGTTAAACATCCGCAAATCAATCAACGTGATACAATACATTAACAAAAGAAACAACAAGAACCATATGATCCTCTCAATAGATGTGGAAAAACCATTTGACAAAGTACAGCATCTTTTCTTGATCAAAACTCTTCAGAGTATAAGGATAGAGGGTACATACCTCAATATCATAAAGGCCATCTATGAAAACCCACAGTGAATATCATTCTCAATGAGGAAAAACTGAAATCTTTCCCCCTAAGGTCAGGGTACGGCAGGGAAGTCCACTATCACCACTGCTATTCAACATAGTATTAAAAGTCCTAGCCACAGCAATCAGACAACAAAAAGAAATCAAAGGCATCCAAATCGGCAAAGAGGAAGTCAAACTCTCACTCTTTGCAGATGCTATGATACTTTATGTGGAAAACCCAAAAGACTCCACCCAAATACTGCTAGAACTGATACATGAATTCAGTAAAGTGGCAAGATATAAAATCAATGCACAGAAATCAGTGCCATTCCTATACACCAACAACAAGAGAGAAGAGAGTCAAATTAAGGAGTCGATCCCATTTACAATTGCACCCAAAACCATAAGACACCTAGGAATAAATCTAACCAAAGAGGCAAAGTATCTGTACTCAGGAAACTATAAAATACTCATGAAAGAAATTGAAGAAGACTCAAAGAAATGGAAAAACGTTCCATGCTCATGGATTGGAAGAACAAACATCGTGAAGAATTCAATGCTACCTAGAGCAATCTACACATTCAATGCAATCCCCATTAAAATACCATCCACTTTTTTCTTTTTTTTTCTTTTTTTATTTTTTTAAAGATTTTATTTATTTATTTGAGAGAGAGAGAGAGAGAATGAGAGATAGAAAGCATGAGAGGGAAGAGGGTCAGAGGGAGAAACAGACTCCCTGCTGAGCAGGAAGCCTGATGCGGGACTCGATCCCGGGACTCCAGGATCATGACCTGAGCCGAAGGCAGTCGCTTAACCAACTGAGCCACCCAGGCGCCCCCATCCACTTTTTTCAAAGAAATGGAACAAATAATCCTAAAATTTGTGTGGAACCAGAAAAGACCCCGAATAGCCAGAGGAATATTGAAAAAGAAAAGCAAAGCTGGCGGCATCAGAATTCCAGACTTCCAGCTCTATTACAAAGCTGTCATCAAGACAGTATGGTACTGGCACAAAAACAGACACATAGATCAATGGAACAGAATAGAGAGCCCAGAAATGGACCCTCAACTCTATGGTCAACTCATCTTTGACAAAGCAGGAAAGAATGTCCAATGGCAAAAAGACAGTCTCTTCCACAAATGGTGTTGGGAAAATTGGACAGCCACATGCAGAAGAATGAAACTGAACTATTTCTTTACACCACCCACAAAAATAGACTCCAAATGGTTGAAAGACCTAAACGTGAGGCAGGAGTCCATCAAAATCCTAAAGGAGAACACAGGCAGCAACCTCTTCAAACTCAGCCACAGCAACTTCTTCCTAGAAACGTTGCCAAGGGCAAGGGAAGCAAGGGCAAAAATGAACTATTGGAATTTCATCAAGATAAAAACCTTTTGCATAGCAAAAGAAACAGTCAACAAGACCAAGAGACAACCGACAGATTGGGATAAAATATTTGCAAATGTATATCAGATAAAGGGCTAGTATCCAAGATCTATAAAGAACTTATCAAACTCAACACCCAAAGAACAAATAATCCAATCAAGAAATGGGCACAAGACATGAACAGACATTTTTTCCAAAGAAGACAGCCAAATGGCCAACAGACATATGAAAAAGTGCTCAACATCGCTCGGCATCAGGGAAATCCAAATCAAAACCTCAGTGAGATACCACCTCACACCAGTCAGAATGGCTAAAATTAACAAGTCAGGAAAGGACAGATGTTGGCGGGGATGTGGAGAAAGGGGAACCCTCCTACACTGTTGGTGGGAATGTAAGCTGGTGCAACCACTCTGGAAAACAGTATGGAGGTTCCTCAAACAGTTGAAAATAGAGCTACCATACGATCCAGCAATTGCACTCCTGGGTATTTACCCGAAAGATACAAATGTAGGGATCCGAAGGGGTACTTGCACCCCAATGTTTATAACAGCAGTGTCCATAATAGCCAAACTGTGGAAAGAGCCAAGATGTCCATCGACAGATGAATGGATAAAGAAGAAGTGGTATATATACACAATGGAATATTATGCAGCCGTCAAAAGGAATGAGATCTTGCCATTTGCAACGATGTGGATGGAACTGGAGGGTGTTATGCTGAGTGAAATAAGTCAAACAGAGAAAGACATGTATCATATGACCTCACTGATATGAGGAATTCTTAATCTCAAGAAACAATCTGAGCGTTGCTGGAATGGTGGTGGGGGTGGTGGGAGGGATGGAGTGGCTGGGTGATAGTCATTGGGGAGGGTATGTGCTATGGTGAGCGCTGTGAATTGTGCAAGACTGTTGAATCACAGATCTGTACCTCTGAAACAAATGATGCAATATATGTTAAGAAAAAAAGAAAAGAATAAGATAGCAGGAGGGGAAGAATGAATTGGATTAAATCGGATGGGGAGATGAACCATGAGAGATGGACTCTGAAAAACAAACTGAGGGTTCTAGAGGGGAGAGGGTTGGGGGGATGTGTTAGCCTGGTGATGGGTATTAAAGAGGGCATGTTCTGCATAGAGCACAGGGTGTTATGCACAAACAATGAATCATGGAACACTACATGAAAAACAAATGATGTAATGTATGGTGATTAACATAACAATAAAAAAGGGAAAAAAATTCCAATGGCATGTTTTTTCACAGAAATAAAGAAATCCTAAAATTTGTATGGAACCACAAAAGATCCCAAATAGCCAAACAATCTTGAGAAAGAACAAATCTAGAGACACTACATTTCCTGATTTCAAACTATATTACAAAATTATAGTAATCAACATAGTATGATACTGGCATAAAAATAAACAATCAATGGAACAGTATAGAGCACCCAGAGAAATACTGTATGGTATCTCTTTTATGTGGAATCTTAAAAACTCAAACAAACAACTAACTCATAAGAATAGAATTGAATG
The DNA here is from genome assembly GCF_037043125.1 of Eumetopias jubatus. Taxonomy (NCBI): domain Eukaryota; kingdom Metazoa; phylum Chordata; class Mammalia; order Carnivora; family Otariidae; genus Eumetopias; species Eumetopias jubatus. The sequence continues at coordinate 111,330,905 of NW_028274809.1, read as the reverse complement.
GTGATTGTCAAGGACTGGTGAGTGGACGATATAGGGAGATGTTGGTCAAAGAGTACAAACTTTTAGCTTTAAGATGAATAAGTTTTAAGGATCTAATGTACAATATGTAACATTGGGAGTTGATAGATGTTAATGTTTAGTACTTCTTTCACCGTGTGTATCAAATCACCAGATTGCATACTTTAAATATTTACAATTTTGTTTATCATTTATACTTCAAAAAGTCAAAGGAGGGAGGTTAATCAATGTAATCCACAATATCAACAAGAAAAATATAAAAAATATGAAAAATATATAATTATATTACTGACACACATAAAAAATTGGTGAAATGCAGTGCCCAATCATGGTTTAAAAGAAAATCAGACAACTAGCTTATAGGCAACCTTCTTCACCCTGAAAAAGAAAATACACAAAAAAACAACACCTAAAGTTCAACTTTAATCATGAAAAAGATATGCTTTCTTCCTAAGGTCAGGAACAAGGAAGGAGTGTCCTCTCTCACCACTATTTATTCAACATTGTTCTGGAATTCCTACACAGTATAACAAAGCAAGAAAAAGAAATAAAATGTATTCAGAATAAAAAGGAAACAAATAAAACTGTCTTTGTTTATAAAACCATAACCTACAAAGGAAACCACTAAAAACCTACCAAGAAAGAAAAAAAAAATACTTCTAATACTGAGTATAGCAAGGTCAAAGGATGTAAAGTCAACATTAAAAATCAATTGCTTTCCTATGTATCATCAACAACCAATTGAAATTTGAAATTTTAAAAATACTAATTAGCACTATAAAAACAAAGTGCTTAACTATAAATCTCACAAAATATGTATATGTATATGTATATGCAGAAAGCTATAAAATAAAATCAAAGATATAAATAAATGAAAAGATTCTCCATATTCATGGATTGGAAGGCTTAATACTCTTAAGTTGTCAATGCTTCCCAAATTGATATATAGATTCAATGCAGTATAAATCAAATTCCTCACAAGCTACTTTGTAGATATTGACAAACTGATTCTAAAATTTATACAAAAGAGAAAAAGACCTAGAATGCAAATCTGAAGGACAAAAGAAAATTGAAGAATGCACTCTACACAATTTCAAGATTTACTGCAAAAGTACTGCAAAAGTATGGTATTGGTGAAGAATGAAATTGGCATGTAGACCAATAAATTAGACTAGAGGACTCATAAATCAACCCACAACAATATAGTCAACTGATGTTTCAGAAAAGCATGAAAGCAATCCAATGGGAAAAGGATAGTGTTTTCAACTAATGTTACTGGAATCATCTTCAACCTGTTTGTGAGTGAGGGATTCCCATACTTTTCCTTTGAAAGGCCAAACAAAATACATCTGACACTAGACAGATGAGATTGACAGTGGTTTACCAGTCATATATGAACACAGACTGGGAGAAAAGATCAATGAGCTGCACAGTGCCCAAAAGATTTATACTGTTTTGAAAAAGCAGAGACTGTGGGAGGCAGGTTTTGTATTAACAAAAAATGGAAAGACTCCTAGTCATCTCTAGAGGACTTGATTGGTTTGTTTGAATAATTTCTTAGGCTAGCAGTGAACTGAAGTCCACTACTCAAGAATAACAAGGCACTAATGCCTAATTACCATGATAACATAGTGGGGATTTGTCTTTTTGTTTGTTTGTTTGTTTGTTTGTTGTTTGTTTTTTGGCTGGAAACCATATCCATGTGAGCAAATTGGGGAAGAACACTTGCAGTTAAGCTATCCAAGGACCGCCCAATTTTACAAGATATAAACACAATGCATAATATTGAATCTTAAATTCAAAATTTCTACCCTAGTATGGAAAATAAGTTATCTTATACAAATCTTATATCTTATGCAAAAGTTAACTCAAAATGTATTATAAAATTAATTGTAAAAGACAAAGCTCTAAAAATTATAGAAAAAACTGAAAATTTAGGTGACAGTATTTTAATGATAACTTTTTAGATATAACACTAAAAACATAATCCAAGAAAGAACAAATTGATAAATTAAAATTTATTACAATTAAAAACTTTTGCTTTGCTGGGTGTTATACGCAAACAATGAATCATGGAACACTACAACAAAAACTACTGATGTAATGTATGGTGATTAACATAACATAATAAAATAAAATTTTAAAAAAGATAAACTTTATTGTAAAATATTTTACAAAAATATGCTATGAGTAAAGATGAGAATATTTATTTCAACATTAAGTCATCAATTGCCAGTACCATCGTATATTTTATCCAATTTCAAATTATTCTTGGAAAATTTTGTTTGCTTTCATTATATAATAAAACTCTTCTTGAAAAAAAAACTTTTGCTCTGTGAAATACACAAGAGAACAAACATACAAATTATAGACTGGGAGAAAATATTTGCAAATTCCATATATCATAAATAACTTGTACTCAATATATACAAAAAACTTTATAAGTTAACTGTAACAAAATAAATGATGTAATTAATAACTTTGCCAAAGATCTGAAAAGATATCACCAAAACAAATATACAGGTTGAGAATAAACATGTGAATAAATCACTGACATCATTTGTCATTAAAGAAAAGCAAATTCAAATAATGAATTACCACTACACAGGTAATAGAATGTCTAAAATTAAACACACACACACACACACACACACACACACACACACAAGAAACCTGACAATACTTGTTGCTGATTGTGATGAGGAGGAACACAGACTCTCATTTATCAGTGGTTGGAATGCAAAACGGTACAGTCACATTGGAAGACAGTTTGACATATTGTTCCAACACCAAACATAGTTTTACTATATATGTTTCCTATAACTGTTGTAAAAAATTTAACACAACTTCTAGTAACTTAAAACAACGCAAATTTATCCTTTTACAATTCCAAAAACCATAGGTCCAAAATCGATTTCACTGGGCTAAAATCAAGGTGTTGTCCAGCCCTTCTTCTGAAGTTCTAGGCAAAAATTCATTTCCTTGTTTTTTCCAGCTTCTAGAGCTGCATTTCTTGCAGTCCTTGGCTTTGACGAAGGGCTCTTCAAGGGCCAGCATTGTAGTATCTTCAAATTCCTACTTTTGTCACATCATTTCCTACACTGTAATCAATTTTGTTTCTTCCTCTTATATAAAACATTTGTGATTATATTTAGGGTTAACCAAAATAATTAAGGATAATCTCCTCATTTCAAAATTTGTCACATCTGAAAAGTCCATTTTTTTTCCCATAAAGATAACATTTACAAGTTCTAAGATTTAGGACCTGGATTTCTTTGGGGGTCTTTATTCACCTTACCACACCATATAATCCAGTAATTGTGCACCTACATATTTACCCATTTGAAAGTTACATTCACACAACTTGCAAGTTAATGTTTGTGGCAGCTTATTCATGACTGCCAAAAACTGGAAGCAACCAATATTCGTTAATGGAGTGAATAGACAAATTGTGGTATATCCATACGATGCAATACTATGCAGCAATAAAAAGAACTATCCAGCACAGGCATGATAAATCTAAATGCATATTGCTAAGTGAAATAAATCAGTTTGAAAAGGCCACAGAGTGTATGACTCGATTTATATGGCATTACAGAAAATGGAAAATTACAGAGATGATAAGCTGATCAGTGGTTGCCACAGGTTCAAGGAAAGAACTGTTCAATAGGAGATGAACAGGGCGTTTTTATTAGAGTGGTGCAACTATTCTGTATGACTCTGTAATGATGGATGTATGACACTAAGCGTTTGTCAAACCTCATAAAATTCTATAGCTGGAAGCATGAATATTTATGTATGCAAAGTTTTAAAAATGTGGAAGTCAGCAGATAAACAGATAGAAAGCAGAATGTGACAAAATAACCTAACTTCCATTACTGAAAGGAATGTGAGAAAAGTTATTGACTTAAGTAACTTTGGAAGTGTGGAGTCTATAAACTAAAGGCAAAAGGATCTGCACATAAGAACAGTAATAATGATAAAGTAGTTTTACATGGGATGTGGATTAAACAAAATATACATGTGTACTGGAATTGAAAAATTAAATAAATGCATGGCAGATAGCGGGAGACAATCTCTCACCGTTGGAGTGGGAGGTTCCAGATAAGTAGGGATGGTAATGAATTAGATCTGGAGATATCAGCATAAACTCATGTTTATTTTTATACAGATTGTAAAAACATATATATTTATTCATATGTGTATGTGTATATATATATATATATATGTGTTGGTGTACATATATATATATATATGCATACATGTACACATATTTCTCTGTTAGCTGAGAGGTTCTAGAAGCAATGGTACCTCAGAGAAAATGAGCATACCAAAAGCCTAGATTTTGGTTGCTAATACCATTCTTCCAAAAAAGGAACTCTGGAAAATGGTTGGGGAAATGGTTGATTCTAGGACTGGATTAGGAAATATACAAGATGAGTTGTGGAGAATTCAGAAAGTAAGGAAGTTCTCAAACAAACAAACAAACCACAATTATAGGGATATATCCAAGGGACATAGCCAACAGAAGTGATTCCTAATGTCCAAACCTGGAAATAAATAAAACAAAAACAAAAAAACAAGTAAGGTAGTTTTGGATTATAACCCTAAGTATGGCATAAATATCCATGAGTCCATAATGATATAAATAATGATTGAATTGATTAAAATTAATTCCATAGGGGCGCCTAGGAGGCTCAGTCTGTTAAGCACCTGCCTTTGGCTCAGGTCATGATCCTGGTGTCCTGGGATCAAGCCCCTCATCAGGCTCCCTGTTCTGCAGGGAGTCTGCCTCTCCCTCTGCCCCTAACCCCTCACTGTGCTCTCTCACTCTCTCTCTCAAATAAATAAAATCTTAAAAAATTTAATTCTAAAAAGGGAAATATAAATAAACCTCTCAGTCAGAATACTAAATGATTTATGTAGTTGCTATTCTTTCAAGTAGGTGGAGTTTAGTTCTCCACTTTTTATGTACAAACTACACATAGTGACTTCCTTCCAAAGAGTATGGTATTGAAAAAAAGAAGAGTAATTTTGCAACCCTACTTCAGGATGGTAATCAAGGTTAACTTCAATAGTTATGTCATGTCAACAGTGTGCCCTCTTGATATGATGTGATGAAGATGGCACTTCACATCTGTAGTTTTTCCCCCAACTCATAACTCCATCTCAGTCATGAGAAAAACATCTGGCAAACTCCAATTGGCCAGTACTCCTAAAAATTCAATTTCATCAAAAACAAGGAAGGTATGAAAATCTATCAGAGCCAAGAAGAGCCTGAAATGACTTGGTGACTATGTCTAATGTGTTTTCCTATGTGGGATCCTAGAAGATTATAGGTAGAATGCAGGAATTCTGAATAAAGTATGGACTTTAGGTAAGAATGATGTATCAATAGTAGTTCATTAATTGTAAAACTTAATCATTCTAGTGTAAATATTAATAATAAGAGAAACTGGTTCTATAATATAAGAGAAATCTGTGTTGTATTGCAAGCTTTCTATAAACCAAAATCCATTATAAAATAGTTTATTTCATAAGTTAAAAAATAGCCCTATTTTTCATTTCCTGAGCAGCCCAAGTAACTCTGGACTATTCCTGTTAGGCCTGCAATAATTGCCTTCCCTGAAAATTTTGGAATCCCATGTTGGAATCCATATTTCTGCAATTTCCCAATTGGATCTCCCAGCTGCTTTGAGCTCTAACTCTGCAATGGATAACCACATTCAGCAATCCTCTTTCTGTGGAAGATCAAACCAACACCAGAATCTAATTAAGAGTCTCCACACAAGGGACTCAGCAGAATTGAGGCAAGGAGTATTTTATCATTCTGTGTCCAGGGTGACCATACAGGGAATAATATAGCATCCTTGGGAATAAAAGCTCACTTATCCTATTGACTTTTAAAACACAGCCTACTGTACATCAAGTATCAAGAGGTTCTATTAAAGCTCTATTAAATAGAATGAAGGGAAGTAAGTCAGAGGGGGAAAGGAACCATGAGAGACGATGGACTCTGAAAAACAAACTGAGGGTTCTAGAGGGGAGGAGGGTAGGGGGATGGGTTAGCCTGGTGATGGGTATTAAAGAGGGCACATTCTGCATGGAGCACTGGGTGTTATGCACAAACAATGAATCATGGAACACTACATCAAAAACTAATGATGTAATATATGGTGATTAACATAACAATAAAAAAAATTTTTAAAAGCTCTATTAAAGCTATTAAAGCTTATGATTTTGTTTCCCATTAAATACTATAAAAACATTAAACATAAATTTTCTGAATAAAATCAAATAAAAATACTTATCTCTTCTTTTAATCATGATTTTATATCTTTGAGGATAAACAAAGGGAAAGTATGTTTGCCTAATTACCCATGTACAATTTTACAATTAAACAATTAAACAGTACTTAAAAATGAAGTTTGGAAAAACAGAATACATAGACGTTACAATAAATAAAGGAATTAAGCTAAATGGTATCATGATTTGGTTCAGGTAGTTTCAGAAACTACTGGTTTTACTTCACTACTTTTATAACATAGTAATACTGTATTTGTGTAGATTGATTCCACAAATTGCAAAATAACAATAATTGATTTGCCTTCTTGATATTAGCATAATAGATAATAAATACGCTGAAAATTTCCTATGACAAGCACCTAGAAATGCTAGGAAATTATTTAACAAACATTACATTAAACGCAGAAGTCAGCTTGCACAATATAATGTGAGTGATGAAGAAATCCTCAGAATCTAAAAGAAGAGAAAAGAAATAAAGACCAGTAAACACAAGAGATCATGCAGCAATTGCCCTAGGAGATGGATAAGCTGAGGAGGTCACCAGTCTTTGCAATTCAAGAAATGGAATTTGGAGGGGGCGGGGGGCTGGGGGCGTCAGTCAGTTAAGCATCCAACTCTTGATTTCAGCTTGGGTCATGATCTCACAACTCAGAGATCATGACCTTTATTGGGCTCTGCACTCAGTGAGGAGTCTGCTGGAGACTCTCCCTTTCCTCCTGCCCCCTCCTAAAATAAATAAATAAATCTTTTTAAAAAAGAAATGGAATTTAATGCTATCTTGGAAATAATAGACTATACCTTAGAGGAGCATTAGATAGGAAATTGGAACTAAGGCCATTATCTAAATATATCTGCATTTTTAGTGAATTATTTAATTTGAAATGATTTACCCACCAACATAAGATTACAGGGAAAAAAAAACAGTTCACTTCACCTGGGTCCAGGGTAGAAGACAAAATAATTCTCCCCTGAGAATACATAATATAATCTATTTCACATTTGCATCTGAAATTTGATTTTATTCTAACAACATGGTCTGAGGTGGTTAATTTTATGTGTCAACTTGACCGGGCTTCAGGTTTTCAGATATTTGGTGTAACTGTATTCTGAGTCTTTGGTGAGTATGCTTTTGAATGACATTAACATTTAAATGAGTGGACTGAGCAAAGCAATTACTTTCTATAATGTAACTGTGCCTCATCCAATCATTTGAAATCCTGAATAGAACAAAAGCAGAACTTTTCTCAAGTAAAAGATAATTCTCCTGCATGAATACCTTCAAACGTCAACTCTTCCTGGTTCTACAGCAGTCTCCTGGCCTTAAACTCAAACTGGGATATCAATTCTTCCTGATTCAATAATATCTTCATATTCAACCTGGAACATTGGCTCTGTAGATTTTGAAATTGTTGGCCTCCATAATTGCATTAGCCCATTCTTTATATATGATGAAGATGATAGATAAATAGATGAAGATGGTAGAAGGTAGAAATATAGATAATATATAGAAAGATAGATATCCTATTGGTTCTATTTACTGGAAAACCTGGAATAACACATGATCCTAAAATATTAACATAAAAATTGGTCTTAGTCCAGTGATGTTTCTAGAGTGCCTTACAGAGCTTATTGTTAAGAAGGTTCTCAGTGTAGGATATAAAGGATTCCCACAGGTGAAGCACCATTTGAAAATGAATTCAGAATCCATGGAGTGCCTCTCTGGTTCAGTTGGAACAGCATGAGACTCTTGATCTTGGGATTATGAGTCTGAGCCCCACATTGGGTGTAAAGATTACTTAAATAAATAAAACTTAAAAATATAAAGTGAGTTCACAATCCAAAGTAATAAAATGCATAAGAAAAATAATCCTTCATGATCTTTGGTCAGAATCAAAATAAATAGCTATCCAATTTTTCAGATAATAAGAGTACACAATTAGTACTTTAAAATGATTAAACACATAAAGTAAATCAAAACAATAAGGAAAAACACTAAGAGAAAATTACTTTCAAAAAATTAAGAAAAAACAGAAATTAAAACAATTGCAGAAATTTAGAAAGAAATTACAAGATTTGGAAGATAGACTTACAAGATCTAATTTATGTCTTATGTGAATTTTGAAAAATATACAATAGAAGAGTAGCAATATTTGAAAAGAAAACAGCTTAGATTTCTCAAATTTCATTAAAAGCATACTTTCTCACATCCAGGAAAAACAATTCCATCAACTAAATAAAAGGAAGATAATATGTAGGTACATTGTAGTAAAAATTGAAAAATTTTCGAAGACTGTAAAATTTTGAAAGCTGACTTTTTTAAAAAATCATATCACCTTCAATGGAATTATAATTAGACTGACAGCATATTTACAAGCAGTAACAAAATCTGAAAGAGCATAAATACTTTCTTCAGTGTACAGTTAAAATATAATGGTCAATCTAGTCATATACATAATTAAACCATTATTCAAGAGTATGGGAGAAATCAAAGCTTTTTGAACATTTTTGAGATTTTACTACTCACAAATTCTAGTTCAAAGAAATACAAAATAATTCAATTCAAGAATGAAATTTATCTCAAAGGAAAGAACAAGACAGAAAAAAAAATGAGTGAAGAAACAAGAAAATAAGTGGGTTGAGCCTAATAATAATTTACTTATAAATAATAATTTAAAAATCCCTCATTTGAGAGTTATAGAATAAGATGAAAATAAATGTGTGACAGGAGACAATTTTTAAGCACTCCATGTCCATGTCTTATTCAGAAAAATGATAAGAGATTGTTAATTACTGATGGAATTTCTTAGGTTAAGTGTGAATATTAAAAGCACAACAGTAGCTATGGAAGGCAAAAAAGTAGAAAGGCAGTAAGGCAGACAGGCAGAAAGAAAGACAGGGAAGACAGAGATAAGTTCCAAATTGAAAAAAAATTAATAGGAAAAAAGAAATCATGACCAATGAAAAAGAGAGGAGAAATAGATTAAAGAACCCAAAGGGGAAAAAAACATAATAAATAGAAAATAAATAGAAAAGAAAGGAAATAAACCTAATCAGATAGGGTCATGAATTCATACTCCAGCCCCCCTCCTCACCACTCCTCTCTCTGCTCCAGGCACATAGCAAAGACAAAAAGCTTGTCAAAAATATTTTTTAAAAGAAAACAGGTTTGGGTGCCTGGGTGGTTCAGTCAGTTAAGCAGCAGACTCTTGATTTTGACTCAGGTCATGATCTCAGGGTCCTGGGAGCCCTGCATCAGGCTCCATGCTCAGTGGGGTGTCTGCTTGAGGATTCTCTTTCCCTCTCCCTCTGCCCCTACCCCACTTGTGCATGCATGCTCTCTCTCTCTCTCTCAAATAAATAATTTTAAAAATAAATTAATTTTTAAAAAAGTAAAAAATAAAAAGTAAAAAAAAAAAGGCTAAAAAGTAAGGAAGTCATTTTTATGGACTGGAATTGAAATTGTAAAACAACCAGCAACAAAAGAATCACAAGGCATACTAAAAGGTAAGTGTGTCAGGGGTCCCTAAGACTATCACCAGGCTCCTCAATTTTCTAGAAGGACTATAAGGTTCAGAAAAGCTGTTATACTCATGGCTGTGGCTGTCTGAGGGAAAGGACACAAATTAAATTCAGCAAAGAAACAAAGTGCATGGGTGAAGTCCAAGAGTTACATAGGCATGCTCGGTTCTCTCATGATGTGTTGCAACACCTATAAAGCTTTGTCAACCGGGAAAGTCACCCAAGCCTTGATGTTTAAGCTTCTTATTGGAATGGGAGGTCACTCATGAAGGAATACATTTCCTGCATGACTGACCCTAGCTACTCAGACTCCAGTCACCCAGAACAAAAATATATGTTCACCACAAATCAGACTGTTAGCAGAGACTATCTGATCAAGTGACTCACATGGTCCAAGGCCTCCAGCATACAATACTCTTCTTAGAAAGAATATTTGAAGGACTTAGAGCTCATCTCCCAGGAGCTGATCAAGTGACAGTCTTGAACACTGGCTTTTCCTCTAAGTGTGTAAGGTTTGGGCAACCCAGGTCTGCTGAGTTAACCCTTTCCTGAACAAAAAGGAAGAACAAGATTGGAGAGACAGAGCAAACATATGAACCATACTCAGATATGAAACAATTGTTTCAATTATCAGAATTTTAAAATAACTATGATTAATATACCAAGGTATCTAATAAAAAATAGATAATATGTAAGAACAGATGAGTGTCTCAAGAAGAGAGATAGAAAATTTAAGAAAGACATCTAAGAAAGAATTAAATCAAAATGCTAGAGATCAAAGAACTGCAACAGAAGTAAAGAATGTCTTTGATAAGATTATCAAGATTGGACAAGGCAGAGGGAAGAATCAATGAGCTTGAAGACAGGTTAATAAAACTTCCCAAATTGAAATTAAAATAGAAAGAAGAATGAGAATAGAAGCAGGAGGGAGTGACATCTGCAAAAATGGCAAAGTAGGGAACTATGAGTGACTATCTATCCCAAAAAACACCAAAATCCTGCCCCTTCCCAAAAAAATGTATCAGAATTTATCATATTGTGTAACAGTCAAAGGCATACAACATCCAGGTGCAAGTTTAACAAAATGAAAGTGTACTGAAACATGGTAGGATAGTTTTGAGGCATTTTAAGTTACTCTTGCTCTACTCTATTGCCCTGATGCAGTGGTCATCCTGAAAATGGCATCTTGCATTTCTGTTATGAGTAACTAGTTCTTTTTATTTTTAATTTAAATTCAATTAGCCAACATGTAGTACATTATTAGTTTCAGATGTAGAGTTCAGTAATTCATTAGTTGCATATAACACCCAGTGCTCATCACCTCATGTGCCCTCCTTAATGCCTGTCACCCAGTTACCCCCATTCCCCCATCCACCTTCCCTCCAGCAATCCTCAATTTGTTTCCTATAGTTAAGAGTATCTCATGGTTTGTCTCCCTCTCTGATTTCTTCCCATTGAGTTTTTCCTCCTTTCCCTTATGATCCTCTGTGCTATTTCTCATATTCCACATATAAGTGAAACCATATGATAATTGTCTTTCTTTGATTGACTTATTTCACTCAGCATAATACCCTCCAGTTCCATCCATGCCAATGTAAATGTTAAGATTTCACCCTTTTTGATGGCTGAGAAATATTCCAGTGTGGGATGGACATTTGGTCTCTTTCCATAATTTGGCTATTGTTGATAATGCTATAAACATCGGGGTGCATGTATCCCTTTGAATCAGTACTTTTGTATCTACTTTTAACTTTTTGAGGAACCTCCATACTGTTTTCCAGAGTGGGTACACCAGTTTGCATTCCCACCCCTTTCTCTGCAAGAACTAGTTACTCATAACAGGAAGTCTGGGCTCTTTCCACAGTTTGGCTACTGTGGACATTGCTGCTATAAACATGGTGGTGCAGGTGCCCCTTTGGATCACTACATTTGTATCTTTGAGGTAAATACCTAGTAGTGCAATTGATGGGTCATAGGGTAGCTCTATTTTTAACTTCTTGAGGAACCTCCATACTATTTTCCAGGTGGCTGTATCAGCTTGTAATCCCACCAACAGTGTAAGAGGGTTCCCTTTTCTCCATGTCCTCACCAACATTCGTTGTTTCCTGTCCTGTTAATTTTAGCCATTTTTGCTGGGGCTAGATGGTATCTCATGGTGGTTTTGATTTGTATTTCCCTGATACCAAGTGATGTGGATCATTTTTCATGTGTCTGTTGGCCAGCAATTACACTACTGGGTGTTTACCCCAAAGATACAAATGCAGTGATTTGAAGGGGCATCTGCACCCCAATGTTTATAGCAGCAATGTCCACAGTAGCCAAACTATGGAAAAAGCCCAGATATCCATTGATAGATGAATGGATAAAGAAGATGTGGTATATATAAAAAATGGGATATTACTCAGCCATCAAAAAATTGAAATCTTACCATTTGCAACAATGTTAATGGAAGTGAGGGTATTGCTAAGAGAAATAAGCCAATCAAAGAAATACAATTATATGATTTCTTTCATATATGGAGTCAGAATTACCCTGACACCAAAGACAAACAAATACATCATAAGAAAAGAAAACTACAGGCCAGCATCTCTATGAATATAGGTGCAAAATCTTCAACAAAATACCAGTAAAATGAATACAGCAGCACATTAAAAACAATTATACATCATGACAAAGTTGGTTTTCCTAGGAATGTAAGGGTGGTTCAGTATATGAAAATCAATCATTAATAGAATAAAGGAAAAAGCTTCATGATCATCTCAATTGGTACAGGAAAGGCATTTGAGAAATCCAACATCTTTTCACAATAAAAACACTCAACAAACTAGTCATAGAAGGAAATTTCCTCAACATGAAAAGGGAATATATGAAAAATTTGCAGCTAACACTATACTCAGTGGTGAAATACTGAAAGCTTTCCCTTAAGATTGGGATCATGATGATGATGCCTCCTTTCGATATTTTCTTTTTCTTTTCTCAAGTTTTTCTTTAAATTACAGTTAGTTAATATACAGTGTAATACTATTTTCAGGTGTAGAATTTAGTGATCCATCACTTACATACAACACCCAGTGCTCATCACAAGTGCCCTCCTTACCACCCACCACCATTTTAACCCATGCCACTGCCCACCTCCCCTCCAATAACCCTCAGTTTGTTCTCTATAGTTAAGAGGCTATTTTATATTTTGACTCTTCTTTTCTCTATGTTCATCTGTTTTGTTTCTCAAATTCCACATATGAGTGAAATCATAAGTTTTTTGTCTTTATCTAACTGACTTATTTTGTTTAGCATAATACTCTCTAGCTCCATGCACATCGTTGCAAATGACAAGATTTCATTCTTTCTTATGGCTGAGTAATATTCCATTCCACTGTGTGTGTGTGTGTGTGTGTGTGTGTGTGTGTGTGTGTGTGTGTACCACTTCTTCTTTATCCATTCATCAGTTGATGGACATTTGGTCTCTTTCCATAATTTGGCTATTGTTGATAATGCTGCTATAAACATCGGGGTGCATGTATCCCTTTGAATAGGTATTTTTGTGTCTACTTTTAACTTTTTGAGGAACCTCCATACTGTTTTCCAGAGTGGCTGTACCAGTTTGCATTCCCACCCCTTTCTCTGCAAGAATGAAGCTGGACCACTTTATTACATCATACACAAAACAAAATAAATTCAAAATTGATGAAAGACCTAAATGTGAGACAGGAAATCATCAAAATCCCAGAGTATAATACAGGCAGTTGCATCTTTGACATCAGCTATAGCAACATTTTTCTAGATATATCTCCTCAGGCAAGGGAAACAAAAGCAAAAATAAACTATTGGGACTTCATCAAGATAAAAATCTTCTATACTGTAAACAAACAAAACTAAAAGGCAGACTTCAGAATGGGAGCAGATATTTGCAAATGACATATCTGATAAAGGTCTAGTATCCTTTTTATATTTCCATCTAACATTGTACTAGAAATTCTAACCAAAGCAGTCAGGTAAGAAGAAATAATTGGCATCCAAATTAGACAGAAAGAAGTAAAACTAACTCTATTTTCAGATAATATGATCTTATGTGTAAAAAAATCCAAAATAATACATACACAAAAAAAACTTTTTAGAGCTAATAAATGAATTTAACCCAATTTCAGGATAGAAGATGAACACACGAAAATCAGCTGTGCTTCCATATACTAGTAATAAAAATAATCTGAAAAGGAAATTAAGAAAACAATTCATTTATAATAGCACTTAAAATAATATCATACTTAAGAATAAATTTTACCAAGGAGGGCAGGCTATAAACCACAAAATTTTATTGAAAGAAAATAAAGAAGACCTAAGTAAACAGAAAGATCCCATGTTCACAAACTGAATGAATTAATGTTAAGATGGCAAAGCCCCAAAGTAACCTACTAATTCAATGCAATTCTTATGAAAATCTAAATGGCCTTCTCTGAAGAAATGAAAAGGTTAATACTAAAAATTCATATAGAACTAAAAGGGACTCCAAGTAGAGAAAACAACATTGAAAAAGTAGAACAAAGTCAGATGACTCACACTTCCAAATTTTAAATTTTATTACAGAGCTACAATAATCAATACAGTGTGATATTGGCACAGGCAGACATACAGGTCAATAGAATGGAATCAAGAAGGAATCCAGAAAAAAATCCCATAAATCTATGACTAATATGTGTAATTTACCCGCATCACCCAAAGAAGGTGGTATCCAGAAAATATTAGGCAACATTCATTTTCAAATTGCCTGACCCAGTGTGCAAATGATGAAGATATATTTAACAACTAATAGAGCAGAACAAAAGAAAAGAAGAGTTGAGAGAACAGTAGAAGTCCAGGAAAATTAAAGAGATAGCTATATTTGGAAGAAAGAATCCACCCTGTGGCAATAGAAAAGAGAGATCTTCAGTTGAGAAATGGGGAAAGTGGCTTTAAATACCCCCCAAAAATATGGGGTTTTTTGGTAATAAGTGACCCAGGATAAGTCAACTCATTCCATTATTAATACAAAACAATGCCATGTGCTCACAAAGACAGAATTTTTAAAAATAGAAATTAAGAGATTGTTTGAAGTAAAATAAACCCAGAAAATACTGCCACAAATAAAAGGAAAATAGAAACACAACATTCCAACATATTTTTTAAATGAGCAAATATGGTTAAGAAGGAACATGATGAAATGCTTTAACAACAACAAAAAAGAAATCTTACAGAATAAATGGACATGCAACAGAAAAATGTTGGAAACACAGAATTCAGAAAATAAAAGAAAAAGACAAAATCACTTCAGAAATGGAAACCAAATTATAGGGAAAACAAAAGACAATTGATATTTAATCTACATAAAGTCATATAAAGGAAATATGAAAAATGTCTAGAAAATTTAAAAGAAATGATGAAAAGATTATCTCAAAAGTAATAAATATAGAAGATAACCAAATGATATCACAAATACGTACATTTACAAGTCTTGGCACCAAAAACAAAGTAGGAAAACAATAATACTTAAACCATAAATCAAAATCTCACCTTGAGGATGAGGGAAAGAGTGTTTACCTATGTAACTTTGGAAATGAAGGAGTCTTCAAAACTAAGTGTAAAAGAAGATGTACATAAGCACAGTCTCCTACATGGTAAAGCTGTTACCTATGGCATGTTTGACAGCCATGTTTACGCTGTTAAAGTGGGAGATTACAGACAAGAAATGGGAAGATAGAATGATCCATGAGGTAATAAATATCAGTATAAACTCATATTTAGATCAATATAGATACCGAGGGATACATACATATATACGTGTGTGTTTGTGCGTGTGTGCATAGGCTACTATACAAACATATATTTTCCTTTCTCTGTCAGCTGAGAGGTATCGACAACACTCCAGTAACAAGTATCACATCATCACATCTAGTGCACAGATCTTGGTTTCTAATTCCACTCTCCAATAAAAGGAATCATGGGTCCTTGGAGAATTGACTAATTCTAAGACTCGGTATATTAAATATACAATGTTAGCTCATACTTAATGATTAGGAAAGATAACACTCTTCAGTATCAGGAAAAGAAAAGGGTATATTCTCTAAACACTCCTATTCGATATCATATTAGAAGTCCTAGCTATTTCAATAAGACAAAAGATGAAATAAAAGCTACATATAAGAGGGAGAGGCAGAGCAAGATGGCGGAGGAGTAGGAGACCTAGATTTCGTCTGGTCTCAGGAATTCAGCTGAATAGGGATCAAACCATTCTGAACACCTACGAACTCAACAGGAGATCAAAGAGGAGAGTAGCAACAACTCTCTGAACAGAGAAGCGACCACTTACTGGAAGGTAGGACGTGCGGAGAAGTGAATCCAAGGCGATATTCGGGAGGATAGACGGTGGGGGAAGGGCCTCCGTCGGCCGCTTCTGGCAAGTGATAGAGCCGCGGAGCACAAAATCGGACCTTTTAGAAGTTGGCTCCGCTGAGGGACGTCCTGCAGTGGCTAAGCAGGGGGTGGAATCCTCCCAGGACAGTGTGGTCTCAGGACCTTTGGGGTCACAGAAAGACCGGGGGTGCCTGAGGGTGCCAGAGCTCCCAGGTATCAGAGCGGAGAAGCCGGCTGCAGAGACGGAGCCGAGGCGCGGGCACTAAGCTCGGGGTTGCCATAAACTGTGATCCGCGGCCCAGTCGGGCCACTGCTCCTCCAGCAGGGACCCAACAAGCGGCAGAGCTGGGGAGACTCCCCATCCTTCCCAGGGAGGAGCGGTGCGGGAACGCACCTCAGCGATCTGCTGGGTTTGGAGACTCCACACGGAGTCGGGTGCCAGAGATAGCAACGCTCAGTCACAGGCCAGGTGAGCACGGAGTGCGCCGGAGACCAGGGAGACGGGAGTGCCTGCTCTTCTTTGGGGGCACACTGAGGAGCGGAGCCCCGAGTTCTCAGCTCCTCCGGGTGGAGATTGGGAGGCCACCATTTTTGCCCTGATCCTCCAAAGCTGTACCGAGAGCTTGCAGGGAACAAAAGCTCCTGAGAGCAAACCCGAGCAGCTTCCTTAGCCCGGACCAACAAGGGCGGGGCAATTCAGCCTCCGGCAAAGACATTTGGAAACCACAGCAACAGGCCCCTCCCCCAGAAGATCAGCACGAACAGCCAGCAAGCCAAGACCAAGTTTACCGATCAAGGAGAAAGGGAGAACTCCAGCGCTAGGGGAATACTGCACATAGAATTCATGGCTTTTTTTTTACCATGATTCATTAGTTCATCAAAGTTAATTTTTGTTAACTGTTTTTTTTTTATTTTTCTTTTTCCCTTTTTCAACCAACATCTTATCAATCCCTTTTTTAAAAAAAAAAAACATTTTTTATTTTTCATTTTTAGTCATATTTTATCCCTTCATAGTAGTTACCCTTATTTTTGGCATATATATATAAGTGGTTCTCTCTTTAAAATTTTGAGATACAGTTTCTTCTAACAGATCAAAATATACCCTAAATCACTAGTGTATGGCTTTGTTCTAGTCTCCTGCCTGATCACATTCTCTCCCTTTTTCCTTTTTTTTTCTTAAATCTTCTTTCTTTTTTCAAACAACTTCTTATCTTATCAAGTCCTTTTATAAAATCTTTTATAATTTTCATCTTTACAGTCATCTTCTATCCCTTCATTTTATCAACCCTTATTTTGTACATATATGTCTTTCTTCCTTTAAAATTTTAGGAGGCACTTTTTTCTAACAGACCAAAATATGCCCAAAATCTAGGGTGTGGCACTGATCTATGCACTAGTCTGATAATATTTGATCATATTCTGCTTTTTTTGTATTGTTCTGTTTTTGTTTTTATCTTTTTTTCTTTTTTTTCTCTTTCTTTTTTTTTCTTTCCCTTTCTTTTCCCCTGGTTTCAGGTCTTTTCTGATTTGTATACAGTATATTTGCTGGGGACGTTGTAAACCTGTTAGCATTTTGTTCTCTCATTCATCTATTCTCCTCTGGACAAAATGACAAGACGAAAAATATCACCTCAGCAAAAAGAACAAAAGGTAGTACCATCAGCCAGGGACCTACTCAATATGGACATTAGTATTATGTCGGACCTAGAGTTCAGAATCATGACTTTAAAGATACTAGCTGGGCTTGAAAAAAGCGTGGAAGTTATTAGAGAAACACTTTCTGGAGAAATAAAAGAACTAAAATCTAACCAAGTCAAAATCAAAAAGGCTATTGATGAGGTGCAATAAAAAATGCGGGCACTAAATGCTAGGATAAATGAGGCAGAAGAGAGAATCAGTGATATAGAAGACCAAATGATGGAAAATAAAGAGGCTGAGAACAAGAGAGAGAAATAACTACAGGATCACGAGGGCAGAATTCGAGAGATAAGTGATATGATAAGACGAAACAACATTAGAATAATTGGGATCCCAGAAGAAGAAGAGAGAGAGAGAGGGGCAGAAGGTATATTGGAGCAAATAATAGCAGAGAACTTCCCTAATGTGAGGAAGGAAACAGGCATCAAAATCCAGGAGGCACAGAGAACCCCTCTCAAAATCAATAATAATAGGTCAACACCCCGACATCTAATAGTAAAACTTAGGAGTCTCAGAGACAAAGAGAAAATCCTGAAAGCAGCTCGGGAGAAGAGATATGTAACCTACAATGGTAGAAACATTAGATTGGCAACAGACCTATCCACAGAGACCTGGCAGGCCAGAAAGGACTGGCAAGATATCTTCAGAGCACTAAACGAGAAAAATATGCAGCCAAGAATACTATATCCAGCTAGGCTGTCATTGAAAATAGGAGAGATAAAAAGCTTCCAGAACAAACAAAAACTAAAGGAATTTGCAAACACGAAACCAGCCCTCCAAGAAACATTGAAAGGGGTCCTCTAAGCAAAGAGAGAGCCTAAAAGCAACAAAGATCAGAAAGGAACACAGACAACAAACAGTTAACAGTCACCGTACAGGTAATACATTGGCACTAAATTCATACCTTTCAATAGTTACCCTGTATGTAAATGGGCTAAATGCCCCAATCAAAAGACACAGACTATCAGATTGGATTAAAAAACAAGACCCATCAATATGCTGTCTGCAAGAGACTCATTTTAGACCCAAAGACACCCCCAGATTGAAAGTGAGGGGGTGGAAAACCATTTACCATACTAATGGACACCAAAAGAAAGCTGGGGTGGCAATCCTTATATAGGACAAACTAGATTTTAAAACAAAGACTGTAATAAGAGATGAGGAAGGACACTATATCCTACTTAAAGGGTCTATCCCAACAAGAAGATCTAACAATTGTAAATATCTATGCCCCAAACATGGGAGCAGCCAATTATATAAGGCAATTAATAACAAAAGCAAAGAAACACATTGACAACAATACAATAATAGTGGGGGATTTTAACACTGCCCTCACTGAAATGGACAGATCATCTAAGCAAAAGATCAACAAGGAAATAAAGACTTTAAATGACACACTGGGCCAAATGGACTTCACAGACATATTCAGAACATTCCATCCCAAAGCAACGGAATACACATTCTTCTCTAGTGCCCATGGAACATTCTCCAGAATTGATCACATCCTAGGTCACAAATCAGGTCTCAATCGGTACCAAAAGATTGGGATCATTCCCTGCATATTTTCAGACCACAATGCTTTGAAACTAGAACTCAATCACAAGAGGAAAGTCAGAAAGAACTCAAATACATGGAGGCTAAAGAGCATCCTACTAAAGAATGAATGGGTCAACCAAGAAATTAAAGAAGAATTAAAAAAATTCATGGAAACCAATGAAAATGAAAACACAACTGTTCAAAATCTTTGGGATATAGCAAAGGCAGTCCTGAGAGGAAAGTACATAGCAATAAAGCCTTTCTCAAGAAACAAGAAAGGTCTCAAATACACAACCTAACCCTACACCTAAAGGAGCTGGAGAAGGAACAGCAAATAAAGCCTAAACCCAGCAGCAGAAGAGAAATAATAAAGATCAGAGCAGAAATCAATGAAACAGAAACCAAAAGAACAGTAGAACAGATCAACGAAATTAGGAGCTGGTTCATTGAAAGAATTAACAAGATTGATAAACCCCAGGCCAGACTGATCAAAAAGAAAAGAGAAATGACCCAAATCAACAAAATCATGAATGAAAGAGGAGAGATCACAACCAACAGCAAAGAAATACAAACAATTATAAGAACATTTATGAGCAACTCTATGCCAGCAAATTAGATAACCTTGAAGAAATGGGTGCATTCCTAGAGATGTATCAACTACCAATATTGAACCAGGAAGAAATAGAAAACCTGAACAGACCTATAACCACTAAGGAAATTGAAGCAGTCATCAAAAATCTCCCATGAAACAAAACCCCAGGGCCAGATGGCTTCCCAGGGGAAATCTTTCAGACATTTAAAGAAGAATTAATACCTATTCTCCTGAAACTGTTCCAAAAAATAGAAATGGAAGGAAAACTTCCAAACTCATTTTATGAGGCCAGCATTACCTTGATCCCAAAAGCAGACAAAGACCCCATCAAAAAGGAGAATTACACACCAATATCTTTGATGAACATGGATGCAAAAATTCTCACCAAAATACTAGCCAATAGGATCCAACAGTACAGTAAAAGGATTATTCACCACGACCAAGTGGGATTTATCCCTGGGCTGCAAGGCTGGTTCAACATCCGCAAATCAATCAACGTGATACAATACATTAACAAAAGAAAGAACAAGAATCATATGATCCTCTCAATAGATGCAGAAAAAGCCTTTGACAAAGTACAGCATCCTTTCTTGATCAAAACTCTTCAGAGTGTAGGGATAGAGGGTACATACCTCAATATCATAAAAGCCATCTATGAAAA
This sequence comes from Eumetopias jubatus, assembly GCF_037043125.1. Taxonomy (NCBI): domain Eukaryota; kingdom Metazoa; phylum Chordata; class Mammalia; order Carnivora; family Otariidae; genus Eumetopias; species Eumetopias jubatus. The sequence goes on along the minus strand of NW_028274809.1, from coordinate 111,310,191 downwards.
ACCTACAGCAAATATCATTTTCAATGGGGAAAGGCTGAGAGCTTTTCCCCTAAGGTCAGGAAGGCGGCAGGGATGTCCACTCTCACCACTGCTATTCAACATAGTATTAGAAGTCCTAGCCACAGCAATCAGACAACAAAAAGAAATCAAAGGCATCCAAATCGGCAAAGAGGAAGTCAAACTCTCACTCTTTGCAGATGATATGATACTGTATGTGGAAAACCCAAAAGACTCCACCCCAAAACTGCTAGAACTCCTACAGGAATTCAGTCAAGTAGCAGGATATAAAATCAATGTGCAGAAATCAGTGGCATTCCTATACACCAACAACAAGACAGAAGAGAGACAAATCAAGGAGTCGATCCCATTTACAATTGCACCCAAAACCATTAGATACCTAGGAATAAATTTAACCAAAGAGGCAAAGGATCTGTACTCAGAAAACTATAAAATACTCATGAAAGAAATTGAAGAAGACACAAAGAAATGGAAAAACGTTCCATGCTCATGGATTGGGAGAACCAACATTGTGAAGATGTCAATGCTACCTAGAGCAATCTACACATTCAATGCAATCCCCATCAAAATACCATCCACTTTTTTCAAAGAAATGGAACAAAAAATCCTAAAATTTGTATGGAACCAGAAGAGACCCCGAATAGCCAGAGGAATATTGAAAAAGAAAAGCAAAGCTGGCGGCATCACAATTCCGGACTTCCAGCTCTATTACAAAGCTGTTATCATTAAGACAGTATGGTACTGGCACAAAAACAGACACAGAGATCAATGGAACAGAATTGAGAGCCTAGAAATGGACCCTCAACTCTATGGTCAACTTATCTTTGACAAAGCAGGAAAGAATGTCTAATGGCAAAAAGACAGTCTCTTCAACAAATGATGTTGGGAAAATTGGACAGCCACATGCAGAAGAATGAAACTGGACCATTTCCTTACACCACACACAAAAATAGACTCCAAATGGTTGAAAGACCTAAACGTGAGACAGGAGTACATCAAAATCCTAAAGGAGAACACAGGTAGCAACCTCTTCAACCTGAGCCGCAGCAACTTCTTCCTAGAAACATCGCCAAAGGCACGGGAAGCCCGGGCAAAAATGAACTATTGGGACATCTTCAAGATAAAAAGCTTTTGCACAGCAAAAGAAACAGTCCACAAAACCAAAAGACAGCCTACAGAATGGGAGTAAATATTTGCAAATGACATATCAGATAATGGGTTAGTATCCAAAATCTATAAAGAACTTATCAAACTCAACACCCAAAGAACAAATAATCCAATCAAGAAATGGGCAGAAGACATGAACAGACATTTTTCCAAAGAAGACATCCAAATGGCCAACAGACACATGAAAAAGTGCTCAACATCGCTCGGCATCACGGAAATCCAAATCAAAACCTCAATGAGATACCACCTCACACCCGTCAGAATGGCTAAAATTAACAAGTCAGGGAATGACAGATGTTGGCGGGGATGTGGAGAAAGGGGAACCCTCCTACACTGTTGGTGGGAATGCAAGCTGGTGCAACCCCTCTGGAAAACAGTATGGAGGTTCCTCAAACAGTTGAAATTAGAGCTACCGTTCGATCCAGCAATTGCACTACTGGGTATTTACTCCAAAGATACAAATGTAGGGACCCGAAGAGGTATGTGTACCCCAATGTTTATAGCAGCAATGTCCACAATAGCCAAACTGTGGAAAGAGCCAAGATGTCCATCGACAGATGAATGGATAAAGAAGAGGTGGTATATATACACAATGGAATATTATGTAGCCATCAAAAGGAATGAGATCTTCCCATTTGCAATGATGTGGATGGAACTGGAGGGTGTTATGCTTAGTGAAATAAGTTAATCAGAGAAAGCCATGTATCATATGACCTCACTGATATGAGGAATTCTTAATCTCAGGAAACAAACTGAGTGTTACTGGAGTGGTTGGGGGTGGGAGGGATGGGGTGGCTGGGTGATAGACATTGGGGAGGGTATGTGCTACGGTGAGCCCTGTGAATTGTGCACGACTGTTGAATCACAGATCTGTACTTCTGAAACAAATAACACAACATATTTTAAGAAAAAAGAAAAAGAAGAAGATAACAGAAGAACAAGAATGAAGGGGAGTAAGTCGGAGGGGGAGACGAAGCATGAGAGATGATGGACTCTGAAAAACAAACTGAGGGTCCTAGAGGGGAAGAGGGTAGGGGGACGGGTTAGCCTGGTGATGGGTATTAAAGAGGGCCCATTCTGCATGAAGCACTGGGTGTTATGAACAAACAATGAATCATGGAACACTACATCAAAAACAAATGATGTAATATATGGTGATTAACATAACAATTAAAAAATTTTTAAAAAGCTACATATAAGAAAGGAATAAATAAGCTATCTTTATTCACAAATGGCCTGAATTCATGAATAAACTCCCAAAGAAGCAACAAATAATTATTGTAACAAGTATAGCAGGGGTGCAGAATATAAGCTAAATATACAAAAATAAATTGCTTTTGTGTGAATCAGCAATGAAGTATTGCAATTTTAATTAGAAAACAATCTTCACCTTCATTAACCCCAACAATTAAAATATTTATATATAAATCTAACAAAAATATTTACAGGTTTATATAGAAAAACATAAGAAAAATATTGATTAAAAAAATCAAAAAAGATCTAAATAAATGGAAAGATAGTCCATGCTCATGAATTGGGAATCTTAGCATTGTTAAGATACCAGTTCTTCCCAAATCAATCTATTTATTTAACGCAAGCTAAATAAAAATTCCAGCACGATTTGTTTTTTTTATTGAGATGAAATTAAAATAACATAAAACTAAACATTTTAAAGTATATGGCTTCAGTGGCATTTAGTATATTCACAATATTGTGTGACTATTATAATCTATCTCCAGAGCTTTTTCATTTTCCCATACTGAAACTACAGAACTTTTCTGTCACCTCAAAATCCTTAAAGCAGTTACTTCTTTTGCCCTTAAAGCAGTTACTTCTCATTCCCTCTTTTTCCCATTCCCTGGCAACCACTAACTTATTTTCTGTCTCTGTGGATTTACCTTTCTGGATATTTTATACAAATGGAATCATATAATATGTGACCATTTTTTTTTGCTTTTTTTTTTTGGTTCACATAATGTGTTTGAGGCACATCCACTGTTGCATGTTTTAGTACTTAATTTTTTCTTATGACTGAATAATATTCCATTCTATGATTATATCCTATTTTGTTTGCCCATTCATCCATTGATGCGTATTTCGGTTGTTTCCAGCTTTTGGATACTGTGAATAGTGTTGCTATAAACATTTGTGCACAAGCATTTGATTGAATATATGTTTACAATTTGGGAGTATATTCCTAGGAGTGGAATTTCTAAGTCAAAAATGAAGTCTACATTAATTTTTTTTGAGCACCAAACTGTTTTCATGACAGCTGAACCATTGTGCATCCCCACCAGCAATATACAAAATTTACGATTACTCCACATCCTCACCAACATGTTTTCTATTTTTAAATTATTATAATTATCCTAGTAGGTTTTAAGTATTATCCCACGGTGATTTTAATTTACCTTTTCCTAGAAACTAATGATATTGAACATCTTTTCAAGTACTTTTTGGCCATTTGTACATCTCCTTTAGAGAAATATTCATTTAAGTTATTTGCCCAGATTTTAATTGGATTGTTTATATTTTCATTGTTGATGTTTAAGAGTTCAGAACCACTCTCAGATTTATTATTTGCAAATATTTCTTCCATAATATGGATTAACTTTCCATGTTTTTTATATTGCCCTTTGATGAGCAAACATTTTTTATATATAAATGTTTATATATAAATGTGTATATATAAATATATATAAAGTTAAACATAACTTTAATGAAATCCAATGTATTTAATTGTTTTTAAAAGATATTTTATTTATTTGACAGAGAGAGAGAGAGCACAAGCAGGGGGAGTGGCAGACAGAAGGAGAGGGAGAAGCAGGCTCCCCGCTGAGCAGAGAGTCCAACATAGGGCTCAATGCAAGGACCCTGGGTTCATGACCTGAGCTGAGGGCAGATGCTTAACTGACTGAGCCACCCAGATACACCAATGTATTTATTTTTTCCTTCTGTTTCTTATATTTTTGGTGCCATATTTAAGAATCAGTCGTCAAGTCGAAGATCAAAAATAATTGCTCGTATGTTTTTTCCTAGGAATTACATAGTTCTATCTTTACATTTGGGTATTTGTTGTATTTTGAGTTAATTTTTGTATATGTTGTGACATAAGATCCCATTGTACTGAGTGTGCATAACCAGTTATCCTAGCACAAGTTATTCAAGAGACTACTATTTGCCCTATTGAAAATGGTCTTGGCACTCTTGTTAAAGATCAGTTGACCATAAATATATTGATTAATTTCTGGAATCTCAGTTTATTCCACTGGTCTCTATGTCTAGTCTTATGCCAGTACCAAACTGTTTAGATCACTATAACATTGTGGTATATTATAATATACATTGAAACCAGAAAATGTGAGTCCTCTAAATTTGTTCTCCTTTTTCAAGAATGTTTTGGCTATTTAGGATCCCTGGCAATTTTATGTGCCAAAAAGTTTTTTCACAAATAACAACAAATTTTAAAGTATATATGGAAAGGCACTACAGTAACTCTTCTTCAGACCTAGAATAACTAACACAATACTGAAGAAGAACAATGTTTGTGGACTCAACTATCTGAGACTGGGTTTGGTGTTGAGTTTTTACATGCAACAGCAAAGAATGATCCTTTAAAAACAAACTATGGATAAATGCAACTTTATTAAAATTAAAAGTTATTTACTATGGAAATAATACTAAAAGCATGAAAGAGCAAGGCACAGAATGGGAGAAAATATGTGAAAAATACAAATTTAATAAAGGACATGTATCCAAAAGATACCAAAAAATATCTTAAAACTTGAAAATAACAAAAGAAACAACCTAATTAAAAAATAGGCAACAACCTATGGAAGGAGGCACTGCACAGACACTTGCCACCTAACCTGTTAGCAGCGTACCCCACCCACAAGTTCTTCTGAGGACTTGTTCACTCCAAGCCTATTGGCCTCAGCCAAGGACTTAACACAAATTTTGTTAATGCTGTGTGTGTCCCACCCAGCCACCACATACACAGATAACACACCCTGGTTGCTGAGTGCCATGCCTCCTGGAAGCCACCATGTTTGGGGAAGCGAGCCTAGGACTAGGGACTCAGTGCAAATTTTGCTAACACCACCACCCCACCCCTGGACCCTCTGTTCATGCCCTCTCAGAATTGGCATGCCTCAATCTTACTAACACCACAGAGAGCAAACACAGCCCAGAAATGGCAGAGAGTCAGTGCAGACATCTAGACTGAAAGAAAAAGCAACTCAGACAAATAGCAGGACACAAGCAATACACATAGAAGACTCCCCTGAAGTGCCAGGTTCTGGTGAATAGGGGACACTGAACTGGAGGGCACTACAGGACTTCTTCTTCATAAGGCCACTACTAAAAAAAAAAAAGAAAGAAAGAAAGAAAGAAAAGAATAATAAGGCCACTACTTTTTTTAAAAATTTTTATTGTTATGTTAATCACCATACCTTATATCATTAGTTTTTGATATAGTGATTCATTGTTTGTGCATAACACCCAGTGCTCCATGCAGAACGTGCCCTCTTTAATACCCATCACCAGGCTAACCCATCCTCCCACCCCCCTCCCCTCTAGAACCCTCAGTTTGTTTTTCAGAGTCCATCGTCTCTCATGGTTAAAGCCACTACTTTTAAGAGCAGGATACATATCTCACTTTCTTAACACACAGAAACAGACACAGAGAGATAGACAAAATGAGTAGACAGAGGAATATATCCCAAAGATTGTTTCTCAGCCTTTTGGCTAAGATCAAGTGTAGGACAGAAAGAACAGGACAAAATTACAGCAGGACATCTAAGAGATACAGAAATAAGTAATAAGCCTGATGAAAAATTTAAAGTTACCCACTAGACTTGAGAAAAGAGTGGAGGACATCAGTGGGGCCCCTGAAAAAGAGATAAAAAAATAACATGTCAGAGATGAAGAACTCAAATGAAATTAAAAATACAACAGATGGAATAAATAGTGGGTTACAGGAAGTGGAGAAATATATCAATGACCTGGAGGATAGAGTGATGGAAAGCAATCAAGCCCAATAGGTGAGAGACAAAAAATACTGCATAAAAAGAATAGATTTAGAGAACTCAATGACTCCATCAAGTGTAATAACATTCGCATTACAGGGATCTCAGAAGGAGAAGAGAGAGATAGGAGAGCAGAAAACGTATTTGAAGAAATAATAGCTGAAAACTTCCTGAATCTGGGGAGGGAAACAAAGCTCCAGATTCAGGAGGCACAGAGATTGCCCAACAAAATCAAAGAAGAAATAATAAAATGAAAATAAAACACAATAATCCCAAACCTTTGGGATATAGCCAAAGTTGTAAAAGGGAAGTTTATAGAAATACGGGCCTACCTCAAGAAGCAAGATAATCTCAAATAAACAATGCAATCTTACACCTAAAGTAGCTAGAAAAAAGAGCAACAAACAAAACCCAAAATAAGCAGAAGGAAGGAAATAATAAGATTAGAACAGAAATGAATGATATAGAAACTAAAAGAACAATAGAACACATCAATGAAACCAGGAGCTGGTTCTTTGAAAACATCAACAAAATTGATAAATCTTTAGCGAGACTCATCAAAAACAAACAAAAAGAGAGAGAGAAAAAAAAGACTCAAATAAACAAAATCACGAATGAAAGAGGAGAAATAACAACCAACATCACAAAAATGCAAACAATTATAAGAAAATATTATGAAAAACTATATGCCAACAATTGGATAACCTGCAAGAAATGGATACATTTCTAGAAACATATAAACTACCAAAACTGAAGCAGGAAGAAATGGAAAACTTGAACAGACTGGTAACCGGCAAAGAATTTGAATCAGAAATCTCCCAAAAAACAAGAGTCCAGGACTAGAAGTCCTCAAAGGGAATTCTACAAACATTTAAAGAAGAGGTAACACCCATTCTTCACAAACTATTCCAAAAAATAGAAAAGGAAGGAAAACTTCTAAATTCATTCTATGAGGCCAGTATCACCCTGATACCAAAACCAGATAAAGACTCTAGAAGGGAGGGGGGTGGGGAGATGGGTTAACCTGGTGATGGGTATTAAAGAGGGAATATTCTGCATGGAGCACTGGGTGTTATACGCTAACAATGAATCATGGAACAGTACATCAAAAACTAATGATGTAATGTATGGTGATTAATATAACATAATAATAATAATAAAAAGACTCCACTAAAAAAGAGAACTACGGGCCGGTATCCCTGATGAAATAGATGCAAAATTCCTCAACAATATACTAGCAAAAGAAAATTTAAATTAAAAAAAGTAAAGTGAACAAGCCAATAAAAATAATCCCTATATCTCAAAAAATAATAAATAAATAAATAATAAAAATAAGCAACAAATGTATCACCAAAGCACATATGAAGTAGGTAGAAAATAAACATGTAAAAAGATGCTCAACATTATTTGGCATTTGGGAATTTCATACTAAAACAATGAGATACTATCATATTCCTACTAGAATGGTTAAAGTATAAAAACTGACAATGCCAACAAGGATTTGGAGCAAAAACATTCATTAATTGGTGGAGAAATTTAAAAAAAAAATGTATAGGTAGTTTCAAAGATAGTTTGGCAGTGTCTTACAGAGCTATACATAGTTTTACCATATAATCCAGAAATTGTGCCCCAATTGATTTGAAAAATTATGTCCAAATAAAAACCTGCACATGCATGTCTATAGCAGCTTTATTCATAATTGCCAAAAACTGAAAGCAGCAAAGATAATTTTCAGTAAATGAATTAGTATGCAAACTGTAGTGCATTCATCAAATAGATAAAAAGAATCAGCGACCAAAAGAAATGAGGTATCAAGCCACAGAAGGACATAGATGAATCTTAAATACAGGGACACCTGGGTGGTTCAGTCAGTTGAGCATTCAACTCTTGATTTCAGCTCAGGTCATGATCTCAGGGCCCTGAGATCAAGACCTGCATTGGGCTCTTCACTCAGTGTGGAGTCTGCTTGTCCCTCTCCTTCTGCTCCTCCCCATACTCTCTCTCTCTCTAATAAATAAATAAAATCTTTAAAATTCTTAAATACATATAATTAACTGAAAGATGTCAATCTGAAAAGGCTACATATGGTGTGATTTTATTATATGACATTCCAGAAAAAGTAAAACTACAGAGACAATTTTTAAAAATATATCAGGGGTGCCTAGGTGGCTCAGTCGTTAAGTGTCTGCCTTGAGCTCAGGTCATGATCCCAGTGTCCTGGGATCGAGCCCCACATCGGGCTCCCTGTTCAGCAGGAAGCCTGCTTCTCCCTCTCCTACTCTCCCTGCTTGTGTTCCCTCTCTCACTGTGTCTCTCTCTGTCAAATAAATAAATAAATAAATAAATAAATAAATAAATAAATAAATCTTAAAAAAAAATCAGAGGTTGCTAGGGGTTTGGACTGGGGAGGCAGTGGAATGGGTGAAGCATATGATATTTTTTAAAGGTAGTGTAATTATTCTGCTTGATACTCTAATAGTAGATATGGGCTGAATTGTGTCCCTGTAAAATTCATATATTGAAGTTCTAACCCACAATACTTCAGAAGATAACCTTATTTGGAGACAGGATTGTAAAGAGGTGATCAAGTTAAAATGAGGTCATTAGGGTGGATCCTAATCCAAAGTGACTGGTGTCATACAAGAAATTAGAACACAGAGGAAAACAGAAAGAAGATGGCTGTCTACAATCTAAGGAGAGGGGCCTCAGAAGAAACCCAATCTTATGATGCTTTGATCTTGGTCTTCCAAACTCCAGAACTGTGAGAAAATAAATTTCCGTTGTTTAAACTTCGCATCCTTTGGTATTTTGAAGCCTTAGGAAACTAATACAATAGATTCATAACATTATTTCTTTTTCAAAACCCATAGAATTTCACCAGACAAAAAGTAAACCTTAATATATGCATGTTATTTTTAAATTAAGAGGTTGAAGGATCCCAGCATGAACTGCAGAATGTCAAAAAACAACCTAACTCTATTATAAGCATATAGAACAACCTTACTGAAGAGAGTGGGGGAAAAGATGCTGACTGAAGTAATTTTGAAAATATGTGACATCTATAATGGCAAAAAAACACTTGCACATAAGCACTGAGTTCTTAATGATAAAATTGTTTCTCTCAGGGGTGACCAAGACATCCTTCAAGTGTCCCTTAGCTTGACCAAACCTTAGTCAGTCTTCTTTCTGCCTGTCATCCCCTGAGCTTCCATTCCTTAGAGCATTTTTTTATTATGTTCAGTTAGCCAACATATAGTGCATCATTAGTTTTTGATATAGTGTTCAATGATTCATTAGTTGCCTGTAACCCCCAGTGCTCATTACCACACGTGCCCTCCTTAATACCCATCACCAGGCTACCCCATCCCCCCAACCCCCTCCCTTCTGAAACCCTCAGTTTGTTTACCATGGTCCATAGTCTCTCATGGTTTGTCTCCCTCTCTGATTTCTTCCCCTTCGGTTTTCCCTCCCTATGGTCCTCTGTGTCATTCCTTATGTTCAACATATGAGTGAGACCATACGATAATTTTCTTTCTCTGCTTCACTTATTTCACTTAGCATAATCCCCTCCAGTTACATCTATGCCAATGCAAATGGTAGGTATTCGTCCTTTCTGATGGCTGAGTAATATTCCATTGTATATATGAACCACATCTTCTTTATCCATTCATCTGTTGAAGGGCATCTCAGCTCCTTCCACAGTTTGGCTATTGTAGACAGTGCTGCTTAAAGCATTTTTTTATGTTCAGTTAGCCACTGTATAGTACATCATTAGCTTTTGATGTAGTGTTCAATGATTTATTAGTTACATATAGCATCCAGTGCTCAGAGCATTTTTTTTAAGAAAACTTATAATTGTAAGCCCCCTCTCTGTCCATTTTGATACATATGTAAATCTTGTCACAGTGTCTTGCTAGTTCTACAACTCAGGAGATGTCTTCCTAAAGAACCTGGGGACCACCCCTTGGAAATGTAGTCATCAAGGAAGATAATGCTTAAAGCTTCAGTAACCAAGACTGTGGTGCTGGGGAAATGACAGACACATGTATCAACAGAACAGAACAGAGTCTAGAAATAGAGCCACCAAATAGGGCCAATGAGGTTTTGACAGATTCAAAAGCAATTCAGTGGAGAAAAGAAAGTATTTTCCAAAATGATGTTGGGATAATTGTGTAACCTTTAAAATAAAATAAACCTTGACCTATACCTCTCACTTTATACAAAAGTAACTTAAAACGGATCATAGACCTAAAGTTAATAGGTAAAACTATGAAGCTCTTAGGGAAAAAAATGAAGAAAATCTTTGTGTCCTTGGGTTAGTGAAGATTTTTAGATACATCACTAAAAGCATAATAATCAAAAGAAAAAATAATAATTGGACTTCATTAAAATGGAAAAAAATTCCCCTTATGGAAGACATTGTCTAAAAGATGGAAAACTAGAGATTAAGAGCACATATTTGCAAATCATAAATGTGACAAAGGACTTGTATTCAGAATTTATAAAGTACTCTCAAAACTCAACAATAAAGAAAAAGAACCATTAAATAATGGTTGAAAGATTTGAACAAACACTTTACTGAAGAAGACAGGTGGCTTACGAATGGATGCTAAACATCGTTAGTCATTTGGAACATTAAAACCACAATGAGATACCAATATTCACCTATCAGAAGAGTGCAGATTAAAAAAAAAAAGCAGCATCAAGTGCTGGTAAAGATACAAGGCATTTAGAAATCTCATATATTGCTAGAAGGAGTGCAAAATGGTAAAGGTGTTATGGAAAATAGTTTGTTTTATTTCTTGGTTTTTGGTGTGGGTTTTTTTTTATATTTCAATCATACATTTATCATATGCTTTAAAAAATGAAAAAAAAGAAACCTTATTTTCACTCAAAAACCTGCATTTGGATGTTTATAGCAGCATTAGTCATAATTGCCAAGAACTGAAACAATTCAAATCTCTCAGTAGTTGAATGGAGAAACAAACGGGTATATCTCTATAATGCAATATTACTCAACATTCAAAAAATGAATGATTGATACACCTATCAATGGATAAATCTAAAATGCATTATTGTAAGTGAAAGAAGTCAGAATCAAAAGCTTGCATACTATATGCTTCTGTTTATATGGCATTCTGGAAAAGTCAAAGCTATAAGGAGAGAGGATAGATTGATAGTCTCCAGAGATTAGACGTGAAAGGAGGGTTTGTTTGCAAAGAGGCAGCAAGAAGGAAAACTGAGGGATGAGGGAACTTTTAAGTATCCTGAATATATTGATGGTTTCAAGACTCTATACATCTGTCAAAATTCACAAAGTGTACTCAAAAAACAATAAATTTTACTGTATGTAAAATTAAGTTTTTAAATAGTAAAAAAAAATTAACAATTTTACTCTAGTCGCAACATTATGGACTTCATTTTCTTCATTCTACATTTCTGTAGTTTAAAACATTTAACCAGTGCACGTATAACACTTCAGTTTGAAAAAACAATGTTCATTAAGGATGTGAGTGTAAAAATTAAACAAAGAAAAGTATCAAAACTGTGAAGGAAGTGACTAAATCATCCTTGTTTTGAAATTATGATAAGCTACATAAAAATTGAAAAGGAGCTATGGATAAAATCATAACTAAGGAGAGAGAATAACATGCTGACTACATATAAGATCAACATTCAAAAATAAATAGTACTTCTGCACATCAACAATTACCAATTATAATATGCAATAAAAAATTTTTCAAAAGTAGTTAAAAATTATTCACATTTATAAGAATAAATGTGTAAAAGAAATTATAGGAAAACTTAAAAATCATGACTGAAAACCATTAAAGAAAACCTGCATATATGGAGAGAAATGTCCATAAATTAGAAGGTTTGATATCAAAAAAGGTCAATTATTCCCAAATATATAAATTCAATGACATTATAATAAAAATGCCATAAAATTTTCATGGAACTTGACAAGATTCTATAATTTTATAAAGGGGCCAAAGGGACAGAGACAAACAAGACAGTTTTTAAGAAGAATGTGGGTGCCTGGCCCTATCAGGGCAGATAATAATACAATTAGGACAATGGGGTGCTGACATTGGGGCAGAGGTAGACTCAAGGTGAGAACAGAAAACCCAGACACAAAATCATGTATATATGGTATGTAATATATCAGTAGAGGAGGCATAGACTATTTGATAGATGGAACAGAGTTAATTTGTTCTTTGAATGCTTCAATAGGAAACATAGGATAATATCTCTCTGACCTCCAGATAGGAAAGGATTCCTTAAAAAAGTTTCAAAAGGGGGGCGGGGAGCAAGATGGCAGAGGAGTAAGAGACCCAAATTTCATCTGGTCCCAGGAATTCAGCTAGATAGGGATCAAATCATTCTGAACACCTATGAACTCAACAGGAGATCGAAGAAAAGAATAGCAGCAACTCTCTGAACAGAAAAGCGACCACTTTTTGGAAGGTAGGACGTGCAGAGAAGTGAGTCTGAGGCGATATTTGGGAAGATAGACAGCAGGGGAGGGGGCCTCCATCAGCCGCTACTGGCAAGTGATAGCAGAGCACAAAATCAGAACTTTTAGAAGTCGGTTCCGCTGAGGGACGTCGTTCCAGTGGCTAAGCAGGGGTGGAACCATCGCTAGGACAGTGTGGTCTCAGGACCCTTGGTGGTCACAGAGAAACTGGGGGTGCCTGAGTGTGGCAGAGCTCCCAGGTATCAGAGCAGGGAAGCTGGCTGCAGAGACAGAGCCGAGGAGTGGGCTCTCAGTTTGGGGTTGCCATAAACCATGATCCGCGGCACAGTCGGGCCACTGCTCTTCCAGCAAAGACCCGACAAGTGGCAGATCCAGGGAGACTCTCCTTCCTCCACCTGGACAAGGAGAGCAGGAGTACACCGCAGGAATCTGCTGGGTTTGGAGACTCTACACGGGGTTGTGTGCCAGAGATAGAAATACTCAGTCACAGGCCGGGTGAGCACAGGGTGCAGCTGGAGACCAGGGACACAGGAGTGATTGACTTCTTTTCTCTGGGGGCTCACTGAGGAGTGGGACACCGAGTTCTCAGCTCCTCCAGGCCGAGATTGGGAAGCCGCCATTTTCACTCTCATCCTCCAAAGCTGTATGGAAACCTTGCAGGGAACAAAAGCTCCCGAGAGCAAAACCAAGCAGATTACTTAGCCTGGACCCAGCCAGGGTGGGGCAATTCCACCTCTGGCAAAGACATCTGAGAACCACAGCAACAGGCCCCTCCCCAAGAAGATCAGCAAGAACAGCCAGCCAAGACCAAGTTTATTGATCAATGAGAACGGCAGAACTCCAGTGCTAGGGGAAATACTGCACATAGAATTCATGGCTTTTTCCCCATGATTCTTTGTCTTTCAAAGTTAATTTTTTTTAACTTTCTTTTTCTTTTTGAATTTTTTTCCCATTTTTCAAACACCTTATGAATCCCTTTTTTAAAAAATCTTTTTAATTTTTCATTTTTACAGATATATTCTATCACGTCATAGTAGTTAACCTTATTTTTGGTATATATATATATATATATATATATATATATATATATATATATATATAAGTTCTTCTCTCTTTTAAATTTTGGGATACAGCTTCTTCTAACAGACAAAAATATACCCTAAATCTCTAGTGTATGGCTTTGTTCTAGTCTCCTGCCTGATCACATTCTCTCCCCCCCTTTTTTTAATCCTCCTTTTTGCAACCAGTTTCTTATCAATTCCTTTTATAAAATCTTTTATAATTTTCATCTTTACACTCACATTCCAGCCCTTCATGATATTTACCCTTATTTTTGTACATATATAAGTTTTTCTTTCTTTAAAATTTTGGGAGGCAGTTTCTTCTAACAGACCAAAATACACCCAAAATCTAGTAAGTGGCACAGATCTATGCACCAGCCTGATCATAGTTGATCATATTCTTTTTTTCTTTTTCTTTATTTTTTTTTCTTTCTTTCCTTTTCTTTCCCTCCAGTTTCAGATCTCTTCTGATTTGTTTAGTGTATATTTTTCTGGGGTCGTTGTTATCATGTTAGTATTTTGTTCTCTCATTCATCTATCTCCTCTGGACAAAATGACAAGACAGAAAAAAATCACCTCAACAAAAAGAACAAGAGGCAATACCGACTGCCAGGGACTTAATCAATATGGGCATTAGTAAGATGTCAGGACTAGAGTTCAGAATGACGATGTTAAAGATACTAGCTGGGCTTGAAAAAAGCATGGAAGATATTAGAGAAATGCTTTCTGAAGAAATAAAAGAACTAAAATCTAAGTTTGAAATCAAAAAGGATATTAATGAGGTGCAATAAAAATAGAGGGTCTAACTGCTAGGATAAATGAGGCAGAAGAGAGAATGAGTGATCTAGAAGACCAAATGATGGAAAATAAGGAAGCTGAGAAAAAGAGAGATAAACAACTACTGGATTACGAGGGCAAAATTCGAGAGATAAGTGATACCATAAGACGAAACAATATTAGAATAATTGGGATACCGGGAGAAGAAGAAAGAGAGAGAGGGGCAGAAGGTATATTGGAGCAAATTATATCAGAGAGCTTCCCTAATTTGGGGAAGGAAACAGCATCAAAACCCAGGAGGCACAGAGAAACCCCCTCAAAATCAATAAAAATAGGTCAACACCCCGACATCTAATGGTAAAACTTATGAGTCTCAGAGACAAAGAGAAAATCCTGAAAGCAGCTCGGGACAAGAGGTATGAAACATTAGATTGGCAACAGACCTATCCACAGAGACCTGGCAGGCCAGAAAGGACTGGCATGATATATTCAAAGCACTAAATGAGAAAAATATGCAGCCCCACTATATTCAGCTAGGGTGTCACTGAAAATAGAAGGACAGACAAAAAGCTTCCAGGAAAAACAAAAACTAAAGGAATTTGCAAACACAAAACTATCCCTACAAGAAATATTGAAAGGGGTCCTCTAAGCAAAGAGAGAGCCTAAAAGTAACATAGACCGGAAAGGAATGGAGACAATTACAGTAACAGTCCCCTTCCAGGCAATAGAATGGCACTAAATTCATATTGTTCAATAGTTACCCTGAATGTAAATGGGCTAAATGCCCCAATCAAAAGACACCGGTATCAGATTGGATAAAAAAAAACAAGACCCATCGATATACTCTCTGCAAGAGACTCATTTTACCCAAAGACATCCCAGATTGAAAGTGAGGGGGTGGAAAACCATTTACTATGCTAATGGACACCAAAAGAAAGCTGGGGTGGCAATCCTTATATCAGACAAATTAGATTTTAAATCAAAGTCTATAATAAGAGATGAGGAAGGACACTATATCCTACTTATAGGGTATATCCAACAAGAAGATCTAACAATTGTAATATCTCTGCCCCTAACATGGGAGCAGCCAATTATATAAGCCAATTAAAACAATAGCAAAGAAACACATCGACAACAATACAATAATAGCACGGGACTTTAACACCCCCTTCACTGAAGTGGACAGATCATCTAAGCAAAAGATCAACAAGGAAATAAAGGCTTTAAATGACACACTGGGCCAAATGGACTTCACAGACATATTCAGAACATTCCATCCCAAAGCAACAGAATACACATTCTTCTCTAGTGCCCATGGAACATTCTCCAGAATAGATCACATTCTAGGTCACAAGTCAGGTCTCAACCAGTACCAAAAGACTGGGATCATTTCCTGCATATTTTCAGACTACAATGCTTTGAAACTAGAACTCAATCACAAGAGGAAAGTCAGAAAGAACTCAAATATATGGAGGCTAAGAGCATCCTACTAAAGAATGAATGGGTCAACCAGGAAATTAAAGAAGAATTTAAAAAATATATGGAAACAAATGAAAATGAAAACACAACTGTTCAAAATCTTTGGGATGCAGCAAAGGCAGTCCTGAGAGGAAAGTATATAGCAATACAAGCCTTTCTCAAGAGACAAGAAAGGTGAAATACACAATCAAACCCCACACCTGAAGGAGCTGGAGAAAGAACAGCAAATAAAGCCTAAACCCAGCAGGAGAAGAGAAATAATAAAGATCAGAGCAGAGATCAATGAAATAGAAACCAAAAGAACAGTAGAACAGATCAATGAAACTAGGAGCTGGTTCTTTGAAAGAATTAACAAGATTGATAAACTCCTGGCCAGACTTATTAAAAAGAAAAGAGAAAGGACCAAAAAAAATAAAATCACGAATGAACACCAAAGAAATACAAACGATTATAAGAACATATTATGAGCTACTATATGCCAGCAAATTAGCTAATCTGGAAGAAATGGATGCATTCCTAGAGATGTATCAACTACCAAAACTGAACCAGGAAGAAGTAGAAAACTTGAACAAACCTATAATCACTAAGGAACTTGAAGCAATCATCAAAAATCTCCCAACAAACAAAAGCCCCGGGCCAGATGGCTTCCAAGGGGATTTCTACCAAACACTTAAAGAAGAATTAACACCTATTCTTCTGAAAATGTTCCAAAAAAATAAATGGAAGGAAAACTTCCAAACTCATTTTATGAGGCCACCATTACCTTGATCCCAAAACCAGACAAAGATCCCATCAAAAAGGAGAATTACAGACCAATATCCTTGATGAACATGGATGCAGAAATTCTCACCAAAATATTAGCCAAAAGGATCCAACAGTACTTTAAAAGAATTATTCACCAGGACCAAGTGGGATTTATTCGTGGGCTGCAAGTTTGGTTCAACACCCACATTATAATCAATGTGATAAAATACATTAATAAGAAAGAATGTCCAGTGGAAAAAAGACAGTCTCTTCAACAAATGGTGTTAGGAAAATTTGGACAGCCACATGCAGAAGAATGAAACTGGACCATTTCCTTACACCACACACAAAAATAGACTCCAAATGGTTGAAAGACCTAAACGTGAGACAGGAGTCCATCCAAATCCTAAAGGAGAACACAGGTAGCAACCTCTTCGACCTCAGCCGCAACAACTTCTTCCTAGAAACATCACCAAAGGCACAGGAAGCCAGGGCAAAAATGAACTATTGGGATTTCATCAAGGTAAAAAGCTTTTGCACAGCAAAAGAAACAGTCCACAAAACCAAAAGACAACCGACAGAATGGGAGAAAATATTTGCAAATGACATATCAGATAAAGGGCTAGTATCCAAAATCTATAAAGAACTTATCAAACTCAACACCCAAAGAACAAATAATCCAATCAGGAAATGGGCAGAAGACATGAACAGACATTTCTCCAAAGAAGACATCCAAATGGCCAACAGACAGGTGAAAAAGTGTTCAACATCGCTCGGCATCACAGAAATCCAAATCAAAACCTCAATGAGATACCACCTCACACCCGTCAGAATGGCTAAAATTAACAAGTCAGGGAACAACAGATGTTGGCGGGGATGTGGAGAAAGGGGAACCCTCCTACACTGTTGGTGGGAATGCAAGCTGGTGCAACCCCTCTGGAAAACAGTATGGAGGTTCCTCAAACAGTTGAAATTAGAGCTACCATTCGATCCAGCAATTGCACCACTGGGTATTTACCCCAAAGATACAAATGTAGGGACCCGAAGGGGTACGTGCACCCCAATGTTTATAGCAGCAATGTCCACAATAGCCAAACTGTGGAAAGAGCCAAGATGTCCATCGACAGATGAATGGATAAAGAAGAGGTGGTATATATACACAATGGAATATTATGCAGCCATCAAAAGGAATGAGATCTTGCCATTTGCAACGATGTGGATGGAACTGGAGGGTGTTATGCTGAGTGAAATAAGTCAATCAGAGAAAGACATGTATCATATGACCTCACTGATATGAGGAATTCTTAATCTCAGGAACAAACTGAGGGTTGCTGGAGTGGTCGGGGGTGGGAGGGATGGGGTGGCTGGGTGATAGACATTGGGGAAGATATGTGCTACGGTGAGCGCTGTGAATTGTGTAAGACTGTTGAATCACAGATCTCTACTTCTGAAACAAGTAACGCAACATATTTTAAGAAAAAAGAAAAAGAAGAAGATAGCAGGAGAGGAAGAATGAAGGGGAGTAAGTCAGAGGGGGAGATGAACCAGGAGAGATGATGGACTCTGAAAAACAAACTGAGGTTTCTAGAGGGGAGGAGGGTAGGGGGATGGGTTAGCCTGGTGATGGGTATTAAAGAGGGCACATTCTGCATGGAGCACTGGGTGTTATGAACAAACAATGAATCATGGAACACTACACAAAACAAATTATGTAATATATGGTGATTAACATAACAATAAAAAAATTTAAAAAATACATTAATAAAAGAAAGAACAAGAACCATATGATCCTCTCAATAGATGCAGAGAAAGCATTTGACAAAGGACAGCATCCTTTCTTGATCAAAACTCTTCAGAGTGTAGGGATAGAGGGTACATACCTCAATAACATAAAAGCCATCCATGAAAAACACACAGTGAACATCATTCTCAATGGGTAAAAACAGAGAGCTTTCCCCTTAAGGTCAGGAGCACGGCAGGGATGTCCACTATCTCCACTGCTATTCAACATAGTATTAGAAGTCCTAGCCACAGCAATCAGACAACAAAAATAAATAAAAGACATCCAAATTGGCAAAGAAGAAGTCAAAGTCTCACTCTTTGCAGATGATATGATACTTTATGTGGAAAACCCAAAAGACCCCCATCCCAAAACTGCTAGAACTCATACAGGAATTCAGTAAAGTGGCAGGATATAAAATCAATGAACAGAAATCAGTGGCCTTTCTACCACTACTACCACATCAACAACAAGACAGAAGAAAGATAAATTAAGGAGTCAATCCTATTTACAATTGCACTCAAAACCATTAGATACCTAGGAATAAATCTAACCAAAGAGGCAAGGGATCTGTACTCAGAGAAGTATAGAATACTCATGAAAGACATTGAGGAAGACACAAAGAAATGGAAAAATGTTCCATGCACATGGATTGCAAGAACAAATATTTTGAAGATGTCAATGCTATCTAGAGCAATCTACACATTTAAAGCAATCCCTATCAAAATACCATCAACTTTTTTCAAAGAAATGGAACAAATAATCCTAAAGTTTGTATGGAATCAGAAAAGACCCTGAATAGCCAGAGGAATTTTGAAAAAGAAAACCAAAGCTGGTGGCATCACAGTTCCGGACTTCAAGCTCTATTACAAAGCCGTCATCATCAAGACAGTATGGTACTGGCACAAAAACAGACACATAGATCAATGGAATAGAATAGAGAGCCCAGAAATGGACCCTCAACCCTATGGTCAACTAATCCACCACAAAGCAGTAAAGAATGTCCAATGGAAATAAAGACAGTCTCTTCCACAAATGGTGTTGGGAAAATTGGACAGCCACATGCAGAAGAATGAAACTGGACCATTTCCTTACACCACACACAAAAATAGACTCAAAATGGTTAAAAGACCTAAATGTGAGATAGGAGTCCATCAAAATCCTAAAGAAAAACACAGGCAGCAACCTCTTCAAACTCAGCCACAGCAACTTCTTCCTAGAAACATCATCAAAGGCAAGGGAAGCAAGGGCAAAAATGAACTATTGGGACATCATCAAGATAAAAAGCTTTTGCACAGCAAAAGAAACCGTCAACAAGGACGCCTGGGTGGCTCAGTTGTTAAGCGTCTGCCTTCGGCTCAGGTCATGATCTCAGGGTCCTGGGATCGGGTCTCACATCAGGCTCCCTGCTCCTTGGGAGCCTGCTTCTCCCTCTGTGTCTCTCTCTCTGTCTCTCATGAATAAATAAATAAAATCTTAAAAAAAAAAAGAAACAAAACAAAAAAAGAAACAGTCAACAAAACTAAAAGACAACCGACAGAATGGGGGAAGATATTTGCAAATGACATATCAGATAAAGGGCTAGCATCCAAAATCTATAAAGAACTTCTTAAACTCAACACCCAAAGAACAATGATCCAGTCAAGAAATGGGCGGAAGACATGAACAGACATTTTTTCCAAAGACATCCACATGGCCAACAGACACATGAAAAAGTGTTCAGCATCACTCAGCATCAGGGAAATCCAAATCAACCTCAATGAGATACCTCCTCACACCAGTCAGAATGGCTAAAATTAACAAGTCAGGAAAGGACAGATTTTGGCGGGGATGCCAAGAAAGGGGAACCCTCCTATGCTGTTGGTGGGAATGCAAGCCCGTGCAGCCACTCTGGAAAACAGTATGGAGATTCCTCAAGAAGTTGAAAATAGAGCTACCAATCGACCCAGGAATTGCACTACTGGGTATTTACCCCAAAGACACAAATGTAGGGATCCGAAGGGGTACGTGCACCCAAATGTTTATAGCAGCAATGTCCACAATAGCCAAACTGTGGAAAGAGCCAAGATGTCCATCGACAGATGAATGGATAAAGAAGAAGTGGTGTATATATATACAGTGGAATATTATGCAGCCATCAAAAGGAATGAAATCTTGTCATTTGCAACGTGTCATGGATGGAACTGGAGGGTATTACGCTGAGCGAAATAAGTCAATCAGAGAAAGACATGTATCATATGACCTCACTGATATGAGGAATTCTTAATCTTAGGAAAGAAACTGAGGGTTGCTGCAGTGGTGGTAGGTGAGAGGGTTGGTGTGGTTGGGGGATAGACATTGGGGAGGGTATGTGCTATGGTGAGCGCTGTGAATTGTGTAAGACTGTTGAATCACAGACCTGTACCTCTGAAACAAATAATACATTATATGTTAAAAGAAAAAAAAAGAAAAGAACATAGCAGGAAGGGAAAAATGAAGGGGGGGAAATTGGAGGGTGAGATGAGCCATGAGAGACTTGGACTCTGAGAAACAAACTGAGGGTTCTAGAGGGGAGTGGGGTGGGGGGATGGATTAGCTTGGTGATGGATATTAAAGAGGGCACATACTGCATGGAGGGCCAGGTGTCATACTCAAAGAATGAATCATGGAACACTACATCAAAAACTAATGATGTAATGTGGTGATTAACATAACATAATAAAAAAAGAGTTTCAAAAGGAACAATTCATAAAGGAAAAGATCGATCATTTTGACATGTTAAAATATAAACTTATGGGGCATCTGGGTGGCTCAGTCATTAAGTGTCTGCTGTCAGCTCAGGTCAGGATCCCAGGGTCCTGGGTTTGAGCCCCACATTGGCCTCCTTGCTCAGCAAGTAGCCTGCTTCTCCCTTTAACAATCCCCCTGCTTGTGTTCCCTCTCTGGCTGTCTCTCTCTCTGTCAGATAAATAAATAAAATCTTTAAAAAACTAAAATAAAAATAAAATACAAACTTACACAAAAGACATGTTAAATAATGTGAGAAGACAAGATAGACAAGGAGAAGATTAGCTATACATGTAAAAGAAAATGATTCATGTCAAGTATATATGCCTAACAAATCATAAAGAAAAAAGCAAATAACTCAATAAACAAGGGGGGCGGGAAACATGTGCAGGCAACTTAAATGGGAAATAAATGTGGTGAAGTGCTCAGCCTAGACCACTAATCTAGGAAAGGCAAATTAAAACCATAATGAGATACAATTTCTTAACCAACAAATTAGTTTAAAAATGGGCAAGTTGTATAAAAGTTAACATGACCATTTTGGTGATGAATCTGGAGATATCTGGCATATTGAAAGGTGCACCTACCATATGATCAGCAAATCTCTCTTAGGTATATAACCAGAACTTAGGCTTCCAAATGCTTCTTACCTGGATCCATGTAGAAAACCCACTTTATTTACATATTAATGCAATATACAGAACACATAGGTGTGTATGATGTATATGTGTATGTTTATTCCATGAAAAATACTATCCTTTTCACATGTGATACACTGTTATTTTGTATTCTATCATGCCACCTTCTTTGTCATGCTGACCTTGACCACTATTTGATTTTATGACCCAGTAATAGGCCAAGACTTGGTATTTGAAAGGCACGCTGATCCCAAAAGCTCTTATTCATACCCATTAGGAGACAAGTAAAAAATGTTCACCATAACTTTGTTTCTAATAAACATTTGGAAACACCTTAAATGACTTCAAGAAAATAAACAAAAGAGTATTACCATTTGTACAGATATATAATAAAAGCTTATAACATGTAGTGAAAAATTTAAAACATGTGGGAATGACAAATGCCAAAGTTAGAGAGCAGATATTTCTGGTGCACAAGGAGGGAAAAGGCACACACAAGAATTTCAAATGTGTACCTAAAAGGTTAAGGTCTACAAAGAATACATGAAAAATATGGTAAAGTGCTAACAGTTGATGAAGTATATTTTATATGCATTTTGTATATTTTATAACTTTAAAAGAAACAAGAACACAGATGAGCTTGGCTCATGAGAGGAGACACATGTAGTAATTTGAGCAGGATAAATACCATGGAACTAGGTTCTGTTTTGTTCTATTTTGTGTTGTTCTTGTCTAAAGGGCCTGAACCTGAGACACACACACACCCATATAACAGTCACTTCCCATTTGTTTCATCTGCTTTAATTCTTGCAATGGTCATGAGTGATGGGGGTTATCACATTCATTTCACATATGAGGAAACTGAAGCTCAGAAAAGTTAAGCATAACAACCTGTCCAGGGCTCGGAACACATAGTGGTGGAGCTGAATGCAAACTTGCCCTCTCAGCACCTAGACTGACTTTCCCACTACATGTCCTTTTCTCTAAATGCCAGAAAAAGGCCAGAACTCAATGCAAGGCTCAGTTCTGGGGTCAAAACTGTAGTGTGTCAACATGCTCCCACTTCTAACACACAAGAAAACAGAGACTACTCCTGAAGCTCATTTTCCTGGAGAAACCATTCAGCATCATAAGATACAGAGAAACCCCAAGATCACTCTCTCAGTTCCAGGCAATCATAGTGAAGAACTTCACTTGAGTGGGACCCAGAGAATCAGCCTGAGCCTCAAATCTAGCTTCAAGGAAAGCACCCATATACAGGAGAGGCACAGGCCTGAGTCAACAGACCAAGGATCTAAAGCTCCACCAGCCCCCTGAGATGTATTTTCTCCTGTATAAAATGGGAATGAAATTTCTATCTCCCAAGGAAGGTTGATTTGTGGAGGCAATGGGTATAGAAGTACTCTGTGAACTGTAATACATAAAACATTTGTAAGTCTATCATCTTTCACTGTCTTCTGCAGAACTGCTTAATAGGAAAAACACAGCTAAAGGCAGGGATCCATGGCCTCTGTGAGCCACAGTTACTTGGTACTGTTGCCACAGTAACAAAGCACATGTTCCCACTGAGCTCCACCTAAGACAGATCCAGCTCATCCTTGCCTTCCCTTTATCCACCTGACCTCGTGGAAGGACTTCTAGTTCCTGCACATGCCTCGCCCCTTCAGAGCACTTCATTGTCACTGGTCCTTCCACCCATTATGGTCCCAGCACTGGGGTTGATCAGAAGGGTCTCTGGCTTTGGCCAGAGCAGCTCAGGATTCTTCCTTCAGACCCAATGCAGGGACCTGCTGATAGACAACACACCAGTTTTCTCTAACCATTCCTCTTCCCCCTCTAAGAGTATGAGCATGACAGAAAATGAAATAGATGCTTAAAAGAGATTGGGTGTGCATCCCCTAGTGGCTGGGCCCAGGCCCCAAGTAACAAGAGCACACTCAACTGTGGGATGATGTGAAGTATGCCCACAATGTTTGCTTATTTCACCCACCAAGCTCAAGTTTCCTCTGTCCCTGGGAGCACAAAATATTTTCCCTAAATGTTAGAATACTCTTTAGGTTCTGAAATGTCTCTTAAAAATTCTACACTCTCTCCACAGCCCCTCTGCCTTAAGGATCTGCCTTCTATTATGTTATATATCAGTCTGCTAAGGCTGCCATTAAAAAATACCACAGTTCTGAAGGCTGGAAGTCCAAGATCAAGGTGTCAAGAGCAGGACTAATTCTTTCTGAGGCCTCTCTCTTTGGCTTGTAGATGGCTGTCTTCTCCCTGTGTCCTCACATGGTCTTCCTTCTGTGTGTGTCCATACCCTAATCTCTTCTTATTAAAGACTCCAGTCCTACTGGATTAGAACCCATCCCCAGTGACCTCATTCTAACTTAATCACCTCTTTAAAGGCCCAATCTCAAATACAGTTATATTATGAGGTACTAAGGATTAGTACTTTAACATGCAAAATTTGGGAGAAAGGACACAATTTAGCCTATAACATATTACAACTCTGCCCTGACTTCCCTAGTTGGGCTAGTCACCCCTTGGCTTTCCCCCAGAGACCCTCTGCCTTCCTGTAATGTAGCTCTTGGATGTGTTTCCATCAGTCCTTTAATGTCCAGCCTCTTGCCAGCAAGATGTTCTCCTTACCTTGGTGCTCAGGGTCCCACTCAGCAGGGGGTAATTGTTGGGGACTGCACTTTTGCCTCTGACAGGCGCTGCATGCTGTCACTAAAGCATGAAAGCAAGTTTGATCTTTGAAGTCCCATTCTTAAAGTCAAACACCATGTTCTCATTGTGAAAAACCCAACAAAATACAAGATTTTAATGCATTTAGCTTTCTATCACTCTAAGCTCAAACAAAAGAGTGAGAGCCTATGTTCTGCTGCCTGCCTTCTAAGAGCTTCTGCACTTTCCACCTTGCCCGGTGGCTTTGGCTAAACTCAGCTCAAATACCATCTTTCCTAGGCTCATCTCCAGGCCAGGAATTCCTTCCAGCAAAGCTTCTTGTAATTATTTATGGGAATATCTATCTCTCTCAGAAGTCTGCAAGTTTCATGAGGGCAGAAAACAATCCAGATTCATGCTAGTGTTACTAGTGCACAGTGCTCACCTGGAGATAGTTAAAAAATGTTTTGGGAGTGAATGAATAAATAAGTTTATTAATAAAAAATAAATAAGTTTATTAATAAAAAAATTTCTGAAGCTAAATTAGACTCCTCTTTCCTAAGTACTTTGTACCTACCTACCTTTATAACTTTATTTTTCCTATTCCTTCTTCCCAGAGTTCACCATTTTATAAATAACAATTCTAAAACTTATTCAAGTGTTTTTTTTTTCCAGAACCTAAAATTGTATCTGGCACAAATGGGCCTCAGTACATCTCCGATGAATTGCCTTCTGGGATGAAATACTTCCTTAGATCACATCGGACTCATCATTTCTCCTTCCTCTTAATTACAGTAGGGCATTAAAATTCACTCATTAGTCATTTATTCAATACAGTGCCCTGATCTAACCCTGGGGCACCGAGAAAATGTGGTCTTTTTCCATAAGCCATTTCCGGGAGTGTGGAGAAAATGTTGTATAAATAAACAACAATGCACCCAAGAACATACCACGGGTGTCTTGGGAGCTATCTCTGTAGCATACAGTAAAGGCACCAGGAAATGAGCATTATTCCCAGGTTTTAGAGGTTGCTGTGTAACATGCCAAGGCCAATGTGAGCCATAAGCTGAACTTTAAGGGGAGCCTGAGAGAGGCAGGGGCTGACTGCAGAGGCAGGAGATGTGCGTGCTGGACATGCCTGGGAGAGCCCCAAGAATTAAGGATGGTTGTAGGGCAGAGCGAGTTATGGAAATATGATGGCCACAGAGCTCAAATGCAAGCTGGTGCGTGGAGGTCAGTACTTGTCCATTAGATGACAAAAAAAGTGGAAGAATCAATGATAATGATAAAGATAGGAAGGAGCAAGAAAATGTGATGAATAAGGATATTTCATTAACTTCTTTGGCTAGCTCTCATTCTCATTCATCTGCTTTGGACGTATCCACAGCACTTACAAAAGTAGATAGTGGGAGCACTGTGGAATCCCACAGGGAATGGCTCAGAGAAAGGAGACATGCAGGGTGCAGGGAGAAGCTACACCTGCAGAGGTGGACAGAGACCACGGCAGGACTCCAGAGAGCGAAGGACAGGTGTGAGCCCTGGCAGGGTGCAGGGGAAGGAAGTATGGGAGCCGGCACCTGGGAGACTGCCTGGGGAAGGGGCAGGTTCACAAAGGTTTCTGTATTTCTTTTTTCCTTTTAAGTGTTTATTAAACTCATGATATTTGCTGCTTCCTCGTACTGTAGATACTTGTAAACTCTCCACTGTGAATCATAAATACTTAAAGGACAGGACTGGGCTTTATTCACCTTTATATGCTACAATTATCAGCACACTAGGGAGCCCAGAAAAAACATGTCTAATGCATGTTTTGCATGAGTCAGTGAGTAAATGGCATCAAGTTAGCTATCAGAATTTATTTTCTTTCAATTTTTCTTAATTTTCCCCTAATCCAAGTTTCAGGAAGTCCTAGAATTCTATGCAGACAACTAAATAGTGGTGTTTGATCCAAAAGGGGCCAGAGAATGTTCCCACTATGTAGAAGATGTTAAAATGAAGTCAGGGTAAACCATAATAGACTTCTATCAGTTATAAACTCATAGAGGGCAGAGGGCAGGTGCCACTATCTTCCACGTAGCACATTCACTTTTATACAGGAGGTCAGTACTTGTCTGTTAGATGACTGAAAAAAGTGGATGAATCAATGATAGTGATAAAGATATGGAGGAGCAAGAAAATGTGATGAATAAGGATATTTCATTAATGGCCAAAGCCATATGGATAGATTATGTGATAATGTAATCACAAGGAAAAATCGTGGCTTTCCAAGTGTGTTGATTAAACCTAGATCCCTTTCTGATGTGTTATTTATTCCATCTAAATATATTTAAAGTTCAGTATCTCAAACACTGGCCCTTTCCTCAGTTACTACCCAATGTGCTAAAATTAATCCCAGGTAAGGGCATCCTCCAGCACTGCACTGAAAAGAGTTATGGGGCTGAATGCCTCAGAGAATAGACACTGTGATTGAAATGTGCTGTCTGCCATGGGTGCACACAGGAATGTGGGGACACAGACATGTGACTTTGTCAAAACTCTATTAAGCTTTTCAGGGTGCTAGGGTCAGGGAAGTAATTCAGTTATCTCAACTTTTGGCCCAATGACTCGATCTGAAAACACAGCATATTTACTGATGTCTTAGGGAGACTGCATATGAATTCCAACTTTGTTATTTATAAAGCTGGGTGATCTTGCACATGTGTAAAGTCTCTGGGTCTTATTTTCTCTTTCTGAAATGTAGGGATCCTTCTTCATTCAGTCTATGAAAATAGTATACCTATGGCACCTAGCAAAGTGCCTATGCACTGAACAAATGGCATCAAATATTTGCAACTCTTATTTTCATTGATCTGCTTTGAATTCATGCACAGCACCTATAAAAAATGGGCAATCAAGGGCAGCAACTTCAGAGTAGCCCCACACCGTTTCCCTGTGTAGTGGAATTCAAAATTGTTCCCAAGATTCCCAGACAGTAATCTCCTTGTCATTCAATCAAACACTGATGTAGATGCTACTATGAAGGGAATTTATAGGTGTGATTAAGACTCCAAATCAACAGACCTTAAGAAAAGGGAGTCCTTAAAAGACAGTGGGCTCTTTCTTGAAAAAGAGGTTCAAAGTATGAGAAGGATTCAGCATAAGGGACATTTTAATTTGCTGACTTTCAAGATGTGGGGGATCTATAGAAGCTGAGAAAAGTCCCCAGCTGACTGCCAACAAGAAAATAGGAACTTCAGTACTATAGCTACAAGACTGAATTTTTCACAATCACATGGTTGAGAGGAAGATCTGAGTTCCAGAAGAGACCAGAGCCTTGCCAACATCTTAATTTCAGCCTCACAAGAGTAGGAGCATAGAACTCGGCCATGCTTGCCCAGACTTCTGACCTACAGAACAGTGAGATGTATTCTTTTATGCCATTAAGTTTACAGTCACTTGTTATGCATCAGTTGAAAACTAATGTACACTAGTTCTTCTTTCACTGATTTGGCAAATAAGTAAATTTCCTGTCTTACAACTACCATAAAAATAATGTTCCTGGAAGGAGACACCTTAACACAACTAACCTCCTTTAAGACCTATAAAGTATAGCAGCAGTGAGACTGTCTCTCACCAAATAAGCTACAGCCTTCTATCTTTTTGTGATGGCCAGTGTGTCACCTTACATTGCTTTTATAATGTTGCTAATGGTTGGTTTTCTGACAGTGAAGTTAATATATGTTTATAGAAATTTTGAAGCCACAGAAAAGTGTAAATAAGAAAACATCAATCATCAATCCCACTCTCAGAAGCAATCCCTGTTAATGTGTTGACAGCAATCTTCTTATATATTTGTTTTTTAAAGTTAAAAACATAAGACATACTCTTATAATTTTGTATCCTAATAGTCTAACTTGTATTATTTCATGAAAATTCCGTGTTGATAAATTATTTTAAACATATTTGTCATCACTTTATAATTTTAAATCTTATTGAAGTATCTTATTTATTTTATATTTCTATTCTCTTATGTTTGAGTATTAGTTTGCTTCAATTTTTAAGATTTGAATTAAACATTTTTCTTGCCTATTAACCATACTTAGTATATTCCTTAGCATTGATACCAAGAAGTGAAATCACTAGGATGTTTGTATGCTATCTCCCTCTAAAATAGTGTGGGGTCAGATAAGGGCTCCACACTATTATGAGTTACATAATGATTATGAATCACATAATTAAGTCATTTCATGCCCTTTACACCTGTACCTCTGCACTTGTCCAATCTGTCAGAGGGAAATAGGGTCTGAAAAACACTGCTGATCTCTGGACTCCATTGACCTGAAGACCAGAAACTTTTGGAAGGCTGCACTGTGTGTTCTGAACCAGGTAAGGGAGCCAGGAGGGTCCTGTAGCTGAAGGAGAGCAGAGCAATAGTCAGCTCCAGGGCTGCCAGAATGTTTTCATTGCTCATTAACTGTTAGCATTGTTAGTTTGAATGAGCTGTGATTTTCACTGCTACTGAAGCAGGCTGACAACTCTCTCCTCCCCAACAAGCTGTCTTCCCAAGCAGCCAGTGTTCAACGTTAAGTGTCTCCCCAAAGGAGCCAATACGCTTACTCCAACACTCACCTGCCTCTCTAAACCTGCCCTCACACAACAGCCTCAGGGACAGCCAAGGACCTCACACTTCACTCTGATTTTAATGCCTTCCTCAAGTGCGACCTCTTTCTCTCACTCTTTCTCTCTCCTCTCTTCTCCATCTTCCCATCCCCCAATCAATGCAATACATAAAGCATAAAATTTACTTCTCCCTGCACTTTTTCAGTATGAGTGCAAATCTCCTGAAATAAGCAGATATTCAGTTGTTTTCACGGAAGCACCTGCCCATCTGTTTGTCACACCATGACACAACCTGGGAGTGGAGCTGGGGTAAAGGGCTCTACAGAAAACACTCCATATCTTCAGCTGAGGCTCCAAACATGAGCTCTAAGCATTAGGGTGCAGGCAGGGTGAAGTTGGGGGATTAAGCATGTGTGTATGTATCTGTCCACAGTGAAAATGTAAGGGAATAAATTGTTTTATAGCTCAGTGCTTTGGCTTTGTGCCATTCTCTCATTTCTACTCTTGACTAATTTCCACTTATGCTGCAAAACTTGGCCTAGATATTTTCGCCCAGAAATTCTTCTTTGACTTTCCTCTTCTGGGTTCCAACAGCAACCTCATGTACCTGTCACACTGGAGTTTCTTTGCTTTTCTCAAGAATGCATCGTAAGTTACTTTTGTATTCCCAGCATAATGCCTGTCACATACTATGTGCTCAGTAAACTCTTATTGTCATAAACTGAAAAGGTACACAATTATCAACTTACAACCTGGAGGTTCCTATAAGAAAATGGGTATGGTTATTTGTTCTCCCTTAATTCTTTTTTTAAGGTTTTATTTAAATTCCTGTTAGTTAACATACAGTATAATAGTAGTCTCAGGTGTACAATATAGTGATTCAACAATTCTGTACAACACCTGGTGTTCATCACAAGTACCCTCTTAATCCCCATCATATTTTTAAC
The DNA here is from genome assembly GCF_037043125.1 of Eumetopias jubatus. Lineage (NCBI taxonomy): Eukaryota > Metazoa > Chordata > Mammalia > Carnivora > Otariidae > Eumetopias > Eumetopias jubatus. The sequence goes on along the minus strand of NW_028274809.1, from coordinate 111,280,052 downwards.
CCATCCCCCACCCACCTCCCCTCTGGTAACCATCAGTTTGTTCTCCATAGTTTAAACTCTGTTTCTTGGTTTGTCTCTCCCTCTTTTTTCTCCTTTGCTCACTTGTTTTGTTTCATAAATTCCACATATGAGTGAAATCATATGGCATTTGTCTTTCTCTAACTGACTTATTTTGCATAGCATTCCATCCACTCCATTGCAAATGGCAAGATTTCATTCTTTTTTATGGCTGAGTAATTTATATATATATACTTCTTCTTCTTTATCCATTCATCAATCGATGGACACTTGGGTTGTTTTCATAATTTGGCTATTGTTCTCCCTTAATTCTGCTCTCTAGATGCTAAAGGTGCCATTTGTCACAGTAGAACAGTAAAAATTCTACCCATCTTATAATTTTTCAAAATTTAAATGGCAGAAATTTGTCTCATAGTTCTGGAGACTAGAAGTCTGAGATCAAGATGTCAACAGAGTTGGTTCCTTCTGAGGTTGGGAGGGAGACCAGTCCTGGGTTTCTCCTGCTGGTCTGCTGATAGCTTTCTCCCTATATCTCTTCACACTGCCTTCCCTCGATGTGAGCCCATCTCTGTGTCCATATTCCCCCTCTTAATAAAGACACCAGCCATATTCTAGGGCCCTTTTTAATGACCTTAGGCTCAATTACAGGAAGATAAGCCACACCACAATTTACTAATGACACAACTTTATTACATGACTTCACTAGCTGTAGTTGCAGTGACCCTATTAGTAAATAAGGGTACATGCTGGGGTCCTGGGGTTAGAACTGGAACATATGGATCTTGGGGGGAGGTATAATCCTACCCATAACATATGCCAAATCAAGACAAAGAAAAATTGCTCTTCAGGGCCCCAACCCTAATTTAACCCAACACCAATGGAGAGCTTACTAGGTAGAGGACACTGGACTAAGGCAGTAGAATGGAAGAAACACAAGTTTCTCTGCCTTTGAGGATCTGGGAGTGGGACAAACGTATATGGGAGAGGGATGCCAGTATAATAGGGCCTACCATGGTTCCTGGCAACACAGGAGGCATCCTATAAATGTCTATGGAATATGGTCTTGCTGTGGGACTCAGGAGCCCCAGATTTTAGACAACTGGCTTTGCCACTTATTTGCTGTGTAGCACTGGGTAGCCATTTCCAGCCTCTGAGACCTTGTCATATCATTTAAATCAAATGAAGAATGCTGTAATTACAGCAGGATTCAATGGCAACTGAAATAAAGCCATGCCCTGAGGAAAAAGCATCATTGCCTGTGACATTAATCAGTTTATAGGTCATGTTTGCTAAACAGATTCTAATTTCTTTCCACCAAATCAAGTGAGAGTTATTATTTTTCATCATCATTTTTTAGAAAGTAGCATTAAGTTCTCAATTATTGATATCTTTCTCTTTTTCAGTACACAGAATAACATGTTAGTGTTCAAGGACCACAAGTCCATGGAGCTCATCCAGTACACAGGGAAACTGAGACATTGGCCGCATAGGCGTCATTCTGATTCCATCTTCTAGTGGTGTAAGGAAGCTGCCTAGGGACAGAAGATAAGCACTCTTTTCCTGGTTTAAAATGAAACAAAACAGGAATAGCATGGAGGACATTAGGAGAAGGAAGGGAAAAATGAAGGGGGGGACATCGGAAGGAGAGATGAACCATGGGAGACTATGGACTCTCAGAAACAAACTGAGGGTTTTAGAGGGGAGGGGGTGGGAGGATGGGTTAGCCCAGTGATAGGTATTAAGGAGGGCACGTACTGCATGGAGCACTGGGTGTTATACGAAAACAATGAAGCGTGGATCACCACATCAAAAACTAATATATTGTATGGTGACTAACATAACATAATAAAATAAAATTTTTTAAAAAATGAAACAAAATAAGCCCAACTAATGGATATCAACACCACAAGCCTGTCCCAGCATCAGGCAACTTCCCAAAAAAGATTTTATGCATGGGGAAGGGAGGGAGATAATTCCTCCAAAATGTCACATAAGAAAATCTTTCAAGTCTGGCTAAGATGTATGAAAGAATAACATCAATCTTCCCATTGTAACAACTAAAAAAAGAGAGAGAGAGAGAGGATAAAGCAAAACAATGTATATTTTTTAAATATACCAGAGAAAAGTAGATGCAAAGAAGCCTAAAAGAAACACATTCCAAGGAAGACTAAGCCTTCTTCCCTCTGTGGGGCATCTGCTCAGTCAGGATGTGGACATGCAGATTTGGCTTAGTTAAAAGTGAATGGAGTAGAATCTGTAGGAGACCCAGTGCAGAATAAATTTCTCCTCTAACACATTCACCCCCAAAGGACATTTGCTGTATGTGAGAAATGCCAGAATGGAAGACTGGGAGCTGGGTAGGTAAAGGAAGCCGAAGTATTAGATTTTCTGGAGAAAACTAGAAGATGTAATGTTTATTCTTCCTTCAAGAGGTATGTTTAAAAAACTTTATTGACATATCTTTGAAATATAAAAATTATTATCTTTAAGGTATAAAACTTGATGTTTTGATATATATATACACTGTGAAAAGATCACTACAATCAAGCTAAATAACTTAATAATTACCTTTATATAATTTTATCATTGTGTGTGTTGAGATTTAATTAATGATCTACATTCTTAGCAAATTTCATTTATGCAATACACAACTGTTAATTATCATCACCATGTCTGCACGTTAGATCTCCAGAGCTCACTGATCTTGCATAAGTGAAACTTTCTACCCTTTAACCAACATCTTCTCATTTCATTCTCCTCAGCATTCTACTGACCCACCAACTGAAAACCACCATTCTACTCTCTATTGTAAGAGGTTGACTATTTTAGATTCATTATCTAAGCGAGATCATGCAGTATTTGTCTGTCTTATTTCACTTAAAGTAATATCCTTCAGGTAGATCTATGTTGTTGAAAATGGCAGGGCTTCCTTTTTTAAGGTTGAATGATATTTTATTGTATATATATATATATATATATATATATATATATATATACACACACACACACACACACCTTTTGCTTGGTTCATTTTTGCATTGATAGACATTTAGATTATTTCCATATCTTGGCTATTGTGAATGATGCTGCAATAAACACGGAAGTGCAGCTATTGGTTTGAGATCCAGACTTCATTTCTGTTGCATATATACCCAGAACTGAGATTGCTGGATCATATGGCAATTCTATTTTTAATTTTTTGAGGAATCTCCATTCTGTTTTCCATAGTGATTGGAGTAATTTGCATACCCACCAACAGAGTACAAGAGTTCTCTTTGCTCTACATTCTTAATAGAACTTGTTATATTTTGCTTTTTTGATAATAGCCATTCTAACAGGTGTGAGGTGATATAGTATTGTGTTTTTAATTTACATTTCCCTGTTGATTACTGATGTTGAGTACCTTTTCATGTACTGAATAGCCATTTGTATGTTTTCTTTTGAGAAGTGTCTATTCAGCTCCATTGTCCATTGTTTGATTGGGTTATATTGATTTTTATTATTGTGTGAATTTCTTATATTTTTTTATATTAACCCTTTATCAGATACATGGTTTGCAAATATTTCCCCTACTTCATAGGTTGCCTGTTCACTTTCCTATTTCTTTTGTTGTGCAGAAGTTTTTATTTTTTTAACTATTCAAGATATACTTGCATTTCATTTTATTGTTTTTTTTTCTATTTTAATTCCAGTGTAGTTAACACACAGTTATACATTAGTTTCAGGTGTACATTAATGGTTCAACAATTCCATATATTACTCAGTGCTCATCAGGATGAGTACACTCTTAATCCCCTTAGCCTATTTCATCCATCACACCACCACCTCCACTCTGTCTCTATATTGAAGAGTCTTGGGTTTTTTTGGTTTGTCTCCTTTTTTCTTTTTTCATTTGTATTGTTTCTTAAATTCCACATATGAGTGAAATCATATAGTATTTTGTTTTCTCTCACTGACTTATTTCACTTAGCATTATACTCTAGATCCATTCCTGTTGTGAATGGCAAGAGTTCATTCTTTTTCACAACTAAATAATATTCCATTATATAAACACACACACACACACACATATATATATATATACACTTCACATAATCTTTTTCCATTTATCTATCAATGAACACTTAGGCTGCTTCCATAATTTGGTAATTGTAAATAATCCTGCAATAAACATAGGGGTGCATATATCCCCTCAAATTCGTGTTTTCATATTTTTGGGGTAAATACTCAGAAGTGTGATTATGAGATCATATGGTAGTTCTATTTTTTAGTTTTTTGAGGAAACTTCATACTGTCTTCCACAGTGGCTGAACCAGTTTGCATCCCCACCAACTGCTGGGAATGGCCAGCAATCCCTGTACCAATGGATGAAAGATTACTCCAAGCTTTGCTGTGAAAGAGAGGAGAAGGCAAGGGGGTCAACACTCAGAGGCGAAGACCTTTTGCTCTTCTTTGCTCCTGCCCTTCTTGGCAATCATAAATCTTTATCACTGTTTCTAGCATGTGATGTGTAACAAGGGGTCTTACTGGAACTAGGAGGATCTGTTTATGGTAAAGATACCATATGCTAATCTGCATGTTCTATGAGTTCTGCCAAACATAGCCTAGGGGGACAATGCATACATCTCTTAGAGCACAGTGTGGCTGTTTGGGCTAAGAAAGCTTCCAGGAAGGCAACTCCTCAGGCATTCCTATGGCAGAGTGGTCAGGCAGGCCTCAGCATTCCAAAGGCCTATGCCCTACTCCAAAAGCTTCCCTGCCTCCAGTGGCCTCCATGTTACATTTTAGCAAGCCAGGTATTATGGCTGATTTCATATTCTACATTAACCCCAACAACCAAAAGTACAAGAGGGTTCCTTTTTCTCCACATCCCAGCCAACACTAGTTGTTTCTTGACTTTTTAATTTTAGCCATTCTGACGTGTGTGAGGTGGTATCTCATTGAAGTTTTGATTTTTATTTCCCTATCAGTGATGTTGAGCATCTTTTCATGTGTCTATTGGCCATCTGTATGTCATCTTTAGAAAAATGTCTATTTATATCTTCCAAACCATTTTTATTTGGATTATTTGGGAGGTTTTTTTTGGTGTTGAATTATAGAAGTTCTTTATATATTTCAAATAGTAACCTTTTATCAGATGTCATTTGCAAATATCTTCTCCCATTCAGTAGGTTGCCTTTTAGTTTTGTTGATTGCTTCCTTTGTGGTGCAGAAACTTTTTATTTTGATGTAGTCCCAATAGTTTATTTTTGCTTTTGTATCCCTTGCCTCAAGAGAGCTATCTAGTAATAATTTGCTATGGTTGATGTCAAAGAAGTTACTGCATGTGTTCTCTTCTAAGATTTTTATGGTTTCATATCTCAAATTTTGGTCTTTAATCCATTCTGAGTTTATTTTAGTGTATGGTATAAGAAAGTGATCCAGTTTCATTGTTTTGCATGTAGCTGGCAGTTTTCTAAACACCATTTGTTGAAGAGACTGTCTTTTTCCCATTGCACATTCTTTCTTCCTTGTCAGATTAATTGACCATGTAGTTGTGTATATTTCAGGGTTCTCTATTCTCTTCCACTGACCTATGTGTCTATTTTTGTGCCAGTGTCATACTGTTTTGATTATTACAGCTTTGTAATATAACTTGAAGTCTGGAATTGTGATACTCCCAGTTTGTTTTTTTGTTTTTTTTTTTTCTTTTCCTACTTTTATTTTCTTTTGTTTGGTTTTACTGTTTTTAGCAGAATTGAGTAATTCATCACTTACATTTAAAACCCAGTGCTCAAGAAGACAAGTGTCCTCCTTAATGCTCATCACCCATTTAGCCGATCTGTCAGCCATCTCCCTCCATCAACCCTCAGTTTGTTCTCTATCACTAAAAGTCTCTGATGGTTTGTTTCCCTCTCTCTTTTTTTCACCCTTCTCATATGTATATCTGTTTTGTTTCTTAAATTCCACATGAGTGAAATCATATGGCGTTTGTCTTTCTCTGACTGACTTGTTTCACTTAGCATAATAATCTTTACCTCCATCCACATCATGGCAAATGACAAATGGCAAGATTTTATATCTTTTGATGATCGAGCAATATTCTAGTGTATATATATATGTGTGTGTGTCTGTGTGTGTGTGTGTATATATATATATATACATATATAGCTTACATATATTCTATGTATATATACATATATATAGGTTCTTTTTCCATTCATCAGGTGATGGAAATTTAGGTTGTTTCCATAGTTTGGCTATTGTTGGTAATGCTGCTATAAATATTGGGGTGCATGTATCCCTATGAATTAGGGTTTTTGTATTCTTTGAGTAAACCTAGGAGTGCACTTGCTGGATCATAGGGTAGTTCTATTTTTAACTTTTTGGAGAACCTGCGTACTGTTTTCCAGAGTGGCTGCACAAGTTTGCATTCCCACCAACAGTCCAATACTGTTCCCCTCTCTCTGCATCCTGGCTGACACTTGTTGTTTCTTGTGTTGTTAATTTTAGCCAGTCTGACAGGTGTGAGGTGATATCTCATGTGGTTTTGATTTGTATTTTCCTGATGACCAGTGATATTAAGCATCTTTTCATGTGTCTGTTAGCCATCTGGATGTCTTCTGTGGAAAATGTCTATTCATGTCTTCTGCCTAGTTCTTAACTGGACTATTTGTCTTGGGGGTGTTGAGTTTGGTAAGTTCTTTATAGATTTTGGATACTAACTCTTTATCAGATATGTCATTTGCAAATATCTTCTCCCATTCCATAGGCTGCCTTTTAGTTTTGTTGATTACTTCCTTGGCTGTGCAAAAGCTTTTTATCTTGATGAAGTCCCAATAGTTAATTTTTGCTTCTGTTTCCCTTGCCCCCAGTGATGTGTCTCGTAAGAACTTGCTATGGCTGAGGTCAAAGAGGTTGCTGCCTGTGTTCTCCTATAGGACTTTGATGGTCTCCTGTTTCACATATAGGTCTTTCATCCATTTTGAATTTGTTTTTGTGTATAGTGTAAGAAAGTGGACCAGTTTCATTCTTCTGCAAGTTGCTGTCCAGTTTTCCCAACACCATTTGTTGAGGAGACTGTCTTTTTTCCATTGGATATTCTTTACTGCTTCATGCCCATGGGTTGGAAGAACAAACATTGTTAAAATGTCCATGCTGCCCAAAACAATCTACACATTTAACACAATCTATATCAAAATACCAGCAGCATTTTTTCACAGAGCTAGAACAAATAATCCTAAAATTTTTATGGAGCCACAAAAGATCCTGAATAACCAAAGCAATCCTGAAAAAGAAAAAGCAAAGCTGGAGGCATCACAATTCCAGACTTCAAGCTATATCACAAAGCTGTAGTCATCAAGACAGTATAGTACTGACACAAAAACAGATACATAGATCAATGGAATAAGATAGAAAACCCAGAAATGGATCCACAACTATATAATCAACCAATCTTCAACAAAGCAGGAAGAATATCCAATGTTTTTCTTTTTCACGGTTTCTTTGGTTATTTAGGGTCTTTTGTGGTTCCATACAAATTTTAGGATTATTTGTTCTAGCTCTGTGAAAAATGCTGCATTAAATGTGTAGATTGCTTTGGGTAAGGTAGACATTTTAACAGTATTTGTTCTAATTTGTGAGCTTGGAATGTGTGTCTGTTGTTTTTGGTGTCATCTTCAGTTTCTTTCATCAGTGTTTTATAGTTTTCAGCGCACAGGTCTTTCACCTCTTTGGTTAGGTTTATTCCTAAGTATCTTGCTGTTTTTTGGTGCAATTGTAAATGGAACTGATTCCTTAATTTCTTTTTGTGCTACTTCATTATTGGTGTATAGAAATGCAACAGACTTCTGTATGTCGATTTTGTATCCTGCAACTTCACTGAATTCATGTATCAGTTCCAGAAAATTTTTGGCACAGTTTTTTGAGTTTTCTATATAGAGTATCATGTCCTCTGCAAAGAGTGAAAGTTCAACTTCTTCCTTGCTGATTTGGATGCCTTTTATTTCTTTTTGTGGTCTGATTGCTGAGGCTAGGGCTTCCAGTACTATGTGAAATAACAACGGTGAGAGTGGACATCCCTGTCTTATTCCTGACCATAGAGGAAAAACTCTCAGTTTTTCCCCATTGAGGATGCTATTAGCTATGGGTTTTTTCATATATGGTCTTTATTATGTTTAGGTATGTTCCCTCTCTCCCTACTTTGTTGAGGATTTTTATCATGAATGGATGTTGTACTTTATCAAATCCTTTTTCTGCATCTATTGGAAGGCTCATATGGTTCTTATCCTTTCTTTTATTAACGTGGTCTATCAAGTTGATTGATTTATAAATATTGAACCACGCTTGTAACCTAGGAATAAATCTCATTGATTGTGGTGAATGATTTTTTTAATGTGTTGCTGGATTCAGTTTGCTAGTAGTCTATTGAGAATTTTTGTATCCTTGTTCATCAGGGATATTGGCCTGTAGTTCTCTTTTTTTAGTGGAGTCTTTATCTGGTTTTGTATCAGGGTAATGCTGGCCTCATAAAATGAGTTTGGAAGTTTTCCGTCCTTTTCTATTTTTTGAAATAGTCTGAGAAGAATAGGTGTTAACTCTTTAAATGTTTGGTAGAATTCGCCTGTGAAGCCGTCTGGTTCTGGACTTTGGTTTGTTTGGAGTTTTTCTTATTTCCGATTCAGTTTCTTTGCTGGTTATTGGTCTGTTCAGGTTTTCTATTTCTTCCTGTTTCAGTTTTGGTAGTGTGTGTGTGTTTCTAGGAATTTATCCATTTCTTCCAGGTTGTCCATTTTTTTGGCATACTGGTTTTCATAATATTCTGTTACAATTGTTTGTATTTATGTGGTGCCAGTTATTTCTTCTCTTTCATTTGTGATTTTGTTTGAATTTTCTCCCCCTCTCTCCCTCTCTCTCTCCCTCTTTTGGTTGAATCTGGCTAGAAGTTTATCAAATTTTTTTTGTTGATTTTTTTAAAGAACCGGCTCCTGGTTTTATTGATCTGCTCTATTGGTTTTGTTTTGTTTGTTTGTTCATTTTAGTTTCTATGTCATTTATTTCTGCTCCAATCTTATTATTTCCTTCCTTCTGTTTTTTGGGGTTTTGCGTGTTGTTCTTTTACTAGCTCCATTAGGTGTGAGGTTAGGTTGTTTATTTGAGATTTTTCTTGCTTCTTGAGGTAGGCCTACATTGCTATAAATTTCCCTCATATAATAGCTTTTGCTGCAACCCAAAGGTTTTGGGCCATTGTGTTTTCATTTTCATTTGTTTCCAAGTAATTTTTAAAATTTTTATTTGATTTCCTTGTTGACTCAGTCTTTGTTTAGTAGTATGTTCTTTAACTTTAGGTGTTTGTGGTCTTTCCAGTTTTTTTTATGGTTGACTTCTGGTTTTATACTGTTGTGGTCAGAAAAGGTGTATGGTATGTTCTATCTTTTTGTATTTGTTGAGGCCTGATTTGTGACCTAATATGTAACCTATTCTGGAGAATGCCCCATGTGCACTTGAAAAGAATGTGTATCCTGGTGCTTTGAGGATGGAATATATCTGTTTTAGGGTCTGAATATATCTGTTAACTCTATCTGGTCCTCTGTGTCATTGAAAGCCACTGTTTCTTTTCTGATTTTCTGTTTGGATGATCTGTCCATTGATATAAGTGGGGTCTTAAAGTATTACTATCAATTAGTTCCTTTATGTTTGTTATTAATTATTTTGTGTATTTGGGTGGTCCCATGTTGGGTGCCTAAATATTTATAATTATTATATCTTCTTGTTGGATTATGCCCTAATAGATAGATTGATATCAATAGACTGATAGTCTATTTTTTTCAATATAAGTATTGTTACACGGGCTTTATTTCCACATTCATTTCCCTGATAAATGTTTCTCCATTCCCTTACTTTCAGTGTGCATGTGTCTTTAGGTCCGAAATATGTCTCTTGTAGGCAGCATATAGACAGGTCCTGTTTTTTATTCACTCTGTCACTATGTGTTTTGATTGGAGTGTTTACTCCATTTACATTCAATATAAATATCAGTAGGTATGTATTTATTGCTATTTTGTTACTTGTTCCATGATTGTCTTTGTAGTTTTTCTCTATTGCTATCTTTTCATGCTCTCTTTTCTAATGGTTTGCTGGATTTCTTTAAAGATATACTTGGATTCCTTTCTCTTCAATTTTTGCCATATATATTACTGGCTTTTGATCTGAATCTTTTGGTATTGGTTGAGACCTGATTTGTGACCCAGTATGTGGTCTCTTCTGGAGAAAGTTCCATGTGCACGTGAGAAGAATGATTATTCTGTTGTTTTAGGATAGAATGTTCTGTATATATCTACGAATTCCATATGGTCCAATGTGTCGTTTAAAGCTCTTGTTTCTTTGTTGATCTTCTGCTTAAATGATCTGTCCATTGCTGTGAGTGGAATGTTGAAGTCTCCTACTATTAATGTATTATTATCAATATGTTTCTTTATTTTGGTTATTAGTTGGTTTATGTAATTGGCTCCTCCCATGTTGGGGACATAGATATTTATAATTGTTAGATTTTCTTTTTGGATAGACCCTTTAAGTTTGATATAGTGCCCTCTACATCTCTTACTACAGTCTTTGGTTTAAAATCTAATTGGTCCAATAATGAGGATTGCTACCCCAGCTTTCTTTTGAGGTCTGTTGGCATTGTAAATGGTTCTCTGTCCCCTCACCCTCAATCTGGAGGTGTCTTTATGTTCAAAATGAGTCTCTTGTAGATAGCATATGGATGAGTCCTGCTTTTTTATCCAATCCAAAACCCTTTGTCTTTTCATAAGAGCATTCAGTCCATTTACATTCAAAGTATCTATTGAAAGACATGAATTTGTGCCATTGTATTGCCTGTTAAGTTCCTGTTTCTCTAGATTTTTTTCTGTTTCTTTCTGGTCTATATTACTATATACAAAATCTGCTTAATATAGATTATATTATATATCTTATAATATATAAGATATTATATATCTTATAATATAGAATATGTTCTATATTATAGAATCCCCCTTAATATTTCTTGCAGGGCTGGCTTGGTGTTAGCATATTCTTTCAGTTTCTGCCTGTCCCAGAAGATCTTTATCTCTCCATCCATTCTGAATGACAGCCTTCCTGGATAAAGTATTTTTGGCTACATGTTCTTCTCATTTAGTATCCTGAATATGTCTTGCCAGCCCTTTCTGGTTTGCCAGGTCTCTGTGGATAGGTCTGATGTTATTCTGATGTTCCTCCCTCTGTAAATAAGAAATCTCTTCCCCCTAGCTGCTCTCAGGATAGCTTCCTTGGCTCTAAGATCTGGAAGGTTTACTATTATATGTTGGGGTGTTGATCTATTTTTATTGATTTTAGAAGGGGTCCTCTCTGCCTCTTGGATATGAATTCTTGTTTCTGTCCCCAGATTAGGGAAGTTCTCAGCTATGATTTGCTCAAATATACCTTCTAGTCCTCTCTCTCTCCACCCCCTTGGGGGATTCCAATAATTCTGATATTGGAACATTTCATGGTATCATTAATTTATCCAATCTTTTTTTCGTGTGCTACTAGCCACCTATCTCTGTTTTCCTCAACTTCCTTCCTTTCTATCAGCTTATCTTCTAGGTCACTAATCTGTTCTTCTGCCTCATTTATCCTGGCTGTTAGAGTATCCAGCTTATACTGCATCTTATTCATAGCATTTTTTAGTTCAGCCTGATTAGATCTCATTTCTGCTGTTAGAGATACTATGTTGTCACTAATGCTTTTTCCAAGCCTACCTATTGACTTTATGATTGCTATCCTGAATTCTATCTCTGACATCTTGCTTATATCTATATCCATTAGTTCTGTGGCAGAGGACATTATCTCTGTTTCTTTCCTTTGTTGAGAGTTCCTCCTCCTATAGTCCTTCAGTCAAGGGATGGCTGAGTAAATTAGCAGAGTCCAAAATATCAACCATGACCCAAGCAAGATGCACCCTAGGAAAATCCGGAGTGGTCTGAAGCCACCACCAGAAAACAAAGCCAAAATGAAACACAAGTATAAAATTTTAAAAATTAAAAAAAGGGGGTAAGGGGTGCTATAACCTCTCAGTGTGGACAAAAAAGGGTGTTTCAGTTGTTCCTGGGCGTATTTTGGTCTGTGTGTTAGAGGACACTATGTCCCCAAATTATAAGGAAATTAAAACTTGTGTGTATATAAAGGTAAAAATAAATAGTGAAAAAAGGACTACAATAAAGTATATATCTATAAAAACTATAGGTGTGAAAAAATACAAGTTAAAAAGCTACTACAAAATATAAGTTGATGTAATAAACATCTAGTTGAAATGAGAAGGTAAATAGAAAAAAAAACAGAGAAAAAGCATAAGAAAAAGAAAAAAAAGAAACAATAAAAAGAAAGGAGAATTTTATCTGAAAAATAAACAAGTTGTGAGGCCACATCTGGAGCTCAATATATAATTTTCCTCTGATGTTGGGATTTTACAGTCTTATGGGATTCATAAGATCATCATCCAGCTGTTCTTCCAGCCTGTCTTCTGGGGGAGGGGCCTGCCATGCTTTATCTCAGGTAACCCTGCTTGTGCAAAGTTGCCCTGCCCCCTGTCAAGGGTATGGGCTCAGTGGAAGCCAGTCTTCTGTGTGGCTTTTGTTCCTTCGGGGCTTTCCACTCCTCTTCAGAGAATCAGAGCAAAAATGGCCGCAGCCAAACCTTTGGCCAAGAGCAGAAAATTCACAGCATGCCCTTTAATAAACCCTCCAGGACAAACAGTTCCACTTCTTTTTTTTTAAGTTTTTTTTTTTTTATTAACATATAAGGTATTATTTGTTTCAGGGGTACAGGTCTGATATTCATCAGTCTTACACAATTCACAACGCTCACCATAGTACATGTACTATAGTAAACAGTCTCCACTTCTATATGGTCCACCAAAAACCACAGCCTCCTGTGGTGTGCACCCACAACAACTCTCTCAGAGGTAGTCCTAGGGGCCTGGGAATGCCACTGCCCTTTGTGATTCTAAAACCAGGAGCAGCCACGGGCTTGTGCAGGCACCCAGAGCTCCTGGCTCATGTCTGAGTGCTGCTCAAAGCCCTTTCTGGGATGCTACTGCTCTGCAAGTTTTTGCCCGGTCACAGGTGCAGGGTCCAGAATTTTTCAGGCTGCCCAAGAGAAAAACGGTTATCGAATGGCCTGGCTCATGGTTTATGGTGATCCGAGCTGAGATTCCTTTCCTGGGCTCTCTGACCATAACCTGCTCCCTGGCTCCACTGCTCAGGTACTCTACCGGTTCCAGGAACCCCCTTCACTCTGTGGCTCCTCCTAACCTGAGACCACAATGCCCTACCTAGAATTTGCCTTTTCATTTCCAGAGCCCCTTTCAGAGAGGGATGTCTCTCCCTAGAGCAGATTTCTAAGGGTTCTGATTTTACTTTCTGGTGTTCTATCACTTTCCAGGAGCCAGCTTATGGGGGGCTTCCTCCCCCTCTATTTATCTTCCAATATCTCCTGGCATATTAATGACTCTGCATATCCTACTTTGCAAAAGCAGTCACTTTTCTGCTTGTAGAGATCCAGATATATATTCTTACATCTCAGGTTGATTTTGTGGGTGTTCAAAATAGTTTGGTAGATATAAATTCAGGGGACCAGTTGAAACAGGGTCCCCTACTCAACCACCATCTTGCCTCCTCTCCCTCTGCAGAGGTTTTACCTAAAAAAAAGAAGTTGGTCATAAGAAGCAAAGAACTACCTGCTTGGCTGAGAGGATAGACTTTATTTGAAGCAGGGCATTTAGAATACATAAGGATGTTATTTTCCAGATGGAGATCTGGATGAAAAACAACTAAGAGGGCAGGAAACCTATAACTCCATGATAGTAATAGCACCAGAGCAGGACAACCAGAAGTTTAACAGAAAGAAACAGGGAAAAAGAAAGCCCTTTTTGGAAAGAAGGGATCACAGATTCACAGGGAGCCAGGAAGGGATCACAGTCAATCTTTCCACTTGGGATTCCTATGTGCAAGTGCAAGACTGCAATCAGAGCAGGTGTGGGGCAAAGTGAAAGCATTTCTCAAGCTGCACACAGATGCATCAACAAATAGTGTAGTTCTCACTGGCACTAGGGACTTAAGCATGGTCTCTCACAGATTAGACACTGACTGAATAAACTACTCTGACCCAAAGGCAATGTCTAAGATGACAAACTAAAAAATAAAATTACACCCATACCTGGTGGTGTGGAAGACTGTGTGTACATGAACAAGACTGGATTCACTTAGGAGTAAACAGCAAAGGAAAATCTAAGCTCTTAGTCCCTGATGAACATGGATCAAAAACAAACTGCAAGAACTATGATAGTAGTCTCCAACTCATACATACATCCAGTGGTAAAAAATAAATATTTATCTTCCAAGGAAACTTAAGCAAAACCATTGAACAAAATTAACTTAAGCTGATTATGGGGCTGTCCCTAGGTAACCAGGCTAAAAATATGAGAGTAATAAATCCTAGCACGTATTTTAGAAATACAGATGGGTGCATACTCCTGGATAGACCATATGATAGGTCATAAAGCAAGCCACAATAAATGTAAAAAGATTGAAATCCTACAAAGTATATTCTCCCACCACAAAAACATAAAATTAGAAAACAAGAAAAGGAAGTTCACAAATATGTGAAAATTAATCAAAACACATCAAAATAAAAGACACATAGATCAATAGAACACAAGAGAGAGTACAGAAATAAACCCACATTTATCCGTCAATTAATTTTCAACAAAGGAAGAAAAATAAACAAAGAGGAAAAGACAGTCTTTTCAATAAATATTGTTGAGAAAACTGGACAGCTATATGTAAAAAAGAATGAAACTGGACCACTTTTTTACACCATATACACAAGCTGAATATAGATAAAAGACAAATGAAGACTGGAAAACATAAAACTCCTAGAATAAAGCATAAGCAGTAATTTCTTTGACATCAGTCTTAACAATTTTTTTTCCCAATCTCGCCTCAGGCAAGGACAGCAAAAGCAAAAATAAAATAAGCAAATGGACTACATCAAACTAAAATGCTTTTGCACAGCAAAAGTTTCCATCAGCAAACACAAATGGGAATATACTGAAGGGAGAAGATATTTGCAAATGATATATTTAACAGTTTAATATCCAAAATATATAAAAAATTCTCACAACTCAATAACTAAAAAAAATCTAACTTAAGAATGGGCAGAGGACTTGAATGGATACTTCTCCAAAAAAGATACAGATGGTCAACTGTCACATAAAAGAAGTTCAACATCACTAATCATCAGGGAAATGTATTTGACAAAGTACAACATCCAAAATGAAAAAAAAAAAACTCAACAAACTAGGTTTAGAAGGAACATACTTCAACATAATAAAGGTCATATATGAAAAACCCACACCTAACATCATATTCAATGGTGAAAAACTAAGAGATTTTCCTCTAAGATCAGAAACAAAATAAGAATGTTTATTCACACCACTTTTATTCAGTGTAGTACTGGAAGTCCTAGCTGCAGTAATCATACAAGAGAAAGGAATAAAAAGCATCCAAATTTGTGAAGAAGAAAAATTTTCACTATTTGCAGGTGATAAGGTACTATATATAGAAAACCCTAAAGAGTCACCAAAAAACTACTAGAACTGATAAACGAATTCAGTAAAGTTGAAGGATACAAAATTAATATAAAGAAATCAATTACATTTCTATACATTAACAATGAATCAGTGAAAAAAGAAATTAAAACAATCCCATTTACAATTACACCAAAAATAATAAAATGCTTGGTAATAAATTTAACCAGGAGATGAAAGACCTGTACTCTGAAAACTATAAAACACTGATGGAAGAAGTTGATGACACAAACAAATGGAAAGACATCCCTTTATTCATGGGTTGGAAGAACCAATATTGCTAAAATGTCCATACTACCTAAATCAATCCTCAGACTTAATGCAATCCCTATCAAAATACCAACACCATTTTTCACAGAACTAGGAGAAAGCATCCTAAAATTTGTGTGAAACCACAAAAGACCCCAAACAACCAAAGCAACCATGAGAAAATACAAAGTTAGAGGTATCACAATCACAGATTTCAAGATACACCACAAATCTATAGTAATTAAAACAGTATGGCACTGCCACAAAATAGACACATGGATCCATGGAACAAAACAGAAAGCCCAGAAATAAACTCACCTTTATATGGTCAATTAATGTAAACAAAGGAGGCAAGAACATACAATGGGGAAAAGACAATCTCTTCCACAAATGGTGCTGGGAAAACTGGATAGCGACATGAAAAGAATAAAACCAGACCACTCTCTTATACCATATACAAATATAAATTCAAAATGAATTAAGAACTTAAATGTGAGATCTGAAACCATAAAACTCCTAGAAGAAGACATAGGCAGTAATTTCTCTGACATTGGCCCTAGAAACATTTTTCTAGATATATTTCCTCAGGCAAGGAAAACAAAATCAAAAATAAACTATTGGGACTACACCAAAAAAAAAAAAAAAAAAAAAAGATTTTGCACAGTGAAAGAAACTGTCAACAAGATGAAAAAAGCAAACTACTGCCCATTTTTTGACTTCATTATTTGTTTCTTGGGTGTTGAGATTGAGAAGTTCTTTATAGATCTTGGATGCCAGCCCTTTATCTGTAGTGTCATTTGCAAATATCTTCTCCCATTCTATGGGTTGCCTCTTTCTTTTGTTGACTGTTTCCTTTGCAATGCAGAGGCTTTTTATCTTGATGAAGTCCCAGAAGTTCATTTTTGCTTTTGTTTCACTAGCCTTTGGAGATGTATCTTGAAAGAAGTCGCTGTGGCCAATGTCAAAGAGGTTACTGCCTATGTTCTCCTCTAGGATTTTGATGGATTCCTGTCTCACATTGAGGTCTTTCATCCATTTTGAGTTTATGGTGTTAGAGAATGGTCGAATTTCATACTTCTGTATATAGCTGTCCAATTTTCCCAGCACCATTTATTGAAGAGACTGTCTTTTTTCCATTGCATGTTTTTTCCTGCTTTGTCAAAGGTTATTTGACCAGAGTTGAGGGCCGATATCTGGGCTCTCTATTCTGTTCCATTGGTCTATATGTCTGTTTTTATGCCAGTACCATGCTGTCTTGGTGATCACTGCTTTGTAATATAGCTTGAAATCTGGCAATGTGATGCCCCCAGCTTTGTTTTTCTTTTTCAACATTTCCTTGGAAATTCAGTGTTTTTTCTGATTCCATACAAATTTTAGGATTGTTTGTTCCAGCACTTTGAAAAATGTCATTGGAAGTTTGATCGGGATGACGTTGAAGGTATAGACTGGTCTGGATAGCGTAGACATTTTAACAATGTTTATTCTTCCGATCCATGAGCATGGGACATTTTTCCATTTTTTGTGTGTCTTTTTCAATTTCTTTCATGAGTGTTCTATAGTTCCTAGAGTATAGATCCTTTACCTCTTTGGTTAGGTTTATCCCGAGGTATCTTATGGTTTTTGGTGCTATTGTAAATGGAATCATTTCTCTAATTTCTCTTTCTACAGTTGTACTGTTACTGTATAAGAAAGCAACTAATTTCTGTGCATTGATTTTGTATCCTGCCACATTAGTGAATTGCCGTATGAGTTCTAGTAATTTTGGGGTGGAGTCTTTTGGGTTTTCCACATAAAGTATCACGTCATCTGTGAAAAGAGAGTTTGATTTCTTCTTTGTCAATTTGAATTCCTTTTATTTCTTTTTGTTGTCTGATTGTTGTTGCTAGGACTTTTAGTACTATGTTGAAAAAAAATGGAGAGAGTGGGCATCTTTGATGTGTTCCTGATCTTAAGGGAAAGGCTCTCAACTTTTCCCCATTGAGGATGATATTTGCTGTGGGTTTTTCATAGATGGATTTTACGAACTTGGGGAATGTTCCCTCTATCCCTATGCTCTGAAAGTCAAAAACTGGGTAGAAGACATGAACAGACACTTCTCCAAAGAGGACATACAAATAGCTAACAGATACATGAAAAAATGTTCATCATCATTAGACATCAGGAAAATTCAATTCAAAACCACATTGAGACTCTGAAAAACAAACTGAGGGTTCTAGAGGGGAGGGAGGTGGGAGGATGGATTAGCCTGGTGATGGGTATTAAAGAGGGCATGTTCTGCATCGAGCACTGGGTGTTATACACAAACAATGAATCATGGAACACTACATCAAAAAAAAAACACACACACATTGAGATACCACCTTATATCAGTTAGAATGGCAAAAATTGACAAGGCAAGAAACAACAAATGTTAGAGAGGTTGTGGAGAAAGGGGAACCCTCTTACACTGTTGGTGAGAATGCAGGTTGGTACAGCCACTTTGGAAACAGTGTGGAGGTGCCTCAAAACATTAAAAATAGAGCTACCCTATGACCCAGCAACTGCACTCCTGAGTATTTACCCCAAAGACACAGATGTAGTGAAAAGAAGAGCCATAAGCACCCCAATGTTCATAGCAGTAATGTCTGTAATAGCCAATCTGTGGAAAGAGCTGAGATGCCCTTCAACAGATGAATGAATAAAGAAGATGTGATCCATATATACAATGGAATATTACTCAGCCAGCAGAAAGGATGAATACCCAACTTTTACAACAACATGGATGGGACTGGAGGAGATTATGCTAAGTGAAATAAGTCAAGCAGAGAAAGTCAATTATCATATGGTTTCACTTATTTGTGGGATATAAGGAATAGCATGGAGGACATTAGGAGAAGGAAGGGAGTGCTCACTTCGGCAGCACATATACTAAAATAGGAGAAGGAAGGGAAAAATGAAGAGGGGGAAATCTGAGGGACAGATGAACCATGAGAGACTATGGACTCTGAGAAACAAACTGGGGGTTTTAGAAGGGAGGGGGTGGGGGGATGGATTAGCTTGGTGATGGGTATTAACAGGGCATGTACTGAATGGAGCACTGGGCGTTATACGAAAATAATGAATCGTGGATCACTACATCAAAAACTCATGATGTATTGTTTGGTGACTAACATAATAAAATTAAATTAAATTAAAAAAAGAAAAAGACAAACTACAGAATGGGAGAAGATATTTGCAAGTGATATACGTGATAAAGCATTAATATTAAAAAATATATAAAGAATTTATACAACTCAGAACCAAAAAAATTCTTTGACTA
The DNA here is from genome assembly GCF_037043125.1 of Eumetopias jubatus. Classification (NCBI taxonomy): domain Eukaryota; kingdom Metazoa; phylum Chordata; class Mammalia; order Carnivora; family Otariidae; genus Eumetopias; species Eumetopias jubatus. The sequence goes on along the minus strand of NW_028274809.1, from coordinate 111,260,844 downwards.
AAAATGGGCAGATTTCCTCAATGATATTTTTCCAAAGAAGACATAAGCTGACCAACAGAGATATGAGAAGATGCTCAACATCACTAATCATCAGGGAAATGCAAATCAAAATCACAATGAGATATCAATTCACACCTGTCAGAATGGCTAGAATAAAAAAGACAACAGGGAACAAGTATTGATGAGGATGTTTAGAAAAAGGAACTCTCAGGTACTATTGGTGGGAATGCAAATTGATGCAGCCACTGTGGAAACCAAATGGAGGTTCCTCAAAAAATTAAAAACAGAAAAATCATATGATCCAGTAATTCCACTACTGGCTATTTACCAAAAAGTACAAAAATACTAATTTGAAGGGATATATGTACCCCAATGTTTATTGCAACATTATTAAAATAGTCAAGATAGGGAAGGAACCCAAGTGTTCACTGTTAGATGAATGGATTTTAAAAAAAGTCATATACACAATGAAATATTAGTCAGTCATAAAACAATAAGATCTTACCATTTCCAACAACATGGATGGACCTAGAGGGTATAATGTTAAGTGAAATAAGTCAGATGGAGAAAGACAAATACTATATGATTTCAGTTATATGTGGAATTTAAGAAACAAAACAAGTGAACAAACAAAACAAATAAACTCATAGATACATAGAACTATTTGATGATCGACTAAAGGGAAAAAGGTTGGGGAGACAGGCCAAATAAGGGAAGGAAATTAAAAGGTAAAACTTCTAACCATAAAAATTTTTAAAAAGTCACAGAGATGTAATGTACAGCATAGGGAAATATAACCTGGCATCTTGTATCTACTTTGATGGTGGTGATCACTTCATAATATATGTAAATGTTGAATCACAATATTGTACACTTCAAATGTAGTATTGTATATCAACTGCACTTCTATTTTTAAAAAGCACTGCAAAATAGCTAATGAGTCCAAGAGAATTCATGGTGGAAGTTAAAAAACACTTTGAAAGGAAAGATGGAATATGGCAGTGGAGCAGGAAGACCCTAGGCTCGTCTCATCCCATGAACACAACTAAATATCAAATCATCCCAAATACCTCAGAAATTAAAATGAAGACTGACAGAACAAACTCCACAACTAGAAGGAGAGAAGAGACCACATTGAAGAAGGTAGGATGTGAGAAGATGTGGTTTAGGAGAGAAACTGGTCTTGGGTGCTGTGGAAGGGAGGGAACTGTGGTTGCAGAGAAGGGCAGAGAGAGGAACACACAGGGGAACATTTCCTCAAAGCCACTGGCTTAGAAAATGAGAGGGACTGAATTTTGTGAATTCTTGCAACCAGTGGGGCTTAAAGCCTAGAGTTTTAAAGATCAGCAGGCTTGACTGGGATAGAGCCCTAAGGGCAATGTCCTGCTCCTGGAAAGAAGGCAAGGAAAGAACCCAGGGGCAGAAAGCCTGGAGACAGAAATCTGAAGAATGCCTGGGACACACAGCAGGGAGATTGTTCACTCTTCCCAGAGTGTATCCCTGAGAGGTAGCATCCACCAAAATGTCCCTATGGGAATAAAGAAGCTGGCCAATGCCATTTCCCTTCACCACCCCTCAGTATAAATGCAGAGGCACCTGCAGGAAACAGAACAGCAGGACACTGGCTGTCTAATTTGCTTATACCACGTCCCACCACCCTGTGCTTTGGTGGGATTGCCCTTCATAGACTAGCTTCCTTCAGTCCCAGCACAGCAGATCTCTCTCCCAGAAGACCAGCACAAACCACTGCCCACAGCACATACCCTGACCATAGAGTTCCGCAGGTCCTCAATTCTGATAGAAGTGGTGTCAGTTCTCATTTCACAATCAGATCAGAGCATACCTAGTTAAAGACTGCCAGGCCAGGGACTAAACACTACCCACAGCAGGCAAGGAAAGGCTCTGCAGATGACTGGCCTGAAGGACAGAGCAGGCAGAACACAACAGATCACACACCACACACTCCAGAGACATTCCCTGAAGTGTCAGGCACTGAACACTACATGAGCTTTTCTTCAAAAAGCATTACTTTCAGGAGCAGGAGGCATAACTGGCTTTTTAAGACAGAAAAACAGGCAGAGACTTAAACAAAATGCCAAGACAGAGGAATTTATCCCAAATGAAAGAACAAGATAAGGCCATGGCCCAAGACCTAAGAGAAACAGATGTAAGTAAAATGCTTGATGAAGAATTTAAAGCAACAATCAAAGGATACTCACTAGGCCTCAGAAAGAATAGAAGACATCAGTGAGAACCTTGTCACAGAGTTAAAACAGTTAAAAAAAGAATCAATCAGAGATGAAGAATGCAATAAACAAGATTGGAAACAGGTTTAATGCAATGAACAGCAAAATGGAAGTAGAGGAACGAATTAGTGACATACAGGACAAAATAATGGAAAATAATGAAGCTGAACAAAAGAGAGAAAGAATTATGCAACATGAGAGTAGACTTAAGGAACTCAGTGATCCCATCAAACATAATAACATTTGTATCATAAGAGTCCCAGAAGAAGAAGATAGGGAAAAGGGGGCAGAAAATTTATTTTAGGAAATAATAGCTAAAAACTTCCCTACTCTGGGAAAAACAAACAAACAGACATCCCGATTGAGGAGGCACAGAGAAAGCCCGTCAAAATCAACAAAAGCAGGCCAATACCAAGACATATTGCAATTAAATTTGAAAAATATAGCAATAAAGAAAAAAAATCTCAAGAGCAGCAAGAGAAAAGTAGTCCCTAACTTACAAGGGAAGACCCATAAGGCCAGCTGGAGATCCCTCAACAGAAACATGGCAAGCCAAAAAAGAGTGGCATGATATATTCAACATGCTGAATGGGAAATATTTGCAGCTGAATACTCTATCTAGCAAAGTTATCATTCAGAATACGAGAGATAAAGAGTTTCCGAGACAAGCAAAAACTAAAGGACTTCCTGACCACTAAACCAGCCCTGCAAGAAATATTAAAGGGGACTGTTTGAGTGGGAAAGAAAGACCAAAAGAAACAAATATTAGAAAGGAACAAAGAAAGTCTCCAGAAACAATGACAAACAAGTAATAAAATGTTGATAAATACATATCTAACAGTATTTATTTTGAATGTAAATGGCCTAAATGATCCAATTAAAACAAATGAAAATGAAAACACAATGGCCCAAAACCTTTGGGTTGCAGCAAAAGCTATTATATGAGGGAAATTTATAGCAATGTAGGCCTACCTCAAGAAGCAAGAAAAATCTCAAATAAACAACCTAACCTCACACCTAATGGAGCTAGTAAAAGAACAACACGCAAAACCCCAAAAAACAGAAGGAAGGAAATAATAAGATTGGAGCAGAAATAAATGACATAGAAACTAAAATGAACAAACAAACAAAACAAAACCAATAGAGCAGATCAATAAAACCAGGAGCCGTTTCTTTAAAAAAATCAACAAAAAAAATTTGATAAACTTCTAGCCAGATTCAACCAAAAGAGGGAGAGAGAGAGGGAGAGAGGGGGAGAAAATTCAAACAAAATCACAAATGAAAGAGAAGAAATAACTGGCACCACATAAATACAAACAATTGTAACAGAATATTATGAAAACCAGTATGCCAAAAAAATGGACAACCTGGAAGAAATGGATAAATTCCTAGAAACACACACACACTACCAAAACTGAAACAGGAAGAAATAGAAAACCTGAACAGACCAATAACCAGCAAAGAAACTGAATCGGAAATAAGAAAAACTCCAAACAAACCAAAGTCCAGAACCAGACGGCTTCACAGGCGAATTCTACCAAACATTTAAAGAGTTAACACCTATTCTTCTCAGACTATTTCAAAAAATAGAAAAGGACGGAAAACTTCCAAACTCATTTTATGAGGCCAGCATTACCCTGATACAAAACCAGATAAAGACTCCACTAAAAAAAGAGAACTACAGGCCAATATCCCTGATGAACAAGGATACAAAAATTCTCAATAGACTACTAGCAAACTGAATCCAGCAACACATTAAAAAAATCATTCACCACAATCAATGAGATTTATTCCTAGGTTACAAGCGTGGTTCAATATTTATAAATCAATCAACTTGATAGACCACGTTAATAAAAGAAAGGATAAGAACCATATGAGCCTTCCAATAGATGCAGAAAAAGGATTTGATAAAGTACAACATCCATTCATGATAAAAATCCTCAACAAAGTAGGGAGAGAGGGAACATACCTAAACATAATAAAGACCATATATGAAAAAACCCATAGCTAATAGCATCCTCAATGGGGAAAAACTGAGAGTTTTTCCTCTATGGTCAGGAATAAGACAGGGATGTCCACTCTCACCGTTGTTATTTCACATAGTACTGGAAGCCCTAGCCTCAGCAATCAGACCACAAAAAGAAATAAAAGGCATCCAAATCAGCAAGGAAGAAGTTGAACTTTCACTCTTTGCAGAGGACATGATACTCTATATAGAAAACTCAAAAAACTGTGCCAAAAATTTTCTGGAACTGATACATGAATTCAGTGAAGTTGCAGGATACAAAATCGACATACAGAAGTCTGTTGCATTTCTATACACCAATAATGAAGTAGCACAAAAAGAAATTAAGGAATCAGTTCCATTTACAATTGCACCAAAAAACAGCAAGATACTTAGGAATAAACCTAACCAAAGAGGTGAAAGACCTGTGCGCTGAAAACTATAAAACACTGATGAAAGAAACTGAAGATGACACCAAAAACAACAGACACACATTCCAAGCTCACAAATTAGAACAAATACTGTTAAAATGTCTACCTTACCCAAAGCAATCTACACATTTAATGCAGCATTTTTCACAGAGCTAGAACAAATAATCCTAAAATTTGTATGGAACCACAAAAGACCCTAAATAACCAAAGAAACCGTGAAAAAGAAAAACATTGGATATTCTTCCTGCTTTGTTGAAGATTGGTTGATTATATAGTTGTGGATCCATTTCTGGGTTTTCTATCTTATTCCATTGATCTATGTATCTGTTTTTGTGTCAGTACTATACTGTCTTGATGACTACAGCTTTGTGATATAGCTTGAAGTCTGGAATTGTGATGCCTCCAGCTTTGCTTTTTCTTTTTCAGGATTGCTTTGGTTATTCAGGATCTTTTGTGGCTCCATAAAAATTTTAGGATTATTTGTTCTAGCTCTGTGAAAAAATGCTGCTGGTATTTTGATATAGATTGTGTTAAATGTGTAGATTGTTTTGGGCAGCATGGACATTTTAACAATGTTTGTTCTTCCAACCCATGGGCATGAAGCAGTAAAGAATATCCAATGGAAAAAAGACAGTCTCCTCAACAAATGGTGTTGGGAAAACTGGACAGCAACTTGCAGAAGAATGAAACTGGTCCACTTTCTTACACTATACACAAAAACAAATTCAAAATGGATGAAAGACCTATATGTGAAACAGGAGACCATCAAAGTCCTATAGGAGAACACAGGCAGCAACCTCTTTGACCTCAGCCATAGCAAGTTCTTACGAGACACATCACTGGGGGCAAGGGAAACAGAAGCAAAAATTAACTATTGGGACTTCATCAAGATAAAAAGCTTTTGCACAGCCAAGGAAGTAATCAACAAAACTAAAAGGCAGCCTATGGAATGGGAGAAGATATTTGCAAATGACATATCTGATAAAGAGTTAGTATCCAAAATCTATAAAGAACTTACCAAACTCAACACCCCCAAGACAAATAGTCCAGTTAAGAACTAGGCAGAAGACATGAATAGACATTTTCCACAGAAGACATCCAGATGGCTAACAGACACATGAAAAGATGCTTAATATCACTGGTCATCAGGAAAATACAAATCAAAACCACATGAGATATCACCTCACACCTGTCAGACTGGCTAAAATTAACAACACAAGAAACAACAAGTGTCAGCCAGGATGCAGAGAGAGGGGAACAGTATTGGACTGTTGGTGGGAATGCAAACTTGTGCAGCCACTCTGGAAAACAGTACGCAGGTTCTCCAAAAAGTTAAAAATAGAACTACCCTATGATCCAGCAAGTGCACTCCTAGGTTTACTCAAAGAATACAAAAACCCTAATTCATAGGGATACATGCACCCCAATATTTATAGCAGCATTACCAACAATAGCCAAACTATGGAAACAGCCCAAGTGTCCATTGACTGATGACTGGATAAAGAAGTTGTAGTATATATACATACAATGGCATATTACTCAGCCATCAAGAAGAATGAAATCTTGCCATTTGCCATGATGTGGATGGAGGTAGAGAATATTATGCTAAGTGAATTAAGTCAGTCAGAGAAAGGCAAATTCTATATGACCTCATTCATATGTGGAATTTAAGAAATAAAGCATAACAGCAAAGGAAGAAAAACAGAGAGAGAGAGACAAACGAAGAAACAGATTCTTAGCAACAGAGAACAATTTGATGGGTGTGGAGTGGGGGCATGGGTATACATGATGGGGACTAAAGAGTGCGCTTGTTGTGATGAGCACTGGGTGTCCTATGGATGTATTGAACCACTAAATTGTACACCTGAAACTAATTTAAACTGTATGTTAACTAACTAAAATTTACATAAAAACTTTAAGAAAAAGAAAACACTTTGAGATGAGTATAAACGAAAACACTTATGGAATGCAGCTGAATCAATGCTCAGATATAACTTGATAACATGTCTTTATTAAAAGGAAGAAAGATCTAAAATCAGTAACTTTAACTTCCATCTTAAGAAACTATGAGGGCACATACTGAATGAAGCACTGGGTGTTATACGCAAACAATGAATCATGGAACACTACATCAAAAACTAATGATGTAATGTATGGTGATTAACATAACATAATAAAATAAAAAAATAAAAATAAAATAAAATAAGCTCATTTAATTTTATTAAAAAAAAGGAAACTAGAAAGTAAGGGGCACTTGTGTGGCTCAGTCTGTTAAGCGACTGACTCTTGATTTCAGTTGAAGTCATGATCTCAGGGTTGTGGGATAAAGCCCCACATTGGCTCTGTGTTCAACAGGGAATCTGCTTGAGATTCTCTCCTCTCCCTCCACCCCTCCCCCCACTCATGGACTCGCTCTCTGTCTCTCTAAAATAAATAAATATATCTTTAAAAAAAGAAACTTGAAAGTAACAGCAATTTAAACCCAAAACAAGCAGATTGAAGAAAATAATAAACATAATAAAGGAAGCAAAATAGAGAACAAAAAAGCAACAGGGAAAACAAAAATGTTATTTTTAAAAAATATCAACGGTATTAACAAACATTTGGCTACATGACAAGAACAAAAGACAGGAGCCTAAACTCCCAAAATCAGGAATGAGAGTCTCTAACTTCTGACCTTAGAGAAATAAGGAAATAGTTTAAGAAACCATATACTAACAACTTCTTTAGTTTAGATGAAATACATAAGTTCATAGAGATATAAACTCTCAGAATATGAGTAAACCTATACCCAGTATAAGATTTAATTATTAATTTTCAAATTTCCCACAAAGAAAAACTAAGTCCCAGATTGTTTCAGTGGTGGTTTTTATTAAACTTTTTAGGAAGAATTGATTCTATCCTTCACAACTCTTCTTGAAGGAGGAGGAAATGGTGGAGGAGAGAGAATACTTCCTTTTCATTCTATAAAGCCACTATCATCCTAATAACAAAGCTAGACAAAGACATCACAAGAAAAATATACTACAGGTCAATGTCCCGTATAAATGTAGACACAAAAATGAAATTCCGCAACACATATAAAGAATTATACACTATGAGTGAGTGGGATTTCAATAAACAAAGAACATTTGCTAAAATCCAATAGCCTTTCATGATTAAAAAAATTAAATGAATGAAACATCAAAAACTAGGACTAAAAGGAAGCTTCTTTGACCTAATAAAAGGCATCTACAAAGACCCCACAGTTAACATCATACTTAATGGTGAAAGACTAAGTGCTTTCTCTGTAAGATTGGGTAAAAAAACAAGGATGTCTAATGTCTACTCCCACACTTCTATTCACCATTGCAATAGATGTTCTAGTCAGGGCAATTAGTTATCAAAAAGAAGTAAATATTATCTTTATAATCTTATCTATAGAAAATCCTAAGGAATCCATTAAAAAGCAAATTGAACTAATAATTGAGGTTGGCAGTATGGCAGCATACAATATTAATATACAAAAATCAGGTTTTTTCAGTTTTTATTTAAATTTCAGTTAGTTAACATACAGTGTAACATTAGTTTCAGGTGCATAATGTAGTGATTCAACCCTTATAATACCTGGCGCTCAACACAAGTGCACTCCTTAATCACTATCAACTGTTTCACCACCCCCCCACCTCTCCTCTGATAGAAGAAACCAAAGTTTCCTCTTTATTAAGATTATTTTGGCTTGTCTCTCTCTCTCTTTTTCCCCTTATGCTCATTTTTTTCTTAAATTCCACATATGAATGAGATCATGTAGAATTTACCTTCCTCTGACTGACTTAATTCACTTAGCATAATATTCTCTACCTCCATCCACATCATGGCAAATGGCAAGATTTCATTCTTCTTGATGGCTGAGTAATATGCCATTGTATGTATATATACTACAACTTCTTTATCCAGTCATCAGTCAATGGACACTTGGGCTGTTTCCATAGTTTGGCTATTGTTGATAATGCTGCTATAAATATCGGGGTGCATGTATCCCTATGAATTAGGGTTTTTATATTCTTTGGATAAACCTAGGCGTGTACTTGCTGGATCATAGGGTAGTTCTATTTTTAACTTTTTGGAGAACCTGCATACTGTTTTCCAGAGTGGCTGCACAAGTTTGCATTCCCACCAACAGTGCAATACTGTTCCCCTCTCTCTGCATCCTGGCTGACACCTGTTTTTTCATGTGTTAATTTTAGCCAGTCTGACAGGTGTGAGGTGATATTCAGTTGTAATTCTATACATTAACAATAAATAATCAAAAAATGGAATTTAAAAAATCCATTTGAAAAGCATAAACAAGAATAAAATATTTAGGAATAAATTTTATAAAAATAAATGTAAGACTTGTACATTGAAAACTACAAAACATTTTTGAAAGAAAGTAATGAAGATTTAAATAAGGAGAAAAACATCCCATGTTCATGGATCAAAATAATTAATATTGTTTAAAAGGCAGTACTCCACAAATTTATGCACAAGTTAAATGAAATCCCTATCAGAATCCCATTTTGATTTTTTTGCCTGTATTGGCAAATTGATCCTAAAATTAGGAAACACAAAGGACCAAAAATAGCTGACAATATTGAATAGGATGAATAATTTAGATGATTCATATTTCCTGATTTCAAACTTACTACAAACACTATAGTAACTAAGATGGTGTGGTATAAGGATAAACATATATAGATCAATAAAATAGAATTGAGATTACAGAAATAAATTCATATATCAATGATCAACTTAATCTTGGGAAGGGGGAAAGAAATCAATGGATGAAAGAATAGTCTTAAACAAATAGTGCTGGGACAACTGGATTTTCACTTGAAAAATAATAAATTTGAACTCTCTACTTGTGCTATGCATAAACATTAACTTAAATGGATGACAGGGCTAAATGTAAGAGCTAAAATTATAAAACTCTACAAAGAAAATTTAGGAGTAAATCTTCATCATATTGGTTCAGGTCATTCTTTTTAACTATAACACTAAAACATAAGCAGCAAAAGAAAAATATGTGACTTTGAGTACATTAAAATTAAAAACTTTTAGGCTGAAAATACTACCACCAAAAAGGTGAAGAAAAACAATCCACAGAATGTGAAAACATACTTGTGAATTCTGTATCTGATAAAGAAATTGAGTCCAATTACCTTTCAACTCAATAACAAAAATACAAGTAACCCCCTTTTTTTAAATTGGGCAATGGAACTCAATAGACATTCATCAAAGGAATATGTGCAAATAGCCGAAAGTAGATTTAATCATATCAATAGTGTTACTATGTTATTCAGCAAATCCATCTTTTGTTATATATTCAAGATAAATGTAAACATATACCCAGAACAAAACAAAAAACCTGTACACATTGGGTCATAGTGGCATATGTACACATAGGTCATAATGGCATTATTCATAATAATCAAAAAGTGGAAACAACTCAAGTGTCCAACAAATTATAAACCAATAAACAATATGATGTATACTCACACAGTGAATTATTATTCAGTAATAGAATGAAGTACTGACACATGCCACAAAACAGTTGAATCTTGAAAGTATTAGGCTAGGCTAAATAAAATAATTTATCACAAATGATCACAATATTATATGATTTCATTGATATGAAAATTTTAAATTGAATAATCCACAGAGGCTGAAATTAGACTAGTATTTGCCTAGGTTTTAGGGAAGAGGAAGGGAAGTGACTGCTAAAGGACATGGGGTTTCTCTTTGAGATGAAGAAAATTTTATTTACTTAGATTGGGGTTATGGTTACAACTTTTTTTTAAAGATTTTATTTATTTATTCATGAAAGACAGAGAGAGAGAGGCAGAGGGAGAAGCAGGCTCCCAAGGAGCAGGGAGCCCGATGCGGGACTCGATCCCAGGACCCTGGGATCATGACCTGAGCCAAAGGCAGACGCTTAACCATCTGAGCCACCCAGGCGCCCTATGGTTACAACTTTTTGAAAGTAATAAACACTAATTAATTGCATACCTTAAAAAGGTAAGTTTTATGATAATTGAATTATATCTCACTAGTATGTTTAAATTATTAATAGAAATGTGTTTTAAACAACTTTATAACTAATTTGTCAACATAGATGTAATAGACAAATTATTTTAAAAACACAATTTATCAAAACTGACATAAGAATAGATCTGAATTAAAAATATACAATGGAATATTATTCACCCAGCAAAAAGGATGAATAGCCAACATTTGCACCAACATGGATGGAACTAGAGGAGATTATGTTAAGTGAAATAAGTCAAAAAGAGAAAGACAATTACCATACGATTTCACTTATTTGTGGAACATAAGTAATAGCATGGAGGACATTAAGAGAAGGAAGGGGAAATTGAAGGGGAGGAAATCAGAGGGGGAGGTAAACCATGAGAGACTACAGACTCTGGGAATCAAACTGAGGGTTTTAGAGGGGGACGGGGGATGGGTGAGCCATTCACAAATCAATCAATGTGATAGAACACATTAATAAGAGGTGAGAGAAGAACCATATGGTCTTCTCAATTGATGCAGAAAAAGCATTTGACAAAATACAGCATTCTTTCCTGATTAAAACTCTTCAGAATATAGGGATAGAGGGAACATTCCTCAAGTTCATAAAAGCCATATATGAAAAACCCACAGCGAATATCATTCTCAATGGGGAAAAGTTGAGAGCCTTTCCCTTAAGATCAGGAACAGGACAAGGATACTCACTCTCACCACTATTGTTCAACATAATACTAGAAGTCTTAGCAACAGCAATCAGACAACAAAAAGAAATAAAAGGAATTCAAATTGGCAAAGAAAAAGTCAAACTCTCTCTCTTCGCAGATGACATGATACTTTATGTGGAAAATCCAAAAGTCTCCACCCCCAAATTACTAGAACTCATACGGCAATTCACTAATGTGGCAGGATACAAAATCAATGCACAGAAATTAGTTGCTTTCTTATACACAAACGATACAACTGTAGAAAGAGAAATTAGAGAGATGATTCCATTTACAATAACACCAAAAACCATAAGCTACCTTGGAATAGACCTAACCAAAGAGGTAAAGGATCTATACTCTAGGAAATACAGAACATTCATGGAAGAAATTGAAGAAGACACAAAAAGATGGAAAAATGTTCCACGTTCATGGATCAGAAGAATAAACATTGTTAAAATGTCTATGCTACCCAGACCAATCTATACTTTCAATGCCATCCCGATCAAAATTCCAATGACAGTTTTCAAAGTGCTGGAACAAACAATCCCAAAATTTGTATGGAATCAGAAAAGACCCCAAACTGCCAAGGAAATGTTGAAAAAGAAAAACAAAGCTGGGGGCATCACATTGCCCAATTTCAAGCTATATTACAAAGCAGTGATCACCAAGACAGCAAGGTACTGGCACAAAAACAGACATATAGACCAATGGAACAGAATAGAGAGCCCAGATATTGGCCCTCAACTCTATGGTAAAATAACCTTTGACAAAGCAGGAAAAAATATGCAATGGAAAAAAAGACATTCTCTTCAATAACTGGTGTTAGGAAAATTGGACAGCCACATGCAGAAGAATGAAACTCGACCATTCTCTAACACCATACACAAAGATAAACTCAAAATGGATAAAAGACCTCAATGTGAGACAGGAATCCATCAAAATCCTAGAGAACAACATAGGCAGTAACCTCTTTGACACCGCCCACAGCAACTTCTTTCAAGATACATCTCCAAAGGCTAGTGAAACAAAAGCAAAAATGAACTTTTGGGACTTCATCAAGATAAAGAGCTTTGGCACTGCAAAAGAAACAGTCAACAAAAGAAAGAGGTAACCCGCAGAATGGGAGAAGATATTTGCAAATGACACTACAGATAAAGGGCTGGTATCCAAGATCTATAAAGAACTTCTCAAACTCAACACCCAAAAAACAAATAATCAAGTCCAAAAATGGGCAGAAGACATGAACAGACACTTCTCTGAAGAGGACATACAAATGGCTAACAGGCACATGAAAAAATGTTCATCATCATTAGCCATCAGGGAAATTCAGTTCAAAACCACATTGAGATACCACCTTACACCATTTAGAATGGCAAAAATTGACAAGGTAAGAGACAACAAAGGTTGGAGAGGTTGTGGAAAAAGGGGAACCCTCTTACACTGTTGGTGAGAATGCAAGTTGGTACAGCCACTTTGGAAAACAGTGTGGAGGTGCCTCAAAAAATTAAAAATAGAGCGACCCCATGACCCAGCAATTTTACTAGTGGGTATTTACCCCAAAGACACAGATGTAGTGAAAAGAAGGGCCATATGCACCCCAATGTTCATAGCAGCAATGTCTGCAATAGCCAAGCTGTGGAAAGAGTCGAGACGCCCTTCAATCGATGAATGGATAAAGAAGATGTGGTCCATATATGCAATGGAATATTACTCAGCCATCAGAAAGGATAAATACCCAACTTTTACATCAACATGGATGGGACTGGAGGAGATTATGCTAAGTGAAATAAGTCAAGCAGAGAAAGTCAATTATCATATGGTTTCACTTATTTGTGGAACATAAGGAATAGCATGGAGGACATTAGGAGAAGGAAGGGAAAAATGAAGAGGCGGAAATCGGAGGGAGAGATGAACCATGAGAGACTATGGGCTCTGAGAAACAAACTGAGGGTTTTAGAGGGGAGGAGGTGGGGGGATGGGTTAGCCCGGTGATGGATATTAAGGAGGGCACATATTGCATGAAGCACTGGGTGTTACACGAAAATAATGAATCGTGGATCACTACATCAAAAACTAATGATGTAATGTACAGTGATTAACATAACATAATAAAAAAAACTAATGATGTTTCGTGACTAAAATATAATCAAATCAAATCAAATCAAATAAACAAAATCTTTAATAAATAAATAAAAATAAAACCAAGTTTATCATAAAAATTGTCAGTTACATTAAGGTCTTTTTAACATATGAAAATTGTCACGAGGATGGGCTCTCCCAATGCAGTGGCATAGAAGCCTTTCTGTTTCTCTTGTAACAAAGACAAATAGCAAAGCATTACAAGGTTTACAGCAGCTGACAGCCCTCTTAGCCATGTTAATGTCTTGTTAGAAATAACACTACACACACACACACACACACACACACACCATAAAAGTGACTCACCATAAAAGGGCCTCCAGCTCTCTGCTTACTCTATTCATGTTATTTATTCTGTGATTCAGTTTTCTGGATGACAGCTATTGCAAATTGGTGCATCTACAAGATGTATTCTCCCTACTGAAGGGTGCAAGAAAATTGTTTATTAGGGGGAGATTAACATAGAGGAAAGGAAGAAAAGACATATTTTGCTAACTGAAATGAGAGATGCATAAAATATAAGTTATGAGGGTGCCTACTCTTGCATGTGCCTTGGAGCCTCAGTTTGCACATCATCTCTTGTTTTTCCTTGAAGACACGGACTGATGATGCATGGCAGGGCTTCAGATTCAATTATCAACACTGAGAAGTAAATTGGCTTTTTAACAAAGGTAATAAATAATCTATACATGGTTTAATGTAAAGCAATAAGTAACTTATTCTTAGCAAAAAGATGCATAATTTTGAGAACCTTCACACAAGAAAACCAGAGCTATCTCTATGGCAGGTTATGTTTGAGGATCTTTATATGTTTTTTTAAAGGGAATGGGAAGAAGCCACTTAAGCAATGGCACAGTGCAATAAGGGCCCTTGTGTAAAATCACACCTCTAATGAATGCATCAGGCTAACAGACCATCTGTGAAACAATGTTGAGATTCAAATGAAAATGGTTTCCTGGCACTCTGTGCAAATGTGCTTGTTTTTTCTGCTGGGAGCCAACTACCCTAATGTTTTTGCTTTTCTTTAGAGTAGCTAATGTGTATGATTGCAAACTCCTTAAACAAAAAGCCATTTTTAAATCATAGATATTAGCCTGTTCATATCCTAGGTTAAAGAAAATCATACTCAGTTCTCCCTCTTAATGAAAGTGCTGATGATACTGACAGAGGATACAAGTTGTTGTAGAAAGTGTAACTAATGACATTACAATCGAGTTGCCCATAATGCCTTCTTTGGCTCAGCAAAATGGCTAGCTTGGCCATCTAGGATCTCCAGGTTGCTGGGGAACTATAATTCCTCCCTCTGGAACTTCAGGAGCTGTCGAGACAAAGAGTATGGGCAACTGCAATTCTGTATAAATTCACTGTTTTATTGAAATAAGAAATGACTGGTAAGGCCCCAGGTGAGCAGAAAGACTGAGTGAGGAACATCCCTTCTCTGTGTTTCACCATAGGTTAAGATGTCCTGCATGGTTGCATTTGAGAGACTGTGGCTGCTCTTAATAGTGGCTATCCTGACATACTATTCTTTTAGTTATAAACTCAAATCCCATGATCACAGCAGTGGTCTACTGACCCATGTCTGGACAAATTATACTATACTACTCCATTTTCTTGAACATAATGTTATATATATATATAATTTTGCATCTGGAGTCATTCACAAAAATAATTGATTTTTTTTTTTTGCCAGAGTTGGGAATATTGGAGAAAATAAATCTGGGGAAGCAAACAGCTATCTTCACTCACTACCTGGAAGAGTCCACCTGCATAATGAGAATGAAAACAACACAGAAAATAAAAGGACAAAGAAATAGAGAAATGCAGAGTAAGATGCATTATCTTGGGTTCCTGGATTGAGCCATGCCTGAAGATAAACCTCTCTGTGGAATTCTCGATAACATGAGTCAACATATCCCCACTCTGCTCATGCAAATTCAAGATTTGGTTATTTTTCCTTACAACTTAAAAGAGTCCTGACTAATCAAGTCCTAGCTCCTGAACATGGGGAACCTGAAGGAGGACCTCTACATGCCTGTGTTTTAAAAAGCACACACTGCAACACTTATGGGGGCTTTTGTAACAAAAGCTGACATGCAAGCCCCTTACCAATCCAAACAAATGCACAGCTCACTTCCCCCACCCTTGACTATGTGTACTCTATAACACTAAAAATGGAATATAGGAAAGAAAGAAATAAGACCAACCCAGGAGCTGCAGAATTAGGTTACAAACCCAGTTCCCAAAGACTTATCTATAGAGCTAAAGCAAAATGATCATTCAGCATCATCATGTTGTAAAGAGAAGCAGTTTTCCAGGAGGACACTAGTTACTGACCAAGGATTGGAGAAGAGTAGGAAGGGGAGGCACCAAAGTCAGGTTCATGTGTCAAGTCCAGGATCAAGGAAAGAAGTCTGGCTACACCTCCAAAAACCAAAGATTGGGGAGACAAAATCAAAGCTAGGAATTAATAGATAGGAGCTAAATAATAAAGAGCACATCAAGAATAAATGTAGTTGGCATTGAGTAATTTACTATATAGTGTTGTCTGCCACTGTCCTTTGAAAGCCCTCAGAATGCTACTCAACTTACAGGGATGAGAAGAGAGAGGAAAGGGTAGAGAGGTTATAAGCTGTCTTTTAATAACAAAGATACTAAACAAAGCCATTGATTGACTCAAATAAAACACAGAAGCCCCTCAAGAGCATAAACCTTAACATCTGGAAGTAGTCTCGGTGATTTAAGAGAAGCATGATGCAGAGAAATCACTAGTCCATATCCCAGTTTCCTCTAGGATGCCTGCACAAGAGAGCAATGATCACTTCTCATGAAAGCAGCATGTTCTGATGGTCATCGACTCTTTAGCACTAAAGAATTTTTCATGATAACAATTGTGATTATACTGAGCATAAAGCTCACCACAGCATTATGAAGTTCTGGCCTGGAATAGACGGCCTCAGCTGGCCATCCAGATCTTCTTTTGTCTGCAATCAACACAGCAGAAATCTACCAGAAGTGCAGGGAACTCCACAGAGTAGAATCTCTCTATAATCCAACATGTCACACCTGAAGAGTGGGCACAGGATGTGCATCTGCCTCCTGTTGGTGTCTCTCACATGGGAGGAGACAACCTCCCTGTAGAAAGGATTGCATTGTTTTTCTAAGCCATTGGATTGGAAATGAATATCTGCAGGCAAGCCAGGTATGTGTGTGGGCTCATGGACAAATAGCTTGGCAAATCTGCCTGTGGCACCGGAAAAGGAAGGATATCACAAACAGCCCAAGCATTTCCTGGACAAACAAACAGGGTGATATTGAACACAGTGATATTCACCATTCTTTAAGTGGCTTTCCAAACTACGAGAAGTTTTAGAAGGTACAAATTAGTGTACTGTGGAGTAAGCAACAAGAGTCAGGAGGGAGGGAGGATGATGGTCAGGGAGAGGAAGAGACGTGTGCAGCTCTGGGATGGCTCTGCTGTCTCAGCAATTCCCTGGCCTCTCAGAGCTCCCTTGCCTCAACCATAAATTGGTAGGAAAGACTTTGGTCTCTTCATATTTTGATGCTGATATGACTAATATACCAAGTCTCTTCTGTAAAGGGTCACCCACCTGCTTGCTCTGTGCTGTCTGGGTCATTGAGGAAGGAGGCTGTCACAAACTGGGCATGCCCATGCTTTTCTGCACAGAATGTGCAAAGGGGAGCAAACTAAGCAATTATAACACCTAAAGATCCTGGGAGCTCTGGTAAGTGTCTTGCTCACCCTCAAACTACTTCAGTCCTTTGCTGATGCAGGAATTCCATCATCAAGCCCTAGACATAGAATCAGGTTGACCTGCATTTCTAAGAAGCAGTACCACTATCATCTCTGAGACCTTGGGCAAGTTACTCATGCTTTAGAAACCTCATACTGCAAATCTGTAGCATTAAACAAAAGTCATCACCAAAGTTACTAATCAAAGGTAATAGGTCAATACCTGTTAAGATGACATTGATGAGTTAGGAGCAACACAAGCTTATGCACAGAATTACAAAATGTTAGATCCAAAGATAACCTCACAAGTTTTTCCAGTTCAGTCCCTTAGCCTCACAAAAGAAGAAACTAAAGCCCAAGAGAGTTCAAGTGACCAAAATTACATGACAAACAACAGACAGGCTTGTTGTATAACCCAACCTCCTGAGGTCCCAGAGAAGGGTCTTCTCCACCACCAACTTTTTTGCTGGTCAGAAATCATGGCCTCTTAGAAGGTGAAAAGTGAGAAAATCCTAAGTGAGAGGAAACAGTTGGTAGGCTAAGGCACCGGCAACTGATTTCACTGCTCTTTGTATTTACTGTAGTCACAATCAGATGGCTGTCTCTTCTCCAAAGACTGGTGATGCCTACAGGAAGGCACCATCCCAGTGGACCAGTGCAGGCTGGTGAGTGTCCCTGGACCAGGGTTCAGACCCTGTCACTGAATCTATCCTCACAGATTTCTCCCTGAAAATCATAACAGCTTTATGGAATTGTGGCAAGGACCAAATCCAATGAGGAAATTGACCATAAAGTCTGACTTTGTATTCCCATCACAGGAGCCTTCTGGAGACACCTAGGACAGCCGTGCAGCAAGGAGGCTGAGGCTGAGCCTGGCAGACAGTCCCATAGCTGGAGTGAGGGCACCTAGGTCAGGGGTAGGGCTCAGGGCACAGCTCCCACATCCATCCTAGACAGCCAGGTCCCAGGACTGTACCCACACTCACACCAGCAGGTACCAGAAGGCCGGTCACAGCCAGAGTCAAAAAGCAGTAGCAGCCAGGCTCATACAAAGGACAGAAGGGGTTTGCAGACTCCTCTCCATAGAACAGTTTGTAAACACAGTTAAAGACTGGGAAGAACCCAGAACAGGGCCCCCTTTTTAGGAAGGTGGAACAGTCTACCTCAGGCAGTACCATTTCAAAGGAAAGATCT
Organism: Eumetopias jubatus; assembly: GCF_037043125.1. NCBI lineage: Eukaryota > Metazoa > Chordata > Mammalia > Carnivora > Otariidae > Eumetopias > Eumetopias jubatus. Next base: position 111,242,323 of record NW_028274809.1, on the reverse strand, counting down.
AGGAAGGCCTTGAAGGGAAATTTCACTCTGCCCACACACACCCCCAACTGATGGTTGCTCAGGGGCTAGGCCTACATGGGATCCAAGCCTGTCACTTCTGCCCCAGAGGGTGGGCTTCTCATCCAGATGTCAGCCAGGCCAAACAGCTAACCATGGTCAAGGCCTTAATACATGGAAAGAACAGGGAATTGTGCTGAGAAGGACAGAATAAAAATAGAAAATCATTTTTAAATGAAGGACCACCCCACCAAATTGCAGAAGGTAATTGTTCAAGATACCAGTAGCTGGAGTTGAACTCTGGGGACACATGCCAGGGCTCTGTGTGTACCTATCATATGCAATGCTGTATGTCTGGAGAGAACCTACTCCAACCATTTCCAATTCTTTATTTCAGACCCCGACTCAGAACTGACAGCTTCTAAATCCATCCAATGACCAGGAAGGTGGTTTGGTTTGGTTTACTGTGCTTTGATTTGATGTTGCTGAGAACTAATCCCCTCTCTGAAGTTGGGGGGGGGGGCAGAGGGGAACAAAGTCTATAAAAAATCTGTTCCATGAGATACCATTTCTTTGGGATTCTCCTAGAATACTATTAGAATCATGAAATCTTGGTGCTGGATGTGCCATAAAACAGATAAATGCCACTTACCTCTGATGATTGTGCTATTTCTGAATGTTTACAAAGAAAGGGGTTCATTCAGCCGTTGAATATCACTAAGTAAAAAAGGGAAATGAGCTGGTGTGGTGGTAAAAGCATACTCTGTGTAGTCAACGTGTGTTTCACATTTCAGCTCCGTCAGTTAGTAGCTCTGTGACCTTGTAAACAAATTTAACCTCCTGATTCTGCTTCCTATTCTTTAAAGTGTGGGTAATAAAGCCTACCTACAAAGCTGTCATGAGAATTAGAGCATTATAAAAAAAAAAGTAATTTATAGAAAATACTTATTTCAGTTTCTGCCACATAATAAGTACTCAATAAATGATACCTTCATTATAATTTCTTCTCCCCCTCCTTTTGTGCTCCACTTCCTTCTCTGCCCCCCTTCTCCATGGTGGTAGTAGTAGTAGTAGAGTCAGAATAAATGTCTCCCTGAAACGTTCTGCCTTCTTTGTTCCAGTCCTGCCTTCTGAGACCCCGCAACAGCAGAAGGGCCATGGGCAAAACACCCAGCCATACCCATGTCTGAATCCTGCCAATTATGCCTAGTTGCTAATTTAGAGGGTAAAATTTTCCTTATAAACAAGGAAACAAAAAACAAAGAAACTCTGATTTCATAGTTGAATATAACTCAAACAAATCTTGCTAAAATTGACAAAAATGCTCATGTCTGGTTGAGAGGCAATATAAGATATTTACTTAGTTCAGACTATATGTAAAGATTTTCTAAAGCAGTTAAAAAAAACTAGCCAAATAAATCAAATACCAATATGTGGAGGCTTCTTTTCTGTTGATGTGTGTGTTCTGGTCTCAACACCAGTGTTTCTTTTGTGTCACTGATGGATCTCTCCCATTTCTGAAAAAGCACGTCAGATGGGGACAGGAACCACAACAATACCTAGATTTGAGTGTCCATAATGTGGCAAATAGTTGGTTCTTAGCAGCAGATGAACTGACATAGCCCCAGTGAAAACGTCTGAGTATGGATGTCTCTGCTCAGGTCACCCCTTTTCTCTATGGTCCTCCTTCATGCCTTCCATAGGAAGGATCAGCACCTTTCCCAAATGGGGTCAAAGGGAGTCCCTTGTCTGGCTGTTCTGATTTAGGACCAAGAATCAGAGTTAACCCCTTGGAAGAGAAGGGAACAGTAACATCCATCCATGGGCTACAGGCTGCCACACCTTCTGCTATATTCTAAGTGACTGAGAAAGGGGGTGCACACTGAGGGATGAAGGAATGACACAGAGGCAGAGGGTAAGGCTCTTTGCATGCAAAATAGGCTTCCAGGTACTAGTAGTGACTCGTCATTTTTAACATTAGCTCTATATCTGTCATCTATCTATATATGCATGTGCATACATACACATATACATACATAATGTGTGTGTGCATGGGTGTGTGTGTAATTACCCATATTAGCCAAGAGTAGGTTATGGTCTGTGGCCCAAATCTGACCTCAACCTTTTTTTTTTTTTTGTCTATAAATCTTTACTGGAACATAGACAGCTTATATTCATTTACATATTGTCCAAGACTGTTGTAAAGCTACAGCAGAGTCAGTAGTTATGACACAGACTGTAGAGACCACAGAACCTGAAATATTTACTATACAGCCCTTTCCAGAAAAAGTTTGCCAATCCCTGGCTTAAATATTCCCCATCATCATAAATAACAAATATTTTCTGAATATCTATATGTGGCAAGCACCACAGTAGGTGATGTAAAAATGACAGACATGTCACACATACTTGTGTTTTTAAGTAATGTGTTTACAAGATACCCAAATAATCCCTGTCAAGAATGGAAAATGTTGATGACAGTAAACTGTTTTTCTTTACTTTTGTCCCTACCTTCCTAAACAGTTAACTCTTGCATGTTTTCACAGAATACAAAAGCTCTCTTGCTGTTGAATAAACCCAATTCATTGTGGAATTAGTGGACCATTGAGTTTTCTAAAAATGTGCAATTCAAAACTGAGGCACTGCATGTAATAATTCAGAATACAGCGTCTGGCAGCAGGCTCAAGTCGGAATCCCACCTCCACAACTTGGGAATGTCTCTGACTCTGACTGTGCCTCAGTTTCCTCCCCTTAAAAATGGGATTATAAAATTGTTGTAATGATTATGTGAGTTAATGCATATAAAGCAGTTAGAATCGTGCCTTGACATACAAAATATTAGGGAAACTATGGCATCAAATATCAACAGAAACAACTATGGAAACTTCACTAATGTGCAGGATGCTGTTTGAACCCCAGGGAAGACAAACTTCTTCCTTCAAAAGATTATTTTATAAAGTAAAGTTTAATAGGATTTTATTTTATACAAGTAATTGTGAGCCCATATCCTTCTTCAGCTGTATCCTACAATGGGCTAGATCCCCCTCTGCAGTAGCAAGGAGCAGAAGGAACAATGTAAACATTGATTAAAGAATTGCTACTGTCCCCAGGCTGTTCCCACAAGTCACCAAGACACCGCTTTGCTGCCTCCCAGGTCAGAGTGCCCTCCAGATAACAATGGCAATGGGGGGCAACAGTGACCCACAAAACACCAGGTCTGTTTATGACTGCTTAGCCATATCAGCAGGAGAAACAAAAGCTTCCTAAATAAGCAAGAGTTCTGGATCCTGCAGACTCAGTAAAATCTCTTTTACTTAAAAAGCAAGTCTTTCTTCATGTCCCCATGATACCATCCTTTGTACAATACATAGCCAGTACCTTCCGCCCCTCCCAGTTCATCACAAACTTATTTTAAAACACCTTCTGCTTACCCAGTCTAGCTAGCTTCCCTCTCCACTATTCACCTTTCCACCAAATGAGTCCTTCCTCATATCAAGGACTCCAATGATCTCCACATTTGCCAAAAGCAAAGGACACTTCTCTGGCCTTGCTACAGAAGATCTCCCAGTAGCATTAACCACGTCAGGGAGATACCTGGTCTCACAACCTGTGCTCTCCTGATTTCTGATCACACCATTGACAGCACTTTCTTGGGCTACTCTCCTGGCTTCTCCTTTCTACTGTCCCGGAGAGTTGTCCTGAGGCCTCTTCTCTCCCTTCACTCCCTTCATTGGTGACCTCACTTTGTTCCATGGCTTTATACCCACATCTGTTCTGTTGTCTTACATGTTTATATATACACTTTTCCACCTCCCATGACCTCCAGCCCAAATAAACAGCTCTACTTCAGTAAGTGGAGCCATCTACCTCATCATCTCTTTCTCGCCCCTCCTCTTTTTTCCTCCCTCTCTCACCCTCCACACACCTTCCATGCATAATGAAAGGCTATCCCTGATTTCTGCCTCATCCTTAATCCACACCCATCAATCCAGTGAAAGTCCCATCTGGTTCTCTCTTGGAAACACATGACCCTATCCAGCTCCCTGCACATCTCCTTCAGTCACAATGGTTACTTCTTTTGGGACTGCTCCTGTAGCCTCCCTGGCCCCACTCATTCCACACACAACTCATCTCCAAAAAGCAGCCAGAGTTTTAAAATCAAAATCAGACCATATCACTCTTCTGTTTAAATAAAACCCATGCAGGCACCTGGGTGGCTTAGATGGTTGGGTGTCTGCCTTCGGCTTGGGTTGCAGTCCCAGGGTCCTGGGATCGAATCCTACATCGGGCTCCTGGCTCAGCGGGGAGCCTGCTTCTCCCTCTCCCTCTGCCTCTCCCCCTGCTCATACTTACTCTCTCTCTCTCTCTGTATCTCTGTGTCTCAAATGAATAAATAAAATCTTTAAATAAATAAATAAATAAATAAATAAATAAATAAATAAAACCCATGAATGTTTCCCATACGCTTGGAGTAAAAGCCAATCCCTCTATCATGTCCCTACACAATTTGGTCCCTCCACCTTTCCAACTTCTGCTCCTGTGGTCCAGAGCCTTTGCCCCAACTGTGGCATCAAGGTCAGACCCTTTCTCTCTCTCAGAATGTTATTCTTCATGCTGGCTCCTTATCCTTGTCTGTGTCTCATCCCAGTTCAAACACCCTCTTCTTGAAAAAGCCTCTCTGAAGGTATTATCTAAGTGAGTCCTTTCTTCTGCATGGTATTTTATGTTTTCTCATGCCCTGTTTCATATTTCCTTTCTTTTCTTTCTTTTTCTTGATTATCACTCTCTTTATATTGATTTGGTTATTTTCCCTCATCTTATATTTTATTCTTTGTAATTTATTAGTTATAAACTCTACCATTTTATATGTAACTCATGAAATTGAAATACATATATTTATACCTTAGCAGTATCCTTAATTTCTTCCCAATTTAAGGAATTCAGAATTATCATCACTTGTCACCTTTTAGCTCCCCCACAAATTATATTATTGCTAGGAGTTTCAGAACTAGTTTGATTTTGAAGCTCTAAAAATACATTGTTTCATACAGTGAATATTTATTTAGATTTTCTCAAGTTCTTTTTATTAGTTTCAGAGGTTGAATTTGTTCATCAGTTGTGTATAACACACAGTGCTCATCACATCAAGGGCCCTTCTTAATGCCCATCATCCAATTATCCCTTCCCCTCACCCACCTCCTCTCCAGCAACCCTCAGTTTGTTTTTTACAGTTGAGTCTCTTGTGGTTTTTCTCCCTCTCTGATGACTTCCCATTCAGTTTTCCCTCCCTTCCCCAATGGCCCTCTGCCTTGTTTATTATATTCCACACAAGAGTGAAACCATATGATAATTGCCTTTCTCTGATTTTCCTCAGCATAATACCCTCCAGTTCCATCTACATCAATGTAAATGATAAGTATTCATCCTTTCTGATGGCTGAGTAATATTCCATTGTACATATATACCACATTTTCTTTATCCATTCATCTCAGCTTATTCCACAGTTTGGCTATTATGGACGTTGTTGCTATAAACATTGAGGTTCAGGTGCCCCTTCAGATCATTACATTTGTATCTTTGGGGTAAATAACTAGTAATGCAGTTGCTGGGTTGTAGGATATCTCTATTTTTAACTTCTTGAGGAACTTCCATACTGTTTTCCAGAGTTGATTGTATTTTTCCCTTGAGAATTGGTGACATTTTCTGAAAATTATAAATACCATGTTATGCAGCTCTGGGTCATGTTGAAATTCTCTAAAGAACACTGGTTTTCTCTTTGTCAAGCCAACAGTCAACCCAACTGGGTGTAATTGCAAATTCTACCTTCTGTGAGTGGTAATTCCAACCTAAGCTCAGTTCTCACAGCTGTTGCTCTGCTGCTTGATCCATCCCTCATACATACCATCAAGATTTGTATTGGGACTAGGGTTTGGTTTCTATCGTACTTCCACTCTGGAAGCTTTGCTGGGGTTATCTGGATATGTTCTGCACAGGCTCAGCTTAGGGGCAGTTCACTCAGAGATTGATCGATCATCTTCTCCAATCCTCTCAAATTTTTTCGTATACTCTCCACCCCTAGGGCCTCCTTTTCCTGGTTCCTCTAACCAGGAAGATAGAGTTCCTTCAGAGTTTTAAGCACTTGTGCTGTTCTACATTACGGCACTTGACTTTGAGACAAAGTAGTAAAAGAGAGAGAAAATATGTATCTGGGATACCCCACACACTCCTTGTGAAACACTTTTCCCAGTTCCTCCTTCCAGTGAGATGATCTTTCTCTTGGGGTCTTAGTTGCTATGTCAACCCCATGGTAGTGTGACTGGGACAGGTCTTGGGGCAGAGCCAGGAAAGGAAAAAAAGAAAACCAGGAAAAAGAGAAAAACTACAAGGCTTCTCTCTGCTCTCCCTGGCTCATGGGGAATTTTTTTCCCTATCCTCTGTCCTGAACAACAGACCAATCTTGAAGTTTTGCCAGCTGTACTTGCTATATAGTTTCCCATTTTGACCTGTCCTTGGGTCACTAACACTGACAGAGGAAAACCAAACTAAACAAAACAGGAAACTCACAGTCACCTTTTTGGTCATTTTTCACGTTGGGAGCTCTGACTCCCCTCCCCAATCTGTCTGCTGTTATGAGCTCTCAGATAGTTGCTTTTGTATCTTGCTCAATGTGTTTTGCAGTGATCACTGTGAAAAATAAACTACGGTGCACTTACTTCATTCTGGCCATAAATGGACAACCTTAAGAATGTTTTAATGATACATTATTTTCTAATTCCTTGTTTTTGTTTTTGTTTTTGTTTTTGTTTATTCAATGATGCCCATCCCTGACATGAAGGGGTACTTCCATGTAGAGGACATTTTTATTCTTAAATCACTGCTGCATTCCCAACACTTAGAAAGATATCCATTACATGGTAGCTCTCAAAGATATCTGCTACATGGTAGCTCTCAATAAATATTTATTGAATAAATAAATCTTTATGCATAGTGCTTTTATTCATCATTTTAAATTTTACTTACAATAATTTCTTAGGAGTTAAACTGCAGAACCAAAGGTATAATTATCTTCTAGGTTGTATTCATGTTGTCAAATTCCTTCCAAATATGTTCCACTCCATGCTAATAAGTGAGAGTGTCTGTCTTGTCACATTAGAATGAAATTTTTTTTAACATTTTCTAATTTATAGATGAAGATGTTATCTCATTGTTATTTTTATCTATACCAAATACTTTTAACCCAAGTATCCCTGGATCTTCTAAAGAAACAATCATTACCAAGATGAGATCACTGTTCTGGAATGCTCTGTGTCCTCTGCTTTCTGAAACGCCCCCACCCCAAGGTGAAGGGTGCTCTTCTGCAGATCTTCTTGATAAAGGAGAAGGGAGGTGTTTTTAAAAGCAGAGGTTTTTTTTCAGAAGATATGGCCCAGGACCCACTCAAGCTGGAAGCTGTCATAAGAGTAGCTTTAAGCCTCTTGTCTTTACCTTCATAGTAACTGCAAGATGAATTGTTCCCATGCCCTGCTTCCTCAAACCCCTGGGAAGTGAACAGAAAACTGTCTTGAGGAAGCATAGCAGAAAAAAGTAAAGGAAAATATGGAAAAACAAAATAAAACCCCCTGAGAAGTTCTGACCTTCACATATATTTACACTCTGCAAAGGCATAACCTGTGTCCACCAAGAAACCTCACAGCTGGTCTGAGGTGATCCCTACCCACGGTGCTCACAGTTGGGAAAAAGCAAATGTCATAGTCCTTGGAAGGAGGGCACATCCATCCTTGTCTTCAGGAAATACCCACAAAACTTTTCAAGACAAAAGCCATCAAGCAGTCAGAGGTACTTTCCACATTAGTAGAGTGTGCCATCTAAAGCAGTTCTGCCCCATGGTAGGCAGGTGCATCAGTATCTCTGCAAGAGGTTGCCAGAAGAATAGATACCTTGACTTTCTCTCCTTCCTCTCTCAGATCTTCCCCTTGGGCTTCACATTGGCCCAAGCCAACCAGAAGTGTGGCAGTGGAGAATCTGTCTATGCAATCCATGTAGGTCACTTCTCAGGACACGAAGCAGGGTGGAAAAAGAAGAATGCATCTGGAGGGGCAAATAGAAGGTACTTGGTGCACACAGCATGTTGAATAAACACCAAGAAACTCTCACCCAAGGAATTCCTATGCTCTGTTCCAAATTACGGTATAGGTTATGAGCATATATTAAAAGAGTTAAGAAATTCTGTCAACTCTTGGTCTATATGTATGTAGTGTCTAACAAAGTAACTTAGCAATGTCAAAAAATGTTCATTTCCTTCATCTTGCCATATTTTAATACACATCTGTCACTGTGGTAAATTGCACATTAAATCACTAATGATCCACAAAGGGAAGGAAAGAAGATACCCTTCTCCTCATTCCCTCCTCATGTTTCTTCAAAATGAAGTAAACGCTGACCTAATGAAGTCATGGTCTTTTGCAAACACACTTGCTAGTAAATAAGATCACTATGTTTTAAAAGGCACACAAGTGGGGGGCGGAGCAAGATGGCGGAGGAGTAGGAGACCTAGATTTCGTCTAGTCTCAAGAATTCAGCTGAATAGGGATCAAACCATTCTGAACACCTACGAACTCAACAGGAGATCAAAGAGGAGAGTAGCAACAACTATCTGAACAGAGAAGCGACCACTTACTGGAAGTTAGGACGTGCGGAGAAGTGAATCCGAGGCGATATTCGGGAGGATAGACGGCGGGGGAGGGGCCTCCGCCGGCCGCTTCTGGCAAGTGATAGAGCCGCGGAGCACAAAATCGGACCTTTTAAAAGTTGGCTCCGCTGAGGGACGTCGCTCCAGTGGCTAAGCGGGGGTGGAACCCTCGCGGGACAGTGGGGTCTCAGGACCCTTGGGGTCACAGAAAGACCGGGGGAGCCTGAGTGTGCCAGAGCTCCCAGGTATCGGAGCAGGGAAGCTGGCTGCAGAGACAGAGCTGAGGCGCGGGCTCTCAGCTTGGGGTTGCCATAAACTGTGATCCGCGGCCCAGTCAGGCCACTGTTCCTGCAGCAGGGACCCAACAGGCGGCAGATCCGGGGAGGAGTGGCGCGGGAACGCACCGCAGCGATCTGCTGGGTTTGGAGACTCCACACGGGGTCGGGTGCCAGAGATACAAACGCTCGGTCACAGGCCGGGTGAGCACGGAGTGCGGCCGGAGACCAGGGACAAGGGAGTGACTGCTTTTCTCTGGGGGCACACTGAGGAGCGGGGCCCCGAGTTCTCAGCTCCTCCAGGTGGAGATTGGGAGGCCACCATTTTTGCCCTGGTCCTCCAGGGCTGTGCGGAGAGCTTGCAGGGAACAAAAGCTCCTGAGATCAAACCCGAGCAGCTTGCTTAGCCCGGACCGACAAGGGCGGGGCAATTCAGCCTCCGGCAAAGACATTTGGAAACCACAGCAACAGGCCCCTCCCCCAGAAGATCAGCATGAACAGCCAGCAAGCCAAGAACAAGTTTACCGATCAAGGAGAACGGGAGAACTCCAGCGCTAGGGGAATACTGCACAAAGAATTCATGGCTTTTTTTACCATGATTCATTAGTTCATCAAAGTTAATTTTTGTTAACTGTTTTTTTTTCTCTATTTCTTTTTCCCTTTTTCAACCAATATCTTATCAATCTCTTTTTTAAAAAAAAACCATTTTTTATTTTTCATTTTTAGAGTCATATTTTATCCCTTCATAGTAGTTACCCTTATTTTTGGCATATATATATAAGTTGTTCTCTCTTTAAAATTTTGAGATACAGTTTCTTCTAACAGATAAAGATATACCCTAAATCACTAGTGTATGGTTCTGTTCTAGTCTCCTGCCTGATCACATTCTCTCCCTTTTTTCTTTTTTTTTTTAAATCTTCTTTCTTTTTTCAAACAACTTCTTATCTTATCAAGTCCTTTTATAAAATCTTTTATAATTTTCATCTTTACAGTCATCTTCTATCCCTTCATTGTATCAACCCTTATTTTGTACATATATGTCTTTCTTCCTTTAAAATTTTAGGAGGCACTTTTTTCTAACAGACCAAAATACGCCCAAAATCTAGTGTGTGGCACTGATCTATGCACTAGCCTGATCATATTTGATCACATTCTGCTTTTTTTGTATTGTTCTGTTTTTGTTTTTATCTTTTTTTTTCTTCTTTTTTTTTTTCTCTTTCTTTTTTCTTTCTTTCCCTTTCTTTTCCCCTGGTTTCAGGTCTTTTCTGATTTGTATACAGTATATTTGCTGGGGACGTTGTAAACCTGTTAGCATTTTGTTCTCTCATTCATCTATTCTCCTCTGGACAAAATGACAAGACGAAAAAAATCACCTCAGCAAAAAGAACAAGAGGTAGTACCGTCAGCCAGGGACCTACTCAATACGGACATTAGTACGATGTTGGACCTAGAGTTCAGAATTATGACTTTAAAGATACTAGCTGGGCTTGAAAAAAGCATGGAAGTTATTAGAGACACCCTTTCTGGAGAAATAAAAGAACTAAAATCTAACCAAACCGAAATCAAAAAGGCTATTGATGAGGTGCAATCAAAAATGGGGGCACTAAATGCTAGGATAAATGAGGCAGAAGAGAGAATCAGTGATATAGAAGACCAAATGATGGAAAGTAAAGAGGCTGAGAAAAAGAGGGAGAAACAACTACAGGATCACGAGGGCAGAATTCGAGAGATAAGTGATATGATAAGACGAAACAACATTAGAATAATTGGGATCCCAGAAGAAGAAGAGAGAGAGAGGGGGGCAGAAGGTATATTGGAGCAAATAATAGCAGAGAACTTCCCTAATGTGAGGAAGGAAACAGGCATCAAAATCCAGGAGGCACAGAGAACCCCTCTCAAAATCAATAAAAATAGGTCAACACCCCGACATCTAATAGTAAAACTTACGAGTCTCAGAGACAAAGAGAAAATCCTGAAAGCAGCTCGGGAGAAGAGATATGTAACCTAAAATGGTAAAAATATTAGATTGGCAACAGACCTATCCACAGAGACCTGGCAGGCCAGAAAGGACTGGAAAGATATCTTCAGAGCACTAAACGAGAAAAATATGCAGCCAAGAATACTATATCCAGCTAGGCTGTCATTGGAAATAGAAGGAGAGATAAAAAGCTTCCAGGACAAACAAAAACTAAAGGAATTTGCAAACACGAAACCAGCCCTCCAAGAAATATTGAAAGGGGTCCTCTAAGCAAAGAGAGAGCCTAAAAGCAGCAAAGATCAGAAAGGAACACAGACAACATACAGTAACAGTCACCTTACAGGCAATACAATGGCACTAAATTCATACCTTTCAATAGTTACCCTGAATGTAAATGGGCTCAATGCCCCAATCAAAAGACACAGGCTATCAGATTGGATTAAAAAACAAGACCCATCAATATGCTGTCTATAAGAGACTCATTTTAGACCCAAAGACACCCCCAGATTGAAAGTGAGGGGGTGGAAAACAATTTACCATGCTAATGGACACCAAAAGGAAGCTGGGGTGGCAATCCTTATATCAGACAAACTACATTTTAAAACAAAGACTGTAATAACAGATGAGGAAGGACACTATATCCTACTTAAAGGGTCTATCCAACAAGAAGATCTAACAATTGTAAATATCTATGCCTCGAACATGGGACAGCCAATTATATAAGGCAATTAATAACAAAAGCAAAGAAACACATTGACAACAATACAATAATAGTGGGGGACTTTAACACCGCCCTGACTGAAATGGACAGATCATCTAAGCAAAAGATCAACAAGGAAATAAAGACTTTAAATGACACACTGGGCCAAATGGACTTCACAGACATATTCAGAACATTCCATCCCAAAGCAACGGAATACACATTCTTCTCGAGTGCCCATGGAACATTCTCCAGAATTGATCACATCCTAGGTCACAAATCAGGTCTCAACCGGTACCAACAGATTGGGATTATTCCTGCATATTTTCAGACCACAATGCTTTGAAACTAGAACTCAATCACAAGAAGAAAGTCGGAAAAAACTCAAATACATGGAGGCTAAAGAGCATCCTACTAAAGAATGAATGGGTCAACCAGGAAATTAAAGAAGAATTAAAAAAATTCATGGAAACCAATGAAAATGAAAACACAACTGTCCAAAATCTTTGGGATACAGCAAAGACAGTCCTGAGAGGAAAGTATATAGCAATACAAGCCTTTCTCAAGAAACAAGAAAGGTCTCAAATACACAATCTAACCCTACACCTAAAGGAGCTGGAGAAAGAACAGCAAATAAAGCCTAAACTCAGCAGGAGAAGAGAAATCATAAAGATCAGAGCAGAAATCAATGAACTAGAAACCAAAAGAACAGTAGAACAGGTCAAGGAAACTAGGAGCTGGTTCTTTGAAAGAATTAACAAGATTGATAAACCCCTGGCCAGACTGATCAAAAAGAAAAGAGAAATGACCCAAATCAACAAAATCATGAATGAAAGAGCTGAGATCACAACCAACACCAAAGAAATACAAACAATTATAAGAACATATTATGAGCAACTCTATGCCAGCAAATTAGATAACCTTGAAGAAATGGGTGCATTCCTAGAGATGTATCAACTACCAAAACTGAACCAGGAAGAAATAGAAAACCTGAACAGACCTATAACCACTAAGGAAATTGAAGCAGTCATCAAAAATCTCCCAAGAAACAAAAGCCCAGGGCCCGATGGCTTCCCAGGGGAATTCTATCAGACATTTAAAGAAGAATTAATACCTATTCTCCTGAAACTCTTCCAAAAAATAGAAATGGAAGGAAAACTTCCAAATTCATTTTATGAGGCCACCATTACCTTGATCCCAAAACGAGACAAAATCCCATCAAAAAGGAGAATTACAGACCAATATCCTTGATGAACTAGGATGCAAAAATTCTCACCAAAATACTAGCCAATAGGATCCAACAGTACATTAAAAGGATTATTCACCACGACCAAGTAGGATTTATCCCTGGGCTGCAAGGCTGGTTCAACATCCGCAAATCAATCAACGTGATACAATACATTAACAAAAGAAAGAACAAGAATCATATGATCCTCTCAATAGATGCAGAAAAAGCATGTGACAAAGTACAGCATCCTTTCTTGATCAAAACTCTTCAGAGTATAGGGATAGAGGGTACATACCTCAAGATCATAAAAGCCATCTATGAAAAACCTACAGCCAATATCATTCTCAATGGGGAAAAGCTGAGAGCTTTTCCCCTAAGGTCAGGAACGCAGCAAGGATGTCCACTCTCACCACTGCTATTCAACATAGTATTAGAAGTCTTAGCCACAGCAATCAGACAACAAAAAGAAATCAAAGGCATCCAAATCGGCAAAGAGGAAGTCAAACTCTCACTCTTTGCAGATGATATGATACTGTATGTGGAAAACCCAAAAGACTCCACCCTAAAACTGCTAGAACTCATACAGGAATTCAGTCAAGTAGCAGGCTATAAAATCAATGCAAAGAAATCAGTGGCATTCCTATACACCAACAACAAGACAGAAGAGAGACAAATCAAGAGTCGATCCCATTCACAATTGCACCCAAAACCGTAAGATACCTAGGAATAAATTTAACCAAAGAGGCAAAGGATCTGTACTCAGAAAACTATAAAATACTCAGGAAAGAAATTGAAGAAGACACAAAGAAATGGAAAAACGTTCCATGCTCATGAATTGGAAGAACCAACATTGTGAAGATGTCAATGCTACCTAGAGCAATCTACACATTCAATGCAATCCCCATCAAAATACCATCCACTTTTTTCAAAGAAATGGAACAAATAATCCTAAAATTTGTATGGAACCAGAAGAGACCCCGAATAGCCAGAGGAATATTGAAAAAGAAAAGCAAAGCTGGCGGCATCACAATTCCGGACTTCCAGCTCTATTACAAAGCTGTCATCATCAAGACAGTATGGTACTGGCACAAAAACAGACACATAGATCAATGGAACAGAATCGAGAGCGCAGAAATGGACCCTCAACTCTATGGTCAACTTATCTTTGACAAAGCAGGAAAGAATGTCCAGTGGAAAAAAGACAGTCTCTTCAACAAATGGTGTTGGGAAAATTGGACAGCCACATGCAGAAGAATGAAACTGGACCATTTCCTTACACCACACACAAAAATAGACTCCAAATGGTTGAAAGACCTAAACGTGAGACAGGAGTCCATCCAAATCCTAAAGGAGAACACAGGTAGCAACCTCGTCGACCTCAGCCACAGCAACTTCTTCCTAGAAACATCGCCAAAGGCACGGGAAGCCAGGGCAAAAATGAACTATTGGGATTTCATCAAGATAAAAAGCTTTTGCACAGCAAAAGAAACAGTCCACAAAACCAAAAGACAACCGACAGAATGGGAGAAAATATTTGCAAATGACATATCAGATAAAGGGCTAGTATCCAAAATCTATAAAGAACTTATCAAACTCAACACCCAAAGAACAAATAATCCAATCAAGAAATGCGCAGAAGACATGAACAGACATTTCTCCAAAGAAGACATCCAAATGGCCAACAGGCACATGAAAAAGTGCTCAACATCACTCGGCATCAGGGAAATCCAAATCGAAACCTCAATGAGATACCACCTCACACCCGTCAGAATGGCTAAAATGAACAAGTCAGGGAACGACAGATGTTGGCGGGGATGTGGAGAAAGGGGAACCCTCCTACACTGTTGGTGGGAATGCAAGCTGGTGCAACCCCTCTGGAAAACAGTATGGAGGTTCCTCAAACAGTTGAAATTAGAGCTACCATTCGATCCAGCAATTGCACTACTGGGTATTTACCCCAAAGATACAAATGTAGGGACCCGAAGGGGTACGTGCACCCCAATGTTTATAGCAGCAATGTCCACAATAGCCAAACTGTGGAAAGAGCCAAGATGTCCATCGACAGATGAATGGATAAAGAAGAAGTGGTATATATACCCAATGGAATATTATGCAGCCATCAAAAGGAATGAGATCTTGCCATTTGCAACGACGTGGATGGAACTGGAGGGTGTTATGCTGAGTGAAATAAGTCAATCAGAGAAAGACATGTATCATATGACCTCACTGATATGAGGAATTCTTAATCTCAGGAACAAACTGAGGATTGCTGGAGTGGTTGGGGGTGGGAGGGATGGGGTGGCTGGGTGATAGACATTGGGGAAGATATGTGCTATGGTGAGCGCTGTGAATTGTGTAAGACTGTTGAATCACAGATCTGTACTTCTGAAACAAATAACGCAACATATTAAAAAAAAAAAGAAAAAGAAGATAGCAGGAGAGGAAGAATGAAGGGGAGTAAGTCAGAGGGGGAGACGAACCAGGAGAGATGATGGACTCTGAAAAACAAACTGAGGTTTCTAGAGGGGAGGAGGGTAGGGGGATGGGTTAGCCTGGTGATGGGTATTAAAGAGGGCACATTCTGCATGGAGAACTGGGTGTTATGAACAAACAATGAATCATGGAACACTACACCAAAAGAAATTATGTAATGTATGGTGATTAACATAACAATAAAAAATTTAAAAAAAATAAATAAAATAAATAAAAGGCACACAAGTGGATGTGATCTCCCCTAAAGTCCCTGCCACCCATGACACCACATGAGTGGAGGGCCACAGGATATTTCCAGGCAGGCACAAGTAACTTGTTCCCACTTTACATCATTCTGGAACATTAAGACTTTTTTATTAAGTCTGGCCTCAGTGTTGTCTGGGTGGTAAAATTGGACATTGTGGGCCTTGACTTAATAAGCTGTGTGCTTCAGTCCAGCTAGCAACTGGTACAAGGCTTGGGAGGCACTCGACAAGTTCCTAAAGCACCAGAGTATGTTGAGTATATATCTGGAATTTAATGAAGAGAAAGGATATTAGAGGTTGGACATTCCCAGGGACACTTTGTCAAATACTATTAATAGTTACAGAATCACTCCCCCATTCACATCAGAATCAATCAACTCATATTTAAGTCTCATTTCAATGATTGTTCTATATTCTTTTATCTACCAGGAACAATATCTATTTCAGTACCTATTTCATTATATTACAGAGGCTTGTCTCCACCACTAGACAGAAGTCAAAGACCTTGTCTTATTCATTTATGTATCCCCAAACTTACAAGTGTTCTAATGAGTACTAGGTACTCATACTGTCATTCAGCAAAATTTTATTGAGTACCTACTATGTGATAGGTGCTGTACTAGAAGCTGGGGAAAACAGCAATGAAAAAAATTACTGCACGCATGAAAAGTATAGTCTAATGGGAGTGATAGCTAATATATAAGACGTATGAATAAAATATATAATATGTCAAGAATTGGTACTAAGAAAAAAAATGGAACAGAGAAAGGACAATGGGAAGAGTATCCTGCAACTACCTATCAGGCTTGTGAAAGCCAACTATTGCATTTTCAGGAATTTTGCAAGGCAGTTGTCATTACTCTGAAGGCTTAAAATTGGTCATGGTAAAAGCAATCGCCTCACTGAAGTCAAAAAGCATTACAAACTCAATGATCCCATTCTCCCAACCTTGAGCCACCTGTTGACCATTTACTATGACACCCATGTGCCATGGGCTGCAGTGAGCATGGAGCAGGGAGACTCCTCTGATGGACAAAGTGGTTAAGAAGGTTTCCCTGGGAAGGAAGCATTTGAGCTGAGGTTGAAATGAAGTAAGGGAGCTGGGCCAAAAGGCTGCCAGAAGGAAGAGCATTCCTGACAGAGAGCTCAGCAAGTGCAAATGGCACAAGGCTAGGTGAAGTGAGTAGAGGAGGACATGGGTCATGAAGTCAGAGATGTCAAGAGGGCCAGATCGCATTGCCTTGCAGATCACCATGAAGACTGACTTTTACCCTAAATAAGACCCAGACCTCAGAGGATTTTAAACAGTGTGGTGACATAATTTGATTTGTATTTTAACAGGTTTATCCTTGCAGATTTATTGCCAATCAACCAAAGTATGCAAGGATAGAAGAAGCAGGACTGGGAGCAAATAACCACCTAGCCCAGGAGACCCAGGTGACAGATAGCAGTGGGTAGAGCAATGTGTCTAAAAGGAGTGATAAGAAGTGGTTACTTCTTACATGTTTTTATAGTAGAAACTACAAGATTTGTGGAAAGATCAAATTGCTCCAAATTTTCTTGAGTATATGGGAGGACTAAAATGCCATTTACCAAAATGTAGAAGAATGTGAAAGGGACAAATTTGGGGGTGAAGTGAGGGGTACAGAGCAGATAGCTCAGTGGCAGATACATTAGAGCTGATATGTTTATCAGACGTCCAGTCAGTGATATCTTCAATCCAAGACTCATTTTTGGCCTCATATAGACTATCTTCCCATCCACATTCTCCCCAACTCCCTCCCTGAAATAGTCACCTGCAATCTCATAGCTTCTTTGTGTATGAAAAAACAGAGTGACAAGTCTCATTGTGTGCTGGGTCCCAGGCAGCTCTGGTCAGTTGTCCATTTCTGTCTCTAAAGCCTTTCACTCTGACTTGAGGGACACAACTTGACAGACATGGAGCCATTGACCCAATGAACTGACTTTGTGAAAAGCATCCTTCAGTTGCCAAAGTTTAATTTGGTCCAAGGCTCTGGGAAGGTCTGGGAAGATGGACACATGGATGCAGAGTTCTGATCGATGACTCTACAGTGACACTTGGTCCTGGGGTCTGCCCAGAGTCAGGTGACACTGTGCTCAGGAGTCTCCCAACCAAAAGACGGTTAGCAGAATAAAGAAGTTGAAGAACACCACATGAAGAAGAGAAGGTGAGGCAAAAGATTCTTGTCCACATTGAAAAAGTATGAAAAGGCAAACAGTTTGTGGAAAGCCATAATGTAAGCCTGTGTCTGCATGCATGGGTATGCATCTTCAAATATCATCTCTCCTTCACCCAGTTTCTAACCTTGGGGCAGCACAGGAGGAAAGGGGGATATTAACATGCAGTTTGAGTCTACATTTTATACCTTCATGCTGTGTCTCAATTAATCAAAGATTTGCCATAAAACCTAACCGGCAGTGCTCCACACCAAGACAAGTCATAAAATATGAGCTGATTAATTTCCTTCTAATTTGTATGATAATTAAAATTCTAACTTTTAATTCCATTAATTGTCCTCCCACAAGGAGGCTGATTGGACTTTCGTAATGCACTCTGTGACAGTCCTCTTCCCACAGGATGGCTTTGCCTTTATGGTACAAGGTTTCCCTGTCATTCGTCAAGGCCAAGAGATAAGTGTGTGTTTATCACTCCAGCCCATTCTGACATGAGCCAGCAAGAAGCCACGTCTGTGCCCATAAATCACTGAAAGTCATTTGGTATTTTATCAGGATGTCAGGTCAGCTCTGTGAATGTCCCTTCCTCTTAATGAACAATTAACTTGCTAAACACGGTAAGGCCCCAAATACATCTGTGCCACACAGACCATGGTTGAGCATGTACCAGATAAACCAGGAGGCAGCTTTCATATCAGCATGCACCAAGGAAGTGACTTCCACGTGCATGTCTGCTGTGTTGATGACGAGCTTCTAAAGAGCAAAGATGTCTCTCAGACTCTGTCTCCTTTCCTTTTCTTTCCCAGAAAAGGAAAGGAGAAAGGAATTATCAGAAGCCAGATTCTCGGCAATACTACAGAGCTCCTTTTACTCCAGAATTGCAAAATTACGTATACCACAAGGGAGATTTTGTTATATGTGCTTTGGATTTGAGGAAACTGAGGCACAGTGAGATTAAGTGAAATACTTAAGGTTATTAATGTTACATAGACCATGAGTGACAGGATTTGAGTGCAACTCTGTGACCTCCAAAGTCTTAAACTAGTGGACATCCCATCCATATACAACAGAAATCCCTAATTTGTTGAGTACCTACTGGGTGCCAGGTACAATCCTGGGATATCTTTACATATATTATTTCTAATCTTTACCATAGTCCTCGGACCTCAATTGAAGCATCCCATCTGCTGAGGAAGAGGAGGTTTCTTGTGGTTGTGTAATCTGCTCAGGCCACCTGTCTGATCAAAGGCAGGACTGGGGTTCTGAGAGTGTCCAGCTGGCCTAAGGTCCAGTGCTCCTTCCACCACCCCAGGCTGCAGAGCCCAGGATCACTGCATTTGCTAGTGCTGGCTGCACTCAGCCACACTCATGTGGAAACCTGACCATCAGCACACAAGTCTTTGCTTACCTGAAATCACCACATGGGTTCTACCCAAAAGGGTAGAGACATGAGCAAGGCTGGGAGGACAGGCAAGGTCAGGTCTGGCAGAGAAGAGGAAGAAGATGCTAAAAGAAACAAAATTATGGGCACTTTTCCATTCAGTCGCTGATGTAACAAATACATAGAAAGCTTGTACAGCGTGCCAGGCATCATGTTGGCCAGAAGAACACAATAGTGACTGCTGCATAGCTCCATCTTCCAGGATGCGCAAGCCAGTAGGGAAGCCAGAAACACAAGCAGGTCATTAATTCTACAGCCAAGAGGCAAATGCAGTGATAAGGGTAAATCTAGAACACATAGGGAAGGTCCCAACTAGGCTAGAGTAAGGACAGGTGCCCCAGAGGAGTCCATGTTTAGCAGCTGTTCCAGCAGCATGATTTCAGCTATTCCACTTTTTTCATTCTCTCTGCTCTACTTTAATGGAGATATTTCAGTTCCCAACATCTGATTTTTTATTGTAGGATTCTTTTACTCCAGATTTGCATAGTAAATTCACAAAGCATGGAAGAATGAGACAAATTTTGTTATTTTTCTTTTAATTTGCTGAAGTGTCTCCAACCCTGCAAAGTCTGCTCCCTTAATCTGGAGTCCCCTTTCAACCACTGCCCAATCTTCAATGTCCTCCCACTTTCTAATCCAAACACCTACATCTCTACTTCCTGATCCTATTATGGTTCCCCAAATCTGGCTTCTTTCCCCAAGTTTAGTGACACTCCTCTAATTAAAGTCACCAATTACCTCTCAATGTTTAAATGCAAGGAGTGGGGTTTTTTTTCAGTCTTTTTCTTATTGGAGACAACCAGTGTATTGATTACCTATTGCTGCTGAAACAAATGACCACAACTTAGTGGCTTAAAACAACATAAATTTAGTATCGCACAGTTCTGGGGATCAAAAGTCTGCAATGGTTCTCACTGGGATAAAATCAAGATGTCACCAGAGCTGCTTCTTTATGGAAGTAGTATGAGAGAATTAATTTCTGAGAATGAATTTCTTTGTTTCTTTTAGCTTCTAGAAACTACCTGCATCCTATGGCTCATGACCCCTTCTTTCATTTTCAAATCCATCAACAAGGGAGTGAGGTATTCAAACGTTCCCCACATTGCATCATTTTGACCTCCTCATCTGCCTGCCTCTCCAATGATTAAGGACTCTTGTGACTACACTGGATCCACCTGAATAATTCAGGACATTATTGCCCCATGTCAAAGCCCCTAATTTAATCACACCTGCAAAGTCCCTTTTACCATGTAAGGTAACGCATTTGCAGGTTCTGGAGATTAGGATGTGGACATCTTTGAGGGCCATTATTCGGCCTGCCACAACTAGTAATTCCCTTTTCCTTAAAATTATCTTTTCCATTGCTCTGTGTGACTCCATCATCTTCTGTTTCTCCTCCTATCGCTTTAACTATTTCTCCCATGTCTCCTTCTCTCACTCCCCATTTTTTCCCACCATTAACAGGTGTGAATCAAGCTGATTGTCCTTTCATACTTCCCTCGTGACCTCACACAGGAGCTGATATTGTTAAAGAAGGAGTAAATGTGAGAATAGTTCTACTAGTAGTAATTTCTCTCTCACTGTCAAAGTCCTATCATATTCTTAGACATCCAAGAAGTAATATGAGAGACACTTCAGATTCCTCACTCTTCCTCATCACGCCATACCAAATCATCACTAAACCATGCAAAATTTAGCTTCAAAATAGATTTTAAGTCCAGGGAGTGCTCTGAAAAGGGCAGTTCCATAGAATATCAACATTAACAAAGTTAAACTCCACCGAAAACTGTTTCAATAACAAATTCAGCAAAGCTGCAAGATACACAATTAACATACAAAAATCTGTTGCATTTATATCTACTACCAATATATTATCCAAAAAGGACATTAAGAAAAAGAATCTGTTTACAATAATACCCAAGAGAATAAAATACTTGGGAATAAACTAAAAAAACAAACAAACAAACAAAAAAACTTAGGACTAAACTCAACTAAGGAAATAAAAGACTTGTATACTAATGAATAAAAGCAGACATGAATAAATGGAAAGACATCCTACGTTTATGGATTAGAAGAATTAATGTTGTTAAAATGTCCATACCATCTAAAGTGATGTACAGATTCGATGTAATACATATCAAAATTCCAATGTTATTTTCCTACAGAAATAGAAGAAGAATCTAAAATGAACAACTCAGGAAACAACAGATATGGGTGAGGATGTGGAAAAAGGGGAATCCTCTTACACTGCTGATGGGAATGCAAACTGGTACAGCCACTCTGGAAAACAGTATGGAGGTTCTTCAAAAAGTTAAAAATAGAGCTACCTTATGACCTAGCAATTGCACTACTAAGTATTTATTCAAAGGATACAAACATAGTGATTTGAAAGAGCACATACATGCCAATGTTTATAGCAGCAATGTCCACAGTAGCCCAAATATGGAAAGAACCCAGGTGTCTATTGCCAGATGAACAGAAAAAATTAATTAATATTAATATTAATTAAATGCAAAGAACACATATATAGATATTAATTAAATATTAATTAAATATAAAGAATAACTATATACACAATAGAATATTACTCAGCCATCAAAAAGAATGAAATCTTGCCATTTGCAATGACATGGATGGAATAGAGGGTATTATGCTAAGCAAAATAAGTCAGTCAGAGAAAGGGAAATACCATATGATTTCACTCATATGTGGAATTTAAGAAAGAAAACTGATGAACATAAGGGAAGGAAAGGAAAAATAAAATAAACTGAAAAGAAAGGGAGGCAAACCACAAAAGATGCTAAACTCTAAGAAACAAACTGAGGTTGCTGGAGAGGCGGTGAGGAGGAAAGGGATAATTGGGTAATGGGCATTAAGGAGGCTCTTGATATAATGAGCACTGGGTGTTATATGCAACTGATGAATGCAGTAATAGAAGGCCATATGCACCCCAATGTTCACAGCAGAAATGTCCACAATGGCCCCACTGTGGAAGGAGCAGAGATGCCCTTCAACAGACAAATGGATAAAGAAGATGTGGTCCATATATACAATGGACTATTACTCAGCCACTAGAAAGGATGAATACCCAACATTTGCATCAACATGGATGGAAGTGGAGGAGATTATGCTAAGTGAAATTATGAAAATAGAGAAAGACAATTATCATATGGTTTCACTTATTTGTGGAACATAAGGAATGGCATGGAGGACATTGGGAGAAGGAAGGGAAAAATGAAGGGGGGGAATCAGAGGGGGAGATGAACCATGAGAGACTATGGACTCCGGGAATCAAACTGAGAGTTTTAGGGGGGGTGGGGGGATAGGTGAGCCCAGTGATGGGTATTAAGGAGGACATATATTGCATGGAGCACTGGGTATTATACACAAACAATGAATCATGGAACACTACATCAAAAACTAATGATGTACTGTATGGTGAGTAACATAACATCATAAAAAATTATTTAAAAAATAATAATAAGGGTGCCTGGGGGGCTCAGTAGTTAAATGTCTGCCTTTGGCTCAGGTCATGATCCCAGGGTCCTGGGATCAAGCCCCATATCGGGCTCCCTGCTCTTCAGGAAGCCTGCTTCTCCCTCTCCCACTCCCCCTTCTTGTGTTCTCTCTCTCTGTCAAATAAATAAATAAAATATTTTAAAAAATTAAAAATAATAATAATAATAACACAGTATATATTAACTGAATTGAATTTAAATAAAGAATTAAAAAAGAGAAATAGAAAAATAATCTTAAAATATATATGGAACCACAAAAGACCCTAAATAGCCAAAGCAATTGTGAGCAAGAAAAACAGAGCTAGAAATATCACACTTCCTAATTTCAAATAAATTACAAACCTACAGTAATCAAACCAGTGTGATACAGTAATCAAACAGAGAGACATAGATCAATAGAACAGAATAGAGCCCAGAAGTAAATTTACACATATATGGTCAACTAACATTTGACAAAAGTGCTAAGAATAGACAATGGAAAATGAATAATCTCTTCAATAAATGGTACTGGGAAAATGGGTACCCACATGCAAAAGAATTAAATTGGATCCTTATATCATACCATACACAAAATCAGCTCAAAATGGATTAAAGACCTAAATATGATGTGTGAAACATTAAAACTCCTGGAAGAAAATATAAGGAAAATCTTCTGGAATGGGCTTTGGTAATGATTTCTTAGATGTGACACAAAAAGCTCAAGCAGCAAAAGCAAAAATAGAGAAGTGGGATTATGTCAAATCAGAAAGCTTCTGTGCAGCAAAGGAAATAATCAACAAAATAAAAAGGTAACCTATGGAATGGGATAAAATATTTGAAAACTATATATCTGATAAAGGGTTAATATCTAAAATATATAAAGAACTTCTACAGCTCAATAGCAAAAAAAAAAGAACCAATTTGAAATAGGCAAAGAATCTGAATATACATGTTTCCAAAGAAGAGAAACTAATGGCTAATAGATGTATGAAAATGTGCTCAACATCACTAATCATTAGGGAAATTCAAATCAAAACCACAATGAGATATCACCTCACTTCTGTTAGGATGGCTTTTCTCAAGAAAACAAAAGATACAAATGTTAGTAAGAATATGAAGCCTTGTACACTGTCAGTGGGAATGTAAATTGTTATAGCCATTATGGAAAACAGTATGGAGTTTCCTCAAGAAAACTAAAAATAAAACTAACATATGATCTGGCAACCCACTTCTAGGTACATATCCAAAGGATTCGAAATCAGAATCTTGAAGGGATATTTGCACTCCCATGTTATTGCAGAATTATTTATGATAACCAAGACATGAAAGCAACCTAAATGTCCATCAAAAGATGACTAGATAAAGAAAATGTGGTATATACACACAATGGGATATTATTCAGCCTTTACAAAGAAGGAACCCTTGCCATTTGTAACATGAGTGAAACTTGAGGATGTTACACTAAGTGAAATAAGCCAGATACAAAAGGACAAATTCTACATGATACCATTTATATGATGAATCTAAAATAGTCAAACTTATAGAAACAGAATATGGAGTGGGGGTTGGCAGGAGCTAAATAGAGGGAAAATGGGGCAGTATTAGCCAAAAGTTACAAAGTTTCAGTTATACAAGATAAATAAGTCTTAAAACCTACTATACAGTATAAATGTCTATAGTTAACAATAATATGTTGTATACTTAAAAATTTGCTAAAAGGGTAGATCTTAAATTTCTTATAGTAATAATAATTACAATAATAATAATAAATAAAGGGATGGAAACAAACTTTTGGCAGTGATGAATAGGTTTATGGCATAGATTGTGGTGATAGTTTCATGGGTGTGTTATCACCTCCAACTTCATAAAATGTACATATTAATTATGTATATATTTTATATGCCAAAAATTATTTTAATCAATTAATAATAATAAATAAATTTAATTTTTTTAGATTTATTTATTTGACAGAAAAAGAGAAAGAGAGCATGACCACACAGAGGGAGAGGGAGAAGCAGACTCCTCACTGAGCAGGGAACCCGATGCAAGGCTCAATCCCTAATCACGACCTTAACTGAAGGCAGATGCTTAACCGACTAAGCCACCCAGGTGCCCCTAAAAATATGAAGTTAAGAAGTTCTCCTTACCACAAATTTATTAGAGCTTGTATTCTGCTGTTATGTACTATGAAACCTCATTATGAGACAGCACAAAACATATCAAAGTCTGTGGTATCAGAATCCTTTACTCAGGCTCACTAAACACCAGTGGTCTGGAGGTATGCATACTGGGAATTGTCTATCCAACTTGTGTCCTCTACTCCCTCCTACTGTCCTCTACTCCCCACAGCTAAAACCATATCTTCATTTTTCTGGGTTGCCACGTTAGCCAAGTAAGTGACATTCCTTCCTCCATAATGTCACCCTGTGTTTTGCCTGAAGAGACACCACAGCATACCTGGGTGAAATAGTGCTGGGCTTCCACAGGGCTTTCACTGAGCTTCCACCCAAGCTCTGATATTTAACAGCTGTGTGATCTTTGGCAAGTTACTAAACATCACTATGCTTTGATTTCACCATATTGAATATTTTCTACACATCACGTGACAAGATAAATGTTCAACTTTTATTATCTCATTTAGTCCACTCAACAATTTTGTGGAAATAATAACACTTACTATTATTATTATTACCATTTTGTAGATTAAAAACAGAACTCATAAAGGTGAAATAATTTGCCCACTATCATACAGTTAATGTATTAGAGTTGGGCTAAAGCCTGACTTACAGAGATATCTTGGGGATCAAGTGACTTATTAATGTGAATCTTTAAGCTCACTCCTTGGGACACAGGAAGCATATAATTAGAACATCATTTTTGTTAACTAAGACCATTATCAGAGATACCCATTATGACATCCATATCTGCCAAAGATGGAATAACAGGGATATGATTTACCTTTCCACCTGAAACAAGAACAAACAAGATATATTAAGCATTTTTTAACTGAACATCAGACAATGAAAGATAATTATCCCTGAGAGATGGGAACAAACTAGGTATATTCTATGAATCCCTCAACTCACTGCTTAAAAGACTTTCCAGGCTGGAGCACAGAGAAGGGGAACCCAAGCAGACCTTAATGGTTTCTCTAAATTGAGAAGATAGAGCTGAGAGCCCAGAAAGACTAAAGCAGCTGGAGTTTGCACGATAGTGTATGAAAGAGTGGTGTTCACAGAAAGAAGTTCATATACATACAGAGGGTCCCCTTCAAGTATTCGTAAAAATACTGATCAACACCTGCATGTAAATAAACTATCTCAGATAGGGAAAAACATCTGAAAAATAATAGAAAAATACACAGCAATCACATACAGCTAGCAGTTATGCTTATTCCCACTAGCTAGAGCAGAACAATTTATGATTCATGGACCATTGCTTAGACTACTCAGGAATGTTTTGCCTAAGTAGTGGTGAATAATAAGTGATAGATGGAGCACTGGTCCTGATGCACCTAACAAGTTATAGAATTAACACCTGAAATGAATAAAGTGTTTCCAAATAACAGCATTCAGAATAAAGTTCAAAAATATTTATAGGAATACAAAAATATATCTGGCACCCAACAAGCTAAAGTTCACAATGTCTATCATTCAAGAAAGAAAAAAAAAATACCAGGCATACAAAGAAATAGGAAAACACAATCCTTAATGAGGATAGTAATTTTTTTTAAGATTTTATTTATTTATTTGAGAGAGAGAGAATGAGAGAGAGAGAAAGCACATGAGATGGGGGGAGGGTCCGAGGGAGAAGCAGACTCCCCGTCGAGCAGGGAGCCCGATGCAGGACTCGATCCAGGGACTCCAGGATCATGACCTGAGCCGAAGGCAGTCGCTTAACCAACTGAGCCACCCAGGCGCCCTGAAGATAGTAATTGATCAAGAAAACTAAGCCAGAGCTGACACAAATATTAAAATTAACAGATAAGAATATTTAAATAGTTATTTCTCTATATATTAAAATAGAGAATGTGATAAGGAAAATACCAAAAAAGCACACACACACACACACAAATCTAGAGATTAAAACTATAGT
Organism: Eumetopias jubatus; assembly: GCF_037043125.1. Lineage (NCBI taxonomy): Eukaryota > Metazoa > Chordata > Mammalia > Carnivora > Otariidae > Eumetopias > Eumetopias jubatus. The sequence continues at coordinate 111,215,489 of NW_028274809.1, read as the reverse complement.
GCCTGAAGTGAAAAATACATTGGATAGCCCTAAAGGTTGATTTGATATAGTTGAAAAAAATTACTAAACTTGAAGATGTATGGAAACTATCCAAAATGAAACACATAGAGAACAAACACTGAAAATAGCATCAGTGAGATGTGGGACAACTTTAAGAAATCTAATATTCATTTATTTAGAAACCCTAAAGAGGAAGGCAAAAAAAAAAAAATATTTGAAACAAAAATGGCTGAAATTTTTCCAAATTCATTTAAATATATAAATACATAGATTCAAGAAGCTTACTGAACAAGAACAAGAAACATGAAATAAAAACTACTCCAAGGCTCATCATAGTCAAATCATTCAAAGCCATTAAAAATTTTAAAAAATATATTAAAGCAGACAGAATAGGTGAAAACACTCACATTATGAATAGGAACAAATATAAGGATAACAGTTGACTTCTCATGGGAAACAATGTAAGCAAAAAGTCAGTGGAACAACATTTAAAGTACCAAAAGAAAAATCTATCAACCAACAATATCATACCCAGAGCAAAAATATTCCTAAAAAATAAAGTGAAAATTAGGACTAATTCAAAGAATGTATCATAAGTACACTCACATTATAAGAATGTTGAAGGAAACCCTTCAGTCAGAAGGGAAATGACACCACATGGAGATATGGACCTAAGGTAAGAAATGGCATGCAGAGGAAAGATAAAATTTCTTATTATTTAAATTTCTGTATAAATAAAAATAATAAAATGCATTTGCGGCTTCTAACAAATGAATAAGGAAAGTGTATGAATTAATAGCACAAAAGTTGAGATGAGTAATAGCTATAATTTCACCTATTTACATGAAGTGTTTAATATTGAAAGTAGACTGTTACATGCTAAAGATGTATATTATTATGCATCTATTATAGTATCATATTATTACAGAACTATTATGCTACTATCATAATATATCACATATTATATACTATTATATTATACTATTATTTTGTCCATTATACTCTTGTACCTGAAAGTGGATTATTTTATGAGTGTATTTTAAAAACCATAAAACTACCAAAAACAGTTATAGTTAATAAACCAAGAGAGGAAATAAAATGGGTTAAAGAAAATCACTCAATTAATTTTAAAAAGCAGAAAAAAATTAAAAAATGGGAAAAAAGAACAAATGGGACAAATAAAAAACACATGGCAAGATGATAGACATAAACCTAACTATATCACTAATTCCATTAAATGTTAATTGTCCAAATTACCCAAATAAAAAGTGGACTTTGTCAGAATGAGTTATAAAGGAAGAACCAACTATATGCTGACTGTAGGAAACACACTTCAAATATAAAGACATGGATAGGTTAAAAGTAAAAGTATGGAAAAAGATATACCACACTGACACTGGGAAAAAACCTACTGTAGCTATTTTAATATTATATCAAGTAGATTTTATAGCAAAATATACTACCAGGAATAAAGGTAAATTCACTGTGATAAAGGAGTCAATTAATTGTGTCTATAATAATCCTAAACAATTATGCATCTAAAAATATAAAAACTGACAGAAAGACAAGGAGAAATATAAAACCTACATTAAAGTTAAAGATTTCAATACCCTTGGGTGGAGGAGCAAGATGGCAGAGGAGTAGGAGACCTAAATTTCGTCTGATCCCAGGAATTCAGCTGATAGGGATCAAACCATTCTGAACACCTACAAACTCAACAGGAGATTGAAGGAAAGAATAGCAACAACTCCCTGAACAGAAAAGCGGCCACTTTCTGGAAGGTAGGACATGCGGAGAATTGAATCCAAGATGGTATTCCAGAAGATAGATGGTGGGGGAGAGGGCCCCCGTCAGCCACTACAGGCAAGTGATAGAGAGTGGAGCATAAAATCGGAACTTTTAAAAGTCAGCTCCACTGTGGGACGTCGCTCCAGTGGCTAAGCGGGGAGTAGAACCCTCGCTGGGACAGTGTGGTCTCAGGACCCTTGCGGTCACAGAAAGACTGGGGGGGGCCTGAGTGCGGCAGAGCAATCAGACAACAAAAAGAAATCAAAGGCATCCAAATCGGCAAAGAGGAAGTCAAACTCTCACTCTTTGCAGATGATATGATACTGTATGTGGAAAACCCAAAGACTCCACCCCAAAACTGCTAGAACACATACAGGAATTCAGTAAAGTGGCAGGATATAAAATCAATGCACAGAAATCAGTGGCATTCCTATACACCAACAACAAGACAGAAGAAAGAGAAATTAAGGAGTTGATCTCATTTACAATTGCACCCAAAACCATTAGATACCTAGGAATAAATCTAACCAAAGAGGCAAAGAATCTGTACTCAGAAAACTATAAAATACTCATGAAATAAATTGAAGAAGACACAAAGAAATGGAAAAACACTGATGCTTGCGGATTGGAAAAACAAATATTATGAAGATGTCAACGCTACCTAGAGCAATCTACACATTTAATGCAATCCCTATCAAAATATCATCCCTTTTTTTCAAAGAAATGGAACAAATAAACCTAAAATTTGTATGGAACCAGAAAAGACCCCAAATAGCCAGAGGAATGTCGAAAAAGAAAACCAAAGCTGGTGGCATCACAATTCCAGACTTCAAGCTCTATGACAAAGCTGTAATCATCAAGACAGTATGGTACTGGCACAAAAACAGACACATAGATCAATGGAACAGAATAGAGAGCCCAGAAATGGACCCTCAACTCTATGGTCAAATCATCTTCGACAAAGCAGGAAATAATGTCCAATGGAAAAAAGACAGTCTCTTCAACAAATGGTGTTGGGAAAATTGGACAGCCACATGCAGAAGAATGAAACTGGACCATTTCCTTATACCACACACTAAAATAGACTCCAAATGGTTGAAAGATCTAAATGTGAGACAGGAGTCCATCAAAATCCTACAGGAGAATACAGGCAGCAAACTCTTCAACCTCAGCCGCAGCAAGTTCTTCCTAGAAACATCCCCAAAGGCAAAAATGAACTATTGGGATTTCATCAAGATAAAAAGCTTTTGCACAGAAAAAGAAACAGTCAACAAAACCAAAAGACAACTGACAGAATGGGAGAAGATATTTGCAAATGACATATCAGATAAAGGGCTAGTATCCAAAATCTATAAAGAACTTATCAAACTCAACACCCAAAGAACAAATGATCCAATCAAGAAATGGGCAGAAGACATGAACAGACGTTTTTCCAAAAAAGACCTCCAAATGGCCAACAGACACATGAAAATATATTCAACATCGCTTGGCATCAGGGAAACCCAAATCAAAACCTTAATGAGATATCACCTCACACCAGTCAGAATGGCTAAAATTAACAAGTCAGGAAATGACAGATGTTGGCGGGGATGCGGAGAAAGGGGAACCCTCCTACACTGTTGGTGGGAATGTAAGCTGCTGCAGCCACTCTGGAAAACAGTATGGAAGTTCCTCAAAAAGTTGAAAAGAGAGCTGCCCTATGACCCAGCAATTGCACTACTGGGTATTTACCCCAAAGATACAAATGTAGGGATCCGAAGGGGTACATGTATCCCAACGTTTATAGCAGCAATGTTCACAATAGTCAAACTATGGAAAGAGCCAGATGTCCATCGACAGATAAATGGATAAAGAAGAAGTGGTATATATATACAATGGAATATTATGCAGCCATCAAAAGGAATGAAATCTTGTCATTTGCAACGATGTGGATGGAACTGGAGGGTATTATGCTTAGCGAAATAAGTCAATCAGAGAAAGACATATATCATATGATCTCACTGATATGAGGAATTCTTAATCTCAGGAAACTGAGATCTTCTGGAGTGGTGGGGGATGGGAGGGATGGGGTGCCTGGGTGATAGACATTGGGGAGGATATGTGCTATGGTGAGCACTGTGAATTGTGTATGACTGTTGAATCACAGACCTGTACCTCTGAAACAAATAATACATTATATGTTAAAAAAAAAATAAAAAAAGATAGTAGGAAGGGAGAAATGAAGGAGGGGAAATTGGTGGGGGAGATGAACCATGAGAGACTATGGACTCTGAGAAACAAACTGAGGGTTCTAGAGGGGAGGGGGTGGGGGATGGGTTAGCCTGGTGATGGGTATTAAAGAGGGCACATACTGAACGGAGCTCTGGGTGTTATACGCAAACAATGAATCATGGAACACTACATCAAAAATAATGATGTAATGTATGGTGATTAACATAACATACTAAAAAAATTAAAAAATAAATAAGATTTCAAT